>NC_045726.1:13731480-14442433 GCF_009834535.1 Camelus ferus
AGCTGGGGCTGGGGGAGGAGGTGGGAGAGCTCCCTTTGCGGGCAGTACCCCTCTGGGGGCCGAGGACAAAGCTTCGGAGCGCTCCGGGTCGGCAACCCCGGCACAGTGCGCTTGGGAAGGGCGTGGGGGGGGCTTCGTCGGGGCAGGAAAGGCGCGGCGTCCGGCGCGGATAGGGCTGGGGGAAGAGGCCGAGTTGTGTGCGCTAGAGAGCGAGAGCCTGGCGCGCTCCGGGTCTGAAACTACCTGTAGCTGCAGCTACCTGCCCGCCCCACCTCGGGAATAACAACAATGCTGCTCGCGCGCGCGCCTGTGTCTCTGTGTGTGTTACGTGTGTGCGCGGCGTGTGCGATGTGTGTGCAGCAGCCACTCCACACCCCGATCCGTAGTATTTTGCTGTATCCAGGTTGCGCCTGGGAGCGCGGCACCGCCCGCTTTGCGCCGGGCGCAGCTTTCCTCTTACCCCATGCGCTGCGCACTCCACCCGGCCGCACCCTCCGCACCTGGGCAAGGACCTGGGAGCCCCGGCCCGGCAGCCGACTCGGCTTCACTCACCCCTCCCCTCTCTCCCCCGCTCTCCGCAGAGAATGTGATGGACATCGGTCTGACCAACGAGAAGCCCAACCCGGAACTCTCTTATTCGGGCTCCTTCCAGCCAGCCCCCGGCAACAAGACCGTGACCTACTTGGGAAAGTTCGCCTTCGACTCCCCTTCCAACTGGTGCCAGGACAACATCATTAGCCTCATGAGCGCCGGCATCTTGGGGGTGCCCCCGGCCTCAGGGGCACTCAGCACGCAGACCTCCACGGCCAGCATGGTGCAGCCGCCGCAGGGTGAAGTGGAGGCCATGTATCCGACGCTGCCCCCCTATTCTAACTGCAGTGATCTCTACTCGGAGCCTGTGTCTTTCCACGACCCCCAGGGCAACCCCGGCCTCGCCTATTCCCCCCAGGATTACCAATCGGCCAAACCGGCCTTGGACAGCAATCTCTTCCCCATGATTCCTGACTACAATCTATACCACCACCCCAACGACATGGGCTCCATTCCGGAGCACAAGCCCTTCCAGGGAATGGACCCCATCCGGGTCAATCCGCCCCCTATTACTCCCCTGGAGACCATCAAGGCATTCAAAGACAAGCAGATCCACCCGGGCTTTGGCAGCCTGCCCCAGCCGCCGCTCACGCTCAAGCCCATCCGGCCCCGCAAGTACCCCAACCGACCCAGCAAGACCCCGCTCCACGAGCGGCCCCACGCGTGCCCGGCGGAGGGCTGCGACCGCCGTTTCAGCCGCTCGGACGAGCTGACCCGGCACCTGCGCATCCACACGGGCCACAAGCCCTTCCAGTGCCGGATCTGCATGCGGAGCTTCAGCCGCAGCGACCACCTTACCACTCACATCCGCACGCATACGGGCGAGAAGCCCTTTGCCTGCGAGTTCTGCGGGCGCAAGTTTGCGCGCAGCGACGAGCGCAAGCGCCACGCCAAGATCCACCTCAAGCAAAAGGAGAAGAAGGCGGAGAAGGGGGGTGCGCCTTCTGCGTCCTCAGCGGCCCCGGTGTCCCTGGCCCCTGTGGTCACCACCTGCGCCTGAGGCTGGGGCCCCGAGATCCCACTTTTCCCCTTCAGTGTCTCCCAGCTGCTCGCCTGAAAGCAGCCGGAAAGCTAGCCACGGAGGCGCAGGGGCCGCGCCCTGGCCTCTCCATGGACGTAAGGCCCCTTGTTTCCCTTCGCTGTCCCCCGTTTACACCCTTTCACACCGGCCAACGGTCGGGGGCCAGGGCAGGAGGCGTCTTCCCCTCGCTGCCCCCCCTTAGCCAAGGCGTGGGGGCGGAAAGGTGGCGTCTAGCCCGCTTTGTTCAGTTCGGATCGTCTTGATCCAGGGGCCGCTGGGCCGCACCAAGGACCTGCGGGGGACTGAAGGCGGGGCCCGCCCAAGCCTCGCTGGACCCAAGCACCTCACGGTTCCCCCCACGTCTCCCTCGGTTCCCCCTCGAAGACCCGAGAGGGGGAGGGGGTAAGGAGCGCACCAAAGCGCAGAGCTTGCTGCCCGCCGCACGCACGCGCGCCTGCGTGCGGGGATGCGCGCGAGTGTGCGTGCTCGCGTGAGTGTCTGTGTGCGTGTGTGTGTTTCTCTGTGTGTGTGTATGTGCGCGCGCGCGCGCGTGTGTGTGAGACTCTTGAGCTGAACTGGGCTGTGTCCACCCCAAACTCTTCCCCACATAGGGTCCCCAGGCCGCTGGGGGCCTGCACGTGGCGGGACGAGACGGTCTTCCATCTGCTCGGAAATAATGTTTCTCACAGAAATGCCTCGGATGCCGCCGCCGCGGTCCTGCTACCGCCGCTTAGGGTTTGGCCCCTCAGAATCCCTCCTCTTCCGAGCGCTTCCCTCTCAAGGCCTCAGGGCAGTTTGATCTGCGGGGAGAAGGAGCAGTCATCACTGAACCTGCCTTTAAAGAATATATATTTCCTCCGCCCCACTTTTTAAAATCTCTCTTCCTGAGTTTGCCCTCTGCCCTTCCCCCTCCTCTTCTCCCTTCTCCCCTCTAAGCCTTTTCCCATCTCTTTCAAAATCTTTTTCCAAAAAGGCAGGCCTCAACCAGCCACCCCATTTCACCTTCTTTTTGTCTTCTCTCACTCACATACCCATTTCTCTTTCCACCATTGATGGGAAAGCAGCCTTTTTTTTTTTTTTTTTTTTGCTTTTTCATCACTAACAATTCAAATTTATCTATATGGTATGTGTGTGTACGTGTATGTATGTGTGTATGTATATACATATATATAACATACACACAATATATATTCCTAGCAAAATAAAATCTCTGAGGTACTTGGCTATCCAGTGCAGTGCACTGGAATAAAGAGAATTTGTAGGCTTATACAGCTTTAAATGATTTATTTTTTATGAAAAATTGAACTGATGAGATTATATCTTCCTATGTGCATATGTGTGTGATTATATATCAGACATACATATGCACACATACACAACCATCTCTGTCCAAATTTACCTCCAAGCTATGGGGATGTTTGCATTAATCCATGTTGATGAATGAGGCATATCTCTTCCATACCCCCAGTCTCACCTTCTCCTTGCCCTACCTCACCTTTTCTCAGGCACCCCCTCCTCCCCGGCCCTCCTCCACACAGGGGTGACTCTTTTGAAGTGAGTAGTAGGCAAGGTTGCTCTCTGACACAGCTTCCAGCACAGTCTTGACTGAATGTACTGTTCCCTGTTAGCGCTATTTCTCCTGTGGTCGGTAAGCTGCCCAGAGAGAAGGAACAAAGGTCTGGAGTTTACAGAATGTCTGTCTTTAAAGTCACTTTATACGTTTCCCACTTTTTTTTTTTTTAAAGAAAAACACCGGTTTTTTTGTTTGTTTGTTTTTGTTTTTGGTTGTTTTTTTGTTTGTTTTTTGGGTTTTTTGTTTTGTTTGTTTTTTGTTTTTTTTTTTTGGTGGTGGATAAATAATACTAAAAGGAGTCTAGTGAAAGGGGGAGAGAAATCAAAGAGCAGGGTGATTGTGGATTTCCAGGTACTTGGACTTTTTGTAGAAGGAGAGAAAAGTGGATGAAGTTTGCCAGGAGGGCCCATATTTTTTCAGCTGAAGGGTAAAATCTTTCTTTGCAGAGACAGTATTTTGCTGAATACTTTTTATAATGTGATGATTATTAAAAAACAAAAATTTTGGTCACTTCAAAGCTGGAAGGAGGAATCAGATTTCCTTTAATATTTTTTCCTTGCTCCTTCTGGTATATGCATGTCACTGCATGATAACTCTGAGTTTTCCTTTGTTTTAATAAAACTGTTCTCAGACATTTAAGCTAAACTAAGAGAAAAATAACTTTGTTGCCAAAAGGTTGTGCTATCCAGATTTTTTTATATGTCTGCATGTTTTAAAAAAACAACAACAACAAAAGAAAATGCACTCTAACTTATGTGAACTGAGAGAAAAAAAAATCAGGTTTTAAACAGGAAAACCTATGGGGAATGATATTTTTTGAAAGACTTTTGTATAAAGTTGAGTACTTAGAAAAAGACAAACCAGATGTAATATATTTTGTGGATGTTTTTATTTCTTGGATTTATAGTACCTTATACTAAGGTTAAAAAAATATGCTTGATATTGTGAAAAGGTGAGATTCTTCACCAACATTTCATTTGCTCCTTTGTCACATTGTTATGCCAATATAATATAGTTAATGAAAACAGCATTTTTAAAAAGCGAAATATTGAAATGGTGTAATGTGGTACCATTTGCACTGTGAGCAAATGCTAATACAGTAAATATATTGTGTTTGCTGACAATCAGCCGGCCTATAAATCTCCTTATTTTATTTCTTGTTTTCATAGCATAAAGTTTTGGTTTGGCCTGTTCTTTGTCTTGTTTTGTTTTTGGCTGGTGGTTGGTTTGATAGGTTCTGATGCCTGGTTTTGCGATTCTTGCTCTGAAACCCCTCAGTGTGGAAATGTAGAATCTGGTGTTATTAGACGTTGGTCAGAATTTTGTGTGGGTTCTGGTGTTTCAAATTCTGTGTTGAGTGTTTACTGTGGTGCTGAGAGAATTCTACTGTAGTTCTAAGGATTCTCCGCCACCCTTCTGGGAGCTTCAAACTGCCAGAGACATTAGGTGAACAGATGAGATAAATTCATGGGAATCAGGGCTAACAACTAGAACCTTCTAGAACCCTTCTTTCATGTTTCCAATGGGTATTTGAGGGTAGAAGGGAGGGGATCTCCTGGTTTATGAACAATTTCTTTGATGGTTTCAGAGTGGGACCTGGGAGGGTCTCTGCACCACGCTGGGTAGAACTGCTTTTGAAGTCTGAAAAACAGGTGGAGATTTGAGAGAGGGTTCTTCATGGTTGGCAAGATAAACAGACTGGAAGCTCTTTTGTGTCAGATAATTGGGAAACATCAGGTTTGAAACCCTACAGCTCAGTCCTTTTTGGACAGGATTCTCCAGGCCTCACTGTTCGTAGCTGCCTGGAAAAGGTGGTCCTGGCTGAAAACAGCTCTTATGAACTACCCAAGGACCCGAGAAGAAAGAACACTTGGAATCTGGAGAAATACAGGGAATGTTTTGTACGGCAGCAATCCCTCCCATCTCCCATAGAAGAGGTGCTTCCCTACCCCATGAGCTTTCTTCTCCAGAACCTTCCTTTTCCTTAACTGACTGTGTTTGCCAGCCCTAGAGCTTTCTCCATTTCTCTTGAAGAGATATGCACCCTCCACTTTCTTCCTGTGTCCACATCTGCAACCTGTTCCCTTCATCTTATTTGCCGTAGTTTTTGGAATCCTTTATCCCTATGAGGCTGGTTCTAGAGCAGTCTTTGGACAGGTCAGTCCTCTCTCTCTCCTGCCTGCCCTCTAAAGCATTCACGTGAGTTTCTCTGCCTGCCTTTTGCATATTCTCTGCCCCAGCATGTTTAGGGGCTTGGTGTACAATACAGAGCTATGTAAGTGTAGCATGACATTGTGACTGGGGGACAGTGTCTCAACACCTGAGGTGCCAACCAGGCCACCCATACAGGGACAGAAATGGGCAGGTAGTCCCTGCCCAGAAACTCCTGTTGCATCCCCTCCGCCACCGCCATGCAGGCCCATCATGGTGAAAAACGTGGGTGGTGTTTCTGGTCGGCTCTAGTTACTAAGACGTGGAGGGCAGACCTGGGTGGAGGAGGTGGGCTGTGGCCTTAGAAAAGAATGTTTTTGAAGTGAGAGATGGATAAAGAGAATGCAGTAAGCAATCTTAAATTTTCTCACCCACGCAGTTCCAGGTCGCTGGCTGCCATCTTGAATTCCCTTCTCTCACCTCCTGAAACTTTAAAACTTCCAAGCCGCAATTAATGTACAGCCACAAGGTGGTCTCCTTTTTTAACAGAGGGGATCCAAAATGGCCAAAAAGTCCTAACAATGGAGCATATAATCCTTCTCTTTTCTAAACTAGATGTCTCCTTCCAAACGTCTGTGTACTTCAAGTGACTATTATCAGAGGAAGACAGTGTCACTGGGTGTCTTCACAGTTAGCATTCAGCCCCACCTGCACCTTCTCCCATCAAACCAGGACTTTGGAGTGACACTTTCGTCAACAGTGTACTCTGCTGCATGATTAATAAACTCACTTCCCATTGGCGCATATTACTCAACCCAACCTGGTTCAACCACTGGGTTACTTGGCAATATGGCAGCCCGCCTGGCTGGCACCAGCCCTGTGTGGTGTAATCTCTGATTCACAGTTTGTAGCTAGATAAGACTGCCCCAGATAGCATCACACCAGCAACCCAACCTGCCTGGGTTTTGTAAGTATGGGGAGAGGAGACTTTACTCTGAAACTTGGAGGTGAAGTGGGGAGATGGTAGAGGATGAAGCTATCATGAGAAGGAATCACTGGAGTCTTTGCAAAGAAGAGGCCCAGGAGCCAAATCAGGCATAAAAATGTGGAAAACCTGAGGTGTTTGGGGGTGAATGAAAGGAGGCCACACACACACACAGCCCTCAGGAGTGGATACTGAAGGTGATGACTCTGCAAAATTGTACTCAGTGAACTGGGGTTGGATACAAATGAAGAGATAGTTTGTGAGAAGGAATAGCATATGTTTTTATATGGTGGTGGCAGTGGTGAGTGTGTGTGTGTGTGTGTGTGTGTTATTCACAAGTATATAAAAAGGAATAATAGGAAGGTGGATTCTGGTAAATGAGGGCAATAGCTTATGGCCAGTAACTACCAATCCCCTTTGGCCAGTTCCGAATTTGCTTGCCATAGATGAGTGTGTTGTGAGCTGCTTTTTCTGGGCCCGGATTGGCTCCCCTGGTGTCCTGGGATAATAAACCTGGGGAAAGTAGGAGGCCTCTGTGTGTCCCAAAGACTAGAAATCATACTGACAAAATCTTAGTGACACGGGGAAAATGGCTTTCTGAAAGGTGCCACGGGGTTTTAGAAATAGGTCGTAATCCTAAATCCATCCCAAGTGGTTCTTTTCAGAAAACCCACTCTTTGTGCAGAGAGGATTGAGGTCTCCAGAGGAAGGGGAAAGATCTGAGTGACCCTTGGAGCCCCTTGGTTGGTCACAGCAGTCCCTGGGACAGCCCCAAGGACACAGTCATTCCCCCATCAGCCATCTACGCAGGCCAGGAGCATGTCTGGCTCATCAGCTTCTCTCAGCATCGCAGCTCTTGAAATTTCACTCCTTTTGCTTGAAGTGTCCCATCTACACCATGTCTAATATTTTCCACAATGATTATTTTCACAGCCCTCTGTGAAAACAGAGGTGCGCCAGGGCTGGGGGCAGCGTAATGGGGCTTTCCCCAGCTTGCGCTGAAGTTTCTGACAAGCCCATGCCCAAGCAGGAAGGCACCAGGCCCTGACTCTCCGGCCTGGGATCCTCATTCCCCATCCTCTTCATGGCTGCTTCGCTGGGCTCTGGAATTGGGGCAGAGCCTGCCATCGCCCCAGCTGGCCACCAGGGACCCAGTGCTCCTCAGCCCGCTGACCTGGGTGTGTCTTCCTTTCCGGCAAACACGCAGATGGCTAGAAGAAAGGTTTCTGAGCAATCTTACTTAGGAGGTTACACGAACAGATCATGACCACAAAGCTGCAAACAAGAAGAATTAGAGGACACGAGGTACTAGATGGTGCTGGCTACTCGGGAGAACGTGGGGCTGGTTTACTGAGATCGCGCTCTGCTCTCAAGGTCTCTGGACGGAAGATGAAGAAGGCACTCTCTGGGCCTGGGATTGCCTTTCCTGGACCTCAGGCACCGCCCCCTCTGCTCCTACAGCCTCCTCCTTCAGCCATTCCTGGGAGCCTCCAGGACTCTCCAACCCTCCAGTCCTAACATTGCTTCAGTGATGTTCTCTCACTTTGCGTGGAGCGTGGCCCCTCACCCTTCAGGCTGGCTCTCCCCATGAGGCCTGCCCCTGGCCTGCAGCCATCAGCATCATGACCCAGCCAGAAGCAGGTGCTCTTTTCAGACTCAGCCAACAGCAGGCTCAAGTACCCTTCGGGGTCACCCACTGACTTCCTACTTAGAGTCTCAGGAATGCTTCCACCTCTCAGCTCCCTGGAGGAAAAGAGATGGCTTATGCCCCTGAGGCTGGGGACACCCAAGCCCTCCACAGAGGAAGTTACCCTTGTCTGTGGACCTGCATTCTCTGGGGTGGCTCACCCCAGGGACGGACTGCCTGCCCCGAATGCATCAGGCCCTTTTTAGTGACCAGAACAGAACTGGGCCTCCAGAAATGTTGGCTTCTTCTCAACGACAGGCTGCAGGAGCTCTGACACTTTCATTCCTGAGTGTTTTGCCCCTCCACATGGTCCAGGTGCCTAAGGGTCTTCCATTCTTCCTTCTTCCCTTCCTTCTCCTAACTGCTTAGGAAGATCAGGCCATCTGAGCAAGGAGGCACAATACCAGGATACTAAGGAAAGCTTTCTTGGGGGCACTTGTTACTTACTCCGGTCTCTGTCCTGAAAATTGAGAGGCAGTTTGATAACCCAGCAGCTGGTCTGGCTTTTCCCTTGGGACCCTAAACCTGCTTTGGAATCACCAGCTCCATCTTAGATCTGAATCCCAACTCTGCCGCTTTCTTGACGTGCGACCATCGGCAGGTTTCTTGGTCTCTCTGGACCTCGCTTTCCTTCTGTCTGATCATTGCTGTCGTGCGGTTCAAATGGGGTGATGTATATGGTGCTTGGTTCAGCGTGGGTGCTCCAAAAATGTTACTTACCTTCCTTGTCCCTTGTCCCTGCCTCCTTTCCTCATCCTCCAAACACACATATGGGAAAGAGGGCTCTGTCTCCACCAGGGATCGGTGCCCCGACTGATTTAAACACAGCCAGAGGATCTTGCCTTCCTCAAGACCATTCCCAGCTCCAGCCATCCACTGGACATCTGTATTCTGAAAATGGATCTTTTTCACCCCACCCCCTCAATCCGCCCAGAGGACACAAGTCCTTTCCCCTCTTGGCCACAGCTGCTGCTCATTGTTGCCATTTCCTGGCCTGGTTCTTGACCCCTTCCCAGGTCCTTTTGTCTCTCTCACTTAGATGGGTGGATGTAACACCTTCCTGATCCAGTATCATCTGCAAAGTTAATTAATGTGTCATTGGGCTGTTGCCTGCTTCCTGATCCTTATCACATATTTAAATAAAACGCAGCCGCCCCAGCTCATCCAGGACCATCCCTTACCCTGGAGCTGGGGCTTGTTCTTAGTCATCCGTCCTTGACCTCAGCCTTCTGGCCAGTTCTCAGCTTCCAGCCCCAGGGCTGGTGGTGCTGCCCTGCCTAACCCTACTTTGGGAGCAGAAGTGCCATCCAGGGCTTTCATGGCAGGAGAGAACCGAGGATGTCAGGGCCCTTACGTCATCCCACCCCCTTGGGCAGCTTCCCCTAGATTTGCAGAATCATAAGGGACCTTGAGAGGCCATTTAGTTCAATGCACTCCTTTTCAGGTAAGAAAAGAGAGGCTTCCAAGGGTCCCATGACTTGTCCAAGGTCTCACATCCAATAAAGGCAGAGCCAAGATTTCAGATCCAGACTATCAGTGGAAGGTCCCACGGGAAAGGTGCTGATTTTTTCCTTTATTTAATAAACACTTGTGGAGCGATGTAGCAGTGAACAAAAAATCCCCCCAGTCTCAAAGATTCTCTTCTCCAGGGCAGAAACAGGTAAACAACAAACAGGTAAATACATGTTATGTCAGACTGTAGTATGTGTCACAGACAAAAATACAGCAGAGTAAGAGGAATGGGGAGTGCTGGGTAGAGGGGACAATAATACAGAGGGCAGTCCAGGACAGCCTCACGGGGAAGGGGCTTTTGTGCACAGATGCAGGAAGTGACGGCCCTGGCCACAAGGACATCCAGGCAAGAGTGCTCCAGGCAGAGGGGATGGTGAGTGTAAAGGTCTTGGGGATGGTGCTCTTGGACTGTTGGAGGAATCACGTGGAGCCAGAGTGACTGGAAAGAAGTGAGGAAAGGGGTCAGCCTTAGGAAGAAGTCAGAGAGGCAGTGTGGGACCAGTTCACAGGGAAAGCAAGCAAACGCTGGAGACTGAGGTTCAGGGAAAGGCCAGGCCGCATCCCCTTTCAGCCTTCAAACCCTCCTTCCTCTGCTCGGCTTCCTCATTCCCCTGACTGCAGTCTCCTTGACCTTTCTTCCATGTCCTCTCAGAGGCCACCGATGATTCCTAAGCTCCACCTTGTCCAAGAAGAGACAGAACTGCCTGCTCCGAGAACCAGCACCTGAGAGCCCTTTCTCTTCCTGTTGACATTTGCCTTGGTGCCCAGTTCCTAGGAAGATGAATGACTCTTCCTGCTGCCCAGCCTCAGAGTGGGAATCTCCCTTGGCCTCATCGCTCAGAAATTGCTCCTGCAAAGCCAGCCCCCTCCTTGTCTCTGGCTGAGTTGCTGCACTGGCCACGTTTCCTGCCTCGGCAAGGAGCTGGTGGATGGCCAGCTTCCTCCGATCCGTGCAAGATGGGGCATTCCTGAAGTTGCTTCCTCTGCAGTCTTCCTGGCCACAAGCTCCATTCCCCTGGATTGTTGCAAACCTGAGTCTTAGAGCATCACACCCACAGACTCGTCTAAGTAGTTTCATTCTGGAGAAGAGCAGTGAGCCTTTCCCCTGCCCTTTTTTCAGTCTTCCACTTCATGTCTTTCCAAAAGCCCCCCTCCGTTTCTGTCTTTCCGTGGCAACTCAGCATCATCCAGAGCTTCTTTGCATCTTATTCATTCATCCATGAATTTAGCAAAACTGTTTTAAGCCAGGTACAGTACCTGCGCTGGGGAGGGGAGGGGAGCAGCAGGCAGTACAAAGATGAACATACACAGGACATGGACCCCATCCTCGAGGATCTCCCATTCTGTCAAAGGAGAGGCAGACGTATAAACAGAGGATTTCAATACACTGGGTCTGGTGTCATGTGATGGTGGCCCCTGATAGGAAGGCACCTAAATCACAGTCTAGTGAGAGGTAGGGGAGGTGGGAGAGGTGGGGTGAGGTGAGGGAAGCTTCCTGGGGGAATCTTAGAAAGTGCCCCCTCCCCAGGTCCCACGATAATAATGAAGCCACAAAGGTACTGAGAATGTTACCTGCCGAGAGCTGTGCTAAGGTCTCCTGTGAATTATCCCATTGGACTCTCGGTAGAGTGGATCTACCCAGGATGCTCACCTGGTGGCCTGCAGGGCTGCCCACTCTCTTGTCCTTTTCCCTAAAGAGGAAGAGAAATCCCAGTGGCCCACAGGCCCCAGGAAACAACATAGCAGCTTGGCATCTCTGGAGCGAGCCCAGCTGGCTTGGTGGAGGTTGTCCAACCCAGATGACACGTCCCTGCGTTACATTCTGGTAGTTTCTTCTTGCTACAGGGCAGACTTTGCTGGGGCCGAGGGAGAGACTAGGATGGGGGCTCCATCTCTCTGATTCTCCTTGGTCTGTGCAGAGCATCCCTCCCGCTGACCTGCCTACCTGTCCCTCAGCCCAGGACCTGAGATGGTAAGGAGGGAGCAAAGGCCGACCCCACACTGCCTTCCCTTTGGGCACTTAGAATTCTGCTTCCACAAATCCGAGCATGGACAGACCTCTGCCATCCCCCCTCCCAACCCCACCCCACCCCACACACCTGCTTCTCCTTTGCTGCTGGTAGAAGAGCTCAGGCCTCTCAGCCAAAAAACCAAATCAGTAGTTTCAGCCCCAGGGTTGCCTTCCTCTCTGTGTTAGACCATAAGTCAATTTCAACTTGGCTGAGCCTCTGTTTTCCCATCTGTACAACGGGGTTAATATTCCTACTCTCCCCAGGGCTGTTGAGTGGATCCACTGCAATGTAAAACTATGAGGAAATAAAAAAGAGCTATCTTGTCCCAGAAGCCTGAAGGAGACTACTGGGGGACACTTTTCTCTTTCTACAGGTGAATATTCAGGGCAGATACTCCAGGCAGAGCTAGGAGCTAGGTCTGAACTCCTCCTCCTAGCTCAGGTGAGAAAACCACAGAGGGCCCAGAGGTGACAAGTCCAGGAATGATGCCTGCTTCGCTATTAGAAGCTGTACCTTCTGGGTCTCAGCGTGCTGAAATCTGCATCCAGTGAAAATATATATTGTCAAACAGCTGTGCGCCTCTGGGCTCCGCTGCGTCAGGAGTTAGGTGGCCTGGCTGCTGGTTTTGACTCTGAGATTAGGACAAAATTGTATCATGTTTGCAAAGTCATAGCCCTCCTCTGGGTCTTAAAGTCCTATCAGGAAAGTGATGCGGTGGTGGATCCTTCCAGCAGCTCCAGCCCTGATGTACAGAGGTTCTGAGACCAACACCCGGTCTGCACAGGACCTAGCCCACGGCCTCACCACGGCGGGCCGAGCCAGGGTCCAGCAGTGGCAGCAGCAGCTTTGGCGGGATCAGGGAGAGGCCTCTGCTCTTGCCCTCCTGGGCCTGAATTTAACAACTTAAGGATCCTGCTTCCTGCTGCCCAGAAGCACCGGCCTCTCCTCGTCCCCCCTGGCTCCCTGGGGCCTCTGTTCCCTGACTGTAGTTCCTTCTGGTCTGAGTCTGTGGATGGGTGGGTAGGGAGGCTTGATGGCTGTGGCTTGGGGATGGCTGTGATGGCTTCGGGAATGTGTTTTTTACCCCCTTTTCTCTCACATTTGCATGGAAATTATATAGAAGCCGACATTTAGTGAGGTCCCCTGCTTTGGGGTCCCATTCACCCCAGATGTTCTCTCAGCCTCCCGCTCGTGAACTGGATGGCCCCAGAGGGTGGCCTCCTGGTGGGGGGCACCACTGGCCTGCTGAGGGAGCAGCAGGGCCTGGGTCGAAGCTCTGCCTCTGCTCTGGGTCTCTACTCTGAAGACTCCCTGCTGGGAGTCCTCCATTTGGGGATTTTAGCCCCAAACCCACTACCTGAGCCTCTGCCTCTCCTACCAGGACCTGTCCCAGGAAAGGCCTCTCAGAAGGATCTGGAACCTCATTCCTTCTTCCCAACCCCAAAGCCCAAGTGTGCTCCTCCCTATCTCCCTCCCTAACAGGCTGCCCGGAACCATCAGCCCCTCCCTGCTGGCACGCCCTCTCTTCCTTATCTCAAACATTGCCTACTGAGTCCATCCCTCACCCCACTAGAGCATCTGCTGAGTTTCCCAACCACCCCTGGGTCAAGCCTGTGTTGGATGGGTTGAGTCATTACCTCCAGCTCCTCCCCAACCCTCCCAGGTCCCAGGGCTTGGTCTGGTTTAGCAGGCTAGGACAGCAGACTCATCCCTTCCGTGTAAGTAGACTCAGGTCCCACAGGCCTCCTGGGCCTCAGATCTTCCTGGTATCCAGCCTAACTGTGTCTCCCCTGGAACAATGTTTGGTGGGTCCTCCTATGTCCTCAGACCCCCCACCACCCATTAGACCACCCAACAGATTGCCTGAGTTTGCTCACTGCCCATCTCTCCACTCAATCACCTTCTCTGAGTACTCATGGAAACTTGGACACAGGAACTAATCTCTCTGGGCCTCAGATGACACACCTGCAAAATGGGGATAGTAATCCATCACCTGCCTCAGGCAGGACACTGGGTCAGCCGATTTCCCAAGGTCCTCTTCCAGTTCTCTTAGGTCTGCTCGTTCTCAGCTCTTCTCTCCCCGACTCTGAGAGCGCCCCATCTATAACCACTTGGGATTCTTCATTCACTTGGGCCCTCTTCTCTGGGTACCAGCTTTCTCCTTGGCTCCTACCTCTCCCGTCCACATTCCCCTACCCTCGGGCCTCTGCAGAATCTCCAAACAAATCCAATCAAATCCCTGAGAACAGACATGCAGATAAACCCTGTGCCTCCAGGGGTTCAGGTCACCACTCCCCTCTGCACCACCACCCCCACATTGTCCAGGGAAACTCAGAGGTTACAGAGCAAAGCCTAGTTTCCCCCTGGGGACAAGAAGACAGGCTCTGCTCTCTGTTCACACAGCATTTTGGAGCCGGTGGGGCCCTCGGCGGTCCTTTCTGTGCACAGCCCTGGGGGCCTGGCTCCCATCTTTGAGCGCGCCCCGCACACACATGCACGCAGCAGCCCTACTCAGTCCTCCAGCAAGCACAGCCTCTCTGGCTCTCCCTCCCCCTCTCCATTTTCCTTTCTGCACTGTGCTCCCAGAACACACCCTCCCAGCCCACCAGTCCTACACACGCCACTGCGCTTTATAAGCATCAGCTCCAGAATTTCCCAGTTCTCCACTCGCTCCTCCACCCCAGCCCTCCAACTCCTCCACCCCCAAAAGGGTGGGCCCCTTTCGGTCCACAGGACAGAGACGCCACAGCTTCTCCGGGCCTGCCTTCGTCAGAGGGTCTTTGCTGGCTCCTCCTGAAGCCCCCTTTGCCCCTCTACCCTGGAGGAAAAGCAGCTCGAGGTCCCCACCAGCCCAGGCAGCCCCTCCTCAGCAGCTGGTGAGAGGACAAGAAGGAAGAACTGTAGGTTCTTTTCCCCAAGGCTCCTAGATTTTGTACCAAAATGCAGGGTGTGCTCCTGTTTGCTTTTTTTTTTTTTTTTTTTTTTGTTTCCTTTCTGAAAATAACCATGAAACTATCATTTCCTCCCACTGCCTTTTCCCTATCTTATTTGGATTAGCAGAGCTGCTGGGAGAGGTGGTTTGGAGCCACTGACAGCCTCCTTCTCTGACCTAGGTCTGGAAAACTAGGTGGCTTTCAAGCAGGTGCTGCTAGATGGGTGGTGGGTCCCCTGGGTTGAGGGAAGGAGTGTAGACACTGGGCATGGTGGGTCAAGGAGACCCCACCACCACTCTGAAGTCCTAGAGATTTCTGGGAAACCAGGTTTCTGCCCGGCCTTGTCCCCAACATGGCAAATATTGGGAAGAACTCTGGCCCGGTTTTCCCTCAGCTGTGGCTTCTGGGTGTGGGGGAGGGCCCAGCGGCTCGGCCCCCTCCCTTGGCTGATGGGATGGGAGGCTGCCATGGGTGCAGATTCTCAAAGTAAGGGGGTGGGGGATCAAGACAGAGGAATCTGTATTTATACAAGAAGGAAAATGGGGTACACGCTGGGAGTAGATTTATCTTTTGCTATTTTGTTTTCATCCAATACCTCCTCCCGTTCAGCCGTTCTGGGCACTCATGCTGCTGCACCAACCGGGCCTCTAAAGATGCCAGGGTTGGGGGTGGCAGATCAGAGAGGCTCCCAAAGGAGACTGCTGCTCAATGCACCGAGCACCTTCAGTCAGAGTCCAGGCCCCCTGGACCCCATGACTCACTTGAGAAACTGGGTTCTCCCCACCTCCCCTGATCTTCACTCTGGGGATAGGCTAGCCCCAGGTCTCAGGTCCTCTCTGCGCCCCAGAGAGGTCCAGAGGCAGCTCAGTTTAGCAGAGGGAGAGTCGTTTGACATGGAGGGGCGAGGAGCCAGGCCTCCTCTCACCGGGACTCCAGCCTCGGAGGCTTGCAGCTGCCCGCCTTCGTGTCTGGTTGAAGATTACCCCGAGGGAAGGTCCGTGGGGTCCAGGAAGCTGCAGTCCCATGTGAGGCCAGGGGTGGCTGGGGCGGGAAGAGAGCTGAGGCCTGGACGGCTCTCAGACCTTGGCCTGGCCCTCCGGGGTTTGGGGAGCTTGTGTCCCGGCCTTGTCCTCATATTCACTTAGCCTCCCTTCCTCCCGCCATGTGCCTTCTTTGGGGCTTCTTTCCTGGTGAGACCAGAGTACAGCGGACGAGGGCTGGAGGGGGGCAGCTGGCCTGGCCTCGGTGGTACCACCACTGGCTCCCCATATACACCCACAAGACCCCCTCTACATCCCCCTCATGCTGAGCCCCACCCTCTCACAGGGACAGATTCCCCTCAGGAAGGCTGGAGCAGTGGCGTGGGCCCCATCTGATTTCTCTGGGTTGGCCTGCAGCAGTGGGGACCTTGTTCCTTTCTTTGAGGGCCCCTGACTGCCCAGAAGGCAGAAGCGTTGATATGAACTCCTCCCCGACCCCCACGGTCCTTCCAGATACATCCACCCCACAGCCCCCCTGAATCCTACCCCTTCTTCCCCAGCGGGACCCTTCTCCTCCCCCACTCCCTGTGCCAAGCTGAGCTGCTGGGCTATTTGGGGCTCTGGCCGGCCCTGTGGTGTAATCAGTGCCCAGGGATAATTGCCACCTGCCCTGCCGGTGTCTGGGGGCTGTCTCGGCCACAGCAGCAGGGGGCGGACACTGGGCAGCCAGGTCTGAAGTGAGGTCAGGCTAGGGCAGACCTCCCCACCCCCTAGATAGACTCCTCACCGCACGTGGGACCCGCAAGGATTCCCCAGGAAAGCCATGCTCTCCTGGGGGCTGTGCCCACCTGGGACACCCTGTTGCTTTCAGCTGGGAATGGGTGGCCATCCCAGCCAGGGGACAGAAGTCCGTAGGCCAGTCTATCACCCACAGTCAGCTCAAAGCCTATCCCATCCCCCCACACTGCCCCAAGTGGGCACCCTCTCCCCTGCAAGCTGCAAGCTGACCACAGCTGAAGCGTGGCCTTTGCAGCTAGAAGGACTTCAACTTGACCTTCAACACAGGCTGTCCTGAGGTTAAGTCCACCAAGCCTCTTCTCCTTCAGGGAGGCAGCAAAGTTTAAGGAGATGACATGTAAGAGTGAGTCTCCCATAAATGCCAGCTCCCTCCCCTTCTGCTACTTACTTTTCTACTCCAGTCTCCCTTTATACAGCCTGCATTTAAACACCTGTCCTTACTTGGCTGACTCTATGACCTTGGGCAATTGGTTTAGCCTCAGTTCCCCCATCTATTAAATGGTGATAATCAGAGGAGCTGCCTCACCACGTAACTGTGAAGACTACAGGATCTAATACATCCAGTGCTGAGGCCAGTGCCAATAAGTCTGGACAATGGTAGTTGATATTATGGGAAACTTCAGAGGGCAGAGTAGGGGGCCGGGGAGCATCCAGAGACCAGCTGTCAGATGCTCAGGAGAGCCAAGCCCGAAGACAAAGGGCAGGGCTGATGGGGCAAACTGCACAGCGACCCGGGTGCCCGGACATCCCCTACTGCAGTGAGGGGCTGGGGGCTGAGGGTGACTTCTCCCTCTTTTAACCCCATTTGCTCTCAGGTGGTGCCAGAGACGCTTTTTTGAGATCAGTGAGCGCCAAACACCTGTGGATATCCTGTTTTTCAAAGAGAATCAGCAATAGCGAAATTAAGACGAAGTGCTTTGATCTTGAGAGAGGTAGAAATAAAATTGTTTCTTTTTCTTTGCTATTAGAGTCCAAGGCGAATTTGTCCTAATCCTTGGAATTCCTCACCCAGATGTCCATGAGGGGCCTCTAATTGAAGGGGCACTCAGAGACATGACTTCTTCCCAGGGTGGAGCAGCCCCGGGGGGAACGGGCTGCAGGGCTGGGCCGAGAGAACAGGACTCACAGGGCCGGCCTGTCCCTGCCACAGCCCAGCGCCATCCCTCCCTGTTTCAGTGCCATCCTGTCCCCGACTAGGTGCAGAGCGCCCATCTCTGGCACCCTGGCCAACAGGCCAGACCAGGGGAGCGCCTTAGCTCTCCTGCCCCACCAGCACCACAGCAGGTACCAAAAGGCCACTTTGGGTAGAAAGGTGAGGTCAACGTGCTGGATACTGCCCCCATGGGGATGGAGAGGCAGGGAGAATGCTGGAGTGTGAGGTGCCATCACCACCTGTGGGAACTTCTCAACCGCAGTCTGAGCCCTGAGAACCCCAGACCAAGGCAGTTCTTAGCCCCACATCATGGGGCTTGGTATCAGCCCCACATCACAGCCACTATGGCTTCACCGTGCTCTCCATCATTCTTTTTAGCCACCAGTGCCCTTCCCCAGGGGCTGCATCTTCAGGGACTTCCTCTGACTTCCTCTTGGTGGACTCTGGACCCACCTGGAGGAACAGGCCACCCAAAGCCAATTCAGACCCTGGGAGCAGTGGGCTCAGGTCCTCTCCCGCCAGCTCTCTTTCCAGTGGACACCTCCTACCATGGGGTAAGTCGTCAGGGGCTGCCCAGACTTGACCGAGATCCCTTGGACTGACGCCGGGGGCACACCTCGTCCGGGGGGATTGTTTTCCCTCCTGGCGCGTGCTCTCTCTCTCTCTCTCTCTCTCACTCGCATCTCCTCTCTGGCTTCTGTGAGCTAATCAGGGAGCAGGAGGGGGAGGAGGAGGATGCTGCTTGCCTTCCCCGTTATCTGCAGCAATCCACGGTGACTAATGCTCCCAGTTGGTAAAAAGGCAGTGTAATCAAAACACTTTTTTTTTTTAGTCCTTAAAGTTAGTCATTCTCCCAGAGTGGAGGAAAAAAAAGCCCACAGCAGGCACCATGAAATGCAAGCTGAGAGGCTCACGCTGCGGGTGGAACTAAAGCACTGGCCATGGCAGCTCCCTGTGGGTCTGAGGCTTGGTCCTTCCTCCTCCAGGCCCTTGGCTAGCCTTCCTCCACACTCTCATCTGTTCTTGCTTTTCTCATTATCCGGGCTGCCTGACCCATAAAGGACTCTCCATACCAAGTCCAGAATCTGCCCTTTCCTCTCACCCTGCCAGGTGCTGCCACCTGCTGGTCCTGAGTGCTCCAAACTAGAGGAAGCATATAAAAGCTCCCAGGACGAGGCTGAGGGTCAGAACTCTTGTTAGGTGCCTGGTCATGAGCTGGCCCGCCCTCCACCCCAGCCTGGCCACTCTGTGCTTGTGCATCTACTGGTTCCATCTGTCTGCTGGCTTCTGACCCCATTTTTCCTTGACAGAACCACAGATCCTCGGGAACCTCAGGGATCAACAACAAGAGGTGGTATTCCATACTGGCAAAAAGCATAAGGGTCAGGGCCAGGTTGCCCACATTGAAATCTCATCGCACAATTTATTAACTGTGCTTCATGCTGACAGTAACAGTACCTACCTCGTAGAGCTGTTGTAGAGATTAAATGTGAACTGCTTAGAACAGTGCCTCGCATATCATGAGTGCTCAATGAACTCATAAAAATAATAACAACAAAATAATAAAGTGGACCTTATAGCATCACATTCCCCTTACTCATCCATGGCAGACATTGCTAATCAATCACAGAATTTCCCCACCAATGGAAGATTCCCCAGAATCCTCAACACAGCACTCCAGGCAGCCAGGAAAAAGCAATCCAAGATCTAACTTGGACTCTTTATATTACCATCGAGGAAGGTGAAGCCCCAAGGAGGGAATAGTTTCCCTCAAGCTGCTAAGAGGCAGAGCCAGGGTCCAGACAGCTCTTCCTGGCCCTGACTGCTGCTTGCCAGCCCAACTTTTGATTTGGCACTTCACCCTGACCTTTGAGCCATCCATGTGGGCTTCCCACCACTGGAAAGTTAAACTCTGGTATCCTCCATCTTCTCCTGCCCTTGCTCCTCCCCCATGTCCTTGGCCCACCATTGCTCAGGAAATTCTCTTGTTCTGAAGTAACCTACTGAGCAGGTGCCGAGCAGGGAGAAGTGGGGAGTGAAAGTAGAAACGTGAGGGTCTGTGTCTTAATATATGCTAAGAACACGAAGGCCTTCAGGGCTACACGGGAATTCAGCCCATCAGTTTGGCCCCTTCATACTTTGTCCCTTTAATTTAGCCTTATGCTCTAATAAAGTCCCTAATGGCCCAGGTCCAGTTCTAGAATCCTTACTGTAAGCTGCTTAGAGGCTGGCGTGGTGGGAGCATTGGAAGGTCAGCCCTAGACCTCTGTGTGGGGAAGCTGGGAGAGGGCATAGATGACGAGCTAAGAGGTGAGGGTCAGTGTGGAGAATCTGCATACCAATTTTTGACTCAGAACCTCCGAAGAGAAGTCAGGGGTCTGATGGCAGAGCTGCTTCTTCAGCGGCATTCCCTCTGGTAAATAGCTTTGTCCCCTAAAGTATATCTCTGCCACCTGAACATTCAATTAACTGATGGCTCAGACTTCTAGGGAGGAAGCAGTTGTCACCAGGCTTGAAACCAGGAGTATCTACTTCTACTAGGAGCATCTAAGCTCCTCCACTGAAGTGGAGGCTGAATTTACTTGTATCCTAGCCCACCCCACCCCCTGAAGGGGCAGGGTCAACCTGTACTGTGCTGGTCTTTGTTTACAGAAGAGAAAGACATAGCTCCTGACCCTGGGTTCGGAGATCCTGCAGCTGAGTTTTTCACAATAGTGGGAGATGTTTGTGCTTCCTCGTGTTTGGCTCCCCATGGGTCAATGCCACACGGCATGCCATGCTCACAGAGGGAAGTCCATGGGTCCACAGGAGAGCAGGATGCCTGCCTCTGTTGAGCATCCACCCTCAGCCCAGTGCGCCTCAAGCTCAGCCAATGAGCCACAGATAAGGAGATGGTGCCCAGCTTAGAGCAGGCACTCTCCTTACAGACTCCTGGGATGCCAGGACTCTCCCCAGTCCCCTCAAAGGTCTTGCTGGCTACGTGAAAGTTTTGAGGTTGAAAGTAAGCAGCACAGCCCCAGTGGGGCCTCAGGCTGAATCCTTCCCTTCCAGAAGATACATGTTTAGCTTCATCCCAAGACATCAATGATTCCTCCGAACCTGCTCACATCTCTGAGCCTGCTTCTTTGTTCAGGCCCTATCTCACAGGCCTCCCCCATTCTCCAGTTTCTGGAGGGCCTTGGAGTCAACAAGACAGTTGATTTGGAACCTCAAAATACTGGAGACTTTGGTGATGTGATTCACCCATTCGTCTTCCAGATGAGGGGACCAAAGGCCAGAGAGGAAATGTGACTTGTCTGAGGTCAGCTGTAGGGTCAAAGAACTAGAGTCCAGGACTCCTCCAGATTCTTAGTCCAGAATGCATCATTCTTGTCCTGCAGGATGTGGTTTCCACCCCACATCCCTGAAACAGACTTCCCCCTGCACGTTGGCAGTTGCCTAGGCTAGCACTTGGAAATTCTTTAGCACTGTGGGGCAATAACTAGGGGAGACCAAGTATGGAGAAAGGAGCAAGCAGGTGGGAGAGCCATCCACAGGTGCTGGAATTCCAGGAGACTCATAAACACACAGCATCCTCCGTCCACCCAACACACCCTGTGCAAAGAGCAAAACTGTCTCTCCCTTTGTCCCCACTGTCTGCCCCAGCTGCCCCTTGGTGACTTCTCTTCCTTCTTTTTACTCTTCAAGGCTGCTTTAGTGCCTTTTTTGGCCTGTTTCCTGAGGGATAACATGGGATGAAGCTGATCTGTGTGATGTGCTTGGGAGCCAACCCTCCACTGGAAAACCTCTACTGAGTCATACTCTACACCCTCACAAATGAAAACGGAAAATATAAATGAGATACTACTTTCTGTGGACAATCTTCTGAGCTCCCCTGTTCCTCCTGGCCAAGCCCTCCAATCTGCCCTGGGAGAGCAGAACAAATTATGCATGTCTTCTACTCTAGCTTATTGGCTTAGCTACTCTCCAAGCAGCCCCTAAAACACTAGAGTCTGTTTGAAGGAGGAGAATTCCTAGATAGAAGGCCCTTGGGGGCCCAGCAGTTACTTGCAGCCTCATTGCCTGCTGCTCTCTCTTCTAAGGCAGGGAGGTTTGGGGCGGGGCATGGGGGGTGGGGTGTGACGAGGCCAACTTGACCCAAAACAGCTTAGAAGCAAGTAAGCTGCTTGCCTGAAACTCAGTCACTGTCTCAGCCACAATGAGTTCCCTCTGCCTAGTTCCTCCCCAGCCCTCCCCTCTCATTCACCTGGCTAGTCTGATTTGCCTTCAGGACTTGGCTTACACTTCGGCTCCTCCTAGAAGCCTTCACTAACACCCCATGTGCAGTTTAGGGGGGCCCATTACAGGCTGCCAGAGCACCCTACTCTTTTCCATCACGTATTATTACTTAGTTCCCTGTTTACCTCTCCCTATAGGTAAGTAGCTCTGGGAGGACATGAGGGCAGGGTCCATACTGTTTTTTCATGGTTGTATCCTCGAAGTTAGCACAGTGCCTGGCACACTAGGAGCTCAATGAATATTTGTTAAGTGAATGAATAGGGAGAGAGGGACTATTCACATCATTTGGGTTCTGTAGCGGGGAGCACAGAGGGAAGGACTGGAAGACTGGGAGCAACCCTCATTCTTCACCCTCTTTTGTCGAGTAAATCCACATAACATTCCAACCTGAAAAGCACCTACTCTATTTCTGTGCCATCTTGGGGAGGAGGGAAAAGATCCATTTGTTTCTTTGATGGTAACAGGTAACCATGTACAGGGTACAAAATTTAAAAGATACAAAAGACCACACAGTGAATGTAAGTCTCCCTCACACCCTCTCCTCCAACGCTCCTTACCCCCTCGACAATTAGTACTGCCACTGTCCCCGATGAGAAATCTCTCTACAGACTGAAAAGCTGAGGCAATAGCCAGTTAAGCAACACGTGTAGTCGAAGAAAGAGAATTGTAAAAGTCAGTGTTTAAGGCAGAGAAAGCACTCAGGGGTCCTCAAGCCCCAGCCAAAGGCTGAGTCCTCCGAGACTCTGGCGCATGAGGGTCGCCGGCCAGAGCAACTCCGGGGAAGCACCGGCAGTGGAAGGGTTAATGCTCCGGGGCCCGCCCCCGACCGCCTCTTCCGGGCAGAGGAGGCGGGGCTTACGTCACTTCCTGGAGACTGGCTGAATCCGGAAGTGATCCCCGAGGACCGAGCCGTGGCTGAGGACTCCGGCGGCAGGGCCAGGTTCGGGACCATGAGCTGGTGAGTGAGGCCCAGGCCGCGGGGGCCGCTGGAGCCCCTGGCCCGCGGTGCGCTTTGCCCTGCGTCCGTCCGAGCTGAGTCTCTTGGTCCGCGCTGCCAGCCCTGCCCGCGGACCCCGCGCCCCGGAGCGGGGCCAGACTGGTCCCGGCTGCAGGGTCGTTCAAGGGCCTTTCTCCAGTGCTTTCCCCGAGGCTCCGTCTCTCGGCAGGACTCGGCTTGGGAGGTGGGGCGAGGGAATCCCCGTAGCCTGGGCTCCCGCGTCTGTTTTCAGACTCTGTTCCAAGAAGCAGGTCCCGTCGGTCTTCTCTCAGCTGCGTGAAGTGAGGAAGTTCCCTCTTCCCTCCTCTTCTAAATAGCCACTGAGAAATAGCCACTTCTTTCTCCCCCGTGGGCGTCTCTCCACCGTTGCCATCAGCCCCAGAGCTGTGGCCCTCACTCTTGCATTCTGGGCCCAGTTCACTGTTAAGAAGCCACTCGCTTTCGGATGACTAGGCTTGGCCCGACGTAGTCCTCAAAAGACAAAACTTGCTTCTCTTTTGGAAGGGGCCAGAAGCACACACCCACACTCCGAGTAGGGGATTGGACTAGTTTTAACCGTTCCCAGGGCCACTACCCACTCATTACTTTCCCTGTTAAATAGGCATGGGTAAGCTTAAACCTTATGGGAACTATCGGGCTACGGGAAAAGAAGCCAGGGAGTCTCAGAGTGGTAAAGTCATAACTCCAGAGCTGGCACGTACATTGCCAGGGAACTACATGATACTTGGCTCATAGCAGGTACTTCATAGTAAACACAATAGTTGATTTATTTTGCAAGACTCAGTTTGCCCAAAGGTCCTTACCTTCAGGCCCAAGGGCCCACATATCCACAACTGCAAACCTCAGGGGATCCAACTATAGTGTGTTTGTATGAATACATCGACCCTTGGAGATGTGCAAGATGAATCAACCCTTTTGGAATCCAAGTTCCATTAGTGCAGGGGACATGTTTGCTACTCTCTCCTCAGAGTCTAGCCTGTTTCTTTACAAAAAGTAAGTGCACAATAGTTATGCATGAGTGAAGATAGTAGAATATTCTTCAGGAAGGGTTTTGCAGGCTCACATTGGGCCATCAGTGGAGACTGAGCTCTGACCACAAACAGCTGATGTCAGTCAGTGTCAGGACAGCTCTCTAATGTAAAATTTAAGCCATTTCTGTCCCCTCCTCGCCCCTGCTTCTTAGAGGAAGATTGACGGACAATTGGCAGATAATCAGTGCCAGCACGTGGAGGGCAGCCCCGAGCAATCCCCTAATAAGCCCCAGCAGGAGCTGCTCCTTTCCCTCCACCTTTGCTCCAAGAGACCAATAGGGGGCTGGAGACTTGAAAAGCTCTCTTTCCCATCTTGTTATAACCTAGCTAGTGACAGGCAGCCCTTCAGTTCTCCTTCCTAGAGGAATTACTTCCTTAAAGGATCAACCTGCGTCCCCTGGCCTTGTGGCTAGATGTCTTCTTGCCTGCTGCGTCTTGAATATTTGGAGTTCTCTTGCCTAATTTCTCAAGGTGAAAAGCAGAAAGTACAGACGCTTTATATTGCTTAGATTAGCATTTGCAATTTTTAAAACGAAGTTGATCTCTTCTTCACAAGTCGAGAGAAGAGTAGAAACCACTAAAGGTAAAGGACTCTTTGAGTGACCTGAGGCGCATTGTTTCCACCTGTCTTACAGAAATCTTTTTTCTGGAAAAACCAGTAGCCTGTTTCCTAAAGTCTGTCAGGCTGGAGAGGATTGAAATTGACAACTAACTGTCCAGCTAAAGCTGAGATTTTATCCAGTAGAATTACCAGTACGCTCACATCTTGGCACCTCCTTGGACTGAAGGTCACAACCAAAAGGGTAGCTTTGTCCCTCAAAGCTGAGATTCCTTTCTCTTCCTCCTTAGAGGGCTTCTACGTCATCTCTTGCGTGGAGCCTGACCCCCTCTCCCTGAGAGGGGAACAGCACCGGCGCCTGGGCACACAATCGCACTCAGTTCCTGGCTCAATGGCTGGCAAGGAGACCGGGGCTGGGTCCTTCTGATTCACTCCTGGAGTGGCTTTCCTGCTCTCAGAATGAATCCATCCATTCATCCCAGACTGGAATTCTCAGTGGGGGAAGAGACCAGAGTGACGTAGAGCCATCATAGGAGGCTGATGCCCAAGGTCAAGTTCACCAAGCACATGGGATGTGCCAGCCATCACTGAATAAGCCTAGGGGCACACAGCCTGTGGTCCCCAGAGGGTAACCATTGTTCCGGGCTAGGCTGGGCTTTCAAAACGTCACAGTGAGAAATGTCCACCATTGGTGCCCTTTGCACACTGTGGACTTTGCATGAAGAGTGAGAGGTCTTTGTTCTCTGCTTCCTCTGTGCGTGCAGCCCGCCCACCCCCTGTTTGTTTAGTGGGCACCTGCTTCCTTCCTGCGCCATCTACTCACCCACCCGTCCACGTCTCTGCCTTTCAGCAAGGTGGCCCAGTGGTGGGCCCTGCTTGGAAGAAGGCATTTGATACTCTGATCTCAGATCATTGATCCAGATCTTGGCCTCAGGCCAAGTGCTTCTCTCTTTCCCTTCCTCCTCCCTGTCTCCCCCTTTCTCTTCCTGTGTGTGTGTGTGTGTGTGTGTGTGTGTGTGTGTGTGTGTGTGTGTGTGTGTGTGTGTCTACATTATGGTATGGAGAGCGAATTAAGTGGAATTAAGGATAGTGACTTAATCTTGCTTAGCTGTATCCTGGGATCATAGCCCTCCTTGGAACCACACACCTTGATAATGATCTTAGGCTTCAGTGACAAGGGAAAAGTGCACCTGGAGGAGATCTACCTGTGCCTAGAGGTTCAGGAATTTGACTCAGGATGAAAGAAATTAAAGTCTGTGCAGATAAATTTGGTAGGAGTTAGTGTGCTGAGTTCAGGCTCTGGTTCCCTCATTCACAGTGTGGCCTGATCAGGCATTTAATCTTTCTCAGTCCTGTTTCCTCCAGCTCTAACGTGGAATGGATAATCCCAGCTGACACTTTGTCACCCAAGACTTGTGAAAAGAATGACAACTCTGTGGATGTGATTTTTTTTTTTTTTCTGACTGTTCAAGGCACTTCTATCTCTGTCTGCCCCTTAAATATTGGTGTTCCTCAGGGGACTTCCTTTTGGTTGGTTGGTTGATTTTTTTTCCTGTTCTCACCCTGTATACCCTCCCCATCATCTTCAGGATAAAGGCTTAACTCCGAGCCATGGCTTATAAGGCCTTCTGGATCTGGCTGCCCCCGCTTCATTCCTGGGTCCGTTTTCCCTTGTCTCTCGTGCCCCTGCTCCTCTGTGTGTGCTGGCCCTTCTGCCTGGAATGCCCTTTACTCCCCCGCTGCCTCCCCACCCCTGTCGTCCACCAGGCATCCACTCATCCTTAAAGAGTTAGGGCAGACTTCATCTCCTCCGAGGGTCTTCCCTGAACCTCCCCCCACACCCTGCCAAGCTGAGTGGGGTGCCCCTCCTCTGATCCTCATTTAGTATCTGTACTGGAATTGTTGGCTTCCTTTTTGGTCAGCCCGCTAGTCTACAAGCTGTTGAACACGGAGGCTGTCTCTTGGTCACCACTGTATCCCTAGCACTGTTCCTGGCAATCAGTAAATGTGCACTGGATGTATGAATGAAGACTTTATTCCCATTTACTTACTTACTGTAGCTCAGGAAAATTTTTAAGATAAAACTGTGTGAAACCTACAGGCCACTTCCCTGAAGTGAGGACCCTCTAAGGGTGCTACTGTTATCACAGGGGAGTGGCTTCCAGACTCTCTGAGGCTGTCTCCACTCTCTCCTCTCCGCTCTAGACGCCCCCCCCCCCACCCAGTTCCCTTATTCTCAGACTCCAGGTGCTTCTCCTGTAGCCCTTCTGCGCTGTCCACACATCACAGACGTGCACGTCTCTCCCACATAAAGTCCATGAGAGTGGGATCTGCCACTTCTTCATCTGTATATACACAAAGCATCGTGCACACAGCCCTAATCAGTCACCGTTACATGAAACAGATGGACTATAAGGAAAGGACAGTAAACTCTGTCTCGGACTGAACCATCCATTCAGTTGCAGACGTTTTCTCGGTGGAGCCTCTTTTCCCGCATTACCATTGCTCTTACCTTCCCACGGTGATTTTAACTTTGCAAATTACTTTCCCATCCGTTATCTGAGGTCCTCCTCACACCTCCCCTTTGAAGTTTGCAGTTCAGGTCTGATTATATCCCTTTGACAACTCAGTCGAACTCACTCAGGGAGTACCTGGCCGGACTGGAACTGAATCTGCATCTCCTAAGTATCCTCTGAGCTTCAACAGGAGCATTAGAAACATGGAAGGCTGTTCCCAAGCAGGTGGGATCACAAAGGAGGGTGTTTGACTTTGCTGGGCTGTGTTGACGCGCCCAGGTTGGGAGTGAATTACCAGAAGTTACTAGTCTCATGCATAAAGGGATAGAGGAAGTCCTGAGTCCTGTAGGAATTCTGGACCATCTCGGCTTCTTCCCAGCTGGGGCCTCCCCGCCTGGGGCAGCCTTACCACTCACTTCTGTGACTTTGGAGAGGCCCAGCTCTCTCCAAGGCTTTTTGTGCTCTCTAGAGAGCAAGGGAATGCCTAGAAGACAGGGACCCCACGAGGTTCTGTATTCAACATTGTTTTGGGCACAGAAGTAAAACTCTTATTTCAGCTGTTTGTAATGAGAGGCAAAGGGGCTTTTTCCCGGTTTTGGAGTCATTGGAAAGAGTCAAGTATCTTGAATCCCACAGCTTCCTAGTCAAAGGTTCTTTCTTAGGCGTTATACTCTTTAAGGAAATCTGTTGAGGTAGATTTCAAATTGGCAATTAAGTTATAGAGTTGTTTTCCCAGACCCATCATTTTGGTGAATCCATTCGCTACCCAGGATAGTTTGTTGCACATAGATTGTGTTCAGTGAATATTTGTTGAATTGGTGCTTTCCGAACAGTTTTTGTTTTTTTTTTTAATGTACAAGGGCCAGCGCTAAACATTGGGGGACATTCAGAAAGCTTTAAGAAATTGATCCTTGTCTTCGGCCAGCATTTGGAAAGTGCCAAGGATGCACAGGAATGACAGCGGATTGCTAAATGTCTGTGTGGAATCATCAAGAAAGACTTCAAGCAGAGGATGTGATTTTAATTGAAACTTGACTTAGCAAGTATGTGCCGCTGTGGTGAGGAATGAGAGGATGGGGTGCAGGTGGGAAGAACAATGTGGAAAACGTATGTGCAGACAGCATGCATCAAGAGTGTTGGGGGAGGACAGTCAGGAGGCCAGCTTGGGTTTGGTAAATAGTGGTTTGGGTAGAGGCTTCGTTGATAAGAGCTGGCACTCCAGTTGGGGCCACATTGTAAGTGCTTTCAAGTGCCACGCTGAGGAATTGAAACTGAGCCTAGGCTTTTGAAAATTAAAGGTTTTTGAGCAGGAAAGTGGCAGGGCAAAAGCAATGATTTAGTCAGGTTTATTTGGCAGTGGTCTGCAGAATAACTCAGAAAAGAGAAAGAACAGAGCTGGGGGTGGTGGGGAGGTTAACTCAGACAGTGGCTTCCAAAATTTTTTGACCACAACTTGGAGTCAGAGATGCCTTTCACATCAACACACACGCTCATGCACTGCACACAGTGGAAATAAGTTTCACATCATGTATATGCAGTGCACTTTGATATTTTGTTATGTTCTATTTCATTTTTTTAAAGAATGGCCCACTTCAGTTGCTTTCATGACTAATTTTGATATATATTTACAATGGAATAGTATAGTATGTAGCAGTATAAATGATCAGTGAGTGAGAGGTATCTCTCACTCAGACCCCGGTTTGAAAAACACTCATCTAGGAGTGTATTACAGATATTCAGACTAGAAGCTAACACCTGTGACTCCAGCCCGGCAGAGACGGTGCTGCTTGTTTATTTGGTTGTCTGCCATGGGTTATAAGAAGAAGCAGAGAAAGGGCAACTCTAAAGAACACTGGCCAGTTCCTTATAAGAACTTATTCCAAAGATTTGAAAACCATCAACCAGTTTATAGAAAAGAAAACCCAAGTGGACAAAAACCTCTACCAGGGATATTCCATTCATTAGTAATCAGGGAAGAGCAGATTAAACCAACAATGAGAAATGAGATGCCATTTCACAGCCATCGGGCTGACAGAAATGGTCAATTTAGTCTGGCAATCCCAAGTGTCTGAGGATGGAGAGCAGTGGGAGCCAGCAGCCACCACTTGGGGCTGGGGAGGGAGGGTTGCTACAACCACGGTCAGAGATGTGCCTGCCCCCTCGCCCAGACTTCTGCACCTGTGCAGCAGGAGACCTGCTTCATATTTGTGAATGTCTGGCCTTCAAAGAATGCGTAGATAAAACATGATAACTTTACATAATGGAATATATGATAGTCAAAACAAATGAAGTAGGGCTATATGTATCAGGGGAAGCCTCAGAAACAATGCAGGAGGTAAAAAGCTAGTTTCAGAGTGATACATTCATTGTTGTACTATTTGTATAAAGTTTAGGCCTACGATACTATATTGTGCTTATGGATTCAAACTTCTCTAGTGAGAGAATGGGAGTAGTAAATGCTGAATTCAAGGCAATGGTTATCTCAAGGATAACAAGGAGGGAGGGAAGGAAATGGAATCAGGCCGAACGCTCAGCATGCTCCCGCAGTATCTGTGCTGTGGTACTGTTTAAAGAATGAGATCTGAAGCAAGTCTGTTAGAATTTGACAGTGCTAGGTGGATGGGTAAATGAGTATTTATTATATATGTGCAATAATTTTCTGAGGGTTTACAGTATTTCTATAATTGTCATCATGGCTAGCCTGACCAGCATCATGGCTCTCAGTCTGACCTCCTAACAAGAGAGTCATTGCCTCCTGTGGCCAAAAGCTGAGGATGACCTAGGGAGGTGGGCCTAGAGGTGCGTTTCCATCCCAGGCCTCCTCCTACTCCTGCTTTCTAGGGGCCAGACCTTCAATAGAGGAGACGAAGAGGTAGAGGGAAAGCTCTCTGTAAGATTCCTGGTTGGTAGGGGTCAGAAGTGAGAAGGAGGTTAGAGGCAGTGCCTCAGAAGCTAACCAGCTGGCCTGATGCTTCTTAGAGTCTAAGGCACTGTTAACGCATCGGAGTCGAAATCAGGCTGTTGAAGGCTTCTCTCTGGCTTGTCAGTAAGCAAGACAAAGCTTTCACCTCCAAATGCCTTATGAGTCCCTTTGATAAAATGGGAAAACCACTTTCTACCTGTTCCTCTCCTAACAGATTAGAATGAGAATAGGTAGTAATTTGTCTGTCAAATTTTAGGAGTTATTTAAAGAGATGCCCCCCTCCCCCAAATTTCAAACTACCTCCCTGAATTGCCTTCCTCCTCTCTTTTCTTGACCTTCATCAGCTCCATCAGCTTCTAAGCCTGCCACAGATCCTTTTACTCCTCAGGAGGAAGTCACTGCTCAATTTTAAGCAAATGTATTAACTTAGTGACTTGGGCCTGGTAGTGGTGCCTTGTAGTATGGGACCACTGCTGGCTCCCAAAACAAAAAACAGTCATTTCAGGTTTCCTGGCCATACTTGTCTCTGTGTCACTTTGTACAAGTCCCCCCACTGGACCTTGGTCTGATCATTATCATCATCAAAATACCACCACCACCATCTTTATGACAGATACTTAACAGACTGCTTACTGTCGGCCAGGAACTCTTTTTAAACATTCAACTCATTTAGCTTTCACAGAGACCCTATAAGATAGGTCTGTTATGATGCTGTTTTATAGACAAGGAGACTGAGACACAGAAAAATTAGGTAGCTTGTCCAAGTCTCACAACTGGCAGTTGGCAGAACCAGACCTTAAACCCAGGCAGTCTGGCTCCGGAGTCCGTCCCCTTTTCCAGTGCGCTGTCTCTCATGTGAAATATGGGAGGGCACCACTTTGAATGAACTGTTGCATCCGAAGCACCTAGCATGGAAACTGGGGAGAGTAGATGCTCAATAAATGGTTGCTTTCGTTGGATGATCTCACTCGACATTCTGTGCTTCGTTCTGTCTTTCCTTCTCAGAGGTCAGCCCTGGGAGCGTGGGGAAGGAGGGATCACAGCTGAGCTGGGTGATCATTCTCGTCCAAGTAACAAATCAGCCAAGTCACAGAGTCATGCGTTTTATTTTTAAACACTTACATACCTCTGCAAATGGGTGGCAAGCCAGGGTAGTGTTCTGTGTGCCCTGGTTTGGGATCCGGCTAATTTAGGGGAAGGAGGTGGGGCCGGAGAGGCTGTGGTCGTAGGCACTGGAAATGGAGCCTTCACAGCTCAGCCCGCTTCCCCTCCCAGTGGGGTCTCTCGTGTCCTTGCTCGGCTGAACTTTCCCTGGCCTTTGGCATTGTGGCCAGCTGGCCCTTCGGAGAGGATGGCATCCATCGAGCAGCTGCTCCGCCGGAGCCAGCTGACTCCCCATAAGCCCTGCCCTGGCCCTGTTTTCCCTCCGATTGTCAGGGTGGCTGTAGCCTTGGTGGGGCCTCAGACCAGAGAAGGCAGCGACCCGAGGATAGAGTGACAGAAGGATGGGGGAGGAGGGGCTCATCCCTCCAGCCTGCAGAAGCCGCTGCCTGTCGCCCACCTTCCTGCTCTTGCCGAGACAGTGACTCAGGCCCAGACCACTCCCCGGGGAGCCAGGATTTCAGCCACTATCAACTGCCACCTACTCTTCGCTCAGCCCTCCCTTCTCTCTCACCTCCCTCCTCTCCCCGCTCCCCACAACTGTGATCTCTGCCCAGCCGGAGGTATCTGAAAGACACAGGCTGGGGTAGACTGAGTCATCCCAGGGTTCTCCCCACCCCCAGGCCAAGCCGAGGCCCATTCACGCTCAGGAGAAACAAATTCTGGTGGCCAAGAGAAGGCTGGGAGGAAGATGTAGGTTTTAGCTTCTTTAAGCTCTTCTTGGTAATGGAAGTGGAGGACTCTCCAAAGAAGGCAGGGCTTGAGGGATCTGGGGTGACCAGGGGATCCCCACCCAACTGCGATCTGGGTCTGCCTCTTGTCTCTGCCCCTGCAGTGGAGGGGGTGGGGAAACAAAAGATTGAGAAACCCAGCGAATCGAAAATGCACAAAAGCTAGTTTTGTAAATAGACATTACACAAGAGCAGGAGTTTTTTGGGAAAGGTTTAACTGAGACACACAGAGTTAGCCAGCTGGCATCATGCTGCTAATAGAGATATTTACTGTTTGAAAAAGTGTATTTGTAGCTTTGGAGAACATCCTGTTGACTTTTCTTTATTGTGAAAGAAAATAGAACCTTGTCCCCCCCCTCCCCCGTGCACAGAAGTTTTTTCCTTTTTCTGAGGTGGGGCATGTTGAGGGCTGGAGAAGGGTAGGGCTGGGAGAAATGTTCTCTCCGTTTTGTTGCTGAGACCAAAATATCCCTCCTGCCCTCTGGTGCTCATATTTATGGAATGGCAGGCAGAACCAAGTAAGGAATCCTACTCCGGGGGCCGGGAACTCACAGTCTTCTTGATGGCTTCCAGAATGTAGAGATGCTCTGGGGCGCAGGCCCAGTCCTCTCCCTGGGCCTCTGCTTACCCCGCCCCCCCTCCCCGCCCCAATTCCGAGGGGAGAGCCCTGAGGAAAGCTGTGAGGAGGAGGAGGGACAGACGTCCGGAAGCCCAGGGAGCAGCCCTCCGTAGCCCCAGCTGTGCCAAGGCGGCGCTGTTCTCGGAGATGCTGCGATGCTGTCACTCTTGCCTCACACTTGCCTAAACAGCTGCTTCTCCTGAGGATGTCCCAGGGTCCCAGCAGGGGCCGCGAGCCACAGGGTGAAATCAGGGGTCAAGGAGGAGAAGAGGCAGAAGAGCTGGTTGACGTGCCGGCTCTTCCCTCTCGCCATGTTTCACCACTTCAGTGGCGGAGAGTCTGACCCTTCCATCAGGGCACCTGCCCCAGTTTCCTGGCTATCTCTCCGGTGCAGTGGAGCAGATCTGCCGTTTGGCAGCCGCAGGATAAACCCAGGGGACTTTTCTCCCTTCATATTTCCTCTCATGCTCTTGCAAACGTTTCCCCTTGACCCATGCTTATAACTTCACCAATACCAGAGGCCAGCTCCATTTTCTCCATCTTCACTGAATGTACATTCCCTTCACCCCAGCGGTGCTTGTGGCTGGTGGTACCTTTTTAGGTTTTGTCTTAGTCAGGTAAGGATTGGGAGACCAAGGGCGATGATACTGCTTTTCTTTGTTCTTTATATAGCCTGACCTAAGAGTGGCTTTTTTCAGGAACCTTAAATTAGATTATGGTATTTTATAGGGCCATTGGGGCGGTGGACTCATTTTACTCATTCATTTAATCATTCATTCACTGCTTACTGTGTGTGTAAAACCAGACTGTTAACTCCATGAGGTCATAGGATGAGTCTGCCTTGTTCATCCTGATATCCCTAGAACCTGGCATAGTGCTAGGCATCAGGAGGCCCTGAATACATGTTTACTGACCATTCAGTAAAAGATTGAAAATAGCACTGTGCCTCATACAGCCCTTGCAGGAGTTGCAAAGAAGTGTTAACGTTCAGTCCTACCCTTGAGGTGCTTAGGTGTCATAATCAGAAAGCAAGATGTGTGCTCCTCAAAGTTCATTAACCTGTACCTTTTACCAAGCAGAGCTTACTTTGGTAATGAAAGGATGGCTCAGTCTGAGGAAGTGTATTTGCACAGTTCATCACATTACTAGGCCCTAGGAGAACCAATTGGTCAACTAAATGCATGCTGAAAAGGTATCAGTGTAATTCAAAAATCCAGTCTTTGTATCTTTCGGTAAACTAGGAACAGAAAAACATGTCCTTACTATTAGGAGGCTTCCTGGCTGAAACGGGGAGCCCTCTTCATAATTAATAGTGAAAGATCAGACTCCAAGCATTCTTACTAAAGTTAGAAACATTTTTATACAATTTCTAGCTGATGCTGTTACCACAAGACAAGAAATAGGTATTAAATATTGGGGAGGAAGAGAGAAGTTTTACAGCTATTTTCAAATGATCTCACTATCTATTTGGAAAACCCAATTAGTTCATTTTCTCCCTTTTTCTCTCTCTATAGCTTAAGAATGTAGGTGTGGTGATTGGCTGTGGGGTAAATATTTTAACAACCAGTAGCTTTCCTGTGTACCAGGAAGATAAAATGAAAAAGAGAATCCATTTGTAGTATAACCAAAAATATAAGTTTCCATAGGATATACCTAAGACGTGTGTAGGGCTAAAAAATTTCACATATAAGTATTACTTTGGGATGTTAATATTTAATAAAATAAGTGTAGATGACCTGTATGGAAAAATTCTTAAGACTTAAAGGATATAATAAAAAGACTTGAATGAATGAAAAGAAATCTTATGGCCCTGAATGAGCAAACTTCATTATTTATAAAGATGTAGGTTCTTCAGAAGTTAATCTATACATGTATGACTGAAAAATTGTGCTGTACACCAGAAATTGACACAACATTGTAAACTGACTATAACTCAATACATTTTTTTAAAAAAGTTAATCTATAAATATAATGTATTTTCAGTAATAAATATCCTGACTTGGGGGGAGGAGTATGGGACACAGCAGATGATTCTGAATCTCATCTTAAATATGAAAACAAATTAGAATAGCTGAGAAGTTACCTGAAAAAGAAATGTACTGAGAAGGGATTGCATTACTAGGTATTAAGAGTTGTTATAAACGTAAATAACCAAATCTATGTTATTGGCAAAAGAGTAGACAGATCTGTGGTATAGAATGGAAGTATTAACACTGATAAAATGATTTTTCAAAGATAGATTGATTTTTAAATCATGTTAAAACAACTGGCTAGCCATTACTCAACCTCTAAATGGAGTAAAGATTTAACTATAAAAAAAACCCACTAAAATTCATATGGAAATTAAAGAGATACAGAATAGCCAAAACAATCTTGACAAAAAACAAAGTTGGAGGACTCACACTTCCCGATCTCAAAACTTACTACAAAGCAACAGTAATTAGGACAGTGTGGTACTAGCAATAAAGACAGACATGTAGATCAATGGAATAGAAGTGAGAGTCCAGAAATATACCTTTACATTTGTAGTCAGTTGACTTTTAACGAGGATCCCAGGACAGGTCAATGGAGAAGAAAGTCTTTTCAACATACAGTGCTGGCATAAATGGATATTCACGTGCAAAAGAATGAAATAGGACCTTCATCTACACCATATACAAAAATTAACTCAGAATGGATCAAAGACCTAAATGCAAGATCTGAAGCTATAAAACTCTAAGAGGAAAACATGAAGATGAATCTGCATGACTTTGGATTTGGCAAAGAATTCTTAGGTATGATACCAAAACCACAAACAGCAGAAGAAAACATAGATTAAGCTTCGTCAAAATCTAAAACTTTTAAGCTCCAAAGGACACTATTAAGAAAAAAAAGTTTTTTTAACTGACAAGTGAGAGAAGATATTTGCAAATCAGTATATCTGATTAGGGACTTGTACCCAGAGTATATAAAGAACTTCTACAACTCAGCAGTAAAGAGGACAATCCATTTTTTTTAATAGGCTAACAATTTGAATAGATGTTTCTCCAAAGAAGACATACAGATGACTAATAAGCACATAAAAAGGTGCTCAGTATCATTAGTCATTAGAGAAATGTAAATCAAAGCCATAATGAAATAGTCCTCATACCCCCTAGAATGGCTGAAATAAAATAGACAGTGTCAAATGTTGGTGAGGAGGTGGAGAAATTGGAACCCTTGTACACTACTGGTGGGATGCAGCATGGTGCAGCCACTTTGGAAAGCAGTCTGGCAGTTTCTCAAAAAAGTTTAACCTGGACTTAAACCATATTGCCCAGCAATTTAAGTCCTAGGTGTATATACCCAAGAGAAATGGAAGCATATGTCCACAGGAAAACCCAAACACGAATGTTTACAGCAACATTACTCATAATAGATAAAAGTGGATAAACTAAATGTGGTATATCCATACAATGGAATATCACTCAGTGATTAAAAAGGACTGGAGCACTGATATTTGCCACAACATGGATGATCCTTGAAAACATTTTGCTAAGTAAAAGAAGCTAACCCAAAAGGCCACATGTTATATCATTCTATTTATATGAAATATCCTCAATAGGCAAATCCACAGAGATGGAAAGTAGATGTCTTTCTACTACACTGCTAAATGGTGAGTGATTAAAAGATACAAGATTTCCTTTTGGGTGATGAAAATATTCTGAAATTAGATAGTGGTGATGATTACACAGAGTTCTGTGAATAGACCAAAAACACCAAATTGTACGCTTTAGAAGGACAAATGTTTATGGTATGTGAATTATATCTCAATAAAGCTGTTATTTAAAAAATAATAAATCAGATTCTGAGTAAAGATGATAGATTGTGAGATTTGTGAGGGAGATAAAACTAGAAGTATACATCTGATTTTACCTCCCTCACAAATCCTGCGAGAAGCACAGTGAAGTGATTTTTTTAAAACATAAATCTACAAATTCAGGGCAAATAGAAGAGACATCGACAGCGACATTTGGGGATTGGAGTGTTGTTACATGGGGTAACTGACATGGCAGCTCCTAGAAAGCCAAATTGTGGACTAGACTTAGGAAAAACCAAGAGAATCCTCAGAGGTTCAGGAATTGGTGGCACTATGTGCATCTAGAAGTGGGGTGAAGCCAAACACTCAGATCAGGAGGATTGGTTGAAAGCTGCTTCTGTGTAAGTTGAGAGCCATACCATCTCCTCCCCAACTAACCAGAGACTGTCCCTGCCTCACTTAGTGGAAGAATGAAGGGACCCCACCCCTAGAGAGTGTGAAGCAGGGAGTTTCTCTACTAGGATGCACAAAGGTAGATTTACTGTGTGAAAACTAGTAAAGCTTAAGCTTCAGGACCCCTCAGCTGGCATGGACCTTGTCCAAGGCACTGGAAGGAACCCTAGCCATGTGTTCACATGAGCCTGTGTTTCTGTAAAGTTCGTCAATGTATTTATACTGCACTCAATTAAGAAAAACGTCTGCCTTCGCTTCCTCCTTTTTCTTCTTTATGTTACCCTTCATATCAGGCAGCTTTGGAGTAGCCTAGACCCTTTTGGAGATGAGACAGGATTGGGAGGAGGGGTGAATTGGGAATAAAGACATTTTTAGAAAAATTTAATAAAAACAAGTGAGACATTATTAATCCCTGAGTTGGAAATATACAAAGGGTATCTTTTTTTTCAATTGAAGTATAGTCAGTTACAATGTGTCAATTTCTAGTGTACAGCATAATGTTTCAGTCACACGTATACATACATATATTTGTTTTCATATTCTTTTTCATTATAGGTTACTGCAACATATTGAATATAGTTCCCTGTGCTATACAGAAGAAATTTGGTTTTTAACTGTTTTATATATAGTAGGTAATATTTGCAGATCTCAAACTCCCAATTTATCCCCTCCCACCCTCTTTCCCCCCAGTAACTGTAGGTTTGTTTACTATGTCTGTAAGTCTTGTTTCTGTTTTGAGGATAAGTTCATTAGTGTCTTCTTTTTTCTTTCTTTCTTTCTTTCTTTCTTTCTTTCTTTCATTCATTCTTTCATTCTTCCCTTCCTTCCTTCCTTCCTTCCTTCCTTCCTTCCTTCCTTCCTCTCTTTCTTCCACATATGAGTAATATAATGGTATTTTTTTTTCTTTCTGTCTTACTTCACTTAGAATGACAATCTCCATATCTATTCATGTTGCTGCGAATGGCATTATTTTATTCTTTTTTATGGCTGAGTAGTATTCCATGGTATAAGTATACCACAGCCTCTTTATCCAGTCCTCTGTCAATGGACATTTAGGTTGTTTCTTTGTTTTGGCTATTGTATATAGTGCTGCTGTGAACATTGGGGTGCATATATCTTTTCGAATTAGAGTTCCCTCCAGGTACATGCCCAGGGGTGGGATTGCTGGATCATAGGATAAGTCTATTTTCAATCTTCTGAGGAATCTCCGTACTGTTTTCCATAATGGCTGCACCAAACTACATTCCCACCAGGAGTGTAGGAGGGTTCCCTTTTCTCCACACCCTCTCCAGCATTTATTGTTCGTGGGCTTTTGATCATGGCCATTCTGACTGGTGTGAGGTGGTACCTCATTGTAGTTTTCATTTGCATTTCTCTGATAATTAGCGATATTGATTTTTTTCATGTACCCATTGGCCATTTGTATGTCTTCATTGTAGAATTGCTTATTTAAGTCTTCTGCCCATTTTTGGATTGGGTTGTTTGTTTTTTTGTTATCAAGTTGTATGAGCTGTTTATATATTCTGGAAATTAAGCCTTTGTCAGTCACATCATTTGCATATATTTTCTCCCATTCCGTAGGTTGCCATTTGTTTTGTTTATGGTTTCCTTTGCTGTGCAAAAGCTTATAAGTTTAATTAGGTCCCATTTGTTTAGTTTTGCTTTTATTTCTATTGCCTGGGTAGACTAGGAGAACATTGCTAAGATTTATGTCAAAATGTTTTGCCTATATTTTCTTCTAAGAGGTTTATAGTGTCTTGTCTTATGTTTAAGTCTTTAGGCCATTTTGAGTTTATTTTTGTGTGTGGTGTGAGGGAGTGTTCTAGCTTCATTGATTTACATGCTGCTGTCGTTTTCCCAGCACCATTTGCTGAAGAGACTGTCTTTACTCTGTTGTATGTTCTTGCCTCCTTTGTTGAAGATTAATTGACAAAGGGTACATTTTTTGATCATCTTCAAATTTATTTTATTATCTAAGGGAAAAATTGGATTAAAAATAGGACACAAAACAAAAGTGACAAAGGTGAGCAATGAAATCAGTACTCTTCTGAAATCAAGGAAAGTATAACAAAATATTGTTACATTGTACCAAAAGCTAGTAATTCATTAAGAGAAAAAGATCAGTTTTAAATAGGAGTGTTGATGACTTGATAATACAGTTAATGAAGAGGAGGAGCAAATCATATTAACACACTGCTAAAACATTTAAATTTCTACTGGATTTAGCATGAAAGACATAATGAAGATAACATAAAACTCATGATATTTCCTCCTACGAGGACATCAGTGACAAACCAGTTACTCTTATTAATTCAGAGCATTTAAGATTAGTCATTGTGCAAGAAAATTTGAAATGTGCCCTGAAATCTTAGTTTGTTTATGAAAGAAACATGAGATTTTCCTAAATTTTACAACAATCCTAAAATTTATATTTATATATTATCAGTAAGCTGAGGAAAAGAAATCTTTTCTAAACTGTCAATAGAAAACAAATTTCAATCAACTCTACTAGAGAAAGGGCTGAATTATCTTTCTTTTCTCTCTAAGAAAATGATTTACCAACTGTGTGTCATATGAAGAGGCAATCATAGACTATGTAGCCAAAAAAATGTAGAGGAATAAACATAAAGGTGTGTCAGGCAGATGATTAATAAAAATATTAGGTTATTCTTGATTTTCTGATGTTCATATTATTTGTCAGCTTTTATAACTTGTAATTTATCATTCTCTTTTCTCTGTCTAAATAAACATTCCCTTTCCGGCCTATTTTTATATTTGTAATTTCATAATCTTTTTCTTTAAAAGGGCATGCAAAATCGTATAAGCTTCTGGCCCACTAAACCCAGACCCACTTCAAGCATAGGTGAGGGCAGGGCCACACAGGAGGGTGAAGTGGGTGGACACATGTGGAGTGCCGACACACCCCTTACACACACACACACACACACACACACACACACACACACACACACACACACACGACCTCTTCTCCTCACTGAGCTCCCAGAACACTCAACTAGGCCTTTTTTCCCAAGTGCAAGGGAGTGAAAGGATCTTCTCTAGGGAATTTTACCTCCCCCTAAGAAAACACTAGACACTGACAGCAGGGGTCCCCCTCAAAACTGCTGAGCCAGATCATGCTACACAACAGACAGACATTATTCAGGTACTCACAGCTTCTAGTCAGCTTTTTTGTCCCAAATCATAAATTCAAGAAGACAACCACAACTTACACTCATCCAGGAGACATGTTTAGTATGAAAAATGGATGCTAAGACAAACAGGATAAAAAAGCAACTTGAACAGGAGCTGAGACTGTAAAGGAAGAAGAAAATTTTTTAAGCTATCATTGAGATTCTCAGAGAGATATGATGTCCAGAAATAAAAATAGGATGCCATTAAAAACAAAAAGGACATCCTGCAAGTTAAGAAGAGCTATTGGAAATTAAAAACATGATAGCAAAAGTGAAAAACTCTTTGGAAATATTAGAAGATAAGGAAACACTGAAAAACAAAGAAACTAGAGGACCAGCCAGGGAGAGTCAACATCAGAATTATAAAAATTTCAGGAATAAAAAATAGAGAAAATGAGTGTAGGGGTAAAGAATCAACAACAACAAAGTATTCTTTAATCCAAGAACTAAAGACTATAAATCGCCAAATTGAAAGATTCCTGTGACACCCCCAGCACGGATGAAAACAAACCCACAAGATACATTGCTGTGAAATTTTAGCCCACTGGGGACAGACATCTGCATGAAATAAAGAGCAGGTCACATACAATGGTTGGGAGTCAGAGTGGCTTTAGACTTCACCACCACAGTGGTAGTGGGATCTGAGAAGCCCCTGAAGCAATGCCTTTGAGATTCTGAAAGAAATCACATCCAGCCTATAATTCTATACCTAGTCAAGCTAATCAGCATGCGGATAGAATAAAAAGGGTCTGGGTTGTGCAGAGTCTCAAAGATTATCTCCATCACACTGTTTCTCGATCCAAGTGAAGAGTAAACCAAGAAAGAGGAAGACACGGAATCCAGGTGGAAAAAAATCCTAGGAGAGAGGCGGAAGGAATCCCTGTGAGGCTGGTGACAGGAGAGCCAGGGATGGCAGCTACACAGCAGAGTGGAGGCAGCCAGTCCACCCCAGAGCAGGTCAGAGGCTCCCACAGAGGCTGCTGCAAGACGGGAAAATGGTAGGACACCTGATAGGAGTGAACGTATTGCGAGTAGATTTAGACAGCTGAGCTAGGATTCGGGATGAAGACGTAGAGAATTAAGCACACAAAGGAAAACATGATTTTTAGGGAAGGCAAAAACTTGTGCAGTGTTCTTAGTTCTGTATTGCTGTGTAACAAATTGCTCCACAACTTAGTGCCTCCAAACAACAACATGAGTTTCTGACTGTCAAAATGTTGAGGGGGCAGGGGATTGGCTCGGGAACTCTGCCGTCCCCTGTGGGTTTGGCTGAGGCTGAACAATCTGCTGGCTGCCACATGCAGGAAGGAAAACAAACCACATCGTGCTCCTAATAGTTTATTTCATACTGAGCTAACCAAATCACAATATAATTCTATTGAGAAGAAGTAGTTGCAAATGTGCCTTTGGGTGATAGGGGTGAAGACCCAAAAGAGGTGTGTGTGTTTGTTAAGTCTTTCTTTCCCAAAATAAAAAGTCAGTAATAGGGCCTCAAACCTAACAATCAAGAGGCGGCAATACAAGGATTTCTATTTAGAGGTGCAAAGGTACATATCAAACCAGTGAGTTGAAAGCGCTTGTCTCAGGCAAATGAGATTGGGGGTCCCAGAACCTACTGTTTTACTTAACATTGTTGCCTTGTTGAACTGTGTACAAATATAACTTTGATAAGAGCAAACCTTAGATAAATAGAAGGAAATCATAAAAGTAATAAATTTAGATGAAGTTTATGTGTTGGTGTGGAGGAGGCAGGTCTTTCTCAGTAGCACACCAGAAGAAGAAATCATAAAGGAGGAAGATAGATTTGGTTGATTTAAACTTCATACCAATTAAAAGCTTCTATGCATTAAACACACACATGCACAAAAGGGAATGGTAAACACTAGGCAGGGGGAAAAATTCCTGATGTACCAGCCAAGGGGCTGGTGGGAAGTGTAAACTATTTCGATCCTTTAAAAAATGTAACTGTTCATTCTGTCCCTGGGGCAATTTGGCAAGTGAATCAAAGTCTTGAACCTGCATATATCCTTTGACCCAGCAGTTCCAATACTGGGAATGTATCCTATGTGACTAAGCCTTCATGTACCCAAAGATTTAGCCAATAGAGTTTTTGCTTATAATAGAAGAAAAATGTGAAACCATTGGAATGACCACCAGTAAGCAATGTGGATTACAAAAATAAAACTAGTGGTGCGGTTAATTAATGAAATACAAGGTAGCTCTTAAAAGTCAGTCTGATGAGAACTATGTGTTGACATATAAAGACATTCCTATGATAAGTGCTTCTTTTTTATGTAAATATGCATATACTGTACACACGTACACACACGTGTACACACTGAGGTTGGGGATATTACTGTTCTGCTCTGGGATTTTGTGTGTGTGCCTGTGTGTGTGTGTCTATGTGTTTGCCCTTTGTGTTTTTCCATGTTTTCCAAGTTTTTGACATTGATCAGGTGTTATTTTTATAGTCAAGGAAAAAAACTTAAGGGATTTTTTTTTTTTTTAGTTTATTTGAAAAATATGGAAAGTGCGAAGAAGAAAACAGTAATCATATTCTCACCACCCAAAATTAACCACTACTAGCATTTGGCATATTTGCTTCAGGTTTTTTTCTTTCTGCAAATGTTTTGAATATAATTAACACCAAAACATTAACTTTGATTATCTTTTTGATATGAGGCTGGGAGCTGTTTTGGGTTTTTCTTTTTTTCTTTTCCTTCTCTGTCTTTCTCTCTGTCTTCTCTTTCTTTTTCTGTTTTAGGCTTTTCTGTATTTCTCAGGTTTTCTCTGATGAGCGTATTTTACTTGTTAAAGAGATGAACTGTAATTAACCATAAAAGGTAGAATTTAAAATGCCAAGTAAAGTCTTAGACATTTCAAAGAAGGTAAGCAAGAGAACAGCTTTGAAGCCAGGAGGAAGGGAAGCGTTCCCTGTCGGTGGGGTGGTCGTATGTCCCAGTTACCCAGGACCGTCCAAGTTTTATGCCCATTGTCCCGATGAAATTATTAATGACATGTTGACACTAAAAGTGTCTCTGTTTGGGATGGGAAGTTATTTATAAGGAGTCTGGATTGAGGGGGGAGGATACACAAACAGCCACTTGGCTGAATCGGGGTAATTGTATTGGGTGAATGGGAAAGGAGAGTGGGAGGACAGCTGAGACCATGTTACAGAGGCGCTGTGACGGCTGGGTGAAGAAGCGCCTCCACCAGTTCTAGGGCTGGGGCAGGAAACGTACAAGGGGAGCTTGGAGCATCTTGTGGTCCAGAAAGTAAGGAAGTACTAAACCAGACACGCACACGCACACACACACACACACGGGCATGTCAGAAAGACACAGGAGCCAACTGAAGGAGCTCCCAATGGCCAGAGCTGGAACAGTTTGAGCAACAAAATGAAGTAGTATTGGAATATAACTCATATAAAATGAGCATCTATGTGTTTATACTGATATAAATGACTGAATAAATAAATGGAGAATAGAGATCTCCCATGCAGAATCCCAAATAACTCATGCAAATACTCTGCCCTTGAAGAGGTGGAGTGTAACTCCTCATTGCTTAAGTGTGGGCTGTGCCTCGGGACTTCCTTCCAAAGAGGGGAGGGGAGGAGGGGTGACTATATGATGGAGAATCCTGGGAAACGCTACCTCAGCCAGGTGACCAAGGTTCACATGAGCAGTATCACATGCTGTGTTGATAGCGTGTGTACAAAGTATGATGTGGTGAGAATCACACTTGATTCTCCCAAAACCCATAACCCAAGTCTAGTCATGAGAAAAATAGCAGACAAATCCCAGTTGAGCGACAGTCTATAAAAATACCGGACTAGTGCTCCTTAAAACTGTCATGGTCACCAAAAACAAGGGAAAGTCTGAGAAGATATCAAGAGGAGTGTAAGGAGACTTAATGACTAGATGGAATTTGGTAATAGGTGGGATCCTGGAACTTAAAAAGAACATTAGGTCAAAACTAAGGGAATCTGAATAAAGTGTAGACTTTAATATTTCAATATGGGTATGTTAATTGTGACAAAGTTACTGTACTAATATAAGATGTTAATAATAAGGGAAACTGGATGTGGGACATATGAAAGTTGTGTACTGTCTTCACAATTGTTCTGTAAATCTAAAACTTTCAAGATTAAAAGTTATATTTTTTCAAGAGTATTCTTTTAGCAGGCAGGGCTTTGGGAGAGAGGAGCTGAAAGATAATCAGAATTGTATGATGAAGTTATAGGTGATTGTCAGTAGTGGCAGTGGAGTTACAGAGAGAGACCTGGCTCCATCCACGCGGCTCACGCAACGTCGAGTTTGCGCAGAAGCGCCCAGGTCAGCACCAGCCTCCTCCTCCTGATACATGCTGTCCTCGAGCATTTCCAGTCTCGTAACGATGGACCCTGTCTAAATCCCGTAGTATTTTAAGGTTAGGTATTTTGATCAGACGATTTTTCCTAGTTCCTTCAAATACATGCAGCAAATTCACGTGAAAGAATATCAAACTGAGTCGCAGAGAGAAAATTGGACGAGAAGTCGCAGCCCTGACTGTTGGTTCTGGGTTCTGTTGTTGAATGACCCTGGGCGAGTCACTGAACCCCTCCAGATCTGCTTCCTCATCTGCAAAGTGAGAGGGTTGCACTGGGAGGAATTTCTATGGTAACTTGCAGTTCTAAAAATACTATGATTCTAAACTCGGATTGAGAGAGAGGCTGTGGCACCACAAATAATGGGATCTAAGTCCCTGATTTCTTTGTGTCTAGTCTGTGCTGCGAGACTTCAAGGCAGTGTCACTTTGAAGACCACTCTGAGGATGCTTTAGAATTCCCACCCCGCTCCCCGTGTTCTGGGAACGGAGATTCAGTCTAGAACTCAGGTTTTAGATAAGCTATTACAAAGGACCACCTAGTCCAACTCCTTTGTCTCATAGCTTAGGAAACCATTCAGCGGCAGAGACCAGAGTTTCTGATTCCTGCTCTGAGCTTTTTCTACCACAACATGCTTCGCACAGAACAGGATCGATCTTTTCGCAATGCCACCCGGACCTCATCTGCACTGTCACCAAAATGGTCCTTGAGGGCAGTTGCTCGCTGTCCAAAACCATCGTGTCAGTCAGCTCGAGTCCCTGATGTGGGGAAAAGTGACTGGGGGGAGGGGAACAGGACTAAGGCGCTCCTCTCCCCTGAACCTTTCCTCTTTAGGCCTGAGAAAGGGAAATGGCAGTTTCGTTTTTGTCCTTCCTTTTCAGTTCCATAAGCTTCCCTTCTCTCCCCCCAATAATTATATAGCCAGAGATTATTTGTTTACAGAAGCCACGTGAATCAGCCAGCCCCCAAAGGGTTAACGCTCCCAAATTACGGGGCTGGGTTAACAATAAACAGGATGTCCTCCAGAAATTAAATTTAAACCGCTGTGACTCAGGCTGCCCCATCCTCTCAACCAGATTGTTGTCTGGGGTTATTATCGGTGGTTAATTATACCACTGGGTTTAGCAGCAGTGTTGGTCAGTGTGGCCAAGAGAAGCCAGGCTCCGGGAGAGGGAGGGGCCTGGTGGGTAGGGTGGGGGCCACAGGGGGAGTGGGAGGTTTGAGTGGAAGGACCACTTGTCCAGAGCGCTGAGAGGAGAGGGGTGAGAGTGGGGTCCAGCCTGCACACGCGGCTCTTCCCTGAGCTGATCCGAGCCAGGGTGCTTGGCTCCCTCGACCTAGTGGTGAGAAGCCTGTGTTTCTGTAGCTGTTGGGGTGCAGTACAGTTCTTCTCTTCTCAGAATTGTAGAATCATGGAATCTTCAGCACCTGAAGGAAGCTTCTGGATTATCCAGTTTAACCCTCTCATTTCACAGAGTAGGAAATTAAGTCCCAGCAGTCATTACCTGCGGAAGGGCAGCCTGCTCATCAGAGGCGGAGGCAGGGTTAGCGCTCAGGTTTGGCCTCCTAGACCAGGACCGTCCTTCCATTGTGCCAAGCTGCCTTCCATTTCCAAGTGGGGAACCTGAGGTGCACAGCTTCCCATCGAGTTTAGGGCAGACCTGGGCTGGGTTTCAGGCTCCTCTGAGTTAGCCTCACTTAGGTGTTGTCAGTGCTTGCATGAGATAACCCAGCCTGGCTGGCCCTTGATACCCCTACAATTTGTCATCTCTCCCCAGCCACTCAAGGAGCCCTGCACAGTTTGTAGAGAAGCAGTGAGGCCCCTAATACAGATGATAGTGGGATTTGTGGTTAAAGGCACATTTTCATGGGTGATAGCTATCCGGGTGAGCCTGTGGGTTCTGATTTTGTGGCTCCTTGAGATGCAGGGTTTCTAGTGACTTAATAGTACAGTCTCTCCTTTCCTGTCTTGACCTTTGGAACATATTTAAATGACAGACTATTAGTAGGAAAGATGCTCTGGGCCACCTCCATCTGACATTGTCCAAGGAGGACCATTCCGGAGCCCAGCCTGACCGATAACGGTCCTAGACCCACAGGCACATGGTCCAAGCACCCGGGAGCGAGGCCCTGCCGCTCTTCTGTACCCTCTCAGGGAGAAGTGGTGATGCCTTGTCGTCTTTCCGGTGACATTCTTCCCTGTTTCTCCTGACGGCCCTCTTTATCTCTGTCTCTTACAGGATTCCTTTCAAGATTGGGCAGCCCAAGAAACAGATCGTCCCCAAAACAGTGAGTAACAGGTTCTTTCATTCCGAGACTCTCCCGTGGCCTTTGCACAGAACCGGAGCTTTGACTTGATGCATTGTGGGGCTGGGAGGGCAGAACCTGGGCCTTATTCCCAGTCGTGCTGCCCTAGAAGCTCTCACAGACTGGGGCTGAGGGGCCTTCCTGTCCTGGGACATTTTCCTCCCTCTGATCAGCCTGGGCTCCTTCCCCTCCTCAGGCAGGTGGAGGAGGTGGGTTACAAGGTGAGGGCAGATAACACTGCTTCTCAACAGCCCATCACTGCACTAAAAGGGTTCCTGAAGCATAGGCTCCCGCCAAGGATACATCCCAGGTCTTTATTTCTGCCACCTCAGGCTGGTAAAAGGCCAGGAAGATGTCCAGGTCCCTTTCTCTCCACTTCTAAATGCATTCTTTTTTTTTTTTTTAAACTGATGTCTAGTTGATTTGTAACATTCTGGTGTAGAGCATAGTGATTGAGTTATATGTATATATTTTTCATTACAGGTTATTACAAGTTACTGAATGTAGTTCACTGTGCTATACAGTAGGACCTTGTTGTTTATCTATTTTATATATAGCAGTTTGTATCTGCTAATCCCAGACTCCTATTTATCCCTCCACTCCTCTTTCCCCTTGGTAATCATAAGTTTGTTTTCTATGTCTGTGAGTCTGTTCTGTTTTGTAAATAAGTTCATTTGTATCATTTTTTTAGATTCCACGTATAAGTGATATCGTATGACATTTGCCTTTCTCTTTCTTACTTACTTCACTTAGTTTGATAATCTTTAGATCCATCCGTGTCGCTGCAGGTGGCATTATTTCATTCTTTTTCATGGCTGAGTAGTATTCCATTGTATATATTATCACATCTTCTTTATCCAATCATCTGTCAATGGACATTTAGGTTGCTTCCATGTCTTGGCCATTGTAACTAGTGCTGCTATGAACATTGGGGTGCATGTATCTTTTCAAATTAGAGTTTTCTCTGGATATATACTAAGGAGTGGGATTGCTGGTTTATGTGGTAACTCTATTTATAGTTTTTTAAGAAATCCTATATGTTTTCATAATGGTTGCACAAAATTACATTCCCTTTTCTCCACTCTCTCTCCAGCATTTATTGTTTGTGGACTTTTTAATGTGGCCATTCTAACCGGTGTGAGGTGATACCTCATTGTAGTTTTGATCTGCATTTCTCTGATAATTAGTGATATTGAGCATTTTTTCATGTGCCTATAGGTCATCTGTATGTCTTTATTGGAGAAATGTCTGTTGAGGTCGTCTGCCCATTTTTGGATTGGGTTGTTTGTTTCTTTATTATTCAGTTATATGAGCTATTGTATATTCTGCACATTGAGCCCTTGTCAGTCACATCATTTACAAATATTTTCTCCCAGTCTATAGGTTGTCTTTTCATTTTGTTTATGGTTTCCTTTGCTGTGCAAAAACTCATACGTTTGATTAGGTCCCATTTGTTTACTTCTGCTTTTATTTCCGTTGCCTTGGGAGCCTGACCTAGGAACACACTGCTGCAGTTTATGTCAGAGAATGCTGAACACATTCTTAGCCAGGACCCAGAGCCACTCCGTGGGAGGGGATGATTGAATCCTTCTCTCTGTAAGCCTACAGTTTTAGCCCTATTTTATCTTGACAACGGGAGAAGAAGAGAATGTAGATAATTAGAAAGTTAGAGCTGGAAGCCCTTAGGGATCACCCAGTCCAACAGCTTACTGAGTTTTCCTAATGAAGAAACTGAGGCTCGTGGAGTTGCAGTGACTTTCGAAGCTTATAGACCTCGTTCTGACAGAGCTGAAATTAGAACTCAAGTTGGAGGCTCTCTTCAGTACTCTTTCCATTGCCTCATGCGACCTCACTCAGGCTGTGAAGATCTCCCAAGGTTTTGGACTTCTAGTCAAAAATGACTTCTGCAGCTCCTCACCCAAAATCTGAGTAAGGCTCCTGAGGGTTTGACATGACAGATCATTTGTGTACTGCGTCTCTCGCTGTGACGGCTCCAGGAAGCCCAGCGCTGTCAGCCTGGTGGAGGCTCCTGACTGTCACCGCAGCCACTGACAGTTCTCGTCTTAGTAAGCTTAGCCCTCCTTGGCTCAGGACTGAGTACTGGGTTTGGCGGGAAGGGAGGTCCAGCACACATCTGAGCCCTGGCTCCATCTTTGGGAAATCCAAAGTTAGGTCACTTAACAGGAAATGGGCCCACGTTAAAAGAACCCGCCTTTTTTCCAAGCAAAGGCAGGCCGAGGACAGACTGAGTTTACCTCCCATGCAGAGGCTGACCAGCTGCGGAGGCTCTGAGCTGAAGCGCGAAGAATCTGGGCTTGCTCCAGCCGGCTGCAGGAAGTGGGAAGGTGTGGCTTTGAGTCTCCAGAGTTTAATCCAGGGCAGATCTGAAAGGGAGGGAAGTGGTTTCGAGAAGAGTCTTTTATTCCCAGCACTCGCTACCAGAAAACCAACCAACAAACAAAAATTTCTCCTAACACCCCAACTGTTATCGAAATAGCCTTTGTTCTCCACAGAAAGTATAGGCTGGAATGCAGTTTCCAGCATCTTTGCAAGAATTTGTTATTGGAAAGATCTCCTTGTTTTACTCTGAGGAGTGACAGGGGCTCCCCAGAGGAAGGGTGGATGTACAGTCTTGGTCCCGTGGATGGGCCCACGGCCTCCCTCTTCCCTTCCTCGCATTTGTCTTGTTTGGGGTGGAATTGTGGTCCTCTAACTCATGCATCAGCTGCTCCAGACAGGGCATCGTGGACTGGTTAAGAAGCCAGATTTGGTGGGTTCCCTGCTTAAATTCCCCTCCTGGCCCTGCCACCTGTGGTCTGTGACCTGAGGCAAGTTCCTTACCCTCTCTGAGCCTTAGTTTTCTCCGTTGTGAGGATGATATGAGTACCTGTGTCATTGACGTATTATGCGTCTTACGTGAGGTCATGCATATGAAGCACTTAACCCAGTGTCTGGCATGTAGTGAGCCCTTGACAAATATTAACTTCATTCTGAGAAGATAGCTAGTGTGACTCTTTATAAAGCGCCAAGGACACAGCCTGTCTCACGCAGCGAGATTCCCCGGTGCACTGAAGGGGTGGGCCAGGCTCTGATCTCTCACAAGGAATCGGAGCTGAGTTGTAGCTTGGAATAGAGTTATTTGCTTCCTCAACTCCCCAGAGGCACCAAAGGATAATGTAGCAAGACCCGGCGTCTTCAGAGTCTCCACCCCGCAAGCCCCCTCCTGGCCCCAAAACAGGCCAGGGCTGTGTGCTGTCTCGGCAGCTGCCCCCAGACACTGGTGACGCACTGGTTTTCTTGTCCAGGCACTTTCAGGGAGGGGAGCAGATGTGGCTGCCTGGGTTATTGGAATTGTGGCACCCTGTCATGGGAAGAAATACTCATGTTATCTTCAGGGAGTTTCAGGAGGTTTTTGGCTCAAGGCACCCAACCAGCAGACACAAAGAAAGCATTGTGCGTTTGCCCTCCCTGTTCTCCTGTGCCCAGGTTATTAACGCAAATTCCAGGATTGTCAAGGCTTTGTCTGGAAGGGCGTGTTCTCTGCAGGAGCTGACCACTGGGACCGAAATGTAAGGACAGACATTCCTCCACCTCCCAGTCCTAACCTTCGGCTCCGTCCCCTCCCACTGTCCCAGTCCATAAAGGAGTGGGAGCAGCTTGGTGCAGCGAAGAGAGGCTGCCCCTCCCTCTGTAACTGGGGTGATGGAGGACTCTCTGAAGCAAGGGTTTCCCTGGGTCTCACACACACCTGAATTCCCAGCTGGGTAGGCAGTCCGTGAAGTCAGGGCAGACAGGAGTCTGGCAGGTTGAGCCTTCTTGAGAAGGGTTTTCATGTGCAAAACAGAGGGACCCTTTGTGGGTTTTTTGTTGTTTTTTTGTTGTTTGTTTGTTTTTATTGAAGTATAGTTGATTTATAGTGTGTTAATTTCTGGTGTATAACAGTGATTCAATCATACATATATATATTCTTTTTCACATTTCATTTCACTAAAGGTTATTACAAGTCATTGAATATAGTTCCCTGTGCTATACAGTAGGACCTTATTATTTATTCTGTATACAGTAGTTTGTATCTGCTAACCCCATACTCCCAATTTATGGAGGGACCCTTGGTAACAAACCAAAGGGAGGCCTCTGTCCACCTGGAGCAGCCCTTGAAGAGGAGCTTCTCAGAAGGCCCCGCGCTCCCTCTGCGTCAGCTCGGATCTGGCTCAGCTTAGCCCAGGGACGAGAGCCTGGCCCTGCCTGCCGGCCTCCCTCTTCCCTTCTCCATGAGCATAAGTGGGTGGGAACTCAGCCCACTATTCACCTAACAACCATCGAGCTCCTGCCATGAGCCAGCCTGGCCTCGGCACTGGGGACAAGCTGTGAGCAGCACGGTCCCTCCTGCCACCCTGAGCCTCCGGGAATGCGGGGGCAGCCGAGGCGGTCTCTCTGCTTGATCCTCCCCGTGCTGACCTCGCCAGCCGGACACGCCCGTCCTGACCCGCCGACAGTCGTGCACATGTGTTTACACTCACATTGTTGACTGAGGTCCAGTTGCCTTTTTGGCAAAGGCATCAAGCATCCAAAGATGTTCAGATCTTTTGTATTTGGCTTTTTCTGTCAGAATGGATATACCTTGGAATGAGACTCCAGTGCATCCCTTGATCCCCTTAACTGTTGTCCGAGGGTCCAGAATCCTGGCGCTGCCTGTCTCAGATCTTTCCCCAGTGGAGGAGGGAGACCTCAGGACCAAGGAGCTATGCAGGTGAAGCAACCCCTGGCTGGCGCCCAGAGGTGAGGAGGAGAAGCGTTCTCAAACTTCGCTTAGGCCGTCAGATGGCCTTGAGCACATAAAGTGGAAGAATCGAACTCCCACCCCGACACACCTCTCTGCATCCAGTGTGAGACCCCGAGTTCCTCCTCAGCCAGAGCGATCCAGCCCCATCGGAAGCCTGCAGTCCTTCTCCGTGCAAGTCCCAGCAGCACAGCCAGGGAGGCCAGGTGTTCCTGACATCCCACACACGGCACACCGGGGGTTACACAAGAGAGCGCCAGGGGGCCGTGGCTCTCGCCTCCCCTCCCGGGGCACCTACTCTGTGCTCTTGATCTTCAGGAGAGCTGGACTCCGGCCCCAGTGCCCTTAATTTCAGTCTCATCTTTCTGGCAAAAAAATACTTTTTAGACATGAAGACTCTGCTCAGTTGTCACATCCTACAAAGTAAGAAAGATGTGTCCAGTAGGGGGAGGCCCCGGTACGGCCCCCAGACTCAGGCCTTGTCCCAGCTGCCCACTGACCCCTGCGTGTTTTGTGCTGCTCCTCCTCTCCGCCAGAGGGTTTCAGACCAGTCTGCACCCCCAGACTCCCGTCCTCTCCCCACCCCAGTATGTAGGAGGGGGGCAAGGAGGCACCGTGTGTGGGCTGGGCATCTGGCTCTGTGCTCTACACAGACTGCACGTTAACCCTCCAAACAAGCCAGAGAGGCCGATGCTGTTGCCCCGCCTCCTTGTCGGCCACCTGACAGCCCCCTGATCTGAGAGCAAGTGAAATTATCCCATTTTACTAGAAAAGAAATGGAGGCTCAAATGTTGGTAATATTTGTGAGGTTCCACATCTGGTTTCAGAGTTCACATCTTCTGTCTCTGCCCATTCGCCTGCAGCACCTTCCCTCCCCCAGGGCGCTGTTGGAGAAAGGACTAGCCTAACTTCGGTGCAGACTTGCAAGGGCGGAGCCAAGCCCCTTTGCTCCAGAGCAAATCCCCAACTTGCGGTCTCACTGGAGGCCATTCAGGCCTTCAGCTAAGACTTTGATTCCTGTCTATCTACAAACCCCCTGAGATAAGTAACACTTAAACTTTTATCAGGCATATGCACTTTAGTGGGAGTGAATTATGAATTTTTTCATAAGAGAATCTTCTGTTAGATCATAAGAAAGGTGATGGTGAAGACGCTGGGTTCCTGGGTGGAGAAACAGTGCGTCTGTGGGAAAGATTGTAGGACAGGAGGCTGGGGCACTGGTGATGAATTTTACTTCACAGCTTTGTGGAAGGTCCCAGATGTTAGGATTGTAAAGTAAGAGAAAGACTTTGCAATGTGTTCCTGCGTCTAAGTTCTACAGTTCCCGTGGGCAAGCTGAGCTGTCTCCACGCAGGAGAACCCGGTGGTCACGCCCGAGGACCGGCACTAAGTGGGTCCCCCGCGTCCTGCCATCCAGGGGCGCCCCACAGTCCGCGGTTACGTGTGCGTGTGTGAGTTTTATCTCTCCCACCAGACCCACATCAACTTTATTTGCCAGTGTATCCCTGGCCCCTGACAGAATGCATTGCACTTAATGGATGCTCAATAAATGTGTGTGGAGTTAATGAATGTAGTTTAAAATATAAAAAAGGCCTGAACTAGGGGTCTGAATTCTAGCCCTGCTTTGCCACTGCCTACCTCTGTGTCCTTCCATAAATCACACCCCCTGTCCAGGCTGCGTTCTCCTCATTTATCATGTGAAATAATTGGCCTGAATAGTATTCTGCCCCGTCTGTGACTGTGTTGAATTTACCTAAATCCAAACGTGGAGCAGGAGGCTGAGGGGGTTTTAGAAGGCCCCCTCCTGGGGCCCTGTTGATGGGCAGGTGGTTTCTGAGGCGTGGTGGGGCTTTGGTGATCTCTGCGAATTTGCACGTCTTCACCTCCAAGCTGCATGGCAAGCTAGAGTCAGGATTTAGGGCTATCCCTGGCAGGGGTCTCGGGGTAGCAGGCAAGAAGGCACTGTCATAGGTCATGGCTTTAGTTCATCAGCCAGTGCTTTTCCCCCTTTGGTAGAATGATTGTGAAGGGCACAGGCCTGGGAGCCAGGCCGCCTGGCCCGTGTTCGAACCCCAGGCCTGCCGCTCACTAGCGGTGTGACCTCAAGCAGGCGACCCCACTCTGTCCCAGTGACCTCAGTGCGGTGAGGGCCCTCAGCACATCTGTGAGTGGTGGAGGAGGAGCCAGTGGTGGGAGCCCGGTGAGCATTCTGTGACTGTGAGCTGGCTTTGCCTCGAGAAGCCACAGGGGGAGCCAGAAGGAGGAGAGGCTGGGGCTCGGTCCCTCCTAACAGCCCTCAGACGTCAGGACCCCACACACCCCTCTCCTGAGAGACCGCTGCCAGCCCCATTTTACAGATGGGGGGATTCAGGCCCGGAAGTGCACATGACTTTCCCAGCTTCACCTGACTGATGTGGAGGCAGTAGAATTGGGTTCAATGTTCATACCCACTTGGTTTAAATATTTGGGGAATGCGATAACTAACCCAGAGTGTGGAGCGCCTTGCCTGAGTCAGTAGTAATGGTGTTTGTGATTGGTACCTCCCAGTGCACGGAGCGTGGCTGCCTGGTCTTTCTGGAGCCACCCTGAACCTAGCAGGCGGGGACCTGTAGGAAACCAAGGCCAGGAGGGGAGGTGCCTCCCCACCTCAGAGCAGCGCAGAGGCAGGGACAGGAGCAGACCCCCTGCCCACCCACCGGAGCTTCAGTCACACTCTGAGCACCTCACCTGCCACCGGAGGAGGTGGGGAGGAGCGAGCGCAGCCCAGCCCCCCGCTCCGCTCCCCGCAGTGGAAGAACAGAGCTGTGATCCGCTGGTCCCTGCCTGGCTGGCCCGTCTAGGAGGGGAGTCTCGCGCCCTAAATCAAACACAATTAACTTGGGAACACTGGGCTCCTGTGTCATTGGCGATGTGCTGGTGCTTGTAGGAGCTGGGTGGTGGTGCTCTCTGCAGACGGGGGGGGAGAGGGGGAGGGCGTGGAGGACGTTTCACAGGCTGGCAGATTTTTTCCAGCGTGCTGTCATTCCTCCACTGACTGAGTTATCTCCTTCCTCACAGGTGGAGAGAGACTTTGAGAGGGAGTATGGAAAACTCCAGCAGTGAGTGTCAAAGCCCAGAAGGGAGGGCGGGCCGGGGGGTGGGGGAGGGGTTTAGGGAGAGGGTTGCTGCTTGGAGAAGGAAAGAGCCCTCTGCCCACTCTGCCTGGTCCGCTCCGCCGCCCGTTCGTGGGCTGCTCATCTGCCCCGTTAGCACCTGGGAGCCGAGGGCAGCTCAGTTCACCACCTGCCAGAAATTCTCTCCTGAGTGGCGGCTGCATGACAGTTGTTAACTCATAGCCTTTGGGTGCGTGGCCACTCGCCGAGCTCATAGTGGCCCTTCAGTCAAGGAGAACGTCCCTGCAGAGCAGGGCTCCTCCTCCTGGCAGGCGACCCAGAGTGTCAGGTCGGGCTGATCTCAGGTGGACGGGCAGAATGAAGCAGAAGCAGGTGGGCGATGCCAGGTCCCCAGGTCCAACACCCTGCCTTGCAGGCTGGAGGAGCAGACCAAGAGGCTGCAGAAGGACATGAAGAAGAGCACGGACGCCGACCTGGGTAGGTGGCCCGTCCCCCACGCGCAGTCTGCATGGGGGTGGGGCAGAGGGGGACACCCTCCCCACTCAGTCCCTTTGGGGCTGGCTTTGAAGTAAGTGCACTTAGCAGATGCCCCACAGATGTCCCAGAGAAGTGGCTTGAGGTCACTTCTCAGCTGGCAGGTACCACTCACCACTTTCCCTGGAGCAGCGTCAGCCACCAGTGGCGCGTGGAGGGCAGCTCCCATGGTCTTTGCCACAGCGCCTCCTGCCGCTGCTCGTCCCGAGGACGGGGCGGGCCTGGACGTGACCTGCTCCTGGCCCCGGCCTCTCCACATGGTGTGTGTAGCAAGCCACCGGTCTGATGTTGAGTCTGTCCGTTACTTGTGTTGTAGTTAGTTCTGAGTTTCACGGGTTCCTCCTTTCTCTGTGGCTCCCGCTGCCTTTCCAGTAAGGAGCTGCTGTGGCCTGTGCTTCCTTTCCTCCCTGCTGCTCCACACGACTACTCTCCAAGCATGACAGGAAGGGCCAGACCGTCAGGGAGCCATGCAGTAGAGTCTGGCTGTAGAGAGTGCAAGTTTTTAACAAAGAAATTGGGATAAACAGGGACTCCTGGAGCCTAGGATTCCTGGCTTCTGTCCCAAGTCAGAAGGGGAGTCTGGTCAGAGAAAGCCCTCTGAAAACAGTGGTACCCCAGGTCCTTGCAAGGCCCAGGCCCCACAGTCCGGGCCAGAAAGCCCTGTGCTCTGGTGCGTCAGTCACTGGAGGGCTCACTGCCGAGTGGATCGTCCGGCACATCCCAACTTTCTGATTCATCACGTCTGGGTAAGGCCCAAAAAAGTTCCCAGGCATTACTGTTCTGGGGACCCCACTTTGAGAACCACTGCTCCACACAGTTGAGGGGAGTCACATTACACCCTTCCTGGTCCTGGAAACTCCTGAGCTGCTGCTTGGACAGGATCTCAGAGCCAAAGCTATGGGTCCAGAACAAGATCACATGGGTGTGACTAGTCTCTGCCGGGTCCTTGTTGACCCCTGCACTCTGAGGTTACATTAGGGCTCCAGAGGCCCACATGGGGTCTGAGACCCGTGTGCTCCCTGAGGTTGGCAGCCCACCATTCTCCTGGTTTGTGCTGGGCTGACCACGCCCCTCTTGTGTCCCTGCAGAAGCAGGATGAGGAATGTGAGCTGGTCCAGAGGAGAATGGAAGCCACGGCGCCCTGGTCTGTTCACATAGGTTCGGGATGGGGGTTCCAGGCACAGTGCTCCCCTTACAGATGCACCGTTAATTGACCTCAGATGGTTCTAGCAAAGAGACAACAGCATGAAGATGTGAAATCTTTAGGAAAGAAAAGGAAAATTGGGAGGAAAGTCTTTCCTCCAAACCCCAGATTTTGGGGGGTTATTTCCTCAACTATTAAAAAATCAGTGGAGGAACTTTTTTCCAAGATGTTTTGTTTTATCCAGGTTTTTTATCTTATAATTATGCTGTCTGTGACCGTTTCATAATCCATTCAAGTGACACGTGAGTTTGCTCCTGAGCCTACAAAGTCACTTCACAGATTTTGAAGAGGGTTTTTTCCCTCCACTGCTTCACCCCATCACTGGGAAGTTCTCATTTCCAGTCTTTTCTGTTATTTTGCCCTTTTGCCAGGTGACTGCAGCACACTCCCAGATTCAAGAGAAATCAAGGTACCATAACACTGAATAGTGTGTTCTGGTTTAATTGGCAGCATTTTTTTCTCTTTTAATGGTTTATGCAATAATGATGTGTCTTGCTAATTGATAGCATCTTAAATTTAATGACATAAAATAATAGGAAATGCATTCAAAAACTTGTTTTCCCCTGAGACTCTCAGACTGCGGAGCAAGCATGACCCTTCTGCAGCCTCTTCCTGGATTCTAGGATTTTTGTTTGCCAGTAATGGAGACCTGAAAACTTCTACAGGACCAAGAACTCCAAAGCTGCCAACACATTACCTTACCTTCCCAAATCTGGGCTAGTTCTGTCAATAAAGTTTTATTGGAACACAGCCACGTGCATTCTTCAGGTCCCATCTATGGCAGATGAGTTGTTGCAACAGAAACCATCTCGGCCCACAAAGCCTAAAACCTTGCCCCTAGCCCTGTGCAGTAAGTTTGCCTCCTTGGTGGAGATGCTATGGAACTCTTGTCTGTGAGGGAGTCCCAAACGAGGCTTCAAGTCCAAACTCCCTGGAGATTTTTTCTTTAATGCATATTCCTGGATTCCAGACTTACTGAAATAAATATTGGGGGCTAGAAATAAGTATTTCTTACAGCTTCCCACCCATATGATTCTGTGTATAATCCAGAGTTTTGAAAATACAGTCATTGCAACAGGTAAATCTGCTCAAAAGAATTACCCAGAGCAGCATTAGATGGACATTAGCAGCATCAGGAATGCCCACTATGCATTAAAGACTGGTGTCTTATGGCTCTGTGGTACTGTGTAGCTTCTGTGGCCTGTGGCCGTGGGTAAAGGTCGTCCCAGGGCAGGCTGCTGTCCCGAGGGAGGACAGGGAGTCCTGAGGACAAGACCTGGAAGCCTGTCCCATCATTGGTTCACTGAGCTTTGACTTCTTACAGCCATGTCCAAATCCGCTGTGAAGATATCCTTGGACTTGCTCTCCAATCCCCTCTGCGAGCAAGACCAGGACTTTCTGAACATGGTGACAGCCCTGGACACGGCCATGAAGCGGATGGACGCCTTCAACCAGGAAAAGGTGACTGGGGTCTTGGTCTCCCCCTTCTCAAGGCTTCTGCCCGGGTGGAGCACCATGTGGAGTCCTTACCAGGGCTCAGTCTCCTCTGGGCGCCCTCAGCCCAGTGAGCTTTTTCCTGGCCAGCCTGCCCCAGCCCCGAGTGCTTCCCTGGCTCCCACGAGCTTACATTGCTCCCTGCGAGGCCACAAGGGAGACGCAGGTCGGCTCTGCCCACCTGCAGCCCTACAGACTGTCTGTGGTTGCTCACCCAGCCTCCACCCTGAGCGAGGGTGTCATCAGCCTCGGCAGACAGTGGTGGCAGGATAAGAACTGACCCAGGACAAGGACAGTGTCCCTTGTTGCCCTCCAGACTTCCTAGTCATCATCTCCGCCTCGCTCCAGTGGCAGTTGTGGGTGCCCCAGTCTTCTCCCAGCCCGAGGCTCTCAGGGTTCCCCTGTCAGGTCCCCTTTCTCTCCTAGGAACTTGGAGCCTCCCTTTCTGGGAAGAGCCCGACTTCCCCTCAGTTTCGATGTCATTGGGTTTTTCTTTTGACAGGTGAACCAGATACAGAAGACCGTGATTGAACCCTTAAAAAAGTAAGCAAAGGTCATCGGGGGGTCTAGGGGACCACGGGCCTCAGGGGACTTGCTGGAAAGGCCAGTCAACCAGCCACTTGGGGACCAAATACCATTTCTAGCAGCCTTCCCCCAGGCTCTCACGGGGCAGACAGGAGACTCTGGGGACACCTGCTACCTGATCTGTGGCCCTGGGCCTGATACTCCTGGTGGCTCCCGAGCACACCCGCCTTGCCTGGGTGATGGCAGGGCCCGTCTGACCCTCCACAGCGGCCGGCCGGGGCTCCCATGGTCATTCCGCCGTTGTCCTTTTGTCCCTGACTGAGGACCTGTGGGACCAGAGCGGGCGGAATTAAGCTAGCAGAGATCTTGGCCGGCCCTCAGCGGAGCTGAGCGAGGCCTTTCATCTCGCGTAGCCGGGTTGGGAGAGCAGCTGCCTGCAGCGCTCGGCTTTTAAAACGTGGGGGCGGCCGCACACCGGGAAGGGCGCAGCCGTGGGGTCCCGCCTGCGAAGGTCCCCTAACTCATGACCTGCCAGGGTCAGGAATTCTTCTGTGAGACTCATCTTCTGTCCAGCAGGCTCTGGTCAGTGATCAGACGGGCCTATTCCCCAGGTCCCTTAAGGGGGGGGGGGCTGGGGGGGCTGCCAGGCAGGAACATTGCCTTGAAGCTCCCGAATCACTTCATCTTCCTCCCTGGCCTCTCCCAGCTCGGCTCTGACCTAGAAAGGCTCCCGCTCCAGCCCGGCAGCTGCACGTTATTACCTCTTCTGTGGTGGTCCCTGGCAGTTGCCTCACCAGGGCCTGGGTAATGAGGCTCTGCTAATTACCATTAGGCCTGGATCGGGGCCCGGAGGGAGATGGGGAGAGCAGGTTTAGATCCTCCGGCCCCTGGTGTTGAGGTTGTTGAGCTCTTGTTCCCTGCCCAGGTCTGAGGGGTGGCTTAGGGAAAGCTCTTTCTAAGCCAGGCTGTCTGGGGGCCCAGCCGTGGTGGGGAAGCTGAACCTGGCCCGAAGGGATTTCTTCCCACTGCCCTGTTCCTGCCCTGGGCCCCCAGCCCCAGGTGACAGGGTAATGAGGAGCTGGGTGCTGAGGAGGCCAGGAGCTCAGGAGGGAGGCATCAGAAGGAACTCCGTAATTTGTGGCCTTCTGACCCGATCTCCAGGCCCCAGGATTTGGAGCTGGGTGGGAAGGACCTGGGGCAGAGCAGATCCTGCCTATGGGGGTCCCAGGGACTGCCACGGAGGCTGTCGTGGACACACGCAGCTGGCAGAGCTAGTCAGGGAACACCAGCCCGGAGAAATGGGGGACCAACTCCTGTCTCGATTTCACAACCAACGAGGCGGCCTTGAAATCTGATGCCTGGCTTCTGGAGCCAGATGGAGAGAAATCCCGGCTGCTTCCCGCCACCCCAGCAGCCCACCACCTGCCAGGAAGGTGGGTGAGTGGCCGAGGGGGCGGGCACCATCTCCACAGCAGATCCGCTGACCTCTCCGTGAGCCCCCCGGGCCTGCCGGCCTACCCGGCTGGCTTCCCTGCATCCCGTAGCCGACATGCGATATCCCCCAACCACATAAAACCGGCACTGCCTGTTGCCGCCTCTTGCCAGGAGAGAAGCTCCCAGGGACCCCAGCACCGGAAACAGGAAACTGCAGCTTTCCTGTCCTCTGATGAGGAACATCACCACATGGCCACCCTGCCGCCCCCAGCCTCCCCCCAGGGGGCTCGGCCTCTAATCCCCCAGTCTCTGGGCCGTGTTCACATGGTCGGATGGGGATGCTTTCAATTTCCCTTTCCTGGTGGGTGGAAGATCCCGGCTGTGTGGGCACAGATTGAGGAATGGCAGGCATTCCCCACCAGGGCCGGCTGCTCCCAGCCCACCTCCCAGCCGGCCTCTCTCCCTCACTCTTTCCCTCCACCCCTCTCACTGCCTCTTCACCCCATGCTCATCCAGGGGAGGCATTTGCTGGAGAACCTTAGGATGGGCAAGAAATGGGCAGGGCTTCAGTGAGCACCTGGGGTGGGCCCAGTGCTGTCCTCCCTTCTTTGAGGACAGATGTGATTCTGACTTTAGTTGCTCAGGATGCAGTGTGGAAGCCATGACCATGTTCTCCAGAAGATGGGCCAGGGGAGAGCCATACGGTGGAAGGGCCAGTCCTGCACCTTCCCTCCAAGGCCTTTTCCCCATCTGTGGAAGGGAGAATGGAGCTGAGCTCTCCAAGTGGCAGAGCCAGCGCTTAGGAGGGTCGTGGCCTGAAGAAGCGCCATGTGTGGAGGGCAGAGTCCCTGGCCCAGGGACTTCCGTGCTGATTATCGGGGGCATGCCAGGAACTGAGCAGGGAGGCTCTGCACCCCTAGCCTTGTTTCTTCATGGCAGCCCAGTAAGAGTGCAGACTTGGTGCCCCAGGCAGAGCCAGGTCCCCCCATGCTCATCAGGTGAAGTCAGCAGGTACCCAGTAGGGTCCCAGGGGTGTGTCTGGGAGGGGCCCGGGCGCCGGGGACCAGCCTGCTTGTCCTCACCTCCCTGCAGCGTCCCTGCCCTGACGTGAAGGTAGAGGAGGCACCAAAGTGCTCCACACACAGGTTAGGGGGGCTCCTCTCCCTGAACAGCACCGTGGTGTTTATAGTCCCCGACACACGTGAAGCTGGCGGAGTTCTTTCTGTTCTTCTAAGTAGAAAGTTAGGCAGGGGAGCAGCCTCAGTGGGGCAGTGACCCAAGCCAGGGGTTCCAGAGTCCCGGTCCCCCTACTCTCTCATCTGCCACCTGGGGTCACAGTGTCTGGTCTCGCCTGCCCGGCCTTAGTTTCCCTGCTGCTCTGTGAAAAGGGCGAGACACCTGCCCCACCCCAGGGGGTCCCGAAGCCCAGGCCCAGAGCTACCCAGGCGGTGAGTGACTCTTGATCCACCAACAGTGAGCTGAGCGAGCTGGGCCCTCCGCGGCTCTGGGTTTGGCTGAGGGGTGCTACTGTGGGAGGCGGGAAGAAATGATTTTCCTGGAGGCTCTCACAGAACAGCTGGGACCAGTTCCTGCTGCAGCCACTACCTCCCCACAGAGGACAGGTAGCCTTGCTTCCAGAAGGCTGAAGGTAGTGTCCTGCAGACACGCCCATCCCCTGAGGTTGCCTGGAAATCTTTCAGCCCTGGGTCCATCCATGCCTTTCCCCAGCCCTGGGGTTGGATTTCTACTTCCTTTGTAGGCCCATCCAGGTCGGTGTGTCCGACCCTGCCCTGGAAATAAACCCTAGTCAGCAACCGAGGGAAGAAGGCTCGGAGGATGAGCACAGGCACAAGTGCAGCCGGGGTCAGAGGCACAGGAGGGGCTTGACCGCCCGCGTGGTGACGTGTCCTGAGCCATGGAACACCCCGCGCCCATTGCTTCCTTCGTTGTGGCGCCCTCCGTCCTGAGGATGTGAGCTGAGGTGATGGCCCTGTGGCAAATTAAGGAAACTCTCCACCTGCAGCCCCCTGCCTGCCTCTGGTCCTTGTCCTGTCAGACTGTGCCCGCCTCCACCCAGCACCTCCTGGGCAGCTGGCAAGGTGGGACAGGGGCCCCAGCCCTGGGACCAGCCCAAGCAGGGGTTGACGAGAGAATCACGGTGGCTGCTGGTGGCCCTTGTCCAGTTGGGGTAGAGGGGGAGGTGGCCTGGTGGCTTCTTAGGCCCAACTGCCACCTGTTCCCTTGAACCATGAGCCTCTCAGCTGGAAGGGAGAGGGCCTCACCAGGCAGCTGAGACCCCAGTGCCTGAGGCAAAAGCAGTGAAGTGAGTCTAGCTCCTCCATATGGTCTCAGCTGCCCTCGTCGTGTTCAGAGCTGCCCCAGGGGGACCACTGGTCCTAGAGGTGCCTGGTCCAGTTTGCACAGCACCAGGGAGGCCCACATCTCCTGCCTGGCAGATCAGTCATTCAGGTGTGGATTGGATTACTATGTGTGGGGCCTATGACTGAGGATTCAGAGGTGCTTGGGTGGTCTGGCCCATGTGAGCGTTGCGGGCTACGCAGTGAGTCCATTACAGACACCCAGTAAGTTCGAAGAATCCTCTTTAATGGTCTTGATTTGTTTCATCAAAATCTACTGTCTGGGTCTCTAGCTTTGTTTGGGGCGTCATGCTTTAGTTAAGTTTATATTCTCTGTTCTCTGGCAGAAGTATTCATTACTCTTGTCACATGGACTCTTGATTCCTTGAGGCTTTTTCAAAGCCAAAATCATGGTCATGTTCCTTTGAGAGGCAAACTTGGGAAGTCATTCTTCACGTGGTACCTGAGCTACCTCAGGATGACTGGGAGCCCGGAGACACACGCCTGGCTCTGGGTGCTGTGAAGGCTGAAATCAGCAACCACCTGAGGCCCCAGTGAGGAGAGCCCCGCCCTCACCCTCAGTCCTGCCCCGTCTTTCATCTCCTCTGGGTTGCTCCGGGAGGAACCAACTCTGATCCTGGTCCTGGGACGCCCACTTCGTGCTTCTCACCCCTCCAGCCCCGAATAACCGCTGCGCCGTTGTCATCTCGGTGGCCTGGCCGGATCTCCACCAGCCACTTGGGCTCCCAGCTGCAAGTCAGATGCTCCTGCCCTCGGGCTTTGCATTTGCGTAAGCTTCCCCCTCTTCTGTCCGGTTCCAGAGAACCTGCCTGCCTGTTGGGCTGGCCTCCTCCCACACTCAGCAGCCAGGGAGAGGCAGCATCCCTGCCTCGGTCTCCCTCAGGTCGCGCTGCCCCTCCCAAGGAGGACACTTGTCATAAAGACTGTGCCCACAGAGGCCAACCATGCCCACGAATCTGCTGCCTCTTCCTGAAGGGCCGCTCTGAGCGTTCCCCTAGGGTTCTTTCTGTCCCGGTGGGGCAGGAAGAACTCCCAGGGGTTATTTTTCTCAAACCTTTGGTTTGATGGTTTGGCCATTTCAGATGCAGAACATGAGGATTCCTGCTCTTGCTGCAGAGCCGGGAGTAGGTCTCAGTGGCAGGTCTGTCACCTGCTGGTGGCAGCATGAGTTGGTCGGGAGGTGCCAGACAGAGAGCTGGGACACTTGAGTTCTCTGCCGGGCTGTCACTACCTAATTGTGACCTTAGACTAGTCATCTCTCTGGCTTCAGTTTCTTTCACTTTTTTAAAGGAAGACGTTGGACAGAAGCTTGATCTCCAAGCTTCTCAGACACCAGCCTTCGGAGTGGCTGCCCTTGGCCCAACTCCTGGAGCAGCCCTGGGTCCCGCCTCCCCCCCCCCCCCCCAGGGGAATGCTGCCTCTGCGCAAATGGCTTCCTGAGCCCTGCCCACCCCTGTTGCTTTGTGATTGTCCAGGGAGCTCTCCTGGCTCTAGTGGCTCTTCTGTCTTTTGTTTCTTCTAAGATACATGATGAGAATTAGTAAAAGCTGAATTACTTTGTACCGAGTCAAAAAAAAAAAAAAAAACACTCCTAGGAGTCTTCAGCTCTGCCCTGCTGTATTACAGGTCTCTGTAGTGAGGGGTGGGGTCAGGTGAGGTGGGGCTAAGGGGCAGTGGCATTGTGCATTCATGACCTGCTGAGTCTTACTCAGGTCAGTGGAGTGGCCCTTAGGCCCTGTCTTCCTTCCCGTGGCCTTACCCCAAGGTGACGTTGTCAGCAGGCACCCCAGGGGGCCAGAGTCTCATCTGTCCCATTCGCAGCGAAATCCCCAAGACCGGGGCAGGGTCTGGCACTTGGTAGGTGCTCACTATGTATTTTTTAAATACCGTTCTTGATCAATATGTATTTTTAAATGAGCAATGAGCTGCCAGCCTGCATCTCCAAGAACAGGCCTGTCTCCAACCCGCTGTGTCCAACAGGTTTGGCAGTGTCTTCCCGAGCCTCAACATGGCGGTGAAACGGCGGGAGCAGGCCCTGCAGGACTACAGGAGGCTGCAGGCCAAGGTGGAGAAGTACGAGGAGAAGGAGAAGACGGGGCCAGTGCTGGCCAAACTCCACCAGGTACCAGGGAGAAGGGGTTTGGGGGGCGACAGCGGGCCATGTGGGTCCCATGCACACACACACATCATGCCACAGCTGGGATGCTGAGAGCTGTGACAGCCAGGGTCTTGCTCCCCAGGCCCGTGAAGAGCTTCGGCCCGTGCGGGACGACTTCGAGGCCAAGAACAAGCAGCTCCTGGATGAGATGCCGCGGTTCTACAACAGCCGACTGGACTACTTCCAGCCCAGCTTCGAGTCCCTGATCCGAGCACAGGTGAGGCTGCTCCCACCCTGCCCTGAGTGATGGCCCAACCCTTCTTCCCTTGGGACGCAATTGAGGGCTTTGGAGACCCGTCTTATGCCAGCCCAGCCTCAGTCCCCACACAGGAGATGTGGCTTAGCCAATCTCTGCAAAGAGGGTCACTGCCCCAGCACTGCCCCCGAGGGAGGGCTCCAGGGCCCCTCTGTTTGTTCGCTGGGATTCCTGTTTTGGTTCCCGCGTTGCTCTGGTTAATCACAGCCTTAAGATGAAGTTCCTTGTTGTCCAACAGTTCCCTCAAGTTCTCTCCTTACGCTCTACCAGCAGGCCAGCAGGTGAGAAGAAACCAGGCCACACCTTCAGCACTTCACCTTGATGGGCAGGTTCCCACCTGGGTGCTCAGGTCATGAACAAGGGCCTACAGGGTGACGGCCTTTTTCTGAGGACCCTCACCACCCCCTTCCCTAGTCAGCCCTTTTCATTTGGCAGAAGACCAGGGGGTCCCTTGGAGCACGGCCCTAAATCCTGGAGAGAGCCGTACTCTGCACCCCCCCGCCCCCGCCCTGGGCACCAGGCTGTGATGCACCTTCCAGTAGAAAGGCAGGCTGGCTGGGGTGGGCGTGGGTGGAGGCACACCGAGGTAGCACTGAGGCTGCGACCTGTGTGTCCTGCTACTCAAGGGTGTAAGGACAGAGTGTGCGATCAGGTGTCACTCCTGTCCTCCTCCCCCAGCTCTCCCACATTTTCCAAGCCATCAGCAGGGATTATTCTCCCCGTTTGTAGAAAAGGTTGAGGTGCCAAAGCCAAGAGGTCTCCTCCTTGTGCCCCCTCCCTCCCAAGTGGCTGCAGGTGCTCGGCATCCTGCCACCTTCTCCACCAGGTAACAAAGCTAAAGGCTCAACATGTCCCCGCCCGCCTCCAGCCCACCTCTGTGCTTGGCCTGGGTTTCTGGCGCCCTCCAGTGGACACTGTCATTCTTGCCGAATCCACCATTGCAGACACCCAGGAAAAGCCTGATTCCTGCCTCCCAGCCTGCATCTTTGGAGAATACCCATACCCATGGGGCCACACACTTGGGATCAGGAACCCTGAGTAAGATTGCTGCTGGAGCTGGGACTTGTTAGTGACCATGTCCTCGGTGGCTCAGGGAGAGTGAGGCAGAGAGCTAAGTGTGTAGGGGAGTCGGATATCCCCACACTTGTCCCCAGGGCTCTGCCCCTGGAGGTTCAGGCTTCCTTCCAGCAGCTTCGCCCGGCCCGGGAGACATGTATTTAAGGAGACCTGTGCCGCCGCTGCTCCCAGTCCCCTGCATGCTGCCCTGCCCCCTCCATCTGTTGCCCACAGGAGGAAGCTGCCGGGCACCCAGGTTGGGTGCTAGGGATGCCCTGTAACCAGGCAGCGGGGTGGTGGGGGGTTGTTTACTGCCTCGTCAGCGCTAGCCTCCCCCTCCCGTGGCTGCTGCTGCCATTAGTCACTGGAGAAGTGAGCATTCCCAGTGACTCAGCCTGCGCAGTGCGGCTCTGGTTCCAGGGCGGGGGGGGGGGGGGGGGGGGGAGGGTGCACCCTCCCCCTCCCTCCCCCTGCACTAGCCCAGGCCCCGTCCCCTAAGGTGACAACGGTATTTGGAGACCTTGATTTAGCTCCCCCTCAGCCCAGTGAAAAGCTAGCCGTGGGATTGTGGAAGACGTAGCCCTGCCTTGCCAGTAACAGCACTGCAAGTTTCTAGAGAAGTCGAGTTCCTTCTCCCCAAAGACAACCTGGAGCTGGTAATGTTTAGGGGTGTTTGAGTAATGTCGAACACCTTCTTGAAAGTACGCACTTTCGTTTGGTCATGAGGTGGGACTGAGGCAGAAATGGTCCCTGTTCTCTTCCCCTGGCCAATCCCTGCCCTGGGCCTGCTCAGCCCTCAGCCACCTGAGAGCCACTGAGGGGACCCCCATGCCTCGGCCCACCCCCGCCTCGGGCCTGTGGGCCTCTCCCAGCCCACCTCTGGTGCCTGCGCAGAAGCAAACATGGAAATGAGCCTGGCCCCTGGGCCCGGCTTTCCTGGTTCTGCAGCTTGGGCAATGGTTAACAGTGGGGCAAGTTGAGAAGGGACAGAGGCTGGGACAGTGTCACCTCTCTCATCCTAACTTCTGAGACTGCCTCTCAGGGCTCTGGGGGCCTGCCGTGTCCTCTCTCCCAGCTTCGATAAAGCAGCTAGTCCCCTGGTCACAGTGCCGGACTGCCTAGCCTCCCGAGGACCTGCCAGCGGTCCACCCCCCGCCCCAGCCCTTCCCCTTCAGCTGCTCAGAGGACGGAGCCCCCACTTCCACCTCACCAAGGACCTGCTGCTTCCCTCACCTTTGATGTACTGCCACCCAGGCAGTGGGCAGCAAACGTTCCTGAAGGGCTTGGGGCTCCAGTTGCCTGTGCAGTTCAGGGAGATGGGCTGAGGGAAAGGGCGGTGGTGGAGGGGAAAATGGAATCCAGCCCCTTCGCTCAGCCCTGTGCTCTGCTGGAGGGAACAGCAGTGGGTGTGGCCCAAGGACTCTGGTTTTCTGCCCCACTTGCCCCGCTGTGTCTGGGGGGTGCAGTGCAGTGGGGGCGTGGTGCCCCGGAGCCCAGCCCCTGCCAACCTCCTTCTGCCTCCCACCCCAGGTCGTGTACTACTCAGAAATGCATCAGATCTTCGGGGACCTGACCCAGCAGCTTGACCAGCCTGGACACCCTGACGAGCAGCGGGAGCGGGAGAACGAGGCCAGGCTGAGTGAGCTCAGAGCCCTCTCAATCGTGGCCGATGATTGAGCCAGCCCCCTCAGACTCCTGGAACACAAGTCAGCCTCTCTAGTCTTTGCCCTTTTCAAGTTAGGCTCTGACATCAGCCAGCAAAGGGCCCTTCCCTGGGAGAACTGTGGGGATCGCGGCAGCTCCCGCTCCGCCTCCCCAGCCCTTGGGGATGAGCCTGGCACCGGGAGCCCCAGGCAGGCTGCCGTCTCCCCACCCGTAGCAAGAGCCCGCAGACAGGTGAGCAGTGTAGAAAACCCCAGGGCTGGCTTAGTTCCTAAAGAACCGTCCAAAGGCCAGAGCGTGGGCTTTGTCAGCTCCCTTGACGTCTTAGCCTGGCCTGCACGGTTGGGATCACATCTACCTCCAAGAGCCACCTTGGGGAGTCACCGGTCTTGTTGCCTTTCCCCCTCAGGCTCACCTTTTCTGGGAGAGAGAGAACCGAGACCCTGCCCTGGGGGACATGAGAGCTGCGGTCCTCATTTGGGTCAACTGCAGGGCAGAGCCCCCAGTCTTAGAAATTCCCTAGGAAACTGGGACTCGAACGCATGTAAATATCCTATCACACAAAATGTCACAGGCCTCAGAGCAAGAACAGTGGGTTTGTGTCTCACCTGAATATTTGGAATTTTATTTTTCCAAGTTGAGAGTTTTCAATAAAATTTCCATGTATTATTGTGCTGTAACTAAGGAGAGGGGGGAAGAGCCGCCCTGGGTCTTTCTCAGGGTTCGGCTGTCCCCTGCTGAGCTGGCAAGATCCCGCAGCACCCCCTCTCCTGACCAGCAGGCAGCGGAGCCCAGAGCTGCCCCCCACCCTCTGGAGGTGACACCTCAGTCCAGCAGAGGCTGGGCTGAGGGCCGGGAGGAGTAGGGGCAGCACAGGCAGACCTAGAAGAGGAGCAAGGGAGAGCTACGGAGGACACTTGGTTTGTTTTTGACTTTGGTTTATTTAAAAAACAAAAAGCCAAAAAAAAAAAAACAACTTTATATACAAAGTCAAACTGAAACACGGATTATGGAAAGAGGTGAGACTTATGGGGAACAGGGAAGAAGGCTGGGCCAGAGCCAATACCACATTCTGAACACGGGGAGCCAGGGAAGGAGGTGCTGGTTTCTTCTGGCAAGTCTGGGGTGCTGGAACACGGTGTTCACGGGCAAACACGGCCCAACACGAGCGCTCGCCGGCGCTGACTCCGTTCCCATAAGGGCCAAGGGGACCCTCCCCCAGAACCTGCTCCTATAACCCGGCAGGGTTTGTGCCATCCCGGGGAAGGGGCTCCTGCCCCCAGCCAGCTTCCACGCCTGTTTCTTCCGTTTATTGGCATCAGACCTACGACAGACTTGAAAAGCCTTTTCCTCCCCTGTCTTAGTCTAAACTGGAAGAGGACAGGAGAAAGTCAGCAGAAGACGAAAGGGCCCTAGGAGGAATCCCCAGGTAGGAGCAAAATGACATTCGAGGGGTGCAGAAGATGTTGGATTTAGTTGCAAGTGGAACCGGCTTCCTCACACATCCGTCCCACACGGCACAGACAGACCCCACCCTGGTGGCCTGAGCTCCTCCACAGAGGCCGAGCACAGGGGTCAGCCACCCCTGCCTATGGCTCCCAGGTCCTGCTCCAGCTCCCTTCTGGAACCACCAGGACTCTAAGTTCAGCAGGCTCCATCGCTGACCTCACAGGACGGCAGCTCCTGCACCAGGCCCCTCAGTTGCTAGGTGCTGGCTCCTCCTTCTCTACCCAGCTGTCCGCCTGTTTGAAACAGATGTAACAGGAATCAGGACTCGGGAGGAAGGGCCACCATCTGAGGATTACCAGCCACTCCCGTCTGGGAGACTCCAGTTTGCAGGCTGCTGACAGGTCGCTTCCACAAGAAACGTAGCAGATGGCAGAGAAGAGGAGGGCAAGGTGAACCCGGGCAAGGCCAGAAGGGGCAGCTGTGCTGGCAGTCCCAACCCAGCCTCCCAACATGACCCGGCTCTCCCAAGGGGCTCACCTTTTCAACCATCCGCTGCACCTCAAGCTGCAGGGGGGTCAGGCGCCTTCGGAACTCCTGCAGCAGCCGCTGAAGCTGGTTCTTCTGTCGCTCCACTGTCCGGGCCGTCTCCTCGGCCTCTGCCAGCCGGGTTCGCAGCTCCTGCATTTCTGCTGCCAGTGTCTTATTCGTTACTTCAGTGGCTGAGAAACGGTTATGGCTCTCCTCTGGTGGGGGAAGACGGGAAAGACTGCCCTAAGCTGGGGGTGGGAGCCTGAGGCAAGGACTGAAGCCCAAGGGGCGGCGCGGCTCAGCCGCAGCAGGTGCCCGCACCACGGGCCGCTCACCCAGCTTCAGCTCCAGCGTGTGGATCTTGTTCTCCAGGTAGAGCCGCCCGCTGTCCTGCTGCTCCGCGCGCTGCAGCAGGTTCCCCACGTCAATGAGGCTGCCGTTGTGGGACACCAGGCCCTGGTGCTCCACGGGGGCAGCAGCCAGCTTTGTGCTCTTCCCGGGAGGAGGTAGCAGGTCCAGGTTTCCTGGAAGGGCCATGGAAACACTCAGGTAAAGGGTCCCTGGAGAAAGCGGCCTGCCCTGCGGTCCCCAGAAGATTGCCGAGTGTGGTACGCACCGAAGAGCGCCTCCTCGGGGAGCCCTCCGTCCGGGCCCTCCGGGCGGCTGTACTGCAGGCTCCGGTACTGGCAGATGTTCTGGGTCACCACCCTGCTGACCAGCTGCTTGGCCTGCAGGAAACACACCCAGGAGGCCCACAGATGAGGATGGATGAGCTCCCCACATGACATGCAAGAACCTAGAAGCACAGCATCCCGAGCCGCGCCTGCGCACACAGACATCAGGAGGCATCTGAGGGAGGACTGGGGGCACAGCAAAGCACCTGCTCCGCACTGAGCCGCAGCCCAAGGGTAAGCAGGATCCTCTCCAAGTCTCGCCGGTGCAAGTAGCCACACCAGTTGGCATCAAAGAAGACAAAAGCAAGAAGGCAGTCCAGAGGCAGCACGGCAGAGGGGTCCAGCTCCTTGGGCTGCAAGAGAAACAAAGATGAGCAGGACTTACAAACAGTTCTCTTGATGGCTACACCCACCCAGGATGAAGCCCTCTTAAAATCAAGCAGCTGGGGCGACCCCGCCCTGACCCTGGGCCAGGCAGGCCTCCGGGCCCATAAACAAAGGTCCCCCTGGGGCACTTTGACCCCAGGGGCTGTCACACACAGAGGGAGTGTGTGTGCTCCGAGGTCAGACACCGCACTCAGATCGCCCTGATGGAGACACTGAAGTGTTCTCCAAACGTGCCACCCAGGAGCCAAGAACCACGTTTTGTCTTCTGTCAATCAAGATGCCAGGAGTCATTTGGTAAAAGCGTCCCTCCCCCAGCAGTGAGCCGGAGGTCTGCTAACCCCCTGCTGCTGAAGCCCGGGGTGGGGGTGGGGGGCACGGAAGAGGCCTACCATGTCCTGAAGGGAAGAGAACTCCACTTCTGACTGGTTTGAGGTGACCGACCGGACTTCGGAGTCCTCCAGCTTGGCTCCTGCTACAGAAGGCCTGAGATGAGCTTGGAGCAGAGACCACACAGGCCCAAACTGGCCCCACAGTCAGAACGGGGGAGCTGCAGCCCGAGAGCCAGAAGCCGCACGTACCAAACTCCTCCTCTCCGTCATCCCGCAGAAGCAGCAGTTCTGGGTCGAGGGCCATCTCACAGAGGTCCTCGGACGCCTCACCCCGGGCTTTCTCCTCCTCTTCTCCCCCAGAGGAGGGGGGTTTGGGCAGAAGGCCATCTTCCTTCTAGGAGAAGCAGACCAAGATGAGGAGAGTGGCCCCGTGATTACTAACAATAACAATGGTTAACACTTGAGTACCAGCTGTGTTCAGGCACTGCATTAAAGGCTCGTATGCCTCATTTAACGTACTTCACTACATGGGGGGCGCAGCAGACCAGGGTGAGCCCCAGACACCTGGGACTTTCCTCAGGAGTCAGTCTCAGTCCCATAAGAAATGGTTTACTTGACAATATTTGGGCAAGAAGCAGACCCGTGTACATTAGAAATGGCTAAGAAAATGCAGTGTTCCAGTTAACTGTCAGATGATCGAAGCACCGTACCGCCCGGAGCACGGCTGTGAACAGAGGCAGACACCTGTGTTGCCCTGGCATCACTCCTCCAGGCCCGCCCCCTTCTCCCGGGGACCCCACTCTCAGGCTGTGTGGCCACGTGGGAGAGTTAAGTGCCCTGTACCAGGGTCACACCAGGGTCATGAGGCATGGGCAGTGAGGTGGGGGTAATTAGAGGAGACCCGCACGGCGCCCACATGGCCCTCCAGCTCTGCTCGGCGCTTCTGTGTGCGGCCCGTGCCCACGTCGGGTGGCGGAGGTACTCACCAGCGGGGCGTCTGACGCGGCAGCTGTGCCCTCACTCTGTACCTCATCCTTGGACTCCTTGGCCTCTTCCTTGACAGCTTCTTCCTCCTTGGCCGCCTCCTCCTTCTCAGGTTCAGAGGGGGCCACGACCTTTTCAGGAAGGCTCAGCAGTGTCTTATAAATCCTGTAGCCAAAATCCCTCTGCAGCAGCTCCAGAAACAGCTCGGCCAACACCGTCACCTGGTGAACAAGTGGCAGGGGCCACGAGCATCAAAAAACAGAGCATTCCAAACCCCGCCACCCCACATGCCCTGCCCCACAGCCCCTGGACTCCTACACCTACCTCAAAAGAGATCCTTTCTTTGGGCCTCCGGTCCTCCACAATACCGTGGAGGGACAAGTTCACACAGCCAGGCCGTGCCACAACAGCAGGCTCCAGGGGGGGTGGCGGGGCCTCTGGGAGATCCGTGTCCATCTCCTGCTGTGCAGTGGCCTCTGGGGTCTCTGCATTCTGTCTGGGGGTGTCTGCCGCTGGCTCCGGTGCGTCAGTGGCCTGCTCGGTGGACTCTGCTTCCTGTGACAGAAGTCAGGAGCTGGGACCACCTGGGTCCAGGGGTTAGGGCACCTAATTCCCCCACGTGTTCATAAGCCTCGGCCTCACCACGGGCACCTCTTGGGGTGGGGGAGCTGCCTCTGCAGCTTTCTGCTGGCACAGGGCCTCCCACTCTTCCAGGGTAGGCATGATGGTCCAGACGTCCGGCAGGTACACCACCACAGTCTGGAGTCGCCGCGGGGGTCCCGGCTGCAGGTACTGGAATTCAGCAAAGCGCCACCTGCTCACAGCAAAAGGGAAAGTGAAGGACTGACTCATGGCCTTCCCTTCGCAAGCAGATGCTTCAGTTCCCGATCAGCGATTAATGAATACACACTGCGTGCCAAGCTCTGAAAGTACAAAAATGAAAGATACAGACCAAGTCCTCAAGAAATGGTTCGTCACTGGGGAGACACAATAAGCAGACGCTTACTATCCGGGGTGCTATGGCCACAAGGAGGAGCACGGAATGTGACTGGGGAACCACACCTAGTGAGCCTTGGAGGCTCCGCTAACTTCAACAGGCATACGCATCCCTAGCGGTGCTCACGACCACAGCGACCGCTGTGAGGGCTGGGGCTCGGGAACCGGAGAAAACTAACAGGTCAGAAAGGCGCAGGAGCTCGGCCTCCTGACGGGTCTCGCTGACGCAGCGGGCGGGCCGCAGGCAGAGCTCGGGCGGCCACTCACCACTTGGTGCAGGCGCTCAAGTCGATGCCGGCCTGGGCCTGCGCGCAGCGGACGGCGGTGCGCACTAGCACCTGCGGGTCGCCCTCGGGGTCGAGGCCGTCCCGGGAGGGAGACCACTCGCCTCCAACCAGCACCGCCTCCTCTTCTTTCCGGCCCAGCAAAAACTGCAAAAAGAGACCAGGGATGTTACCTGGGTCTCCCACTGGGAGGCAACCTGCCACCGTGGGGAAGTGAAGGCAGCAGGATGTGAAGAGTCTGCCATCCGGGGAGGGTGGGGGAGTCTCTACCCATGGACATGAACCACCCATAACTGACATGTAGGAACATCTCTGAGCCACGCTGTCCTCTGGTGAAATGAGTGGCATTTTAGCTGATAATCCATTTCTATGAGTTCATTAACAGGAGCTGGAGCTGCTGAAAATCTGACTGGGACTGAATATTGTCAATGAATGCATCCGGCCTCCTGGATTCAGCTCTTACCTTAATCTGCTTCAAAGGATGTTCCGGTGTCTCCCTTGGCTCAGCCATGTCATCCACAAAGAGCATGCAACAACGATACAGTTCCTCCAGGCCCGGGGAAGACAGCAGCAGTACCTGTGCAGGGGCAGCGTGAAGGAGACCCTGGAGCGCTTTCTCAGCCTCCAGCAATCGGATAAAGCAGCAGGACCCCCAGCCGCCTTACCTTGGAACTGTAAGCGGGGTCACTGTCTGCGGGGATGGGCTCAGCGCCAGCGTCTGGAGCTGGCTCCTTCTCAGAAGACACCTGGATGCGGCTTGGATGATGGAGGGAAAAGGGCTGGCTCAGAGGGAAGGCCGACAGCCAGCTCAGATGCACGGCCAGAAAATCTGAGGGAACCAGGAGGCTGCGGTAACGGCGCTGGAGTTCTAAGAAGTCACAGGTGGGGCTGTAGGAAGAAAGCAAGGAATTCCAGATTAAGCAAAGACTAAATTATTCTTTAAATGGAAACACAGAAGACTTGAAAGAAAAGGGGAGCAAATTTTATTATGACCTGAGAAGGGGAAAATTTCTAAGACAGACACCTGAAAGGACAAAGATGGATTAGATTTGATCACTAAAATGTTACAACCTCTAATGGCAAAGTAAGTCAAACTGGGAAAGAAAAAGACATGTGCAGTATGTGACAGAGAAAAGGGTTACTGTCTAAATATAAAAGGAACCCACAAACCACTAACAAAGTTCACAAGTCGAAGAGAAAACTGGTACCAACAAATACTCAGAAAAGAAATGAGACTTAAAAGCTCATGAAAATATGCTCAGTCTCACTCCTAATTAAAGAAATGCAAATCAGAATGTCATTTTTCACCCATCAGACTAACAGAGATCACAAGGCTGGGTGACAGTGTTGGCAAAGCCCTGGGGGAGCAGGGACCACAGGCCCCTCGTGAGAAGGTAAACGGACAGAGCCCCTGAGAGACGGCCAACCTGCCGGGTGGAAGTCAGACCTGTGAGCCGGCTACTCCGTTTCTGGGAACTGAGCTCGACAGAATGCTTGTCCACACAGACATATAGAGGTGGATGTTTATTACAGTATTTAGGATCATTAAAGACTAAAAAATGGAGAGCTGGTTAAATCAATTCTGGTCCATCCACTTCGTGGAATACCATGTAGCTGCTAAAAAGAATGAGATCAATCTAATAAATGTTAATATGGAATAAATGCCAACATATGTGAAAAAGTAAAGTACCAAACAGTATGTACAACACGCTTCCATTTGTGTTTTAAAAAACACAGCTGTGTGTGTGGCTACTTGTTAGCAGTCACGTTCTGACCACATGAGGTGGCTCTGTATTCACCGCTCCAGGGGTGACAGTGTACGGCCCAGTGTCTTAGGTTAACCGTGGCAGGCAGGTGGGTCAGCACGGAGGGCAGGAGAGGCCCGGCCTGGGGAGAGGAACCAGTGACACAGGGAAGAGCAGTGATGGCCCTCCTTCCCTCCCATCTTGCAGCAGCTGGAGCCCTGCCTCTCCCCTGCTAGACGGACTCTGGAACCGCTCCTCTACCTCTCGGTCAGTCCCTGCGTCTGAGGAGCTAGCCTGTGGGCCGGCGGCTTCACATGTGCTGCAGCACTTACGCACTAATTCCGAGCTCCCCTGGAAAGCCAGTCCCAGGCTCCGAGGAGCACAGTTTCTATCTGATTTGTAACTGGTATTGGGTACCTGGATTTTGACTGGTAAGCTTTCACTATTGAGTGGCATAACAATTTCTGGTGATCAAATCATTAACTTCTATCAGGGCACCCATGTCAGTGGTGCCAGCTGGTCAAAATTTGAGACTTTGAAATAAATCTATCACATTAAAAAACAAACAAAAACAAAAATAAACAAAAGGTCGTAAGAACACACTCAACTCACTCACTCCCAAACAGACTAAGCTCATTTACATAAGTAACTGTTACCAGCTGCAAGTCCTACCCCACCCCCCAGACTCGCCACTGACCTGTCCACAGTATAGGGAGTGAGATGGACTCGGTAGGGAGGCAGGTCATGCCTTGGCTTCTTAGCGCCCCAAGGCTCTCCACCAGCCCGCTGTTTGCGTTTCTTGGAGTCATAGTCATCGCTGGAGATTGATCCATCACCAGAAGGAAGAAACCATACTGTTACATAAAGATTCAGTACATACTGGCCCAAAAAGAACTGGAAACAATCTGAATTCGCAACATTAAAGAAATGAATGAAGAAGCCGTGCTAACAACCATGTAAGAGATTGTTATAAAAGACATTAAAAAGGATATTTAAAGTGCTTTTAATAACATAGAAAACCACTCATGTTAAACAAAAAGAATAGTCTGCAACACTATATATACAGTAATGCCTCAAATGTGCAAAAAAAGCTTTAAAAGACTGAACAGAAATAAAATATAAATGGTGGATACCTCTGACTGATAAAGCTTATGAATAATTTCCTTTTTTATATTTTAATGAACTTTATAAATTATAGTTAATGTGTAACTTTTTGAAATGACAAAAAATTCAACTGATTTTTTTAAACAAGATATATATATATATATAGTACAATGCTACGGGTTCTATCAAGTAAGTTTTACTAGGAGACAGTTCTTTTAACAAACCCTTAGCAATACACATTAAAGTCATAAAAATATTCCAACCCTTTGATCCAGTAATTTCACTCTTAAAAGATTTATCCCAAGGAAGTTAATTCAAAAGAAGAAAAAAAGCTTATATATAGTAGAAAAAAACTGTTGCTAAGAGTAAGAAAACCACATGTACACCTAGCGATGCTGAATTTTTATAGTAAATAAGTACAACCGTCATACAGCCATTAAAACAATCATGAGGATTACGCTGCAGTAGGGAACAGATGTTCAATAAGAATGTATAAAAAAATCTAAACTAAGATTAAAATTATAAAAAGCTGGGGGAGGGTATAGCTCAGTTGGTAGAGTGCTTGCTTTGCATGCACAACGTCCTGGGTTCAATCCCCCGTACCTCCATTAAAATAATAAATAAGTAAATAAATAAAAATCTAATTATTCCCTCAAAATAAAAAAGACAGAAATTATAAAAATTATGCATATGTAAAGACTAGAAAAGAACATGGGGGAAAAAGTGGCAGAAAGTAGTTTTGCTTTTCAAAATTATTTTCAAAAGGTCTTTAAGAATGGTTACCTTGGGGATTGGGGAGAGGATAAGGGTAGGGGATTAAGAGGAACAAACTACTATCTACAAAATAAATAAGACACAAAGGTGTAACACACAGCACAGGGAATATAGCCAACATTTTATAAAAACCTTCAAATTTGAAGTATAATCTGTAAAAATACTGAATCACCATGTTGTACACCCAAAACTACTATAATATTGTAAGTTGACTGTACTGTAATAAAAAAAATTTTAATGGTTACCTTTAAAGGGAAAGAAGGAATGATATTTTTATAGTATTCTAACTTTATATAACAGCATGACGGCATGCACTACTTCATATATTTTTGTAATAAATCACATCACAGTATCACTATGTTACAGGTGCAATAAATTAAAAGCAGAAGAGGAAAAAAACCTTTAGACCATTAGAAAATGCCAGGCTGGTAAGGAGGGAAGAAACCCACGTCTCACAAGAGAAATAAAATGAACCGTCAAGCCTTCCTGCTGAGGCGGTGTCGAGCTGCTGATACTCACCAGAAGGTCCCTGCTCTTTCCCATTAGACCCGCCTGGGTTGCTCCCTAGTCATTACACCCCCGAGTAACTAAACTGATTACATTTAACATGAAGTTTTCTTCTCTTCTATCTGCCTGGGTAATGTTGTCGTTCATTAGCATCTCCCCCAAAAGCTGCCTCTAATCCTGCCCTGGTGGGATGGCAGTGCCTCCATGTCTCCAGCGGAAGAACTGTTCTAGAGTCATCTGGACAGCTCTTCAGCTCAGCCAGGACTGCTGTGAACTCTTCGACTTACAGTGGCTGCCCCACTGAACCCTGTGTACTCAGGAGCCAGTCTTCTCCCCTTACCGTGAATTGTCAGGAACAGGTTAAGGCATGACCAGTGGGCGACCCCAGTACCCTCAGGAGGGCACCGAGATGGTACATCCAGCTGAGTACACCTGTCTGCAAACCTCAGTGGTTCACCTGTAGCCATCCAGTGGAGACACTGTCCCCTGCATCCCAAGACCCGACGTTCAAAATAAAACTTGGCTTCCAGTCAAATGCTAACATGGCCAGCTCCATGATAAACTGTCACTCCCCAACAGGGTGACCTCATCCTACTGTCCCCTTTTCCTACTCTGCAAATTCTCTCTACTGACTGATGGTGGTAACTCCCTCCTGATAGTCATGTCTCCTTTCTCTAGAAGCCCTGAAAACCAAAGCATTAAGGCCAAAAAATAGAACACAGGCCTTGCACGGAGCTTGGCATGTCCTGGACAATCGAATGCAACCAGCTGTCTAGAACCTAAAGCAGAAAGTCAGTAGCAGCCATTGATTCTACCCAGGCTACATTAGCCCTGAGGGCACCCGCTGTGATTCTGTAGTGAAGCCTCTAAGAAACTCAACGCGAGAGGTGGAAAGTCCTTGGAGACTGAAGACCAAGAAGATGCACAGGGCAAGAGATTTGGGTGTAGGCAAAATATATACCAGTGACTTGAGACTGAAACAGTGTTTCAAGCAGTGGAGACACTGGGAAACAGCCCTGCACAGTCAGAGTTCATCATGCCCTATCCCAGGGAACAGAGCCCAGGTGCAGCCCGGGGAGGAGCTGCACCACTTCGCCTCAGCTTCTCCGAGGGCCTCCGTGCTCCTTTCAAGCGTTCGCACCGGACCACTTTCTCAGCCCTTATCCTGTAACAATCTCCTGGCCTCTGGGGTAGGGGGTTGTTTCCTTCTCAGCAAAGTTCTCATCTCCAAAGAGAACACTTTCTAAGAATTAAACCATGCACTGCGGAAAAACTAAAAAACAAAACAAACATTTAAAAAAAAGAGAGAAAAAAACACAAAGCATAAATACAAAACAAACAGACTCATGGACATAGAATACAAACTTGTGGTTGCCAAGCGGGCAGAGGGTGGGAAGGGATAGACTGGGATTTCAAAATCGTAGAATAGAGAAACAAGATTACACTGTATAGCAAAGGGAAATATATACAAGATCTTATGGTAGCTCACAGAGAAAAAAATGTGACAATGAATATATATATGTTCATGTATAACTGAAAAATTGTGCTCTACTCTGGAATTTGATACATTGTAAAATGATTACAAATCAATAAAAAATGTTAAAAAAAAAAAAAAAAAGAGAGAGAGAGAGAGACTCATAGATACAGAGAACACTGGTGGTCACCAAAGAGGAGGAGGGTGGACAGAACGGGCAAAATAGTGAAGGGGGATTAAGAGGTACAAACTTCCAGTTATAAAATAAATAAGCCCTGGGATGTACTGTACAGCATGGAGAATACAGCCAATAATATCATAACAACTTTGTATGGTGACAGATGGTAACTAGACCTATTATGGTGATCATCTCATATTGTATAAAAATATCCAATCACCATGTTGTATGCCATCAACTAATGTAATATTGTAAATTATACTTCAATTTAAAAAAATACACTGCAAAGTTACTTTTTTTGGACAGTTACTATTTTCTTGATAGTTTTGATTCTTCGTGTCCCAATCTTAGAGACTAGAAACAAAAGGGAAAACTATATGCTAAGAAAACACTCAGTATGAAAGATGAATTACCTCAAATCCCTACCTGCTGAACCAGTTTATAAAGCTCTAACATTTGCATATACTTCTCAGCGTGTCAGCCTATTCCAGGGTAAAGGGACTAGAATCTAACTGCAGAAAGAGAATGTAAGTGTCAACACATGAGAACATTAGTGGCAAAGGAAGGGACCTCCTCCTAGACACAAATAAATAAAACGCCTTTCCTGCTTATCATCGTCTTACCTTCGGCCCTGATCCAATCGTCCATGAGGGCCCCGAGCAGGAAATCTGTTCAGGTGGCTCAGATGAAGTGTGTGGGATGTTTGGAAGAGACTCAGAGCTGCAGAAAGGAAACTGCTGATGACTCAAAAACCCTAAGTATTTGCCCAACTTTCCTGTCCCTTTCTTCCAGTGCACGAAGTACCCACTTCTGTTCCAAAAGCAGCAACCTAACAGTTACACGTCCACCCAGAATACCACAAAAAGCCACACCCCCAGCATCCATGCCACTGGTACTCACGCTTCTGAGGAAAGAGTGGGGGAATCCGGTGAGGCTGGAAGATCAACTGGGGCTGAGCTCCCAGAATCCCTTGCTTCTGGCCCAGGGCTGCCACATGTAGAAGGGGAGGTGCTGGGGACTTCAGCAGGGGCTGCAGGACAGTAACCAGGAAACTCAGGGCATCCCAGGGTTGACGTACTCACTACCTTGGAAAGATGCAGCCTCGCCCCCTTAACCAAAGTAAGGTTCCTGCCCAGCTTTCAGGGCACAGGGGCTTCCCTCCCACCCCTTTCCAACGCACATGCCAGGGAGAGACAAATACCTGGTTGGAGAGCGTTTGCACCTTGACAGCATTCCAGGGCACTGCCTGGCCCGGGTTGTATGCAGCCTTCACCAGCACCTTCTCACCCAGCTGGGGTAGCCGGCCCTTCACCACACTGCCAGCAAATAAGCCAGGAGACCCAGTTAGGAGAGAGACCCTGGCCAAGCCACCCTGACTGTCCCTCTGAGGCCCTTCCCATCAAGAGTTCTCAAACCTTGCATAAAAACAGCAAAGCAACGGCTTCAGAGGGGACCCACCAGCATGGTGACAGAACCGAATCCAATAAGCATTTCCAAAAGGGGACCCGCCTCGGGCCTACCTTAGCTGAAAAAAGACCTCTTCATCCACCACCCCAAAGTAGTCGTGCAAGCTGGTGACAATGCCAGTGAAGACCCGCTGCTTCTCCCCACCCTGTGAGAGAAGAGTGCGGTTTAAAGGAAATGGAGTGCACTTGTCCACACTCCGCCATTAGCTTCTCATCTTTATCCATGCCCCCCAGCTCAACCAGAGTATTACATGGAGATTCCTATAGAAAGAAGCATAAGAGTAGAGTGGACATGATCGACCCATTGGGGGTGGGGGCTCATGCTGATTCTTGGGTCACAAGCTTCTTCTAGGATTTCCAGTTCTTCTTTAATTCCAAGAAGCACCCTAAAGATTTCCCTAGAGCCAAAACTTAGGATTCCCCAGTCAGAGGTGTCTAGTCACCTCCAGACTGGCCCAGGACAGGAGTGTCAGGAAGGATGAACACTGTGATGTAAGAATGAAAGCACTAAGATAGTCCCAAGTGCCGAAACTCACTAGAAAGGACGCCCAACCTACCTGAAGGTGCCTGGCATTTTGGGACAGGTCTGTGGCCACAGGAGGAGTAAGCAACCCAGGTGGAGGACCCAGAAGAGATGTTGAAGCTGCGCCTATTGGGACAGAGAAGCAATCCAGGAACTGCAAGTACCACCTTAAGCACTAGTCAGCTAGAGGATATGGTAAACCCAAAGGGCAAAGAAGATCCCAGCAAATCCCGCACAGGGTTTCTCTGACAACCACTGTGGTCATCTCCTGTTTTCCTAAGAAACATCAACAGCAAATTGCACTCTGCCACAGAAACCCCAAAAGCCACTTTTTTAAAGACTAACTCCAAAGCACGTACTCCCCAGTATGAGGCCAGGGAAGGATAAAGGGGATCACCTGAGAAGTTGCGGCCCCCAGGAAGTGGGTTGATCCGCTGGCGCTTAAACTGGGACATTGGGAATGCTGTCCTCTTTCAGAGTCTTGGGAAAAAACCTTCAATCAGGAAAGAAATAAATTAACAGCTCATAGGGAACATTCCCATCTACCCCAAAAAAGGAACTAAGGATCTTACAAGGAAAGGGAGGATGTGGGTACTGAGAATGAATGGAGGAGATGGATGTAAAGAGTATAAAGAGAAGCAGGAAATGGAGAAATTACAATGTTCCGGTTTGCCCTCGCAGTAACCGAGTGGTGGATGATACTGTTATGATCTTTTAAAGAAAAGGAAACTGAAGCTCGGAGGGATTGAGATTTGCCAGAGGCCACATAACCAGGTAGTGACAAAACCAGGACTCACACCCAGGTCTCCCGACAACTGAGCGCTCCTCTCACTATGCCACGCCACCCTCAGATGGTTGGGGAGAGTAGGGGGTTGGAAAGAGCCCCGGTGACATTCATTCATTCAAATACATCCGCCAAAAATCTCCACGCAAGGCCCGGAAAAATGGAGGAGGCTGGTGCCGGAGAGGAGACGGTGTGGGCCCTCTCCCCGGAAGCCCGGCCCGTTGTTCCCCGGACGGGCTGGTTGGAAGGCAGCTCCGTGGCCCGGCCGAACGCGAATCCGGCTGCGCGCCCGCCCTCCTGCGCCCGCGCTCCCCGGCCCTCGGCTCCCGCCTCAGCAGCCGCCGGCACCGGGTCTCCTGAGCCAGGCCGCGGCCAGGCCCACCGTGGGAGGACGAAGGCGCGCGGTTTCTCCTCCTCCCGCCCACCCCCAGGGCCGAGGCCGTTGCCAGGGAGACGAGACTTGCAGTCGGAAGGGGGACTCGACCCCTTCCGTGCCCGGAGCATCCTTGCCGCCCGGCCCTCGCAGCCCCTCGGCCGGGGGAGGGGCGAAGGGGCAGAGGGGCGGCGGGAGGCCCCCCAACCCACCTGCGGGCCAGGGCCGCGACACCGGGGGGACAAAGACACCCGGAACCACCACAGCCGCTGCTGCCGCCGCCACCGGAAACGCCTCTCCGGAAGCGCGACCACTGGTCGGAAGCTGCCACTCTCCCGGATATGGTCCCTCCCTCCTCTCCACCGACCTCTCCCTTCCCCCACGCCGGCCTGCCATCCCGCTCCAACTGCTGAACGGAAGTGCGCCTTCCCCGATCGGATGCGCGCTAGGAAGCCGCGCCTCGGTGGTGTCCTCGCTTAAGTGTCCCATTAGGAAAGAAAGCTTCGGAGAATTGGTTCCTGGTGCCAAGACAAGTGGACCTGTACCCCCATACTTAAGGGAGCACCTACCATCACCACCTTGCCTCATTCTGGCAGACCCCAAGATCACAGCAGCAAGAGAACCAGCTAACTGGAGGAGAACCAGCTGAACTCCTGAGTGGAGGAAGAGGATGCCTAATACAGTGCCCGTTTCTTGGAGACATTCTTGTAACTGACTCAAGCCAATGACCCCATCCCTAGCCCTATTCTTCAGCTGACGGCACCCCCCCCACACACACACACACACACCTCCCATCCTTTGGGTGCAGGAGAAGAGACTTCCCCCTTTCTCAATTAACAAAGAGATAGGAACCTAAGAGGCTATAGTAAGATAAGCCTCCAAAATATTTAGGTATATATTTACAAAGAGTTCTCATGGTAATTTCCTTTAGTCCTCACATCAACCCCTGGGAGACAAGCAGGGCAGGAATTAGTGTCCTAATTCTCAGATATGAAACCTGAGAGACTTCAGTGAAATGACGTGCTCAAAGTCTTGCCACTAATCACTGGCCATTTTACTCCCGGTTGGCAACCCCAGTTCCCCCTTTTCCTCTGACCTTCCATCATCCCTCCAGTCTAGCCTCCCTCCAACACCCTTCCTATTCATTTAACATTCACAAAGCATGTTGAGACAGTTTAATCTCATTTTATCCCCATAACAAGCCTGTGAGGTAGGTAGGGCAGACATCATTACACCACTTGGGAGACAAGTGAGAAGCTAGGGCTCAGAAAAGTTAAGGGATTTTTCTCAAGGTCTAAAGGTAGTATGGGCCTCTGGTTTCAGCTGTGATATGGAAAGGCTAGTAAAGAGTACAGCAGCTGAGAACAGACCTTGAAGAATACTCTGCTGTTCCCTATGTTGTCCTTGACTCTCCCATCCCTGGTGCAGTCTTCAGGGGCAAGTATTCAGTGCAGAGGCACCCACCCTCCTCTGTCCTGGGGCTGTCCACACAAGTATATGGAGGAAAACAGGACTCCAGATCAGTTACTGCCCACTCAGGAATGAAGGTCAGTTCCATCGTTCTGCAGTTACCTCACCCCAAAAACCAACTCTGTGACTGCATGATTCCAGAGAGGTGGTTGGTTCCAGCCAGCTCACCACACTGACAGTCCCACAGATATACATCACTTTGCATAAATACACATCTGCAACACACTGGGCCCCGACAGATCACCATGATGAACATACTCCATGGATGATAGATAAATAAGTTAGTTCACATTGCCTAAGCCCAGAGATTTCTGGCAACTGGGGAGGAGCCTGGGAGCTGCCACATCTTGGGGCCTCTCAGGGACCCAGGCTCAGAGAGAAGGGCAAGTGTCAGCATCTTTTCCAGGCAGTGCCCACAACAGGGCAAAGGGCGAGGAAGAAGGCTCCCTCCCACCCGGGGTCACATCCCAGCACCAGGAGGTCTCAGTGCACAGAAAGGTTTTTTGTTCTTTGCTTCTTAACTGCTAACGATGGCATAAAGGTCTTCCGGGGGGGGTGGCATGGAGGCCTTTCACGGAGGCCCCCTGATGCAGTCCTGTGGAGAAAGAAAGGCATCAGATTAGAAGAAACAAAGGTAACGATGACCCCAGAGATGGCCCAGCTTTGTGAGGGGCTACGGATGTTAACTGACACGGAGAATCATTCAGTATAGACCCCCAGCGCCCACTCCCACTGTGGAATCCTATGTGCCCTCCTTGCTTTCCTGGGGAAACCTAGGGAGGTGACTTAAATTTCAGCTTTGAGGGATGAGGGCTTGCTAGACTGATGTGAGGATTTCCCATATTCTGGTTCTGGCTCTGCCACTGACTCACCATGTGGCCTCAGGAAAATGACTTCCCTCCCCAGCCCAGTCCTCAGCCTCTTCATCTGTACATGGGGCACTTTAACTACTTTCTGTTTCTTCCAGGCACCCTCTCCAAGACCATGCCTCTTAAATTTTGCAGGTTGGGGAAGAGTATAGCTCAGTGGTAAAGCGCATGCTTAGCATGCACAGGGTCCTGAGTTCAATCCCCAGTACCTCCATTAAACAATAGGTAAACAATAAATAAACCTAATTACCTCGCCCCTTCAGAACCAAAACGACAACAACAACAACAAAATTTTTGCAGAGACAAGAACAGCCAGCAACACAATCTCAGCATCCTAGTTCATCAAGCTCTCCCACTGCACCTCCTGGGCTGGGCCATGGGACTCACCTGGGGGCAGGGCTGTCAGGAAGGGCAGCGGGTTCAGCAGGTCGAGGGCTCCTCCATCTGATCCGGTTGAGAAGGACCTTGACCTTGTTTCAGTGGGAGAGATCCCACTGAGCAGAGGGTGAAAGGATTGCCCATATCCCCCCTACACAACATACCCCAGACCAAGCTCCCAGAGAGCTATCACCACAGCCAGGAAAAGTCACCTGCTCCAAATAGGAAGCCTCTCATTTCAGGGGATCCACACATCCCAACCACACCCCACCCCCACCTCATCCTTCACCTGCCCCAGCATATATCCCTCACCTACCCTGTGTCCCTGGGAGGATGAGAAGGTGTGAGCTTGCTCTGCTGGGGCCTCTGACAGCCTGGGAGGGCTGGGGCTGGGGACCCCTGCCTTTGGGGGTGAAGCTGTTTTTGCTCCTTCAGGAAGAGAATCAGGTTACCCAAGGCCAGGAACAGGAAGGAACCCCTCAAGCCCAGGGCTCAGGGGGTCTGCCTGTGGGGCCCTGGGCAGGCAGGATGCAGAGGGAGACACAGCAGTCCCTCACCTGTCTTCTCAGTCTGGCTGAGCCGCTCCCACGGCTCATGGACCTCACTGCCTGGGGCATGAGAGGATGGAGATGAAGGGGCCACAGCTGACTCCTCTGACTCCTCCTCTTCAGGATCCTGTGCACAAGAGAAATGGGCTCTCCAGGCCTGGCTAGAGGGCTGAGGCTCTTCTGAAAGGAGTCCTGGTTCCAGGGATCTCATCTCTCCTCCGCTTCCCCACTCAGCTGCCCTCCTGCTGGCCTGAGCGCCCACGGCTCACTCACCCCAGCCCTCCGAGTCTGCAGCTGCAGGTAGAGCTGCTGGAGCCTCGCCGTCTGCTCCAACACTAGGCACAGGTGTTCCAGGTAGCGAAGACCCTGCCCCGGGAGGCAGGCCTGGGCTTCAGGCCTCACCTGTGGGAGAGACTTCTGAACTCAACCAGAGTCCCACCCTGAGGGGCCAGCAGACGGAGGCAGAGCAAGAAGAGGAACACACACCCAGCTGGCCTCCCCATGCCCAGCCAGGCACCATGCCAGGCAGGCCCCAGACCTGCCCGCCTCCACACAGCTGGGAGTGTGTGGAGGTAAGAAGCTCTCACACAGCTCATCAAATAGGGGCAAGGAATGGCCCACCCTGAGAGCTCCAGAGAGAACAGGTTGGGGGGCCCATCTCCATCCCACTCTTGAGAGTTGGCACTCACCACCTCTGCTTCTTCCAGGCCTGCCTCTAGGTCACTCTCTGCCTCAGTGGCCTCCTGTCCCCCTGCTCCAAAAAGGGGCTTTTCACACTCAGGCTGGCAGGGCGGGCTCAGGGAGCGGTAGTGTTGTGACAAGCTGGCAGGGGAAGTCGGGAGCTGGCGGGACCGCTCCAGCACCTGCTCCAGCTTACGGCTGGCCAGAAGCCGGCTTTTGTGGGTAGGATCCTCCACAGCCCCAAGAGCCAGGGCCTCAGGGCTACCCATGGGCTCAAAGGTCAGAGAGTCTTGAGAAAGCCCCCGTGAGGTGGCTGGGGAGCTGTCCCCAGCCGCCATCTCCACTCCTGAGTCCTGGGAGGCCAGTTTGAGAAGCGGCACCTGCCTTTCAAGACCTCTCAGCTTGCCACCTCCCTCCCAGGAGTCTGACAAGTACCCTGGAGCAGCATCCGGGATCGGTCTGTAGGTGCTGGTGACTCCAGGCACTAGGCAGCCACGTGCCGGGTCCTCGCCAGTGACATCTGCAAGGAGAGTCAGCCATCAGGCATCGGCAGGCTGCCCCCAACACCCCCAGCATTCCTGGCAGCTGGTGGCATTCTGCAGGGAGGAGTGTCCTGGGCCAGAGGTGATGGGAGGAGACTGGTCGGTCACTGCCCCACCCAGATCTCTCCCCAGCCCTGGCTAGGAGATGACAGAATGGGGTTCCCTTTAAAACAATAATTAGCGATCAGCTCCTGGGATAGTCTATCTTCCTTCGAGGAGGTTAGCACTTTCTTCCCGGGAACCCTTGTGCTCCAGCCCTTGGAGTCAGCCTAAGACCTCTGAGCCATAATCCGGGAGCCAAAGCCTCGTCAACTGCTCCCAAAGTGGAGTATGAATGTGCCCCCGCCTCAGGGAGACAGGGAAGGACGCAAGGAGGGAAGGCCAGGTCTAAACTGGCATCAAGAGGCAAGAGGAGGCCCATCCTGGAGTTCCTGGGGAGGGTAATAAAAATAACAATGACTGTAACCATCTGGGGCTTTTGTTCTTTTAAGTAAGAAACAGAAGAGATTTTGTGGAGAGTTGAAAAGAAAAACTTTAGACGGAAGAAGATGGGGAGGAGCAGCAGCAGCCTTATCACCCCTTGAATGTCACCTCTCCTACCACCCCCCTGTGCCAGGCTCTGCAACGATCCGGATGCCCTCATCGTAAAGATGCAGAAACTGAAACTGGACAGGATGGAGGGCTGCCTTCGTCTCCCAGCCCGCCAAACGGGAGAGCTGGATGCCAAACCAGGCCCCTTTGGGCAAGGAAGTCGGCCAGGAAGTCCACCCCTGCGCGGCTCCTTTGGAAAGGGGTCCGCCGCCGCCGAGGGAACTTTCCGGAACTGCAGGCTGGGGCAGGGGCCGGGCGGAGAAGCATCCAGACCGGGAATTAGAGGGAAGTGGACTCGGAGGGAGTGGGGACAGAGGTGATGGCCGGTTTAACGACAAGGGTGTCCAATGTGCAAGGCGCGATGCCTCGGCCCTTCCGAGGGGAGGTGGTGAGGAGGGCGCCGGGAGATCCGGGACCGCGGGCGGGCTGCTGCGGGGCGGGGCGGGGGGCGCAGACCCGGGCCGGGGCGCGGGAGGCGGCTCCGGGGCAGAGGCCCCGGTGGGCCCGGGGGTGGGCGACTCACCCCGGCCGCCGAGCGGCTCCACGGCGAAGACGCGCCGCCGGCCCAGCATGGCCCCGGTCCGGCCCCTACACGGCACCTCGGCCGCGGCGCTCCCGGCCGGCGTCCCCGCGCCGCCGCTGTCGGGCGGGCGGGCGTCTGGGCTCAAGCGTCCCAACCCGGCTGGGTGCGGCCCGGGGACACTCCCAGCGGGAGCCGGGGGAGGGCGGGGCGAGAGCGGGGGAGGGATGCGCAGGTGAGCGGGGGGGCGGGGGGGCCCCCAGTGCCGACGAGGGGCGGGCCCCGCTCTGCTGTGCTTCGCGCCCCCAGCCGAGGAGCGGGGACCCCAGCCTGGGGACGCCCCGCCCTCGGTTCACCAGCCGTCGGTCTTCCTGCCGCCGAAACGAAACCGGGCGAGGGTGAGGGTTGGGGGTGGCTGCGACCGGACGGGAGCGCGGAAGGACGTGGAAGCCGCACGTGCTGGCGGCGGGAACAGGGGTGAATTGGACGTCAGCGTCCTCGCGCTCCCAGCTGTGTCCCTTGAAGCAAGTCACTCAGCCTCTCAGAAACCTGGTGCGATCGGAGGGGGAAGCGATTCCCACCACCGGGAAATCCTTTCCAACAACTTCAGAGAGCCTTGTGTCCTGGGCCAGATCTCAGTCCCCTCCTCGGCCCAAATCTCTTCCTCACTCGGATTCCCTAAAGCTGAGGTGGGGGGGACTTCAGGATCTGGGGAAGTGAGCCTGGCCGGTGAGCAGGCCGGAGGCGGTGAACAGGTCAACACTTCCCTGTCCCCACCCCCACCGTCTTTTGGTCCCTGGGATAACACCACCCCCAACCCTGAAAGGAGGCTGTGTGCCCAGGCAGCTGCTGAAAGGGAGGCAGCCTGGTAACCAGATGGGCTGGTGGCCTCTTAAGGTGACGGGGCTGGGAAAATCCCAGCAGGACCCAAATTCCCTGGAGGAGATAAGGGAGCTGGTGGAAGTGCAAACTAGCACCTGGGCCTCTGGGGGAGAGGCTGGAGTTGGGATCCTTAGAAGCAAGATTCTAACTTTATAAGATGGGGAAACTGAGGCCTACAGCCAAGACTGGGGAAGAATGAGCCAAGTGCCTGAATTACCAGCCATCTCTTAACACCTTGATTTTCAGGCCAAGCCCTTCCCTCCTAGCCAAGGGTCCTCTGGTTTGCCCCTCTCCCAACCCTATTCTCCTGGACAGCACCCCCCACCCCATTCCCCTTTCCCAGGTACAGAGAGGGAAACCGAGATTGCCCCGCCAGGAGAAATTGCTTTATTCAAATCCGACAGGCCCTGCAGATCCCACCCTGGGCCTCTCCGGAGAGGAGGGGAGGAGGGCTGGCCGGTCAGGTGGCTTCCTCCCTACAAAGTGAGAGGGTGGGAGGTAAAGGGAGGGAGACTTTGCCAGATCTTGTCCTGAATTTGGAGAATGTGGGGCCAGATTCCAAGCAGTCTCCGTGGTGACTCTGGGGCAGGAAGGCATCTGGAGCAGGAAGCCCGGCCAGCAGGAATGCGGCGTCTCAGCATGAGGCTCAGTGTGGGCTCAAACCACACACATACACAACGCACACTCCCCTCTGGGCCACTACCCCTCCGTGTGCAGATATGCTGGAGCCCTCCAGTGACTGGGATCCCCCTTGCCAGGGGCTACATGCTGCCCTCTCATTTACCTTCTGCTGCCCTGACTGGCAGCCCCGTGCCCAGAGCTAGGCCAGGTCTTCACTGCCCAGAGGGTCCTGTGGCCTGCATGACCCCCTCTGCAGTCCCTTCTTCATCCTGCCTTCCACTGGAGGAGAACCATCTTCCTTTGAGGAATAGAAGGGGCCACACAGCTGTCCCGCTCACTGCGTACTCAAGGAGGGAGCGGCTGCTGTGAGTTCCTGAGACACACGGCAGCCCCAGCAAAGTCACCCCTCAGGCTGAGGCCAGGGATGCCCACTGCTCTCAGCCTCCATGGGGAAGTCCCAGCTTCAGGAAGCACATTTCCTGCAAGCTCAGCACCGAGCTAAGCATCATGGGAGGAAGGGTAAATCCTAGAGCCTGGGGCAGCTCCTGCCAGACTAAGATGGCTGGAAGCTGTGGGGACCTCCCTTGTGGCTGGAAGGCTGCCTCTGGGGATGGGGGTCAAAAACACCCCAGGGTAAGCCAGAAATCCAGGACTCAGGCTCTTTTTTCCATCCTCAGCCTAATAACCCCAGCTTCGGAAGAAGTGGAAGAAGTTCGCCCCCAAGCTGGGGCTGGCTGCAAAGAGCTCTGATGTTGAAACCCTCGGGCCCCAGGGAGGAGAGCTGGCTGCCACAATTAGAGAGGTGGATTTTACCTTGAACTCATCCAGCCATGGAAAGGCATTCAACAACTCACTGGCCTGCCTGTTTCACATGTGTCCACTCCCCATTTGTTCTCCATTCCTTAGAGCACTGCTCGGCCTGCATGGTTATTACAGGTGGGGATCTGACTGTATCAATATTCCAGCCCACCCTTTTTCAACCTGTCACTTCCCTGCTGAAAATTTTCAAAGTGTCCCCAGAACTTCAAGGTGAAGTTCAAACCATATCTTCCAGCATTCAAGGCTCCCATCTTCCTTTCCAATCTTATCTCAGTTTCCCCTTCAGCTGCTGCCCTAAACTGAGCACCCCACTTGCACTCACCCCCTCACTCTGCATTTCTCTCCTGCATCTGTCCATGTCTTGTTCATCCTCTCACACCCACGGCCCCTGCTCTGAACTCTCAGGACGCTCCTGTGTGTTCCACACAAGCTCTTTGTGCTCGCTACCATGTAGCTTTATTTCACTCATGCCAGCTCAGTCACTGCCAGGTGACTAGTGTCTTTAGGAAGAAAGAAAAGTGCTCTCTCTACTTCCACTGTGCCAGGACCCACGAATTTAAGTAGGGGTGAATCAATCCCCTTTTGTGAGCATTCTCCCCGCCAAAGGCTATGCCTAACACTAGGTGGCGCCAAGGAGCCCATCCCACTTGGGACCAGACTTTCTGACCTGACAGCTCCTGAACCAGACACCCTTGATCTTTCCTATGAAAATAAAGGCAGCCATTCAGGCAAAAGGTGAAACAATTACATCAAGGTGTAAATTATGTCCTGGTGCCTGAGGAGGCAGCACACAGTCTCCACCAAGATTCCTTCCAAAAATAGACATCACAAAGTCACCCACTGAAGCCCAGCTTTGATCTTTCCCTCAGGCTGACTGGGGGACAGGGTGGGTCTCGGGCCCCCAGCAGCACCCATTCCCCTTTCTGACATGGCCTCTGGGATTAGGACTGGGGATTATGGGTGAATCAAGCCAAAAATCTGGCAGGGGGCCACTGCCACCAATGAAGTCAGCTGGAGCTCCCAGGGAAGGGGCAGGCAGACCATCCCCGGCTTGGAGGCGAGGCCCATGGTGGGTGGTGGTCCTCAGGGAGGGTGCACTGCTGGGTTGGCCCTCCCAGGCAAGGCTAACTTGCAACCCTGTCCAAGGTTATTTCTGGGGGTGATCTTTCTCAAATGGGTGCAGACAGCCTCAGGTGAGTACAGGAAGTCGTCCAGATGTGGCCTCCTCTCCTGCCCACCCAGCTCCTCTGGGTAAGGCAGCAGGGGTCCTGGTAGCATCCACACCTGGTAGAGTGAGGGGCACATCACGCCAGCCCAGCTGGTGCCTGCGGAGCATGACTGTCTCCCCGAGACGGGCCTGGACAGAAGGGGGCTCCGAGCCTGCCTCCTGTTTACTGCCGGCCCTGTAGCATCCCTGTCCCTCTCCAGGCTCCCTCTACCAGGGACCATCCCAACAGAACAGGTATCTTTACAAAAAGGCCCGGGAAGAGCTCAGTGGTAGAGTGTGTGCTTAACATGCGCAAGGTCCTGGGTTCAATCCCCAGTGCCTCCATTAGAAAAAATAATAAATGTCTAAATAAAGGAGCAAGCCCCTTCGGTAGGGGATGTCACCTGGTGAAGCATCTGGTAGGGCAGGGAGTTTGAGGCAGGGGGAATCAAGAGGAAAAAATTACCTATATAAAGACTCTACCCAGTGGTAGGGAAGAGGCTCATCCCCAGGAGCTGGGTCAGGGGAGGAGAGAAAAGAGGGGCACCTACTTTATTTTGTCCATGCTTAGTATATATTTATAGTGCTCCTATGTTGAAAACTTTACACAGTGAATACCTGGAGCGTCTGGCCCACCCCTCTCCTAGATATTTATCTCCACCTAACAACCTGCTCAACCCCTATGGCACAAAGACGCCCAATGCAGTGCCCACTTCAGACTTCGGTGCAGAGCCTGTCCAGCAGGGGGAAGGAAGTGAGAGTATCCAAGCAGAGGCACAGCACAGGCAGGTCCTTGTCCCAGCGAGGAGGAAGGGAACCCACCAACCCCCATCGCCTTCCCATGCCAACTGCACAGCCCTGGCGTGGAGGTGCCCGCAGAGTGGAGGGCGGGCACTCAGGCCTGGGAGCTGAGGGTCAGGGGTGTGGAGTAGCGCTGGCGGGCGTGCTTCTCACAGTACAGCTCATCCCCCACCCAAAAGTGCCCGCGCATCTTCAGGTTCAGCCCACAGTCGGCGCAGGTGTAGCAGCCGGGATGGCGGTACCGCCCCTCCTGGATGCGCACAGCCTGATTCCTGCGGGGACAGAAAGGGGAGAGCCATCAGCCTTGGGCGGACAGGAGGGAGGGATGAGAACACCAGGCACAATGCCACCACTCCCATTCTCAGGGACCCTGATTCCCAGCCCAGAGTCAGGACCCAGGAAGCTCCCCAAATCTCAGATACTCAACTCCCCAAGCCTGCCTTCGGCAATCTTGCTTTAACAAGCACCCCCGGCTCTGGAACCCCAATCAAAACAAAGTCATTCCTCCCCACTACACAGGCACACAAGCACCATCCTGCATCTTCTGGAATGGAGCAAAGTGTGGTCCCAGGTGCCAGGACCCACAGCATTGCATCACCTGGGGACGAACCGGGAATGCAGATTCTGGGGCCAGGGACCTCCTGCAGAGGAAACTCTGGAGGTGCAGCCCTGCTATCCCTCTAGCAATCCCTCTGCTCTTTGAGAACCACCATCCAGGACCCCTTCCTTGAGTCTGCACAGCAGCGGTGGACAGTGTCCCATTCTGCAGATGAAACACTGAGTCCCACAGAGGCTAAGGATTTGCCTAAAGTGAGTCATCTGATCCTCAACACTGCATGTAAGAAATTCATTGGGGGGTGGGGGGAGGCGTGGGCGGTATTCAATTTTCCAAAGACCGTGGCTGCATTATGATGCCACCCACTGAGAAAATGGACCTACCTCTGGAAAATTAATCCTGTTCGGCAGTGGTTGGGGGGGGGCGGGGTAAGAGCAAGATTTTCCAGGAGGAGGTACCTCATCCAGAGGCAGATCTCCAGAGGCTCTGAGATTGTTGGAGAGAAATTAGAAGCAATAGCATTTCCACCTCCTCCAGGGAGGAGGGGTTAGAAATCCAGGAGGAGGCGATGCAGCAGGAAGAAGCCAGCACAGGCATGTAAGAAGGCTGAGATAACCCCTGTGGCCCATCACAAATCCACTGTGGCGATGCTGCCCCCAGGTTCCTGGCTAATCGGTCCACACAGGCCCCTCCTGGGCGCATCCTGGGCCCTGCCCCCGACCCTGCAGGGTGGGCACCGCCTCCCAGGCCACCAACACTCACGCGATGCTGGCGCTGCACTTCTCACACGTGTGGAGCTTGGGTGGGGTGGCCAGGGCCCTGGAGGTGGGCAGGGCGGACTGGGGACTCAGTGAGCTGGGCACGAAGGCAGGCATGCCACCTGGGGGCGGGGCAGGGGTGACAGACATGTCAGAGCTTGTCCAGCACCCAGGCTGTATTTTTCAAGCCCATTCCACCTCCCCCAACATAGTTCCGCAGACTCCCGGTGTCAAAGGCGCATTTCCAAGCGGACCTCTAAAGTAACCCCGGGTGTGAGAGTGGGTAATGCAGGAAGGAAGTGATCGCGCCAGATCCTTGGCTGAGGCCGGTCAAGTGCAGGACACACGGTGGAGGCCGAGTCAGCCCGAGCTCAGACAACCCGAGCAGTGTCTGCTCAGTGCCCAGCACGTCAGGCCACGCAGGCATTTCCGCTCCCATGATCCAGTCATGGTGATGTTACTAGACGGTAATAATAGGTAATAACAGCACCGCAAGACCTCTGCACGGTTTTCAGAGGGCTTTTATGTGCATTATTGCACCTGAGCCTTCAAAAGACGCTAAGATGAAGGTTTGGTCCCTGTCTCACCGCCAAGGACGCGGAAACTCCAGTGGTGAAGTCACCACCCGTCTGTGCTCCCCTCCTTCCCTCCCTGACCCCTCCCAGGGCCTGCTGAGGCCTTGTCATGATGGACAAGATTTGCACCAGACCTTCCACCCTGTCTCCCTTACCTTTGCGAACACCCCCGGGAGCTAACCATCAGAGTTGCAGCCACCTGGTGCTGGTGATGCTGCCAATCAGATAATTCTGACTGTCCCAGCCTCTCTCTCCCAGGAACCACTGCCCAGGCCAGGCCTTCTCATCTCTTCCCTGGGCGAGGGCGGTGCCCCCACCCCACACCAAGACACACACACACACACACACACACACACACACACACACACACACACACACACAAACTCCGTACTGTAGCACCATCTACTTTCTTGGGGGCTGGGCAGTACTCTGCCCCAATACAGAGTTCCTCGGGGCAGACGTGGGTCCTGCCCCACTTTGATCGCCACATTGCACACGTCTGGTCCACCAGACGGGTCAGCCAGCATCTGTCGAGTGAACAGCTTAACAGCTGGCAGGAACCCATCTCTCTATTGCTCACTTCGGTACATCACACACCTTCTGGCGCTATTTAACCAGCCCTCCTGGGTTGGGACACTCCTCAGCCTGGCACGGGAGGCCTCACAGCCGGGACTTAACCTCCAAGGCCACCCTCCAAGCAGCCAGGTCCCACGGCTCTCTTGCTCCCACACCCAAAGCCCTCTGGCTCCAGCCTCCGCATTCCACACTGCTCCCTGCCACTGTCTTCAGGCTGACTGTTAAAGTCTTGATCTTTCTTCCTAGGGCCAAGTCAGACCTTCTTCCTCCATGAAGCCCTCCTTGGAGACCCAGTCCCCACCGCCCACCATCGTTCCCCTGCCACTTTCCTGATCCGAGGCGGTACCTCTGGGGGCACCCCTGGTCACCCCTACCAGACTGTAAGCTCCCTTAGCACAGGGACTGTGGCTTCTACAAGTCAGTACCTGCTCCCAGGATGAGCACTTAACTACTAATTTAATAACATGGCAGGGTTCCCGGTGTGTCCTCGGGGGACGTAGGTCAGTGTTCTGGGGTGTCCTGGGGGAACTTTCTTCCCCATCCAAGCCCCCGGGGTCTCACCTCTCTCTTCAGCCTCCAGGGCCTCCTGCAATAGCCGAAAGGAGCTGGACTGCCGGGGGGGCAGCCGCGCCTCACGATTTTCCTGCAGCATCTTGAAGACTTCTGAGTCCTCTCTTAGGAGATGGCTTTCCCCTTCAGAGGCCACACTGCGGGGGTGGGAAGGAGGCAGTCAGGAGTGAGAGCCCCGTTCCCGGGGGTTAGGACAAGCATGAAGGCAGAGAAAGAGTGTCCCAGGGTGGGGTGGGGGGTTCTGGAGACCAGAGGAAAGCCATCTGGGCTTAGAGAGCTGGGAGCCCCCCTCCCCCTCCAGGAAGCCTGTCTGTCTCCAGGCCCACCAAGATCCCACCCCGACCCTGCCAGAACCACTGGTACCTGAGCCTGGGGCTGGAAGAACGGGGACCTGGGGAAGGCAGTGGCGGTGGCGGCAGCACCAGCACAGCCGAGTCGCCAGCGGGGCCGAGGCCGGCCTTCGGGAAGGAGAGGCACCAGGGGAGGAGTCAGCGGTGGGGCCTTTGGCCAGCACACCCTTCTGGGCTGCCAAGCCCGGCTGTTCCCCAGACCCAACAGCAGAGGGCCCCCAGCCCTCGCTGACCAGCAGGCCCCCTGTGAGGGGCCATCACCCCCACCCTGCCCACAGAGCCAGGGAGCCATCAACTGCCTGCAACTGCTCCTGCTCGGTCCCAGCAGGAAGGGAGGCCAATCCGGGGCTCTGGAAGGGTGAGGGTTCTGCCCTAAGTGGATCGGGCAAGGGGCAGAATGTGGACCAGTGCGCAGGGCCACCAGGCGTGTTCCTCTGCCGTCTCACGCCATGTGTTTGCAAAGATGTTGAACACTGGGGCCTGATGGGCACAACAAGCAGAGACAAAGTAAGCTGACCGTTGTGCTGAGAGGGAAAGGAAACATAAAGGGCCAAGATCCCTCCTGAAGTCAGAGCTGGTCCCTTCCCAGAAACGGCCAGGGTCTGGGCTGACCAGCTTCTCCCGGCCGCCCTGGGAGGTCTGATCCTGCCCCACGGAGCCTGGGGGAGCCAGGTCCTTTCTGGGTCCACAGCCCAGCAGCAGGGCCCCCTGTCGGGTGCACACCGTCCACCTCGGGCTCTTACACCCGCTGTCCACCTGGAAAGCTTGCCTTCAGCCTCACCATTCACTCTGCTTTCTGGCCCGCACCTCTGCACCCTCCCCTGGTCCGCTTCCTCTCTCTTGGCATCCGCAGGGGAAGGAGAGCCTCAGAGACAATCAGGACGGCCACGGTGCACCGGGCTGAGGGCACAGCTTCCAGAAAAGCCAAATGCCCTCTATTTTAAAACTTGAGTTGGGGGTGAATTAGGGTCAAGCAGGAAAACATTCTTAAGCTTAAAACAGAAACTTCAGAGTCTTAAGAAAACAGCCCTAGACCCTTACCCCACTGGCCCTCTTGCACCAGCCTGCATTCTTCCGCTCTCGGGCTTCTACAGGTAAGGAGACTAAGGGTCAGCAGGGCAAAGCGACTAGTCCAAGCCACGCAGGGAGTGAGAGGCAGGGCTGGAGTCCACGGCTTGGTGCCTGGCCAGTGCCACGCAGTCAACTGATGGTGAGATGGTTGCCTCAGGAAGGACAGCCAGCACCAGGTCCTTAAGAACAATGTCCCATCTCACTGTCCTAGACCAGCATGTGCCCTGCACGAGGGCTGAAATCCACCCCGGCTCCCTTCGCAAGTACCTCCTCATGCCAGCCAAAGGGAGAGGGGCCGTTTTCACTTCTCATCTGCTCATCAAGCTGTGTGCCTGCCTGGAGTGGGCAACTTCCAGTTTCCAGAAGGGCACGGTAAGGACTGGTGGTGTCCCATGCCTTGGGCTCCATGTAGCTTTGGCCAGCTCAGAAGCCAGCAGCAGCCTGGGCCGGGGGCACCCTGCCCCCTTCCTCCTGCCAGACCACCTCACCCGCCCCAGTAACTCCCTTACTGGGAGCAGCTGCATCTTCCCGCTTCCTCTTCCCGCTTCCTCCCTCCCCTACTCCCTCCTGCCTCCCTCCCAGTCACATAGGGACACCTGCCTTCACACGGAAGCGACCTTTCATCTGCAGGTCCAGAAAAGCTGCTCACTTGCCCATCAAGAACTCATCTCTAGCCAACACCTCTCAAAATGTGTTTGGAGGATGCTAATAAGGGAGTGGCAGGGGAGGGGGGAATGCCAGGAGAAATTCTGCAGTTAAACAAGTTTAGGAAATGAATAAAATTAAATGCATTTCTTTCTCACAGGACTTTGTAGAGCCTTTAAGGGGCTCACGTGCGCACTGACTCCCAAGAGGGAGCTTGGAACTCCGTGACTCCGAAACCATCTGACCACAGCCTCGTTTGTAGGCCAGAATGCAAGCTTCCCTGGGTTAGGAATTTCTCTGTGTTTCCACCAATGCGTCCCCAGAGCCTAGGAGGGTGCTTGACACAAAACAGCCACTCCATCAATATTGCAGGAATGACCACAGGCCTCAGGGTCAAAGAAGGGAATTCAGGGCATCGAGTCTGACCCTGAGGCCCAGAGAGTGGAAGGGGGCCTGATCCAAAGTGACACAGCAGAGGTGGGACTAACCCAGACCTCCCTGCCACCCTGCCCAGGACTCCTCTTTGCACCGTGTGGGTGGTCCTCCAATCTTTGTGTGCAGCGGATCCCTGAGGGCTTCTTAAAACTCAGATTGGAGTCCCCACCCCAGCCCCATACCCCTGTGTCTGATTCAGTAAGTCTAGGCTGGGGCCTGAAAATACGCATTTCTAACAAGTTCCAAGGTTCTGCTGCTGGTTTGAGAGCCACTCCCAGTACCACCCGCCTCTCCCCTTTGCCCCGGTTTCAGACACCGGGTGGGAGGAGGCCAGGGTGGACCAAGTTCTTCCCAGCTGACCTCAGCCCAGAGCTCTCCCAGAGAAGGCCCCCAGGCTCAAACATGCCAGGTCTTGCTAGAACCATGGCTTTCCCATCTCCAGCGCTCGGTGTTCTCTGATCTAAAACCTACCCTACCCTACCTCTGACATCCAGCAAAATTCCTGCCGAAGCCTCCCCAGGCCACCCCAGCCCACACTCATCTGTCCCCTCCCAGAACGCCTCCTGCTTTTATAATTAAGACCATACTGCTGTTCGGTGCTTAATTGTTCCAAATTGTTTCGCATGTTTATTTTATCTCTACAACTACATTTTAAATTCTTTAAATACTGGATCTCATGGAATACATGCATCTCTATGCCCTCATTGCCTGGAGGGCCACTGGGGGCCCCCTACACTGCAGCAGGTCACCAGGGAGCCCCTATTATGCAGCCCCCAGAGGACCCGGCTCCTTCCTTCTCCAGAGCCCCCAGTTTCCAGTACCGTCCCCCAGACATCTCCAAAGGCTCTGCTTTCTGGAATGCAGACTCAACCCGAGGTAGGATTCCAGCAGCTGGGCCACATCCCTTTCACCCCAAAGGCTGGACATGCCCCCACTAACTCTGCCCCCAGCAGCTGTGACCCAGGACTGTGGGCTGCCTCACTCCCTCACCTCCCCACCCCCGCCCTTAGCGAAGAGAAACACCACCAAAGGGCTGTCACTCGTGGACAGTGGGACCTGGCAGGGGGTCCAGGGGAAAGGGCAGGGAGGAGGGGCAGACAGAGAGTAAGCCAAGCGCAGCTGGAAGCAGAACCACAGGCCCGCTGGTGGTTCTGGGGCTGAGTCAGAAGAGGAAGATGGGGCATGGGGGATGGGAGTTGGGGGCGGGCATGGGGCTTGGAATGGGGCGGAATGTGTTCAAGAGATGCAGTCAGAGCCAAAGGGAATAATCCCAACAACAGCAGCAAAACTATTTCGGTCCTGGCCCAAGAGAAACACTTGGGAAGGGAGGAAGCCAGCAGCAAGGGGGAGGCGGCGGCGAGTGGGGGTGTGAGAGGTAGAAGGCCACCTGGGACTGGCCAGGCTGGGCTGGTGCTGCGAGGCTGACCCACCAACGGACTGATGGCCTCCGGGCTCAGGAGAGGAGCGTGCCCGTTGCTAGGAGACCAAGGTGCTGGCTGCCCAGGTGGGAGCAGCCTCCTGCAGCCCCACGGGCACCACTAGCAACTGGCCACGTCGGAGGCTCTTTCCTTCCTGGAGGAACCCTTACCTGTCGGCTTCCGGGGCGACCCCCATAGGACAAGTGGTCCTCAGCAGCGAGTCCCGGGGAGTGGGTCAGGCTCTGGAAACTGAAGTGGGGAGAAGGACGTGTGCCAGGGCCCCCTTCGACTGCCCCAAGGAAACACAAGTGACCCCCGGGGCCCCCTAAACCCAGCTACAGAGGCTTTGAGGCTGGGCCTGAACTTGGTGGCCAGGGCGTCCACTCCCTGCGCTCACCTGTGACTGGTCACAGCCTCTCCAGTGAGGGCGTGTGGGCTGCTGGTGGGCAGGGTAGAGAAGGGGCTGCCTGGCCGGGGGCTGAGGGAGGCCGGGCTGGAGCAAGGTGACCGCAGGGAGGACTGGCTGTCTATGTGCGTTCTCCTGGGGCCCTGTGGAGAGAGGGGCCAGGAAGAGCTGGGGAGGGGACCTCCCCCAGTCCTTGCCCCTCAGGCCCCACCTCACTACTCCCGTGGCGCTCCCAGCAGGAGGCACATCCTACCTGGAAGCGAGTGGCCAGCACCTCCACGGAGCTTTCCCCATTGGTCTGCCCGGGAGAGGCAGCCTGGGACCTGAGGAGAGGACAGAGGGAGGCGAGGGTCACCGGGGTCCTGGAACCCCATCAAGATGCAGATCCCAGCTGTCCCCACACTGGGGTCTTAAGATTAGGAAAAAGTTCAAAACATGCAGACATCAAGCAGCCAACTTTTAACTTTGCCAAATTCACAACAAACAACTATCATCAACAGCCACCATCATTTCTTAAAAAAAGAAAAGGACAGTGTAGAACCAAGAAAGAGAAAGGATGTAATTTCAGCAAAAAGTTCAATAAATTCAGTTTTATTAAAAACTTCTCACATTATCACCCCTACCCCTGCCTCGCCTTTCTTTTCTTTTCTTTTTTTGCATTTTGTCCACTCTTTCACTGGTCAGCACCAGTTTATAGGCCAGTTTGGCTGGAGGTTGCTGATGAGGTATAAATAATCCTTTATCTTTCACTCCTGGAGAAACTGAAGCCCAGAAATTGCCCAAATTCCTAAAGACCGACAATGGCTGGGCCAGCTGACCCTGTCCCCAGCCAGAGGCCTGTCCCCACCAGCTCCGCTGCTGACAGTGGAAATACCTCTGAGAGATTCACTCCCTGCCCCTTCTGAAGACCTCTCCCCCATAAAACAAGGGGTGGAGACAGTCCCCTTCCTGAAGGACCTGGAGAAGGAGGTGGCCCAGCTCCCCCACCCCATCACCAAGGTTCTTCCTCCCCTGCCCCCCAGGGACCCTCCTCCAAAGCCCTTCCCAGTAGAACCTGGCTGGAGCCTAAACAGGAGGCCACTGGAGGGCTGGGAGCTGGCTGAGGGTGAGGAATGAGCCCACCGTGTCCCATACCCACTACACCATTCCTGGGTGTCTGGCCACTTCCAGAGAGGTCAGCAGAAACCTCAGACACCACATACCACGCCAGCCACAGCCTCCCAGGGGAGAGTGTGGGGCCAGAGTGAGGGGAGCTTAAGCTTTGGCTCCTCCCGCCCAGAGCCCTGCTTCCTGCCTGGGACTTCTGAGTGCCTGAGAGGTCTCCTGGGAGTGCAGTTCTAGGAGGTTAGGAGGAGTTTGGGCAAAAGCAAGGAGATGGGGAGCCTTGACCTGCCCAATGTGGAGCCAGAGGCCTGGGGGTACTACGCCAAGCCCGCCTCCCTGATGGGGCTGCGTCCCTTCAAGAGGGACCTGAGAGGGAGTGACGGTGTCAGCAGCTCCCTGCCCCTCCCCCGCCCCACTCTGCAGCTTCTTGTAGGTTTTGGTCCCCTTCCCAGATGCCATGAGCTATTCTCCACCCTCCTCCTCTGGGTCCCACTCCTGCAAACACTCATGAGCCTGAGTGGCATGAGGCAGTCACTGAAGGGGCGGGGGCTGCGAGAGCACCTGAGCGTCGTAGGAGCCAGCTTCTGCAGCACTGTGGGGCGGTGGGGCTGAGGTGAGGGCCTGGAGCCCAGGCCCAGAGGGAGGCTGGCTGTGGGGGCGGGGCGTAAGTGCAGGAGGTACTCAGCTCAGGTTCAAGCCCCCGCCCAGCGGGCTCTCCTGGCTGGGGGATCTCCCAGCATTCCAGTCTTGTGACTCACTGGGATGCCCCACCCCGGGGAGCCACCTGTCCCCCTCCCGACCCAGACCTCCAGGCTGAAGCCTCAGGAGCTTGGGAATCGGCCTCCACCAGCAGGGCCCCGACAGGCAATGGGGAGCAATGGAGGGGCTCTGTGGGAAGTGAGCCCCCAGACTCCTCACCCCCTCCAGGATCTGAACAAAGGCCCTCCCCTCTCCTCTTGGAGGCAGGAGCTCTGGAGACCCAGCCTTACGCACACCTTTCTCCTCTTCAGCCCACTTCATGTCCACGCCCTGTACCCCACACACTTGGGAACCAGTCAAACTCGGGAGTCCAGGTGGCTGATGCCAGCCTGCCCTGCCAGTGACAGCACGCCCAGCTGGGCACAGCCCACCCTGCTGCAACCCCAGAGCCCAGGACCTTCTCACAGACAAGCCATAAGGGCTGGGAAGGCCAGGTTGAGGCCAAGGGCCGGAGGTGAGTGGCCACTGTGCAGTGGGCTGGCAGAGGGCAGAAGAATGCTGGCAGGCCCAGCAGAGGTGGAGGGCCTACCGGTCCAGCTGCAGCCTCAGGGGTGAGGGGCTCTGGCGGATCTTGCTCTGGGCCTCGGCATGAAGCATGCCCTCTGCACTCTCCCCATTGATGGCTACAATAATGTCACCAGGCCGGAGGTCAGCAGCCTCAGCCTTGCCCCTCTCGGTTACCTGTAGGGGAGGAGAATCAGGCAGTCAGAGGTGACACTCGGTAAGGATGGAGGAGAAGAGATTTCCCTGTCCTGCCCAAGAAACACAGAAGCTGGTCTGAACCAGGCTGGCCTGCCACCCCCCCCCCCCTTCAACATCTCTCTCCCTGCCCACTGGTGTCCACCCAGCTAATCAGTTAATCCCCTCCAAAAGCTGGAGTGTTGGCCCCCCTGCCCCCGACCCCAGCACTGGCATTCCAACGGTGCCTCTCAAAGAATGTGAAATGACAGAATTTCAGGAACTGTGCTTGGAAACACTTTTGGACAGAGAGCCCTGCCCATGCAAATCAAATCATGCAGGTGCTGCCTGCGGGCAGGCCCCCTGTATGAACACTCCGGCCTGGGCCTGGGTCAAGGGCAAGGTGCCAAGAGCTCAGAGCTCCTGTTTTAGTATCCACCCAAAATGGCTGCCAGCAGGTATGGGGTTGGTGACCCAGGAGAAATGAGCAGGCCCTGCACTTGGCCCAGCTCCCTTTCACTCCCTAGAAGCCTGTTCCTGAAGTGGCCACCACATCCCGATGGTAACGGGGCCCCAGCCCTCCCCCAGCCAACCAACCCAGAAGCAGGCCTCTGTTTCAGAACAAAAAAAGAGAAAGGTGTCTGTGAGGCCTCGGTGGACAGGGCAGACCCTGACTTTGGAGGTACCTCCCGATCTCCCAGAACTAGCCCTTACCTTGGTCACTATGATAGGCGTGTGGAAATCCCTGCCCCCGGAGATGCGGAAGCCCCAGGGCGCTGGCCCCACCACATCCACTGTCAGCGCCATACCTGATGAAGAAAGCATGGAGAGATGGAGCCTGCCCCTTGCTCCCCAAGGGATGCTGTGAGGTGGCAAGAGAAGGGGGTGACAGGTCCTTGGAGCAGCCAGTCAGGGGCTGGAGGGGGTGTGGAGGAGGGTAGAGGAAGTGACTCCCTCCCGCATGCCCCAGTTTCACTTCCCCCCACCCTGGGAAGTCAGGACTCTGAGTTCCCCCTTTCCGTCTTCAGCAGAGTGGCTCCCTGGAGGCAGGTTGTCGGGGTGCTAGACAGGAGCTTGCTGAGAACAAGGGACCGGCAAGGCTGGCAGGTGGTAGATGTCAGCATTTCCTCCCTGTCCCCTCCTCCACCATCAGGGCTAAGTCCCACTAGTGCTTGCTTCCTGTCCCCAAAACCGACAGCACAAGGTACTTCCTCTCTGCTCTGGGGGAGGGCAGCGCTGTGGGAACAAAAGTGACAGCACAGAAGAGGGTGGCACTGTCACAGTCTTTCAAGTAGTTGGCTGGTTGTGGGGAGAGCATCTGGCTGAGTGAGGCCAGGGTCTTCCAAAGGGCCTCCTGACTGCCCGCCCGACCCCCTGGTGATGTGGTCCAGGCCAGGGAGACTGGGCTTCCCACCTCCCCCAGGGGCCTGCTGCTCTCTGAACAGCTCCAGCAAGAAGGCCAGTCTTATCTGCCAAGCTGGGCACACCCACCCCAGAGTGCTGGCCAGCAGGGCGAGCTGACTGATGCTGCCTGCGAGCCAGGGCCACAGGCCCCCCATCCACTGCCCCTCTGCTGCGCACGGGAATGTCCCTGTGGACTAGGCCCTTATAGGATTTCCTGAACCTCTCGTTCTGGAGTCAGGAGCCAACCCAGGCAGGAAGCTGCAGTGCCAGGCTGGGCCACCACCCTACCCGGCACCCACTCTGGGGCCGCCCCTCAGGAGGCCCAGCTACTACAAGTGGTACTGGACTCAGTCAGGGACACTGGGGACACTTCCCGAGTTTAGGAGCCTGGGGAAGGGGCGCCCACCTGGGCGAGCGGGGTTGTCTGCCCTCTTCCCGGCCCTTTGGCTTCCCCTTTTGCCCAGGCCCAGCCTTGTCCCTGCCGCAGGCCCCAGATCTGCGCTGGCGGCTCGCAGATGCCTCAGATTCCCAGACCTTTGAGCCGGCCAGTGGACTCCGCGCCGGGGGCCGCCGGGAGGTGCGCAGCCCGTCGGCCCGGCTCGCCCGGTTCCGGCGCCTTCTAAGCTCCGAGGCCAAAATACCTGCGGGCCGGGGGCTGGAGGAGGAGCGCCCGGGACGGGAAAGCCCAGCTGGCGGGGGGCGCCGGCCGCAAGCGAGGCTGCGGGGAGCGGCGGGGAGCGGAGGAGAGGTCCGGGCGCCAAGGGGGCCGCGGGCACGCAGAGCCGGGACGGTGCCCGGGGCCAGGGAGGCCGCCGGCCGTGAGGACGGCGCGCAGGTGGGCGCGCTCACCTGGCTCCCGCTCACCTGTCGGGCTGGGCGGTCAGGCCCGGGAGGGAAGGAAAAGGAAGGAGGGAGGCGAGGAGACGCCACCGCTCCCGCCGCCGCCGCCGCCGCCGTCTGCCCGACTCTGGGGAGAGCCCGCCCGGGGCTCCGGGACCTGCCTCCGCCCATGTGATCCCGGGGCCGCCCCTGCCGCCGCCCCTGGCCGGGGAAGCCGCCTCCTCCGCGCAGCCCAGCCCGGGCGCAGCCACCTGGCCCGCGCCCGCCGGGGGGAGCGGGGGCTGCTCTCTCAAGAGCCCCCTAGAGGCCACGGCTGTCCTCCCCGGGGTGTCCCCATCCTCTCGAGTGCAGGGGAGGCGTTCCGGTGACGGGCACCAGCCCCACTTCGCAGACGGCTGAGGCTGCCGCCCCCTTAAGCTCACCTAGGCTGCCCGCGCCCACGCCTCCTTCAAAGGGCTCCTTAGTACCCCTCACCCCCAGCCCAGGGCCGGGGCGGAGGTCCAGCTGGGTCTGTCTGCGGTCCGCCCGGCTCCTCCGCCCACTCCAGGCTCTGACGCTGGAGCAGATGCAGCCCCGACACCCACAAATCCCAAACCAGGGGCCGCCCCTCCGCCTTCCTGTCGGGCCAGCTTGCTCTCTGGGCGGTGGCAGCGGGTCGCTGCGGTTCTTTTGGCTGCGCGGCGCTTCCTGCCCGAGATGAACCCCAAGCCTGCTCCACTCAGGGCTATAAGCCAGGCCCAGGAGGCGGTTCGAAGACAGGATACTCCCGGCTGGAGGTGACCTGGCCCCCTCCGGGGCCACACAGGTCCCTCTCCCTTGTGGGCTGGAGCTCTCCCCTCACCTCCTCTGCTGCCCTGCCGGAGGTCCTCTAGTCCCAACAGGCACCACTGGTCCTGGTCCCCCGTGCCCCCAGCCCTCTGTCAACCACCTGGAACCCAGGCCTCAGAGATTAGGAGAGGACAGCCAAAGAGAGGCCCCAGGTGCCAGCGTAGAACCATCTGGCAAGTGGTTTCCCCAGAACCAAACCTGGCAACCCTCAGCCCAGGGACTTCAGGGCCCGTCAGAGCCGGGTCTCCCATCTCCTGCTGGTCTCTAATTTACACTCTGTCAGCTGGCCTGTTTCCAGGGAAGCACACCTGTGGGCACAGCTGTAACTTGCCTGCCTCTGGTGTGAGTCATTCCCTCCCAGTTCCCTCTGAAAGGAGTGCCCTCACCACCCATCTGCCTACCTATGCCCTGTCTCATCCTCTCTGTGCTCGTGGACCAGCCTGCCTCCAGCTCAGCGACCTCCCCTGTCCCGGCCTCCCACAGCCTCTGTCCATGGTGTGTGTAAGCCATTCCCCCACTAACAAGTCCGGTGCCTCCCGGTGTGGCCTCTTTGCCTGGTGCACCTGTTCTGCCTCCCCAGCTGGAAGCCCCTGAGGGAGCAGGACGCTGCAGGTAGGGGTGGTACTGCCTGGGGGCCACGCAGACCTAGCGTCAAATGCCAGACTTGCCTCTTCCTAGCTGTGTGACCTTGGGCATTTTCCTCGACCCCTCTGGGCCTCCGTTTCAGTTTCCCCATGTGTAAACTGGGAATGATACATAGCTTCCCCTCCTGCTGTGCAGATTGCCCTCCACGTAAAGCTGCCTGTTCCTCGGAGGGCAGGGTGTGTTTCTGGTTGGTTTGCTGCTCCATTCCCAGAGCCTAGTACCGTGCCTGGCCCGCAGCAGGCATTCAGTACAATTTTGTTGAAGGGTTGTGGTTTGAATCATTGAATGGATTCATGTTCCTTTCCTTGCCACCCACCACCGTCCTGCCAGCTTGTGGAAGGGACTCAGTTTTGCACCTCTTTGTGCTCAGATTTTGCCTTGGACAGTCTCTATAAAGATCTGCTGGTTTATCTGCAGGATTTCTTCTCCATGAGTTGTGCAGCCACAGAATTACAACAAAGTCAGTCAACCCCAGAGTGTGACCCTGTGGGACAGAAGGGCTTCTTAGCTGCTTTGTGGCCCTGGGTGATGACTCATCTCACTGGGATGAGCATCCCTGGTGGCCTAAGGTCCTTTCTGGCTTTGAACTCCCAGGTCCCCTCACCCCCCACCCCAGGATTCTGATGCTCCCTGCCCCTCCCACCTTGTGCCAGGTCAAGGCACAGAAGGAGTCACACATGTAGGCAGGCCCCAGGGTTGATTTGCTGCAGAGGCTCCAGGGCCCCACCAAAGAGCAGGTTTGGATTTGGTCTCTACCCCAAGGAAAGGAAGGCTCAACTCTGATATTCTTTTGGGGGGGTGGTAATTAGGTTTACTGATTTATATATTTGTTAAGGGAGGAACTGGGGATTGAACCCAGGACCTTGTGCATGCTAAGCTGCACTCCACCACTGAGCTACACCCTCCCCCCCTCCACACCCTCCATATCCTTGATGAGGGCATCAGGTAATGCGAAGGAGCTGGGATTGGGGGCGGGGGGGGGGGTCAGGAACAGGCGGGTTCCTGAATGGTCACTTCCACAGGATGGGCCGGACCTGCCAACCTAGCAGCAGACCAGGCTGAGGACTGGGGTGGCTGGAATGGACGGAGGAGCACATGCAGGTCTTGTCCTTCAAGGTGTTGTTTAACCACCAGTGGGGCCCGGGCTGCACCCAGACTCGAGGAACCTGCCCAGCACTGGCCACAGCCCTGTCATTCACTGGCCTCTCCCACCCGTCTGAACAGAACTAAACACCAACACCTTTTCCCACCCACCTGGGGTGCGGGTGCCCAAAGTGACAGGCCTAAATGACAGGGTTGCCAGGAAGAAAGTAAGAGAAGCCCGGCTCAGGGCTGCCCTAGGGAAGTCCCTGACCTCACCCATGACCTTCTTTCCCCAGGGCCTCTGGACCAGGACTTCCCAGGCAGCTGGTAGACTGTGTGAAGTGGCAACAGTCATCAGACCTGACTTCAGCATTTTATAATGATACCACCCAGACCACTTAATTTCTTAGCCTCAGTCTCTCCTCCTGTAAAATGGAATCATAACCTGCCTATTGGGAGGCTGACATCAGATAACATGTGGGCCACACCTTACACCCCACTCCACTCCCAGCAGTAGCCAAGGAATGGAGCTTTTCTTCCTCGTCAGAGCAGCCAGGCCCAGACTGGGCCCCCACCCTTGCCCCACAGGAAACACTAAGCCCCAGGATTCTGCCCTTAGTCCAGAGGAGTCACTTGGGCTGGCTGTGCCCCACCACTCCCAGTTTCCTGCAATCGATTGCTCAAAAACCCGAGCCCAAAAAAGAAAGTAAATAAACACAGGAGCGCTTCGGTGTGGAAATGGAGCACACAGAAGGAAAACAGTAGGAGCAGAACAAAAAGAAATATGTCATCTAGGCCAGTAAGCCTATGGCGGCTCCAGAAGCAAACAGCCCGCAAGCAAGGCCACATTCAGCTCCCATCTCTGGTTTCTCCCCACCATCAGGCCTTGCCCTGGTCCCCGTGACCTCCGTTCTTCTCTCAGCACTGCTCGCCAGACAGCTGCCCAGTCCTTGGGGCTGCCCAGTCCTGCCTGAGACCTGAGATCTTTAGAGATAATAATGGTGCCTTTCCAGCCTCCCCTCACCACACACACACATTCACTCATTCACAGCCCACCTGATTCCCAGCACAGCCGCTGCAGAAAGAATTCCCATAATTCTAAGCAGGAGGAGCCAAAAGAACAGAACAGGACCGCAAGGTCCCTGGTAGCCAGATTTATTTTACATTCTCTTCCAGAGTGGACTTGGGGGAGCTGAGCAGGCAGGACACACACAGCGGTCTCCCTGGAAGACATCTGGGGTAGGCCAGTCCTCGGGGGCCGCACCTACCCTGGTCAGGACAGCAGCAGGGCAGTTAAGCACAGGCGAGGCCCAGGGCTTGGCAGCCTTAGCGACAAGGGGGCCTTGGGGCAAGGCCTCTCGCCAGGCCTGGAGAAAGCTAAGGAAGTGCTGCGTCCATCCCCCACCTCACTCCCAGGCCCAGCTGGAAGCAGAAGGCAAGGGGGAAGGCAGGCAAGCTGGAGTGAAAGGGGAGGAATCCCCTCCAGGCGCAGAGGGCCTCTGGTCTCTGTTAGGTTAGGAAGCTGGTCCTTGTTAGAGGAACCCCATGGGGGTGAAGCTGGAAGCCAGTCCCTGTTAGAGGAAACGCCATAGCAGGGTGGGGTGGGGGACTCGGGGGCCTGGTCTCAATAAGGCCTGGAAACAGTCTCCACTTCAAAGCAGACCTCTGTATTTGGGAAGTGGGGTAGGGGAGGAAATAAAAGGGCTGTTAGAGGAATGCTTGTGAGTTGTGGGTGGGAATCAGTCCAGGGGGCTTCGAGGGAGGTTCCACGGGGAAGGCTGCTGGGGTTGCGTGCAGATGCCAGCAGCTCAGGTCCTGGAGGAGGGGGATGTGGGAGAGTGGGGGGTCCTCTCTCCATCCCGTAAGTGCTACTGCTCCCCACTCCATCCTGGCTGGGCTCTGAGTTGCCACGGAGACCATTCACACTGGGGCTACATAATTTCCAGGGAATGTCCCAAATTTCTGAGTCCTCCGGGAGACACCTGAAAGAGGAAAAACAAAAAGAGCATTCCTCACTTTTTTTTTTTTTAACAGGAATTGGGTGGGGGTGTCGGGAGAGGCGGGTGTCGGGGGCGGGTGGGAGCCCTGCCCTCTGCTGGCAGTGCCCAGAACTGCAGGCCGAGTCCCTGTCCCAGGGAGAAAGGATTTGCTTTTCCTCACTCCTGTCCCCTAGTGGCAGAAGCTCAGAGGGGCCAAGCCACACATCATGATTTCGGTAAGATTGGCGAATCTGAGCACTTATCAACTATGTCTTACTTTGCACACAGCATTAAATAACCCCACCCGTCCTCGGGAAAGCAAGGAAACAGGAGAATGAATCACAGAGCTTAAATCGGGGGTATGACACACTCATTTTAGAAACAGGGCAGGTAAGTCCTAAGAGAAGGCCAAGTGAATTCCCCCAGAGCATCCAGCTGCTCAGGCAGAGAGGCAGGACTCAAATCCAGGCCTCTGGCTGCTACAATCCCAAAGAAACCTGTGTCCTGGGGTGGAGGAAGAGAAATGCCAGAAAATACAGGAATATAAAATGAAATCAGGGGGAGTACAGCTCAGTGGTAGAGTGCACACCTAGCATGCATGAAGTCCTGGGGTCTATTCCCAGCACCTCCATTAAAAAATAAAGAAATAAATAAACCTAACTACCTCCCCACCACACACAAAAAAAGTACTAGACTTTTTTTTTAATTTAAAAAAATAAAATGAAATCTAAGTCCTGGGCCTTCCCTTCCCCACAGGCGGGCATCCTGAATTCTTTCTGAGCAGCCCTGGCCCATCTTGCCCCAGGCTTTGCCGATACTCTTCCTCTGCCTGGATTGCCTCTCTCTCCTCTGTGCCTCCCCAAGTCCTTCCCCTGCTCTTGAAGGCCTAGCTCCCCTGCTTCCTCCAGGAAGCCTTCCCTGACCTGCTCTGTTCAAAATGGTGACCAGTGTGACTGGAAAGCTGAACTCCTAAACCGTTCCTCAAAAAGCACTTGTGGCTTATTCCACAGAAGTGGTGCTTTTATCTCTTGTATTTATTAGGAATTGTGAAAAAAAAAAAAAACAAAAGCAAAAGTGGAAGTGCACAGAGTACAGTCCAAGACCAACAGTCCAAGGTAAGAACTGCAAACAAGCTGCTGCTTCATTATCACTGGTGTGTCAGAAGCTCGGTCAGCTGTGAGGTGCTGGGATGCAGACGACAAAGGACAGGCTGCTAGGTCAAGGGACGAGCCCTGTGACCACCCCTGGCCAGGCAGCCTCCTAACCCTGAGGCCCTGCTGGCTGCTGAGCGGGAGCTTTTGGACACTGTTCATTGCTAAGGACAGCCCCATTCTCTGAAGCTGAGGCCTGGACAGGCCTGCCCACTCTGGGAAAAGGGGCCACGTGAAGCCTGCTGGGTTGGTCACCTTGAACCAGGCCAAGGCCAACCTGAGGCTTCCTGCTTTAGTCCTTTGTCTGAGCTGCCCTTGGGCCAGCCCAGAGGGCTGGGATCTTTCTCCTCTGTCTCCTCTTGGGGGGGGGGGGTGGGAAGACTAGCTCCTAGCAGGGGGTGGGGGAGGGAGCAGGGGCTACACAGGTGTGAGACTTTGTCCTTCCCATCAGGGGCTTAGTGTCTCAGGAGGCAGGACCCCTCTCCTGCAAGGACTGATCCAGAGACAGAGGAATAGGGCGCTGGGGGTCAGGAGCCCTGCTGCCCCAAGTCCGGCTGACTTCATCGATGACCCTGGCTGCTTTCCTCCCAGGCCCCACCCCTCTTCAGGGAATGAAGGTAAACAACAAAAGTGCTGGCTTTGGGGACGCAGCCAGGGCCAGGCTGGAAGTAGGTGGGTAGATTCAGCCCATGAATCTTTGCTGAACCAGCACTGGCAGGCAGTAGCAGCCACCCAAATCCCCCCAGGAACCCTGAGATACCCCTTCTGGCCTGTCCCCAGCCCATCCCCCTAGGACCCTGAGACACCCGCTTCCAACCTGCCCCCTCCAGGCCCACATACCCACAAACCAGCCATCATCACACTGCTGCATGACGTCCACCCGATCCCCCTCCCGCAGCTCCAGCTCGTCCTCATTCTGGGGCCTGTACTGGTACATCGCCCGGTACCTGCAGGAAACATTGTCATGGCAACCACTATAGCCTTGATGTTCCCCAGACCAGGCCTGGATAGTCTAAAACCAAGGTTGCCCCATCCTCTGAATTTCCCAGGCCCAGCACTCCCATTAGCCCCTGGCCCAGCTCCTGGGAGGGTGATTGTGTCTGGCTTCAGTGCACTCATCCCCAGGCCTGCTCGCTGCCCTCCAAGCCCTAATCACCCAAACTCTGCCTCCCCTGAGCTCGCAGGGCCTTCAAATCTGTCCTACCAGTTCCCACACTTTGTGCATACACGCACTGACCTCAGGGCTGGAAACCCAGTGGGGAGACTGAGGCTGAGGGGTTCAGTGTGGAAGGCTTGCTTTAAGGCCCAGGGCTGGCAGGGAAAGGTCAAGAACACCGCAAAGTGCCTCCCTACCCACCACCTGCCGCCAAAATCACCCATCAGCGCTGCAAAGACAAGCACTCCGTGGTACTTTACCAAATCCACCCTGGGCTAGGGGGAAGGGTGTGTGAGGGGGGTCAGTGTGATCATACTGCCTGCGGGGTAGCCCCCCCACCCCTGACCAAGCACCCCAGACGGTACTCACGGGGTCCAGTGTATCTGAGTGGTGTTGGGGGAGGAGGTTCCCAGGTCCAGGGGATGGCTGGAGCCTCCAGGATGGGACACAGCTGACCTGGGGGTGCCGAGACTCTGGGGGCCACAGGAGGGAAGGTGGGCACATGCAGGCATGAGGGGGGAGGAGTGAACATGCCTGCCCACATCACTGGGAGCAGCTTCCCACACTGCCTCGTCTTAGCTCATAATCCCCATGGCACAGGGAGCTCTGTCCGACCGTTTCACTTCACAGGTGCTGGAAGTTGCGCCCAGGTAGGGTAGGTGGCTAATCTGAAGTGTCAGCATTCAAATAAAAATCTGAAGTGCCAGCACAGACAGAGCTGGGAGCGGGAGGAGGCCCGTGCACTGGCCGCGGCTGCTCACAGCAGTTCGCTGAGTGAGCGGCTGAACGCAGGCCCAGGTGCACCTGCCTGCGGGCCATGTCAGCACAAGGACCAGTGGCTCTGTCTTTTACCCACCAGCTACTACCTACCACCTACCCTCTGCAGCGGGAACTACTATCCCCATTCTGCAGGTGAGGAATATTCTACAGGTGAGGAAACCCAGTTCCAGAGAGGGTAAGTCACCTGCCCAAGGTCACACAGCAGGTGAATGGCAGACCCCTGACTCCCAGCACACCCTGCCCCAGAAGCTGATACAGGTAAATCCCAAGGGTGGATTCTGGAAGGTCAGGAGGCCTGGGCTGACTTTGGGGTCCCAGCTAGAGACCCCTGCCTCCCTGGGCTGCAGCTTAGGGCAGAACCACCTGGAAGGGTCTGAAGTCTTCCAGGCCAGGGTGGGACTGTGCAGTCACCCCACTAGTCTGTCCGAACCAGTATGGGAGGGGTTCCAAAGTGTAGACCATCACAGGAATGGGGGAAACAGCACGGGGAACAGGGCTCAGCTCTCCCATCTAAGGCGGGTCACCTTACCTGGGTCGGGGGTCTGGACTCCTGGGCGGGGAAAGAGAAGCCCGTGCGGCGGGGGGAGGTCCGGCCCCCCCAGTCGGTGGGGTCAGCTGGGCTGCGTGGCGTTAACGGGGAGCTGGGGTGACAGGCCAGGCGGGCGGCGGTCAGGCGGGGAGATGCAGGGAGCTGGGGGCCGTCGTCACAGAGCCGGAGCCGGGGCTCCCGGCTCACCTGCACATAGCTGGCAGGGAAGATGCCCTGGCGCCCGGTGCCCGAGATGCGGCCCTCATACCAGTGCTCGTTCACCTTGCGGATCAGGCAGATGCGCTCCCCCTGGTCGCAGAGAGGGAGTGAGTATCTGCAGGGCCCTCCCCAGCGCCACGCAGCTGAGGATGCCTGTGTTGGGCAGGCTCATTTAAACCTAACACCATCCACGTTGGGACTGGGCTCAGAGGGGGTCAGCAAGTTTTTGGAGGTCACACAGCTCAACGGCAGACAGGTAAGAAGCACTGGGCAGGCATTAACCACAACTGCCATGACAGGTCTTGTCTCTCTAACTCCTCCCCAGGGGATCCCGTCACCACTGCATCAAAAACCAAACTCCCCAAGGGCAGCTGGTGCATCCTCAAGCCCACATGCTGACTGACATTATTGGGGCTCCCCTGGGGAGGATGGTCTCTGGTTCCCTCCTGCCCCCACCTCTCTCCATCCAGCTTCCTCCTTCCTGGGGCCAGCTCTTCCGGGGAAACATTCACTAGGGGGTATTCATGGCCTCTGCCCCAAAATCAACCAACAGAGACTAGTTCCCTGCTTTCTAGGACAACATTTTCCAAGCTTTCTGGACCGTGATCTATGGTAAAAAAAAATGTGTTTTAATGGCATTCTAGTACATACACACATATACATAACTGCCTAAAAGTTTGATGAAATTCCCTTTCTACACACAAAACATGCTGATCTTTCCATTCTATTCTTTTAAAAATGCTGATTGTGACCCGCATAGCCTGCCAACCTGCAGTATGAAAAAAGCACAACTATTCTAGAAGTAATCAATTTTTCAAAAATGGGCTAAATTAAGGGAAATATATCCAAAGAGATCAGGAGGAATTTTGAAATACTGAGTGAAGATGGGTATACTTGATTCTTTAAAACACGTTTTCACTCCCACCTATTTACCTCTGTCTTCACCTGCCCCTGCCCTGCCCCCCCACGTCCTGCCTGGCCTGGCGCACCTTCCGGAAGGAGAGCTCCACCTCCAGCTCCCCCTTGAAGTTGTACTGGGCCACGGCTTCTCCATACTCTAGCACCTGGTAAGTCGGGGCCTTGATGGGCTTGGGGATCTCGTCTGCCGGCAATACCTGCAGGAAGAAAGGTCATGAGAAAGATTCAGCCTGAGCATGACCTGGGCACAGACCTGGGGCTCCTGGGAGGGTGAGGACACAAAGAGAGGGCGGGATGGGCAAGATCTGTCCCCAGGCCAGGGAGGAGACAGATACCAGACACAGGCCTGGGGGTGGCCAGACGTGAGCACAGCCAAGGGGGTGGTTAGTCCCAGAATGTTCCTGGAAAAAGAATTACCACCAGAGGTATGTGGAGTGGCCATTATTAGAGTGGACAGTGGCAGTGCATAGATGAGACAGCTTAAATTGGAGCACAGAAACAAATGAGTTTCAAGGAGCAGGGAACTCCTGGTGACCTGTTCTAAAAGTGAGGATCTACCATTTCACCACCGCTGAGAACCACGTGTCCCTCTTCCTCCTCCCCTTGCACCCCACCAGGTGCCAGAGTCCCCATGCTCTCTTCGATTCACCCTACTCAGAAAAGTCAAGAAGATAATAAACTATTTCATACCAAGATGTAAGTGACTGATGACGTGGAATACTGTATGTACTTTCTGGAGTTTCAGGCTCAGGGACATCGTTCTGAGGGTAGGGGAGGTCTACTGATGCGTATGAAACCAAGAGCCTGAATTAAACAACCCGACCCATGGGTCAAAGAGGAAATCACAAAGAAAATCAGAACAGTTCCAGCTGAATGAAAAAAACAAAATATCCAGATCTGTGGGATATAGTTAAAGCAGTGCTTAGAGGGAAATTTATAGCATTAAATGATAACATGAGGGAAAAAAGGTTTCAAATCAATAACCTAAACTACCACCTTAAGAAACTAGAAAAAGAAGCTAGAGCAAGCTGAAGGAAATAATAAAAAGGCAGAAATGAATGAAACTGAAAACAAAAACAGAGAAAAATCAATGAAATCAAAAGCTGGTTCTTTGAAAAGATCAATAAAATTAACAAATCTCTAACCAGAATAAGAAAAGACAAAAATTGCCAATATCAGGAACGAGAGAAAGGACATGCCTCTGGAGCTGACATTAAAAGGACAATAAGAAAATATTATGAACGACTTTTTGCCAACAAATTAGATAACTTGAAATTCTTTCAAAGATGCAAATATAAAGATAACCTATAGCCGTCTATCAAATCTACAACCTATCTCTGGATTCAGATCCGGATCTCCTACATAACAACTTATCTCTGAACCTTAGCAAGTGCATCTGTAACATGGGGATAATCCATCCCTTTCCCAGGTTAATGAGGGGAACAAGGGAGATAACACACACAAAGGAGATGCTGAGAGTAGATGTGATTTGTGGGCTGCCGCACACATCATACTCCTGGAAGTTGTAATTAGGATTCTTTTCAAAGACAGCTTAAGAGAGATGGCTTCTGAGTATTGAAAGCCTGGGATGCTGATTGGGCTGGTGGCCTCTGGTGCAGGAGCTGGGTCACTTGGTTCTTGCCCTGTGGGCTGGGCTCCACCTTTAGCCCTCATTTAACAAACACTTCCTAAGGGCATGAATGAGGCTGAGACTCGAGCCCCTGCCCACAGTTTTACATCTTAGGAAATTTGCCAAATGTGAGGGAGCAGCCATCTCCGGAGAGGGGGCCCTGGATGGTTAAAGGGGTTTGCATCTCTTAAGTCTCTGCAGGCCATCCGACACCCCAGCCAGGCCCCTGCTCACCTCCACGTAATTAGCTGGGAAGATGCCCAGCCGGCCATGATGCTCCCCCTCCAGCCAGTTCTTGTCTACCTCCTTGTGGATGTAGACAATGTCACCCTTCTTCAGAGTCAGCTCCCTGAAGGCCAGAGCAAAGACATTCAGCAAGCTGAGGGCCTCCTGGTCCTCCTTCCCTCCAGACCCTGCCCAGCGTACCCAGAGTCCCCTCCACCCTCTGGGGAGCCCACTGCAGCCTGGTCCACCCGGACTTCCCTAGAGGGAAGGAGAGGGGAGAGAAGGGCACTTACTTGGGGGACTGTGCCTGGAAGTCAAACTTGAGCCGGGCGGCCTTCCTCTGGGCAGCAGAGAGAGGACAGAGGGGCTCACCTCAGTCCCACCCCAGGCCCTCCTTGCACCCTGACCCTAATGCTCCCACCCTCCCCTTACCTTCTTCTCTTCCTTCCTGGCTGGGCTGGCCCCTCGTTCAGAGGCACTAGGATCTGTGGAGAAGCACTGCTTCAGCTTGGCAAGGCCATGGGGTGGGGCGCGCTTGGGATAGGGTTATGCTCCCCTCCCCTCCCGGGGTAGGATTCAGTGGAAGCAGAGGGCTGGAAGACCTTCTTGCCCCACCCCCAGCACCAGCAGATCTGGTATGGTAGTGGTGGTGGGCGTCTGGGTTAGAATAAGAGCAGAATCTGGTCCTTACCTCGGGTTGAGGAAGGGTAGACAAAGTCCCTACGACCTAGGAAGGGGCTTCCTCCATCCGCCATCCTGTGGGGTCTCAGGGAGGAGCCCTGGTAAAGTGCATTCGGGTAGCTGGAGCTCCAAGCGGAGGCCGGGCTGCGCGGGGTGACAGCGAGTGAGCCACCTGCTTGGAGCTTCACACACTACCCAGCTCACCCCTGACCGCCCAAAAGTCGTCCCCCGCCCCCCCGCCCCCGCGCCATCTCCCACTGCCTCCTCCTAAGGCGTCTCCTAGGTCCGGGGCTCTCGCAGGATGTCCTACTTCCTGAGCGGTCAAGGCCGGGAAAGGGTGCGGCCCGGGGTGGGGGAGGCGGGAGTGCGCGCGGGATCCCCTGGCAAGTGCGACCCGAGTCCTGAGCTGGGGGCAGGCTTCCCTCTGCCGGGCAGGGGTGGCCCCCCTGGCGGCCAGTGGCGGATCGGGTCCCCGGAGGCCACTTTCCGCGCTCCGGGCCCCTCCTCCCGCCGTCGGCGACACGGGGCTCGCCCCCTCCCCGCGCCACGTCCCCGCCGGCGCCCCTCCCGCCCCGCCCGGCTCCGTCGCCACTCACCGCGCGGGGGGCCGCGGCTCCTGGCACAGCCGGGGCGCCTGCGAGCTCTGTGCGGGAGACGGGCGCGGTCAGGGTCCGGGACGCCGGTCCCGCCGCAGCCGAGGCCGCCGCCTCCGGAAAAGTTTGCGGCTCGGAAGGGAGTGGGAGGGGGGGAGAGGGAGGGGAAGAGAGGGGCGGGAGGGACGCGGGGTCCTAGAGTCGCCGGCGCAGGCGGCGGGCCGGGAACGGGAGGAGCGAGGGGCCGGGCGGGGGAGAACCGCGGGTGCGGAAGGAGGAGGGAGGCCGGGGAAGCCGCTGCCTCGTAGGGGCTGGGGTCCCGGCGGGCTGAGGCCCCGGGGGCCGGACCCGGACGAGGCGGAGGCAGGGGTGGGGGACACCACTAGCCCCCCAGCCGGCACCGGACGGCAGGCTGACGTGGAGTCGGCCTGGAAGGGCTCTTAGGGGTCACTAGGAACAGTGAACGCCCTGCATTTCAGGGAGTAGAGAGCAGACAGGGATGAAGTCTGCCCAGGGTCGCACGAGTGCGGCTGGAGACGACACTTCTCCTCGGCCTGTCCCTCCCACCGCAGCCCGGCTGCCGTGGCTCTGGGTTCCTGCGTCCACCGGGAGGTACCTTGGGGGATGGCTGCCGAGTCTCAATTGCCCGCAAGTCCTTGTCTAGCTCTGCGCTCAGCTTGGCCAACTCTTTCTCCAGCAGGACCTGGGGGCAGGTTAGGGGGAGAGACTTGGGCAGATGTAGGGGGGGGGGCGGGGAGCGCACCATGGGGGGCCCTGGTCAAAGGTCAGACGGGAAAAGCTCAGTGGGCAGCTGGACAAAGTACGGGGTGCCTGGGTAAAGGGCAGGCTCAGGGCACAGGGCCAGGCCAGGCTGCCTACCTCTGGGCCTGCCAGGAGGTGTGTCTCAGGGTGTCAGGAGGGCCCTGCCACAGACTCTCACAGGCCCCTCCCGCTCACCCCGCTGACCCAGCTCACCCTTCCTGTACTCCCTGGGAGAGCCTCAGGGCCATTTTCTGCCATTAATTCTCTGTTCTAGAGCCTTCTGGGCTCCCTACTTCCTCTCCCATCAAGTCTTCTATGGCCTTCCACAGGCTGGCTTCACTGTCCCCAAGCTGCTTTCCCTCCCACTGCGCATCTGGCCACCTGAGCTTCATACACACACACACACACACACACACACACACACACACACACAGGCCTCTCCAGTTCTTGCCTGTGTCTCCCCCATCCTGAGTGCCCTCTTTCTGCCTAGCCTCGAAGCTCCACCTCTAATACTTCCTGACAATTCCAGTCCACACTGACCACTCCTTTCTCACATCTGCTTTGATCAGCACAGTGTTCAAACCATGTTTACTGAGCGCTTGCTGTATGCCAGACACTGTCCTGGGTGCTGAGGATACAGAGGTAAACTGTATGGGACTGGAGATGTCTGAGCTTTGGGTCTGTGGCCTTCACCCATGGTCACTGAGACCAACACCACCCAGAATCTCCCTCATTGGTCCCCCAACATGCTGCCTCCCCTCCCGCCCACCTACTCTGCAGCACTCACCTCAATGGGCTGGGAGGGCTTCTCAACTGGGTCATCTACCAGTGGTTTCTTGGGCTAAGAGTGGAAAGGGTGAGTCAGAGGGGGTGAACTTGCTCCCCAAAATGCACCAGCTGCCGGTGCATCCTCTTCCAGAGGCCCAGGCTGACACTCACCTTCTGCCCAGTCTCTAGTTCTTGCAGAAACTGGTTCCAAGATTCTTCCGTCCAGACATTGTCTGCTTTCTCTTGGCGTCTGGGCACCTGCATGGGGTGGGGGTGGTGGGCATCAGCTGGAATAGAGGGAGTACTGGCACACTGGCCAGGCTCAAAAAGCAGCTTGCAGGATGCTGTCCCACCCTAGTGCCTGTCAGTGCTCTCCTAAGGGTTCTGGGCTCTCCTGCTACACAGGCCCCAAGCTGGAAAAAAGCCATTACTGATGCTATTGCAGCAGGGGCCCTGGCCAAAGAGCATGGCGCTGGGGCCAGTGCGGGGAGGATGCTGGGCGGGCTACCTGGTTTGGGGTCTGGTGCAGGGAGGAGGAAGCTCCAGGATTGCGACTGAAGGTGCTTCTGAGAAACTGTTCAGGGAGGTCCCAGCTTCTTCTAAAGAAAGGGAAGGACATCTCTTCAGTGTCCTTTTAGAGAAACTGAGGCGCAATGAGCACAAGCCCTGATGAGGGAGCTGCGCCCCCTCCCCACCTGCTCCAGGCTGTGGAAGCCGTGTTACACAGTAACGTGATGAGCTCTGAGTCCAAATTCCAGCTCCACCGCTTGGCTGTGTCACCTTTGGGCAAGTTAATGAATTCTCAGAGCCTGAGATTCTATACCTATAATATGGGAATGACCTCCACCTTCATGAGTGTGTGGTGACGCTTAGGTGAGGGAACGTACATGAGACAGCCAGGAGAAGGGAGCAGATCTCGGAGGGGCCAGGCCCCTTCCTGCTGGCCTTGGGGAAATGCCCCGCATTGGTGTTCTGTCTGGCCTGGTGACTGTGAGCATGAGCGCCTGTGCAGCTTCGATGAAGCTGGTCTTTCTGGCTGCCATGATCGAGTGGTCTTGCCTCCATGCCCAAGGATGTGGGACTGCATCTTAGTCCCAGGAAAACTCAGGACGGGGCAGAGCCTGCAGGCCCGACCTGGGAGCTCTGGACGAGTTACTTCTGCTCCGCGGGCCTCAGTTCCCTGAGGAGCTGGGTTAGTGATACGACCTGTCACATCTGCCTTAGTTCCCCTCCAGGGTGCCCTTCCTAGATGGCTTAAACGTTCCAGCCTCTGCTGAGGTTGAATGTTTCCACCAAGCGGAACCAGTGTGCCAAGCTTATCAAATGATGGAATGTTGGATGGGAGGGTCAGGATGCGTCGGCTGTAACTATGACTCTGTTCTCCTAGAAACAGCGTCAGTGACAACAGCGATAAGGAGAATGGAATACGTTGTTCCCATTTAAGGGCGCTCTGGTCATAATTAAGCCTGTGGACTAATACTGTTTGTGGAGACTGACGACGTGCCTGAATTTTCACGACCACCTTGATCCCCACTTAACAGATGGGGACAGTGAGACTTAGATGCGTTAAGCTGACAAGGTCACATGGCTAATGGCTGCACACCAGCTTGAATCTAGCACTCTGGGTCCAAATCTTGAGCTCTTCTCTCTATTTTATTGATGATGCCAAGAGCCACAACCCAGCTAAGGCTATGCCAGTGAGGATACCCCCTCCCCACAAAGGAATAAGAAACTCATTGATTACACTGCGACAGAGAAGAAGGTTGAGTTGAACCCTCAGGGCCCTGGCAGCCCGGGCTGGGCCCGTGCCATTTGCAAAGAGAAAAGGAACAGCGTCCTAGTCCTGTCTGGAGGGTTCCTCTCTCAGTGGCCTCTGGGAGGAAGCTTGGGCCCTCTATACCCCTTGTTTCCTCTCAGGCTTCAGAGTGGATGGTCAAGGTCCATGCCTAGCTGTGGGCCGCCCCGCTCTCCACCCAACACAATGCGTGGGTCTTTGGGGTGACGAGTTCCTGCCACCAACCACAAAGGCATCATGGGCATTCCTGACCAGGAATGGCGCAAAGCCCACCCCTGCCCCCGCCATTCCCCTTTAGCTCTGGTGGGGACGGGAGAATCTGGAGCAGTGGGGACCCTGAGGATCTGGAGCAGAGCCCTGGGGGGAGCCCGCCAGCCTGCTCGGAGGCTGCACTGGCTTTGCCCACCAGGGGGTGCCAGTCCCCACAAGGACGCCCAAGCCCCTCCGCAGCCTTCCTGCCTCTGCCCCAGGATAGCTCACCCACTCAGAGAAGACGTCTGGCCTGGCCTGGCAGCAAGTCTTTGCTGGGGCCCTGGATGCCTTTGCTGGGACCCTGGAGCCACTGAAAGTGAGAAGACAAGAAGGGGTGGGGAAGGTGAGAGCTGGGGTTGAGGGCACCTGGGTGACTATTGAAGGTTCTGGTGCCCACACCCACCCATTCTCCTGGGTGGCTCGTGGGAACAGGGGTGACGCTCTGGACTGCTAAATGTGGGCGTGGTGCCAAGAGCTGTACACTCTTTACTAAACCTTCAAAACATCTCTGGGGTGACCCCATTTCACAGGTGACGTAAGAGAGGCCCAGAGAAATCACGGCCAATGCTAGGCATTCCCTGGACAGTGAAGCTGAGGCTCTTAATTACCATCTTCCAGGGGATTTGGAGCTCACGGAAATGAGCTACACAAACTTCTCAAGTTGAACTAAGCCAATTGGGGAGCCCCCAAGTCAGGCGTGGCTGCAGAAAAAGGCAAATGCAGGAGCCAGGCTGGGGTGGGCCACATGTACCCCCTCACCTTTGGGTGCTTCCTCAAAGGTCCAGTCCAGCTGCAGGTCTGTGGGAGTGAAAAAGGACCAGGTTAGGACTGGGGCAGCAGGCCAGGGAGCCCCGTGAGGCTGCCCCGTGGCTCCCCACCTCCCTCCTGCCGAGAGCAAGGGCCCAGGGCCTGAGTCAGAGCCTGAAGAATGTCCTGAGGGAGGGAAGGAATTGGGAGGGCTGTTTTGGGGAGGGCTTGAAATGCCTCTGGCTGACTTAGGGTGTGAGTGAGCCGACAGGGGCAGCAGCCTGGCCCAAACCCTCCGGCTCCTCCCTCTCCACATTCCCACGCACGCCCTCTCCCTGGCCTTTGCAGACCTGCCCTCGACAGGTCAGTGTGGGGAATTCCACTTCCCCTTCGCCCTCTTTCCCTTTCTGCACCCTCTCCTAGAGGCTTGTCCTTCCCCCTCTGCCCAGACCCACTCCTCCAAGTGCTCAGGAGTTTCTGGGGCCTTCTAGGAAAAGCTACTGACGAGCCAGCCTACGTGGGCCCCCTGGCAGGCAGACATGCTGCCACTGCTCCCACCTTAAATGCAAACCAAAACCACCTCCCTGGATCCCACACCTTCCTCCAGCTCTCGGATTTTGCTTCCCTTTGCAGCAAACCGTTGACCATACGGAACTCACTGTCTCCCCTTTCAGCCTGAACTCCCCTCATCAAGGACCCCAGTGACCTCCACGTTTCCAAATCAAATGGTCAGTCCTACTTGATCATCAGTGGCATCTGTCACAGGGGACCACCTCCTCCTTTTGAAACTCCCTTTCATGCGGCTTCAGGGAGACCACTCTGGTTTTCCCTGCCCTCCCCAGCTGCACCTTCCGGGCTGCATAACTGATTCCTGCCCATCTCCTGAACCAAGTGCCTCAGGGCTCGGTCCCTGGGCCTCTGCCTCTCCGTCTCCCTAGGTGATCTTGTCTAGTCTTTTGTCTTAAAAATGCTACCTGATCCAGGGGTTCACAGCCTTAGCTGCACATCAGAATCATTTGGGGAGCTTTAATCAAAATCTCTTTGAGTCCTAGGTATTTTCAGCAGCATCGGCCTCGCCCTTGAACTACAGACTTGGATAAACCCTATCTAAAACTGAATGCCTCTTAGACCTGCACTTCCCACAGTCTTCCCGGCATTTATATGCATTTATAAATGGCAACTCCATCAACTCGCTCAGGTTTAAAGTCACCCTTGACTCCTCTTTTTCCTACCACGTCCAATCCATCAGCAGATTCCCATGACTCTGTCTCTGAAATCCCACCAGGCCCGCTGCTACTGCCCTGGCCCGGGACACCGCTGTCTTCAGCCTGGGTTAAAGCCAGGTCTCCTGACCGGTCCCCCGCCTCCACCTGTCCCATCTCTTTGTCACTTGGCAGGCAAACTGAGTCTCTTCAGCCATCGCCTGTCAGAGCACGTCACCCACTCTTCTGCTCAACCTCCCAGTGGCTCCTCAGCTCTCTCAGAGTAACAGCCAAAGTCCTTATATTATAATGGCCCCAGAGGCCCTAGGTGTCACCTTCACCTTCGTAACCCATCTACCACCATGCGCCCTCTCACTCCAGCCCAGCCTCTCCCTGCTGCTCCGGATCACACCAGCTGACTCTGCTCTGGGCCCCCAGGCGCCAGCTCTGCTCCAGGACCCCGGTGCTCCGGGTACTGCAGTGCTCCTCCTCGGGCCCTGCACGGCCCTGCACCTCCCTGCACCGCACACTCCCCTGGCCTTCTCCTCCCTAGTCCTTACCGCCATCTGCCACATTAAATATTTATCTGTTTATTCTGCATTCCTCCTCTGTCTTAACTTCACTAGGGCAGGGGCATTCTTTTTTTTTTAAATTTTGGTTGCTTTTTTGAGGGGGGTGGTAATTAGGTTTATTTATTGGTTGATTTGTCTTTTAATGGAGGTACTGGGGATTGGACCCAGGACCTCGTGCATGCTAAGCACACTCTACCACTGAGCTATACTCTCCCCCAAGGGACATTCTTTTTTGTTCCATTTTATCTTCAGCGCCTAGAATCGCGTCTGACACAGTAAATGCTTAATAGAGGGTTAAGTGACTGCCTGAGTGAACGTGTGACCTCGAGGCTTCCCAGCATCCTCAGAGGACACCTGGGGTGGTGTCTGGTCATTGCTCCCTCAGGACAGGGAGAAAGGTGGCAGCGAATCCTTCCTTTGGCCTGTTTTAGTGACCACTGACCACAGAGCCTGGTGTGGGTGGAAAGACCTCCCTGAGCAGTAATTTCCCTTTCCCACCTCTCGCTCCCCAAGCCCCAGGGGCCCGAGCCCAATCAGGCAGAGTGGGCACCTAGAAGGGTGTCTCACCTGGCATTTTCCGGTGAATCTGCTGAAACATTCTCCGGTACCAGTCCCTGGGGCTGTCAACACTCTGGGATCAGAGAGGGCAAAGTCAGGCCACTGCCCCAACATCAAGCCCCAGAAGTTCCTCCTCACTGGCGGCCACAGAAGCCCCAGCGGGTGGGCTGTTGTGTTAGCTTTGGTAACAATAGCTCCGTGCAGTGTGTGGCGTGTTATGTTTGAATAAGATACATGGAAGGACCCCCACCAGTGAGGCCCCCTAAGTTGTGACATTTGGGATGGTTTACTTTTTTTTCTCTCTGCTTTTCTGTATTTCTGATGCTTCCACAAAGAGCATGTGTTTCTATGTATTGAAAAGTAAATGCAACGGTATCGGTGGGGGTTGGGGTAGGAATGTATTTCACACCCCCTGCCTCACGTGTCACGCCAAACAGCCCTGGCAAGCGCAAGGGTATGTAACCAACTTGAGTTTCAGATGAAGAGGTGGAGAACTAGAGGCAGGCAGCTGCTAGAAGCTGGGCCCCTCTGAGCCTGGACCCCCGGATCCTCCCACCTCTGTCACCCTGTGAGGCCTCTCACTCGGGACCCTCCCTTCACATTCAGCCAGTCACTTAATCAGCAACCGCTTCACAAGTGCTGTGCCAGGCCCTGGGGCTATGAAACTCAGGGCGGGGTCCCTGCCAGGGTCAGCCTTACAGCAGTGGCTCTCTACCTTTAAGAACCTGGGGGACCATCTAGGTTCCCTCCATCCCCCACAGACCACTTGTGTAACTCAGACACACAAGAGTGCCCGTAACTTTATGGGGCTCATGATCCCCCGAGTCTCATCATGGTTGAACCCCTGCTTTAGTCTGGCATGGTTTGGGTACAGCCTTTATTGTCGGAAGTGGAGTTCAGCCAGGATCCCTGAGCCCCATCCCTGGACTCACAGATCGGGGTGCAATAGGCATGCCGCTCTCATCCACTGGCCCGATTCCCTCATACTTGACCCAGCGCTTGTCCCGACGTTTGCTGTCCTTGGTCCACGTGGCTGACCAGTTCTGGGGATGCTGGGAGGCAGGGGTCTTCTGGTTCCCAGAGGGCCGGTTCCCAGGGCCCGGCCAGGTCTGACACCAAGCAGGGTCTGTAGGGCACAGGCAGGGGAGTATTAGCAGAGGGCTGGAGCCCACCCCCGCCTGTTTGTCCCTTAGCTCCTCGGAACATGGATCCCTGCGGGTTCAAAAGTTTCAACATCTCCTTGTTTGTCTGAGTTGATGATGCAGATTCTACAAATGTCCCCATTCCCAGCAGGAGCACAGGCCTCTGTTTATTTTTCAGTTAAAGTGAATGGAAATGCATTTTGTCTTGAGAAATCTGTGCCCGTCTCCACCCTGACCCCCTGCTTTGCTGGGGATGTCCTAAGAATTTTCAGAATGAGAGCTGGAATCATCACTTGTAGGGAATGCCGGAGACAGACATCCCAGCTGGGGAGGCAGCGGGGTGTGGCAGAAAAGACTCTGGGCCTGGTGGGGAGAACCTGAATCCAGACTAGGGCTCTGCCACCTGCTGTCTGTATGACCTTAGACACAGCAATGAACCTCTCAGTACCTCCGTTTCCACGTCTGTAAAATGAGGGTAGTCATGGCAAAGATGCAGGGAGACCCAGTGTGTGCGACTGTGTTCAGGATACTGCCTGACACACAGTCAAGAGAAACTCCTGCCCCCAAGTCGCCAGTCTAACAGCATAAGGGCTTCCAGGCAGGATGGACCAGGGTTTGAATCACAGCTCAGCCTCTGTGACCGAACATCTCTGAGACTCAGGTTCTGCACTGGGGTGATGTGGATAATCACACCTTACTTTGCCAGGATATCTAGGGACGAAGTGAGTTAAGGCCTGTAAAGTGTCTTTACAGTGTCCAGAATGTTCTACGTGCTTAACAATTATTTGTTAAATGAATAAACTGCTTGACACAGTGCCTGCCTCAAGGAAATGCTCAATAAAGGATGCCACCCTCCTCAGGAGAGGGGGCCCTCAGGGTGAGCCTGCACCCAGGAGGCCCCAGGATCTCCCAGACCCCGTGGCCCAGGCTGGGCTGACTCACAGGAGCCCAGGAGCTGGCAGCCTCCCAGAGCAGCCTCTGCAAGCTTCCGCTGGGCTGGTGAGCACAGCCCGGAGCAGCCCTGAGGGCCTACTGTGGGTTCGGCCCCCACCCCTTCTACAGCCAACATATGCTCACATTCCTCCACCGTCCACCCCCAATCCAAGCTGTGCGGGCCTGCTGGAGGTCCCCTGGCCCCTAAGGCTATGTCCCCTGCACACTTCCTTCCCTTGGCACTGGGTGGGGAGGGAGGGGAAGGGATGTGTCAGCCTGCTCTCTCCCATAGCAGTTCCACTTACAGGCACACTCACGTAGGGAGGGGCAGCTAGCTCAGCTAACCAGTCCTGGGGACCTGGGAGGCCCCCCTCCGCCTCCTGCCCCTCCACCCTGACCCAGGGTGGTGCCAGAAGGCAGGGCCCAGGAAGCTCTGGCCCTTCACCCTCCCTCCGCACCCCTCCTCATCACAGGGCTCCTGGAGCAGGTGTTCCCGAGCAGACCCACCTGGGTGCCTGGGAGCATCTCTCCTCGGTGGGAAGTACCCATTGCACACGGTCCTGGGCGCAGGGTCATGGAACTGGAAATTAAGGGTGTTGGAGCCACCATTCCGGATCACAGGCACCTGTGGGGAGGGGCCAGGAGCGGCAGCAGCTCAGGCCCAGAGGGTTTGGCACAAGAGTGGGAGGGAGGCTACCAGGGCACAGCCAGACCCCACGGTGAGGCTTCAGGGCCAGCCTCATGCTTTTTCAGGAAACCAGCAGGACTCTCTCGCCTGATGGTCCACCCCCTTCCCTAGCTCCATTCCTGTAATCCTCCTGCTCCCCCACCTGCCCTGAGAGGTCCCCGCCAACTACAGGCCCAAGGTAACCCTCTCCCTTGTTGTCACACTCACCCGTGTCCCCCGGGGGGGTGACCCTACATGGGCCCGGAGGTGACTGGGGATGAAGTCATCCAGGCTGAGCCCAGCTGGGAGGCTGCAGGGTGGGGCCTGCATGCTCGGGTCAAGGTTGGAGGGCTCCGTGTGTACCAGCTGCTCCTCTGTGTGTCCTCTGTGGGAAAGGAAGGAGAACAGGAAAGCCCTGCTGGGCCAGGCTGCCCGTGCCCTCTGGGCTCCGACCTCGGGGTGGGGGAGGAGGGAACAGCTGTGGGAGGGGGTCGGGCCAGCGGGGTGGGAGCTCCAGGACCCAGGAAACAGGCCACAGCGGGCACCCGCTTGCAGGCTGCCCGTGCCGGCTCCCAGAGGCACAATGGGCTGCTTGTTAGGCCGCGGGCAGGAGCTCCGGGTGGGAGTGGAGGAGGGGGAGGCCAGGCAAGGAGGAGGGGAGGCTGGCCAGGAACAGGCCTGCTGGCCAGCCCCTCTGGGGCTCTCACTGCACAGCTCAGCCTGCTCCCCAAGAGGGAAGGCCGAGGGAACTGGGGCAGCTGGCAGAGGAGGGCCTGGGCGCTGGGACTTTGTTTCAGTCCCCTCTGCCTCCCCCAAGCCCCGTGTGAGCATCTGCTTGCCAGCAGGCACAGGGGTTACTCAGTCTGGGGGAGAGGCCCCAGGCAACAGCGAGGGCGCTGCCCACTGCCCAGCAGGGCCAAGGCTCCGGGGACGGGAGAACACAGGGGCATCTCCAGGCCACAGGAACCACTCCTTCTAAGCTCAAAGCAGTATCAGCTCCCTCCTTTGGCCTCTTGTGCTCGGACTGAAGCCTCAGAGGGGTCGGGGTGCGAGTGAGGGGTACAGGTGGAAAGCAAAGCAGTGGGTGAGCGCAAAATTGGACTTGCTTCCGGAGGAGAGGTGGTGCTGAGTGCCACACATGTGCGTGCACACACACACGCCACACACGTGCATACGCATCCCCTTCCTCCTGCACCTCCAGGCTGTTTCTTGAACTGAGGGTCTTCCTGGGAGCTGACCGGCCAGCTGGGTTCTTCTGCCCCAGGCAAAGGTTAGGTCAGGGGAGAGGGCTCTGGGCATCCAGGATCCGGAGGTGGTGAGGCTGTCCAACAGGGCTCTGGTGCCAGAGAGCTGTGCACCTCACCTCTCCGATGGATGGGGCCAGAAGCTGAGCCAACCTCCGCCACCTGCCGGCACTGGACCAATTCTGGCGTTTTTATTCAGAGTTAGGCTTGTGTGTGCCTGTCGGGTCTGGGGGCTCACAGGAGGGCCGCAAGGGCCTCGTGACGTGCTGCGTGTGTGTGGTGGAGTGTAAGTGCAGTGTGTGAATGTGACTTGTAGGAGGTACCGTGGGGGGTCACGTGAACAGCATAGAGGCTGTGGGTACAGAAGGATGTCAGCTGAATGGTAGGTGGGGGCTGTGCAGTGGGGGAGTGTGTGTTATGGAGGCCAGAGGGGATGAAGGTATGACCGGGGGCTGTGATTACTCCTATACTCAGTTCCTGCTCAGGCCATGGGGGGCTGGAGGGTACAGACAAGGCTGGGGGCAGCTCCCAGATTCTGCTCTGAGTGGGAATTCCTTTTGACATTCAAAAAGGCCTGCTGGGGACATAGCTTTTCAGTGCCCATCCCTGGCTGTGGGGGGAGTGGAGGGCTGAGAGGCTGGAGGAGGGGCAGCTCTCCAGCTGGATCCAATTAGGACTCCTACCAAAAGCAAAACATGCAGACACACCCCAGTTCCTGCTGTGCTCCCTCCCTTTGTGGGGGAAATTGAGGCAGGGGAGAGTGGGAGACCCGGAGGGCTGGGGCAGGCTGGTTTCCAGCAGCAACCCCTCCCTGGCCAGCTGACCGCTGGACGCCAAGTTGCGAGGTCAGCATCAGCAGTCCCAACCATCAGCTGACCGACCAGGCCTTCTTCCCTCTTCCCGGGGCGCACCCTGCTGGGCTCACTGAGAGCTGCCCTCTAGAAGGAAGGGGTGGGCAGGTCTGCCCACACCACATGATTTTTTAGGGGTTGCTGATCCTTGGTGGTCCAGCCAGCCACTCCCCAACACTGCTCCCTGTGGTGCATCCGGGGGATATGCAGGGCTGAGTTTTGCTCCGGGTGGGTGTACCAGGAGACATCTCAAAAGGAAGATGGAGGCCCAGGGGAATAGGTCCCGCATCTGGCAGAGGAGAGGGGGTGCCAGGAAATTCCTGGGTCCTCTCAGAATTCAGGCAGCCCTCCACCCTGGCAGCCAGGTCCAAAGGGCTGGAAGAGGTGAAACAGCCCTGCTGTGGCTCGCAGACTCCTTCCCACCTCTGAATATTGCCTTGACCTTAGGGGTTTGGCTCAGGCACACTCTGGGGTACCTGCCAGCTACAAGCCCCCGTGGACAAGGACAGGTAATCTCAAATTTCACCTTATCTGGATTGGGGTGTGGGACTTATCACCTCTTTGCTCCCCAGAATTTGGGATGAGGACCCCAGGAGGAGGGGTTCTCTGCCTTCCCCTAGGGTTGGGCGTGGGCCCCTCCCTGACTACAGCCCCGCCTCATCTCCACCGCCTCTTCTTCCCCTCACCTACCTTCCCAGGCGAGCAGGTGGCGGGGACTGAGGACGCCCGAGAGGACAGGAGCATCTCTGCCCGGCTCCTGCCTGGCGCGGCCGCGGCGGGCCCTCGGGGAGGGAGGGCAGGGAGAAGTCCGGGCTACGTCGTCCGCCCTCGTGACCGGGTCAGACGGCCTCCGCGACGCTGGGCGCCCGAGGAGGAAGAGGGGAATCGACGGGGCCGGAGCGGGGACGAGGGCGCGCGCTGGGGGGAAGCACCGTGAAGCGCGCGGGAGGGCGGGCGGCGGCGTGTGTCTCCCCGCGATCTGGACTGTGGGCCGGGCTGGGCTGGAGGGCGGGGGCTCGGGCTGCCGTGCCGGGGCGTGCGAGTGCCCCCCGTCGGGGCGCGGGCGGGCGGGCGGCCGCGGGGACGCCGTGGGCCCTGCCGGGGGCCGGGCCGGCCGCGAGGCGGCGCCGGGAGGGACCGCCCAGGGTCCCTGGGGAGGCCGCTCCGGTTTCCCAACTGCTTCCCCGGCCCCCACCGCGGGGCTGGCGTGGGGCGAGGGCGGGGGCCGGCGAGCACCACTCAGAGTTTCCAGCGGCATTTCCAGCGGGTGGGAAGGGAGCCGCTGCGCGGCGGAGCCAGGACGGAGGGAGGGCAGGAATGATTAAAGAGCCCGGGTCCAGCCAGCAACTGATACGGAGCGGGCGGCCTCGGAGACGGGACCGGGATGCAGACAGGCTGGGGCCGCGATAAGGGCGCCGCACTGGCAGCGGCCTAGCAGGCGGAGCCAAGGCCCCGCCACCTCCCTTCCCAGCTGAGAGATTTTACGCCTGCACGAGCGCGCGTCCGGGCGTGTGCAAACACGCGCGCGTACACTGGCAAAGGGGCGGGTGCTCACGCACGTGCAAGCCCCGCGGAGGGCAGCTGCAGGAGGAAATCAGCCTAAGGGAGCGGCCCCCGGGTGTGCCGCGCCCCTGAAGAGGATGAGGGCGGGGTCCCTCTGGCGGGGATGGGGTTACCAGGGTCTTGGTGTTCCCATACACCGTATTTGTTTTGATCTTGCTGCTTTTCCTCTGTTCCCGCTGCTCTGACACCGGTCCCAAGAGCCCGCGCCTATTAGTTCCAGATCCCTCCGGCCATCTCCCTTCCCCTTCTCCCCCAAGCCTCTCTCTGTGCCCACTCTGGGCCTGTTGTAGAAAGTGAGGGTGCTTAGCGAATGTTCACTGCTAATGCAAAGCCTCTGGGGGGTACTTCTTAGCCCTTGCCTTGGCTCTGGGACCCTAAGCCCCAAGCCAACCAAATAGCTAACAGTTATTGGGCAATTTCAGATCTGTTTGAGGAGTGATCAATTATAAATTATGAAAATATGAAACCATTTACTGTATACCTACTGGGTGTAAGATTCGTACCCCAAGGTCACCATGCACTTCAGATTATTTTCCAGGCACATCATTCAACTTAAAAGTTGAGAAGAAAGAGTGGAGAAAGATGAGACCATTTTTAAACTCCATACCCTCACTGATGCTATTAGCTATATCTTAAAAGAGCTATCTGGGTAGTGGTGAACCAGCTTGAAATAATCTCACATGTGAAAAGCAGGAGGAGCAGAGGCTTAGGTTGAAGTGAAGTTTGAGAGAGAGAGAGGAAGGGACATGCCCCCTAGCTTCCAGTGTCCACACGGTGGCAGCGGGGAAACAGACCGGCTGTACTAGCGGAAGTGACCCCATTGGGTGCATACTTGGAAGCAAATCCAAGGTCTCCAAGGAAGAGCTTTTAAATGATTTCAGGGGTTCCAATTCTGCCAATTGTGGGGCAGTCTTCATAAAGGCAATTATTGCACTGAGTAGGGAGCTCAAGATCTCCAAGAATCTATGATTCCAGGAAAGCTGAAGGGATGTGGATGGGATGGGTAGCCCCTGCTCACAGAAGACCGCATCAGAAAGGAGGGTAGGAGCTCTGGGACCACCTGAGGGCAGAGAGCAATGCATTTCCCTCCCCTACAGCTGGGACACTTACCCACCCCTGGGCACCATCCTCTTCCCTTTCTCAGGGAAAAAGTATGTGCCCATTTTCCCCGTCACTATTTTTTTTTCCCCACCTGTTAGGATCCTCGCGATGAAGGGCCACATCTCTTTCATGTTCTTCCTTGTTCTCCAAAGATGGCGAAGCTGATGATCTTCCAATGCCAGGAATCCTGGCCATGCCCTCTGTCACCAGCAACGAGCTTCTCTTATTCTCTAGGGCTCTTACCTGGACTCCAAGATAAATATTTAATGTAGAGGGTGCAGCTGAGCTGACAAAGGTCCCAACTTCCTGTTTCTCACAAGGGGAGGTGGCAGCCATGGGCAAGGAGCTGGGGACTGGCTACCAGCTTCATCTCTATGGGACTGGGGAGTCCAGTAAACGGCTTTGTTGGAGGAGGCGGGGTAGGGCTCGCTGGAGACCTGAGCCTTTCTCCTTAGCTGCTTTGACTTCTGCCCGTCTGCTGAGGCCCTGCTGGGCTTATCACCTTCTGTCTCAGGTCAGAACCTGCTTTGCCCCGGCACTGGTGGAAATCACTCTTCCTCCCAGAGTCTGGGGCTATGTGCTCGGACCAAGGAGGGGCTATAACAGGATCCCTCCAACGTGCTCCCTGGTGCCCACCCAGCCTCACAGTAGAGAGGATGAGAGATTGGTGGGAGCACAGAGCATAAGGAACCTGGACCGACTCCTCCTTTTCTGCCCATATTTAGGGAGAAGAATCTCTCCTCTTTGAAAAGTGTGAGATTAAAGGGAAAAAAGTAGTGAAGTTCAAAAATTCAGCCAAGAACCAGGTGTCCAATTTCTCAACTCCTCCCCCCAGCCCCAGCCTAGCTTGCTGCTGGCCTGACCCCGCAGATAGCTGGCAAGCTTTAGGGGGAAGATGAGGATAGGAAAGGCTGTCCTAGGTGACCTAGCTGTTGTCAACAACAGAGCAGATTCCTTTCATCCCAACGCCCCATCTCCTCTGGCCACTTGCTCCGTTATCATCTAACAGGGACCTCCCTCCCTGCCACTCGTCCCCATCCTGGCACGGCCTTTTGTCAGGGGGCTGCTTCTGCCTTCTCAGAGCCACCTGAGCCCTGGTAAACACTGTTACATAACTGCTCTGTTTTCCCGAGCTATCTGATCCTGGTCGGCCGTGGCCCCACCCCCACCCTGCTCCTTGAGGCCGCCACCTTTTGTTCTGTGGATTATCCCCCAGTGGCCCCCATGTCAACAGAGGTTGCTCCACGCCCACCACACTAAGAGATGATTAGCCAAGAGACTACCGGTGCATGTTGAGGCTCTTCTCACGGAGAGGGAGGAGAGGGTGGCTGTGCAGACAGGAAAACAGGTCATTCTGAACACCAGCCTCTGTCCCCAAGAGGAAGGATGAATGGAGAGAGCACTTCGGTAGCTTTTGATGTGAGTAGGGTGAGCAGAGAATTCAGTTTTATTTCTCGAGTGGGAAAAAAGAAGCCAGGGATCCCAGAAGATATAAACCTGGCCTCTCAGTTCTTGAGGAGTGTCTGTGTCTGGCGCTGGGAGTCTGCTATTCGAATGTCACACTCAGATCTACCTTGAGCACCCAAGTGGCTCCCTAGCTTGGGCCTCAGTCCCCCATATCAGACAGGGTTAGAGTGCCTGCTATTCCTTCTTTTCTCCTCCACTGGCATGAACTCTGGTATATTCTTTAGTTAGGCTTTGAGCAGGTTTTTAATTTGCGCTCTCAGATGAGTATTTTCGTCCCACCTGGGGAACAGAGCAAGCAGACCAGAATGGATTAGCAAAGAAAACACTGTCCCTTTCGAGAGGCTCAGACTTCTCTAGAAGGAAAGACCACAATGACCCAATAGTGAGGCACTGATCCCAAATCACATCAGAAACATAAGAACAAATCTGGACGGTTTTACCCCCTGGGCTCCATCCCTTTCTCCTGGGTCCACTCCTAATTCCAGCTCTTGCCAGCCAAGTTCTACTGCAGGCCCTCATCAAGCCAAACACTCATGGGAATGGGAGCAACAGAAGGGGAACACAAGTGACCCATGTGGAGTTTGGAAGACCCTCCTAAGCTGACAACGGCATGGCCTTGTCCCAGTTTTTCGGTATCGTCACTGTAAGTTAAGGGATCTCTTGTGAGTGAAAAAATACCCAGTACTCAAGTATGGTAAGTGTTGGGGCCTGGCAGCCAGGGTGAGTGGATCCCCATGGGATAGGGAATGAGGCCTTCAGGCCTGCCTGGCACAAATCTTTTCATAGCACACACATGATGTCACAGCCATCTAGTCAAGGTTCTCAGAGTCCACCACATCCAAACCCCAAAGGCTGGGAGAGAACTCACACTTTTGTCCAATTATCTAATCTGTCCTTAAGGAAGCCTTTACACTGACATCACACGAACGACTGTGCACTCTCTCCCTCCTTTTATAGATGGGCAAACAGGCACAATGTGCAGACGGGGTGTCTTTGAGAAGAACTGAGCTGGATGAACCTCTTTTAGTTCTCAGGACAGAAAGAAAGAGCAAGTGGCTGTCAGCTCTTCAGAAAGCAGATTTTACAAGGGAAAGATAAATAAGTGATGACCTCAGAGGGAAAACCTAGCCAAGTTAACTCAGCCACAAAGAAGTGCACACAGACCAGGAGCTGGAAAACTAGGTCTGCGTCAACCTTTGCTAGTGCGGGTAAACTGAGATAAAGAAGAAAAGAGGGTTGCTTTGATGGCCAGGGGACCCCGCGAGGCAGAGCTCTGGCCTCCAAACAAAGAATGACCTTGTCTTCCCCTCCTTGAATTCTATGCTGAACCTTCTCCTACACTGCAGCAACATTAAAAAGGCTAATTTACCATGAAGTTATTAATCCACTGTACCAACACTGAACAGACTTTCTAAAACCTGAGGGTTGTGATAAAAAAGCAAAAAGACCAAGCAATTACATATAGCAAGAAAGAAACTAAGGATTGAACCTAGATGCAGTGACAGTATATATGAATTTGCATGAGTTCTTAATTTCCAGGCTTAAAAAAAAATTTTTTTTTCTTGACTCTGAAATAAGAGTGAATATCACCTCATTTTACTGAAGGTTTAGCTGAGGTATTAGGATATTGCTAAGTCAGGATGCTATTGGGACAACAAAGATCCCAAAATGCATGCTTAACTTATTCAGCATGAGGAATCTGGGCTCACTTTCCAGCCTGTAAACTGCACTGTGGCCCTTGATGTGGCTGTACTAATAGTAAAATTGCCTTACTTAGGTCTGGCAGGTCCTGGAGTTGGACTTTCTACCTCTAGTGCCATAACTGGCAGATTCCTGCACTGACACAGATTCCTTTCATCCCAATGCCCCATTTGCTCCTTACGGCTTTCCTATGAGCGTCCTCTCTAAAGATCCTATCCCCCAACCCCTCACCTGTCCAGAGGAGTTATTTTTTCCTTGTGAATCCACAGCACCTCATGATATTTGCACTTTTCAGAGGACTCGAAGGCTGGTCTGACACTTCCCTTTGTCAGGGGTCCAACCCCACACATTCAACTCCTCTCTGGCTTCTCTCTGACTTCTCCGAAGAAGGAATGCATCCATGTCTGTTATTAGGATCACGTGCAGAGTTATTCAATTGCTACAATCAAAATGATTTTTATCTTTTGTAAAGACTGTAAGTTTTCTGCCTTCCTTCCTTTTCTTCAAGTAGCGGCCTCTGCCAGGGAAGCCACAGAAGGGGCTGGGACTTGAGCATGAGTTAGTGGTGGGCCAAGTGCCAGGAGGGAGGCCAGAGCAAGGGAATGGATTCCGAGTGGGAGAAACAAACAACACCGCAGCCAGCAAAGCAGATTTAAAACCAGGGAGCTGAAGAGGCGAAGAATAGAGGTTCCTTTTACTGTGATGGGATTCCTGTCCTTGAGAGGGGAACTCTGTGGCATTATCAGAGACCAGACCAGACATCAAATATGAGGCTTTCCCTTGACTTCCGGAATCACTGAATGGATAAGAGCCAAACACGAGTGCCTCCACCAGGAAATAAAGGAAACAAAGACACTGGGAGCCAATAAAGTTATCATTTAATGTTAAGAGTGTTTTTTTTTTTTCCCAAGATGACTTCCAATTCACAGTAAGAAAGTGTTAACAAATTAATTTCTTGTTCACAAAAAAGACTAATTTTTAAATGATTCCGGCCGATAAGTAACATTTCCACCATTTGCTTTAGCATAACTGAAAGCAAGAAAAAGCAAGTAATCTTCAAGCACAAGTAAGTAATCCATCATTCAGACAAGCCTTAAAAAAATTATACCACCAGATAGTCTCATGTCTGACCATCTCATTTAAGGAAGCAAAACCAGAATCTGTTCTTGGGAAATGCCTGCTGACATTCCTGTTAGGAAACAGAGCGAATGGTCACAATGTGCTGAGAAAGGAAACGTGAGGGGTTCACGATGGTATCTTCAAAGTACTTTTCTTTGACAGACAAACCCGCATCTTTATTGACATAAATCAAAACCTACGGTACACCTGTTCCCTATTACATGCACTTCACTTTAACATGCAAAAAAAAAAGTTATTGGAGACAGTTATGTCAAGGGAGTGAAGGGAATCTAGGCAAGAACTTACAGGAAGGCAGTGTGCATGGCCCTCCTCTAGAGCTGCTCACAGGGATGGTCCACATCCATGTCCTTCCTTCTTGATCTTAAGCCAGCTAGACTTGTCATGAGGGCGCAGAAGAGGGGCAGATGCATAATCCTGTCTCGGACAAAGGTGTTATTTAGCAAGTCTTGCCCAGGTTGCTGGGGTGTGAGGCCACGGCCCCCCGGGAGGGAAAATGCTCTCCAGTATCATCTTTACCTTTGTGACTGCATAGACGGAGGCAGCTAACCCTGACCCCACTCACTCTGGCTGGCTGCACAGAGGCAGGTCAGGTCACAAGTCTCACTGTCATGCGCGTTCCCTCCTTCACACTCTGTCAACGGCACAAAGCTCTACTGTGAATGCAGTTCTCTGCTCAGCTCAAGGTGGGAGTAACAACCCTGTGTTTCGACTACCCAGCTTTCTTCCTCTACACACATCTGCTCTTTCTTACGGCCTTCCTACGAGCGTCTGATCACAGCAATGCTGAAGAGGGGCTGTGGCATTACGATGCTTCGGAACTGTCTCCCAGGTAATCCAAACGCTCCAATGGCTATTGCTGGGGCTTCCTAGGGCTGCCCTTTACTCTCTCTTACAGCAGATTTCAGAAAAGATGTGGACCTGGGTGCCAGACAAGGTGGTATCCGTGGTTTTAATCACAAATGACTTAGGAAATTAGAGCCTGACTCCCACAACCGGGACCCTGGGTTCACCTTCCCTCTGAAGTCTTTTCTGCCTGGGTAGGGAAAGCTGAATAATGCTTTGAAAAAAAAAACTTGGGTTCCACTGTTACTATAACAACTGTAATAAATATTGGAGATTCCAGAATGATCTCTCAACCAGCCTTTATGGGTGTGATATATAATTTTCAATTCAAAAACTGCAGAGAAAAACCTGAGAATTGATACAAAGAAAAACTATGAACCAGTCAATCTGGTACAAGCTTTTCCTAAACCATTTTAACCAACTGGTCACCCAGATTGGTCAGGATGAATTTAATTCTCAAGAGCTTGAGTTTTACATTTAAAGATATAGTATAGTCAAAAATTCTGGAGATCAGCTACCATATTTACATAAAACAAGGGAGGGAAGAGGGAACAGACTTCAGCCTTACTCACTCTGAGAGGCTGGAGAGACAATTTTTTGCTGTTGTTAAAGGAATGTATCAATGGCAGAGAGTGACTATTTTGTGCCTATTTGGGAAACATGATACACAATGTATATGCCATCATCTTCGATCAGTGAGGGGGCAGACTTTCTAAAAATCTTATCTTTTTGGGGGGTAATTTTATTTATTTTTAAACAGAGGTACTGGGGATTGAACCCAGGGCCTTGTGCATGCTAAGCACACACTCTACCACTGAGCTATCCCCTCCCCTCCCTGTATCTTATGTAGGCATGATTTATATTTTTCTCATACAGAGCAGCTGCCTGAAACTTTGGGTCTTAAAATTACTCAGAACAGGATCTAAGGGACAATGCCAAGTCCCCAAAGAAATCCCACCTTTGTTCCTTAATGACATTAAATAATACTATACTGTTCACAAAACAAATAAGAGCTTTTGTTTTCCTATTTTGACCAGTGTCAGGAAATCATACCTAAGTTATCAGGATAAGAAAGCAAATCATTGCTATTGAGATAAACCTGCTTCCTTGAACTGCAAAACAGAAAAGGCAACGTAAATATAGATAAAAGGGTATGAAAAATGCCGATATCCCTGGAGAGGCTGATCCTTCTATCCTTAGGCAAGAAGCCACATCAAGCCCATCAGTATGATAAGCCATTTTCACTGTTCCAGTGAAAAAAGGCCAGCGAATCACCGATGTCTGTACCCGTGACCAAAGTGCTACCTTGAGGTTTTAAAGAAAACAGGATGCTTTTGTGTTAGCATTCTGTCTCCCTCTCTGTCTTTCTCTCTCTCTCTCTCTCTCTCTCTCTCTCTCTCTCTCTCTCACACACACACACAGCTTATTCTTTTGCTTTTGCTCTAAATATTCAGAACACAGAGATAACAAAGGATGTATGTTTTGAACTTGTGTTAGATGAGCTTAAAACATTTTATTAACAAGAACTGTCATCTCATCAGTTTGAAATTTCATATGATATGGATGTAAACAAAACTGGGAAAACTGGTCCTTGGGAAATGTCGTTTCTAAAATGGGATTTCAGAGAAGTTTACACAGGAGCCCTCTGATAGGTCTAGGGAACTGATGTGAGACGTGTTGCCCCCTCCCCCACCAAAATGAGGGAGGGTGAGTAAGGTCCCTGTGGACCTTAAAGTGAAGGAGAACAAGAGAAAAGTATTTTTACTATCTTTAGAACATGCAGGGGGGAGATTTAGTAAAAACAGAAGAGGCTTTGGAAACAGCAACACTGCAGAGCGCTGACAGCAGTTAAAATGTTGGTCTGAAATGATGGTCCCAGGGAGACCACCAGGCCCCAGGGAGCACTAGGGCAAACCTAGGGCAGGCCATCAGCCATCTCAGGGGCTACTGTTTAGATGAAAACATTAAAAAATATGTTAAAACCTTGCAATGATGTCTGAAGTGAAGAACAAGTACTATTATTACAATATATCCTTAAGGTTCATGCCTTTTATTTTTCTTTTGGAAAAAAAAATTGGGGGGGTGGTAACTAAGTTTATTTTTTTAATTACTCTTTTTTTCTTTTTAAATGGAGGTACTGGGGATTGAACCCAGGCCCTCATGCACGCTAAGCACACACTTTACCACTGAGCTGTAACTGCCCACACCCACCCTGGTTCATGCCTTTTGAACGGTCTTGAGTCACAGGTGCAAATGTATATGCAGGTGCGCTGATTTTCCGGTCTGGCTTTAAGAAGTTACCTGTGTCACACAGACACACTTAGCATGCAACTTTCTCAAGTGTTGAAATACATGTCCCACCTTTCTATAAAGCATAAGAAATGCCTTTATGTTCAGAATTCAACAGGATTTTCAAACCTAACTTCCTTCAAGAGCTGTATTGTGCTCTTTTAAACCCCCCTCCAATTTTCTCGAATCATGACTTCTTAACTCTCTACTTAAGCTGATGCTGCAACGCTCAAAGGGTTCCTGTAAAATGCATCTTTCCACGTGGCTCTGTCAGGGAAAATCACTTTACCGTAATACTTTCATTTTGAGAAGAAAATTAAGATCTTCCTAAGTCTTAATGCAGTTTTTTTTTTTGCTTGTGAGGATTTGTAATAACTATGTCACTATTTGTCTGTTGATTGTAGCCCTTGAGACGGACCCCCGATGTTTCTATCCACAGACTGTCCTCAATGGAAAAGAGAAAGGGACCAGGGACTCCCCTGTTTCCAACCTGTCACGTGAACTGACTTTCACATCAGGTGTGGTTCCCAAAAGAGCGGCCGGTTCCATATTGGGGTTGGGGGAGGAAGGAGCATGAGGATATCCAGGCGACGAATTCCCCTTTGATTATAAAGAAACGATGACCAGCAAGGACAAGAACGCACGGCCTTTTTCTCTCCACTTTCACAGCTTTCACTCACAGTCCAATAAGCGATCTTTCATCTCCTTCCCAATATCCTTCCCATCTTTTTGTTTTTAATTAACAGAGCAATCTATGCCACCAGATTCCAGTCCCCAAAATGCTTTGATCTCTGTCATAAACAAATGAGGAGCTGTTAACGAGGCATAGGAAAACAGAGACAGATGGGCTAAATCCTCACTCTTCTAATAAAATTACAGGGTTTTTTTGGAAAAACGTCTCTGGTGTCCCTGAAGCTCCGACATACTGTTTGAGATACTTGCTTCAATGCCGGACTCCCACATCCCAAATGACATGAAGGAATTCCATAAATATGCACTTTGGTGTAGTGTTGCCCAGACACGCACATTCACTGCAAAGCTGACCAGTGAGTATTACGACATGGCACCTGTCACCAGGCTAAACCAAAACTGGGAGCCTAAAGATCCCTGAAATGTCCTTCATGGGTTAGCTGTGACTTGAAAAACTAAGGGAAGATTATTCAAATATTATATCTGAACACTCGGTTTTGCATTCTGAAATATGCTGACAGAGACTGACAGACAGTTCAACCTAACGAGTGCTGAGAAATGGATAATACCCCAGTAATTGGTAGGTAGGAAATCCTCACTCATCCAATGCCCCTTAGCAAGACTTCCAGTTCATAAGGGGGCCATTCTAACCTAGTCAGTTTCCATTACCCCAGTTGCTTTCAAAAATGCTGACAAAGAAAAACACAGGGCACCAGGGTCACGGGGACAACAGATGCGAGAGCTGACACAGTAACACCAAAAGGCATAGGTCCTTCTTACCGTTGAAGGTTCTACAGAGGGCCTCTAGGAAATATTTAGAAAGGTAACTTCCTTTGCAGATGGGCTAAATCACCTAGGGTTCGAAAATAAAAAGCAAAAGGATCTGGCAACATTTAAGAAATCTCTGAAGCCCTAAGGGAAGTTTAAATCCATCATGCCCATGGTTAGACCAGAACAAATTTCAAGTTAATTCTTTGAAAATCCCTCCTTACTTTTTATTTTGCCTTGCTAGAATATATTAAGAGTAATTGAGAGTCTAGAAGAAAGTAGGTTATTATGGAAAACATTTCCCTTGGCCCTTAAAATCACTGGGTTTGGGTTATTCACTTAGAAGTTCTACTATAATCAAGTTTTCCGTAAGAAGAGATGTTTTAGCCACTGACATCTAAGCGTTCGTCAGCGGTACCCTGCAGAAAGGGAAAAAAGAAAAGGAAAAAGCCTTTTGTGTTTGAAAAGTGATTAGTCTGAAATGAAAGATAATACCCTCCAAACACAGGAGAAAAGGTTGGCTAGTTCAAGTCAGAAACCCAGGGTGGAGGTTTCCAAGGCCCTTTTATTAGGGGAAGGTCCCCTTTATAGCACAAGACTTCACATATATATCAGACAATCAGATCAATTCCTAAAAATTAGGGGGGAAAAAAAGGGAAAAATAAAAGAGATGCACTTTTTATATATATTAAACATAAATTAAAAGAATTTATAAAATGGTCACCTTTCTTACAGAATAAATGCAGAGTGTATTATGAATGCACCTCCAGGTTTAAGTTGTTTAAGTTGTTCTTGTTTTGTTTTCCAATAATAAATAAATAAAATCTGTTCTTAAGTTTTGGATCCGCCTGTGCCACAGCAGGGCTCTGAGGCATTACTGGCTCTTCTTCCCTTGTCACTCCGGTGCGCAGCGTTTGATGGGACAGGGGTTACCAGTTTCACTGGCCCATCAAAGTGCTGGCTATCTTTGCGGGGTGGCATCCGCTCGTTAATTCGGTCCAGACCTCGGGCTTCTTCAAAACTCCGGATCCTGTGCTGAAGCGAAAACCCTCTGATGGCTACAGAAAAACAGGAAAGGGAGGAGCTCAGTTAGGCAGAAAAGCAACCAACTCGGAGTTTCTTAGATACAGCAACCTTCTAGAGAGGAACATAGGAGGGTGGCTGTGGAGCACATGTCTGGTAAAGGGAATAGGCAGTACTTGATTTGAATTAGCCTTGTCTGAAGCTACAGCTTCCTTAGGGCCCAAAGGGCTGCTGAAACTGTGAACGTAATTTTCATCGAAGCTCAATACCATTAATCATACCAGAAATATACGTGACAAAAAGCCCCAATTTGAAAGAGTCTATTATGGGCCAGAAACGTGCTCAGAGAGAGAGAAAAAAGGCAACCAGATAACAGAATAAGTTAAACAGGGTGGTTACTCTAATATAAACATCACACTGACCACAAAAAAAAAGTAACAAAACTGCTAATCTTTTTGTTTAGAAGGATAGCTTTTTATCCTGCACAACCAGGAGCTGAATGTAAGCTAAAAGTCTTTTAAACAATAGTTTCTAGACATTTTCTTTCTGATTAAAGTTTCGTATCACCAAGGAAAGGCATTCCCATTGTGAACCCCTTATCTAAAGAGACAAATTTATAACACAAGTTTATCAACTGCAATGGTATTTATCCTCAGATTCATTCAACAATTTGTTAGTTAAAATTTGTTTTCATAAAAACAGATAATTTAGCTCGACTAAGGGCAACCTCAGAAACGAATCAAACTAAACTCCTGTCCTCTTTAGACTCCACTCTTGACATCCTTGGGAATCATTAGATAAAGAGGCTGACTCTGACTCTCTGGTAATCAGATGCGTGTCTCCTGTGCACGGAAGGGCTATGAGATTATACCACTTGACCCCCCACCATGACCAGTTGCTTAAGCTTCAGCCATTGTTTTAAAACTGACAGAGCCCAGAATGGCCTTGAGCTGTGGAGAGGGTCATTTAAATTAATACAAAGGCAGGGCACAAAGGAAACACTTTGTGAGCCCGCCTAGGGATATCTACTCCTTTCCTCTCTGTCACAGTTCTGGTGATGCAATAATAAATGATTTCGACTGTTGACAAAGCTTTTTAAAACTAGCAGACAGACACATGATCACATCTATCACAGGAACAGGGCCATACCTTCCCGGGCCTCTACGGCTTCTATTGTGGCTGTAAGAGGCAGGAGCAGCGGCATGCAAAAACGAAGACAGAAACAGAGTGAGTGAACCAGCAGCACTGCTGCTGCACAGACATCCCCGGGCCCCGCATTTTAGCCTGCTCCCACCCGTAATAAAAGCCCACCAGTTAGAGAAGTGAGAGGATTACCGTGAAAAACTAAACTGCGGGGAAATATGAGGTGGGGAGAATTTCTAATAATTTTTAACCTCTCACTAATGGCATCAAGGGAAGCTGACTCTAAGCGTTATGTCGCTCTCCTCATTTTAAATAGCCAGCTGCTAATTTCCATTTTGACATTCATGTATCAGAATATGTCAGGTCAAATCACTTAATGTTACAACCGTTTCTCCGTTTGTGATAGCTCAGATAGTCTTAAATAAGCTGTTGCTGCATCCTATTAAAAAGAAAGTTATTTATAACTATTTCTTAATGCTTTCAAGCAACCTGCGGGGGTCTGACTGTCCTTTATAATGACTTATAAAAAAAAAGAGTGGCCTTTGAATAACATACTGGCATTTGTAAGGAGGGAAAAGTGGGTTACAACTGAGGGATTATTTCTTCTCCGGGGGTGCAGTACTAAGCTGGCAAAGGCATAAAACGATTCAATTCCGAATACAAATTCATGTACCATCTGGGATCAGAGACACAGCAGAGGCTGACATTTCCAACCCATATGGCTTCCATTCGCTGTGCAAGAGCGCAGGCCAATTACTAAGATGGCCCTCTTCTTCTGTGATGGAGAAGGAAGCGATTTAAAAATTAGGGCCAACAGGTAAACTTTCTTGCATCTTCTTTTTAAGACAGTAAAAGCCCGAAGATATGAAAGGTTACAGACTGTAGCAAGAAGGACCCTATTAGGAGAACCCCGTCAGTTCCTCCAATACCAATTTTTTAAAGAAGGCAGGGAAGAATAATGAACAGTAAGAGTTTGCTGTTCCTGCGGCTTTTTATATCAATCAGTGAGGAGAAATTGGAGGAACTGAAAATTAACTCCCCAACGCAATGTGAAAAATGAAAACTTGGAGTCAACTTATCAAGTGCTTCTTACATTTGTCAACCGTATGTAGGCATGTGTTAAAGCAATGTCACACCCTCTCAATCTCCTCAAATAGAACAAATAAACTTTCACCAGAAAAATGGCAAGTGCCTTCAAACAGTACAGCCCTGAAGCAACTGTTAGGAAGTGGGAGAACAAAGCATTACCTGAAATTGTATACAGAGTGTTGGCTTAATTAGCATTTAAAAGCCAGGTGGTAAAATGTTAACTAGTATCACGCTGTTTTGAGACCTCCTAGAATTGCTTTTTGCGTTGGGTATTTATCAGCCTGTACTGAGGGGCATTCATTGTAAGAAACAGTCAACTAAAACTGAGAAACTCTTTTTTTCTTTAATAAAATACACTTTTCTTTGGATTTCTTTACTGAAATATAATTCATATGCCATAAAACCCACTTGTTTAAAGTGTACAATTCAATGATTTTAATATATTTAGAGTTGTGCAGCCATTACCACAATCTGTGGTTAGAACATTTTCATCACTCCTCCCCAAAACCCATTTCACTCTCTCATCCCCTCCCCTTAACCTTACAGTCAACCACTGATCCACTTTCTGTCTCTAAGGATCTGCCTGTTCCAGACATTTGATATAAATGGAATCACACAATATGTGGTTTTAGTGACTGGTTTCTTTCATTTATCATGTTTTCAAGGTTTATTCATGTTGAGGGTGGTATCACTATGTCATTCCCTTTTTATGACTAAATAGTATTCCACTGTATGAAGATAACACATTTTGTTTACCCACTCATCATGTGATAGACATTTGTGTTCCCACTCATTGGCTATTACAAGCCATGCTGCTATGAACCTGTGTGTGTAAGTTTTTGTGTAGCTATACTTTCATTTCTCTGGGCATGTAACTAGGAGTCGAACTGCTGGGTCACATGATTAACTGTATGCTTAATCATCTAAGAAACTGCCAGATTGTTTTCCAAAGTACTGCTCCATTTTACAGTCCAACCAGCACCGTATGAGGGTCGCAATTTCTCTACGTTCTCACCAATACGTGTTACTATGTTTTTGACTACAGCTATCCCAGTGGGTTTAAAGGGGCATCTCACTGTGGTTAATGTCTAATGATGCTGACTATCTTTTTGTGTGCTTATTGGCCATTTGAATTTTCTTTGGAAAAATGTCTATTCAATTTTTTTACCCATTTTTAATTGGGTTACTCATCATTTTATTATTCAGTTATAAGAGTTCTTTACATTTTATAGATACTAGTCTCTTATCAGATGTATGATTTGTAAATGTTTTCACCCATGCTATGGGTTGTCTTTTTATTTTCTTGATGGCTCCAGGCTCCATTTGCAGCACAAAACTTTTCAATTTTGACGTAGTCTAACTTATAACTGATCTGTTTTTTTACCTTATGGTCTTTGTGACTCTCATTTAGTTCTTGGCTTTCCTCTTTATTTTGGCTACTAGGAAGCTTGGAGTCAAATTTGTGACTGACTCTTGGCTTCTATTGGTTTGTTTTCCTTTGTGCTCCAATTCCCAAGCATATTTATTTCCCTTCACTGTGTTGTATGTATACTGTAACTCGCCCAAATCCCTCTTGGAATCAGGTGAGGCATAAACGAATGTAGCTGAAAGGGCCGTATGGGATTGGATACTGTTAGTTGAAAGCTCTCCAAGTAAAGCTATATGAACAATAAAAGATCTTTTTTAGCTAATGTTCCAGTTTGCCAATTAACTGTGGAACTGAGACTCTGATGGGAAAAATGACAAAATAAACCTCAGTTCCTGTCAATCAATGAGAGAAGAGGAAGCTCTAAAAAGTTGGCTCCAGATTTAGTTTTGTTCTTACACATTTCTGAGATTTCCATCCGTTTTGGAGGTATCAAAAACAATCCTCTATTGAGTAAAACACTCATATTCCAATCAGGAATGAAGAGAAACTGCACATATTTGGGACTGAGAACAAAAAGTAGACCAAGGGTTATAAACAAATCTCCAAAAAACACATCTAGTAAATTCTTTTTGCTACTTATCCCAGACTTACAGATCTATTCTTTCAAATCAAGGTCTAGAAAAATTTGGTTCAGATTACAATGATTTTGTGAATCAGCAAATTTTCAGACTTTTCAGTGAGGATGCTACAGGACATTCCTTTTTCCCTACCCACGTTACTTCCTATTAACTCTAAAATGCATTGTCAGAGCTGCTCTCAGAATATCTCACGTGGCTAACAAGAAAAGTAATGGTGGAAAAGTATTTTGCTTACAAGAAACTGTCTATTATTTGAGAGAAAAAAATTCAATCTGAAATAGTTTACCGATTCTTTCTATGACACTACATTAAGAAAATTAATTATATACTTCCAAGGAGAAAATGTTCATTCTTCCTTATAAATAGCTAAACTCTAATATTTCAGTATTCAGTTTGAAAGAGGAGGAGGAGGAAATCAATCTCATAAAAAGAAGGGGGCAAGGGGGGTGTTTCTATTAATCAATAGCACTGGAATGTCCACAAAAAGCAAAGAATTCCTATGAGTGGCAGAATGACACAGAAAAAGAAACTTAAGTAGAAACAACTCAAAAAACAAGGGGGCAAAAAAGCAGCAAAACTCTTAAGTTGCTAAGGCTTCAACTCCAGTTTCCATGCCTGGATTAGTCATCCAATGATTGGATCTCGTGTCTCTTCCCCTTGCTTGACCAGATCTGTTCATTCTGACAAACATCCACCTTTTCATCCCCGGGTTCCATAAACCCCTCTCCTTAGAAGTCAGCGCCCGTGTAATTTTTAGGACCGACTTTGTTTGAAGGGGTGACTGGGGCACTGGAGTAGGATATGGCTTGCAGGCAAAGAGGCAAACTCCCTCTCTGATCTAGAAACTCTAACTCCAAAAAAATTAAAGTATAAAACATACACAAGTGAGGCACATAATGTGCACAACTCTGAAGTGTATGGCTCAATCCATTTTCAGATGTGTCTACACTTGTGTAACTGCCACCCAGATGGTGATACAGAACATTCCCACAAAATTCCAAAAGTCCCCTGTGCTCCTTCCGGGTCCATATTCTCCCACCAGAGGAAGCATCATTCTGACTTCTATTACCATTGATTAATCGGCCAGTTCTTTTTTTCTTTTCTTTTTTTGAAAGCAGAAAAATAATTTATTACAAAAGATGGTAGAAATAAATTCATCCTGAAAATACACTTTGGTCTAATTCTGGCGGGACAGCTCCTCCTCCCGAACGTGTTCTCCTACTGACTGCCCCACCGGAGCCTTATTACTGTCTTGTTAACAGTTCTTTTTTGTTTTAATTGAAGTACAGTTGATTTATAATGTTGTGTTAGTTTCCGGTGTACAGCATAGTGATTCAGTTATACACATGCACACACATATTTTTTTCATTATAGGTTATTACAAGATACTGAATATAGTTCCTTGTGCTATGCAGTAAGACCTTGTTTATCTGTTTTATATATAGTAGTTTGTATCTGCTAGTCCCAAACTCCTAGTTTATCCCTCCCTTCCCCCTTTCCCCTTTGGTAACCATAAATTTGTTTCCTATCTCTGTGAGGCTCTTCCTGTTTTGTAAATAAGTTCATTTGTATCATTTTCTTAGATTCCACAAAAAAGTGATATTATATGATATTTGTCTTTCTCTGTCTGACTTACTTCACTTAGTATGATAATCTCTAGGTCCATCCATGTTGCTGCAAATGGCATTATTTCATTCTTTTTTATGGCTTAGTAGTATTTCATTGTATATATATCTTTTGATTGGAGCATTTAGTCCATTGACATTTAAAGTAATTATTGATAGATATGTATTTATTGCCATTTTAAACCTTGTTTTCCAGTTGATTTTGTATTTCTTCTTTGTTCCTTTTTTTGTTTATTTTTGTTTTTCCTCTTGTGGTTTGATGATTTCTTTTTTATTATGCTTGAGTCTCTTCGTTTTGGTTTTTGTGACTCTGTTGTATACTTTTGATTTGTGATTACCCAATTTTTCAAGTATGTTAACTCACTGCTGTATCTTCTTGCGTTAGGCTAGTAGTCATACAGGCTCAAACACATTCTAAAAAAAAAAGGAAATAAAATCTACATTTTCTTACTCCCCTCCCCCACATTTTATTATTTTGATGTCCTCTTTTACATCTTCATGTTTATTCTTCTGCTGTTCCTGACAGTTTTTAAACACTTCGCTGATTCCCATGTTGTGAGCAGGCAGGAGCCATCTTTAAATCCACGGGCTCCGAGGAGAGAGTAATGTATTTCTCAGAAGAACAGCACTTTCTATCCCAGAAGAGTGTGTACACATTTTACAGAGTCAGCACAGTTTAGGTGAAGGAGGCACACAGGTCATTCAAGTTTAAAAATGTGACAGGAAAAACCCTGCATTGTAGAATAAGATATTCAAATGTGGTGCAAATGCTTAAAGCAGCTGATGGCCAAACAAGGCGGAACAAGGAAGGTGGTATGGGTATGGAGGTGATTATACATCCAAAAGACTTCTTTTCGTGACAAGAGATAGCAGCAAACTGAACAGGTCACCAACAAGGTGATGATAAGCGTCTGGTTGGGACCCAAAGGGATGAACTAGGGCATGAGGAAGCTGACGGAGCCCCAGAACATGCTCATCACGATGAGAGGCACCATGAGGCACCCAACGCCTCACTTAGGTCCCACTCAGGAGTGTTAGCCTGCCTGTTCCTGAACATCACATAAATCAGTCTTGCTCTTTTGTGTCTCGCTTCTTTAGTTTACATGATGTCTGTGAGACTCAACATGTTTTTCACATGATATTCATGTTATTTTTTTTATTGTTGAGTAATATTCCATTGCGTAAATATAACACAATTTGTTTATTCTGCTATTGATGGACATTGGGTTGTTTCCCATTTTTGACTCTCATGAATAAAGCTGAGGTGAATATTCTTATGCACATCCTTCAGTGGACAAATGCACTGTTATCTCTTAGACATAAACCAGGCGTGGAATTGCTGGGTTATAAGGTAGACATACATTTTGCTTTACTGCCCAACAGTTTTCCAAAGTTGCTGAACCAATTTACAAGTCCACCAGAGATGTATCGAGTTCTAGTTCACCAAAAATTCACCAACACTTGGTATTGTTAGATGTTTAAATTCTAGGCATTCTAGTAAATATGTATACAGTTCCCAATATGGTTTAATAACCATTTCCCAGAGGAGTGACCATTTTAAGCATCTTTTCATATGCTTTTTGGCCATCTTGATATTCTCTTTTGTGAAGTACCTGTTAAAATCTTTTAATCATTTAAAAAAAAATTGGTTGGTTGTGTTTTTCTTATTGAGTTGTAGTTCTTTATATATTCTGAATATAAGTCCTTTGTCAGATATATGTACTGCAAAAATCTTCTCCTGTTTATGGTTTGCCTTTTCCCTTCCCTAATCATGAATTTTTATGAATAGACATTCTTAATTTTAATGAAATTCATTTATTAATTTTTTCCTTTTAAAGTTAGTGCTTTTTACATCATATTTAAGGACACTATACCCCAGTGTTTACTTTCCATGCTTTCTTCTGGGAGTTTTTCTGTTTTACCTTTTACATTTAAGTTATAATTCATTTTGATTTAGTTTTTGTGTATGGAAAGAAGGATCAAGAGTCATTTTTACCCTAGAGATGGATGTTCAATTGTTCTAGTACCATCTATTGAAAGAAGCCCTAAATTTCCATTGCTAGGTAATTGGGAGCGCATCTTCCACGAAAGGAGCATTTCTCCTACTCACCTGTCTCAATAGTCTGCTTTCCTCCTGAGAGGACACCCAAAGGGAGTGTACCTGTAGGAGTCAGGCCCTTGAGAGTCAGCACACTCTCACTCTCTTCCCTGCAAAGGAAGATCAAAGCCCTGGGTTAATGCCAGAGTGTCTACCACTCAGGAACTCGAAGACACTGGAAGGAAGTTAAGAAAAGATGCACAGAGATGGAGGACAGGTTTTCCTCTCCCTATCCCTCCCCTGACCCAAAGAAAGGGATGCTTTCTGTAAATATTCCAATGTAAACAATTAGCGAGGTGCTTTTCAATTTGAGGCACCTTGTAGCAGGTGCTGTTCTGAAGTTTTCCATATATTATCCTGTTTAATCTTCCCAATAACCTTGTAAGGCAGATCCTGCTATAATCTCTCTTCTCAGACAAGGCAAACGAGGCTCAAGATCACACAGGTAAGAAGATGGACTTCCAGGACGTGAACACAGGCAATCTGGCTCCAGAACCCGCACCTACTCACGACACTGACTACACTGCATCTAAGCTCACACCCAAGAAATGATTGCCAGAACAGTTTCTAGTCACTTTAACATGTAGGTCTGATTCAATCTGGATTCAACCCAAAGAACCTACAGTTTTAATACCAAATTCCAATTCTAAAAAAAAAGTTCTGAAGTCAACTTCTAAATTACCCTCAAAATGTTAAGACAGACTCATCCTTACCGAAGAATTGAAAAGACCCGTGCCATCTTCCCAATGGCTCTGATTTTATTCTTGATGACCTCCTTCCGAACCGTAGTGCCTCCTTAGAGAATACAAAGAATCAGTGAGTTAAAGGAATGTGTTAGCAGGTTAGTTTAAACAAAGGCAGGATGAAGTGACTTTCTAGGTTAAAGAAACTGTTGTTAAAAAAAAAAAGAAAAAGAAATCAAAGCCAAAGTTTGTTTAAACAAACAAAAAGCCCAAGAAGTTCTAAGGGAAAAAAACACCCAGAAGAGAGAAAAAAAGAGATGAAGTAAAAAATGGAGGGGGCCACAAAAAGGACAAACTGGGTGGATCTATGAAAAGGAGGAACTTATTTGTGGTTCTGAAATGTGGAACACGGTGAAGAATGAAATACACACATATAAACAAAAATAGCTGTTACAGTAAAGATCTCTTTTGAGAATGCTGTGGGCCACCTCAGGATGCAGGGTTTGGCCTGCCAAATGGCAAGTGATGACTTGAGCAGCTGTCTTGTGCATGTAAACACAATACACAGCTCGCACTCCTGAACTTAGTGAGAGCTGCTTTCATTCTGTAATCCTCACTTACAGACTGGTGAGTTAGCGCCTACCACAGACAACTGCGCAGGACAAATTAGGATGATGCGTAAGGTATTTCACAAAGCGACATCAAAAAAGTTAACGTAAGACTTCATGTCCTTTTCTCATCTAAGATTCAGGAAACAGCTCACACAGGAGAAGCCAAGGTCCAGGCATGCATCAGGTGACCGCATTCAAAAGTCAGAAAAAGAAACATGGCCTCTCCTTCCTCGCCCCTCAGCTCTCAATATCCTGCAAGGATCATATAGCAGGGTCCAGAGAAAACACATACATTGAAACAGAAAGGGAGGATGGAGAGCCTGTCTGAAATTATTCAACTACAACTCAAAAAGTCTAATTAATAGACTGTGGTAGGACAGACAGCGAGTGTTGAGCTCGTTAGCACATTTTGGTCAGATACCTTTCTGATAGCTTGAAATGTAGTGATCTTCAGGGAGAAGAGACACCAAGAAACAAGGAGATGAAAATAGAAATATGGGAAGAGAAATTTAAGTTTGCATGGAAGAGAGGAAAAAAATCAAAGTGAAATGCAATGAGAGAAGCAGGCTATTATCTTTATCAGCTCAGAAGAGACATTCTTGGTTTCATGACAGAAAATTAAGTTACAGATTTCTTGGCAGTTATTTCTCTAATTTTTTAGAAGTTTCTAATTTTACATTAATTCACATCCATTATTATCCAACATATTCTACCCCCACAGATCACAAAAGTAAAACTAGACAAAGAAAAAGATTATTCGTGGAAGAAATAATGCTGAAAACAAGGAACAAAAACAAAGGACAGAATGAACACCTTGCAAATCTCTTAAAAAGAACACCATGTTTTTCTGTGATGGGTTCAATATCTTCCCATATCTTTCTGGAGATATTATAGCTTTTCCTTTTTAAAATTTTATATTTCCTCAGAATCTCAAGTTCATTCAAGTTGCTTTTGGCTGGTTTTGTTGTTGTCTCTCTTAGAGACTTCCCTGAGGAGTCCAATAATCCTCGGTGTCTGCTCATGATCCAGAATGAGGGACTAGAAAGCTCTCAGAGTTGGCGTGTGGACTGGACTGTTGACTTGGAGCTTTACAAACACAAAGTGACCAGGATGGGCCTCTGTTGGGGAATTCTCTGTATCCGTACTGAGAATGCACACGACACTTAATTCACCTGTTTCTGGCAAAGTATTGCCCTCAATTGTATCTCCAGCCCAGAAATTCTTTGGTGTACACTTTTGAGAGGTTAGCCTCCAGTCTTGGAGAAGAAGCAGCTGGAACTTTAACTACCTTTCAAACTACCTTCACCTGGTCTACTTACTTTAGCTCAGTGCCTATCTCCCTCCTGCCCCCAACCCACAGACCCCAATTCTAGTAACTGGTGTAGGCTACCAGTTCTTTTGCTTTTTGAGGATTCTGTGCTGGAACTCAGTGTTCTTCAGCTTTCTTGAATCAGCCAAGTCAGTAACACTAATTCATTTGTTTTCCAGCTTCCAAAATTCCTACAAAATCTCCATATTTTTGAAGATTTATAACTCTTTAAAAAACTTTTATTGTAAAGTGTGATAAACACACAGAAAGGTACACAAAATGAACGTATAACTGAATGATTTATTAAAAAGCAAATGGCCATATAAGCAGTCAGGCCAATAAGCAGAACCTTGCCAGCACCCCAGATGCCCTCCTTGGGCCCCTCCTAATAATTAGAGCCTTCCTCTTCCCAGAGAAAATAATTCTCCTGACTTTTATTGAAATCCCTTTTTTGCTTTTTTTCTTATTTATGGTTTCCTGAATTTTTGAAATTTTATTTTTCTATAATGAACACAACCCTTTTTTAATAAGACAAAGAAAGCTTTTCAAAACAAACTAAAACCAAAACCAAAACGTCTTTGTTCCTAGTTCAAAGGAGGAAAAGGCAAATTTACCTTCAATTTCATCATCAGAAATCAATTCATCATCTGAGCATATGTTGAGAATGTTGACCAGCATCTCTGTGACTAGATGATAAGACAAAATAACCCAAAATTTATATAATTAATAAGGTACTTTCTCTAAAATGATGTGGATATGCAAATAAGCATACGTGTTAAATAAACATAGATAAAAGTGATTTGTCATTTTGCTATTCAGAGTAGTTAGAAAGAGTAGCATTAAATGCAGACCTTCAGGTTTATACAGATTTTTTTAGGGCGATTATAGTTAAATCTGGAGTCTTCCCATTTTACAAAGAAGTTAAGCCCCCAGGCCTATGTACAACAGGCTTACTTTGTGTCTCACAGCTTCTTTGTACAGCTGCACAAGTGAAACTCTACAGACAACATACTCTATTTAAATCTCTTTATCGCTGAAGAAATCACTGAAGGAATGGTTATTTATTTTCTTGTTACTTATGTTATTTTAACATCTTGGTCATAGTAGGACAGTTATTTGAAATTGATACTTATTTTATTTTTTAAATTGATATTTAGAATACAAAAAGCATAATCAACTAGAATTATAATTTATAAACCAAATAACTGGCATTTAAAAATCTTTGTAAAGAACAATGAAAAATAGGACACATTTCTGAAAACTTTAAGAGAAACATTCTGAACCCCTGGGGGCTCACGCAAATATAAAAGGGTGCTCCGCTCAGTCACTAATTACTAGGGCAACTGACGGTCCAGACACTTTAGTTCTCTTACCTTTTTCCCCAACAAAAGGCAAAGACCACGTGAAAACGTCCATAAAGTTCGGAAGCCAGTAGGGATGCGGAGAACAGTTAAACTGCCTGATATTCATGACATTGTTCTCATATTTTAACACAGCAGCTAAAACGGAAAAAGGAGGAAAATCTGGCACAGAGGAACGTGACACAGCAATGGTATGCCTTTTCTTCTTTAATTTTCTTTTTGAGGGGGAGGTAGTTAGGTTTATTTATTTATTTGTTTTTAATGGAGGTACTGGGGATGGAACCCAGGACCTCGAGCATGCTAGGCATGCGCTCTGCCACTGAGCTACACCGTCCCCCCTGCAACTGGTAGGCTTTGTACAGCTGTGTACCTACTACACAGGATTCAGGAACTTACTTTCCATTTGTAAATTCAGGACTCAGTATTTAAGGGCAGATGCTAAATCTTAAAGCCTGCTATATGGTTCTTCTTTTTTTTTTTTTTTTTAAGGAATTATCCCAAGGAACAAAGTTATCTGAAGCTCAGATAATAGAAGTAAAAAAGCTAAGCTCTGAAACTTCAAAGGGTCTTACACAGTAACTATCTACAGAAATCTCAGATTCCACGTAAGAAAAACTTCATCATAATTTCCCTTTATAGGCCAAATGGTTACGATTACAACTTTCCTTTGAGGGCAAACATGCTCATTAAATGGACACATCCTGTTTTGCTATCCATTAGCTAGAGCCAAAGATTTTATAAACTTTCTAGGAGTTTATAACATAGCAGTTATTAAGTCATAGTGGGGGAATACAGACAGATGGTAAACCTGGAGCAACCTAAAACACGGTTCAAAAGTAGATGAAACCATCTCTGCACACAATATGTAAAAAAAAAACTGCCCATCTTTCCTATACCTAGTCAGTATATTGCTCACACTCTATAAATGTTAATATTACCGAGTTCATATATATATATTGCACATATACTTTGCTGCTAAACTGACTTCCTTTATATTTAAAACATTTAAAAATCCAATCCCTTAGTCTTCACCAGCAATGCAATGTGGTTTGTATTATTCTCCTAAGTATTCCTACTATGATCATAAATAGAACAGGGTATGACAGATATCAGTCATCTCCTGGCTCCTGTTTCTTTGTTTATTGTAGGATAGTCCTGTATTCTCAAAATTTAGGTCACTGAATGTCTAAAAGGCATCATAGATTATAAATAAAATATATGAAAGTAGGATCTTCAGCTTTTTAAGACCTAACACTGGGTATAATGTGTATATCCCATTATTTTCATGTATAAGTATTTTACTTAGGTTAGATAAATCTATAAATATTCAACAATCTCCTCAACCTACACAAGAAAAAGAGGTGGGAAGTGGACATAAAAATAGGAATAGAGACCTTTATAAATCATGACCTAAAGGTCTTTCACGTAACCAGTAGAACTAAGAATGCCTGTTGGTACCAGGAAGTCTGAAGAAAACGCTAGAAAGAGAAGCAACAGCAGAAGACAGAGAAGAAGGAAAGGGGGCTAGAGTTGTCTCTTTCAAGAAAAGAGGTACTTGTGTGGGGAATAATTGAAAACTACCAGAGTTATTTCAGATGCCACATTTTCTTCCTTCCCCCACCCCCCAAAGCTTTAGCAACAACCAAGGAAAATAAGATTGTTTCAAGGTAAAGCCCGTTACCAGTTGTGTCAGAGCCAACAAAAAACTCAGAATGCACTGGGACTGCAAAAGTTTACTACAGGAGTAATCAAGGATAAGACCAGATCAGAACAAGGCAGAGAACGAGCTGGCAGTTAGTAAGCTTGTGAAGGGACTGCTGATTTAGAGGACGTGTTTCAGCTTAGCACACTGGGCAGTCAGAAGACACTCTTAATAGTAAGGCTGAAAAAGGGAGTAAAAAGGGAAAGTCTTCATCACAAATACGAGGACCAGGGACACTACCTCTCCTTGAGGAAGCTTAACAACACAAGTGGCACGTACCAATCATAAGGGAGGAAACAAGAACAAAAACTAAGTCTCTAATATACTGGAAATATTAGGAAACAGGAAATGAGAAAGAATGGAGTTAGGGGAAAGTAGGGCACTGTGAGATAGCTAAGACTCAGAAAAGAATGATGAGAAGCAAAGAGAAAATATAAGCCTGAAGAAGAATTTAAGTCAAAGAAATGCCTTTTTAAAAATGGACAGCAGGTGACTAAGGACATCCAGAGGTAACTGATTCAAATCAGACTGAGATGAGACGTGTCATTCCCTAGTTACTCTGAAGTGGAGGAAGTAAGTACACCGCGGACCTCTTGAAACCTCTCTCCCCAGCTGCGTACACAAGATACGACTATAAAGTAATGAGACTTAAGAAACCACCAGCTACAAACACACCAGACCTTACAGAGCAGATGAGGGTGGTCCTTTGATGTAATCACACCAGGCACAAGAACAGTAAAATGTTATAGTAGCAATTTATAGTTTGGCCAATGCCTTTAATACTCATTTTGATTATTCTAAGTTATCTTCAACAACCCTATACGACAGCTAAAGATAAACGGGTGTGTGCAGAGAGGTTAAGTATCCTGTGATCTGTGAATTTAAAAGTGAAGCAGGACTAGACTAGGACTTCTGACTCCTAGCGTAGTGCGCTGATCAGTATACCTTGCTGCCTTACCACATATTTAATCCAAAAATGCTGACATTACTCAAAATGTTTTTGGAACTCCTCTTTTGGAATTGCCTCCAGGGCCATTTTATAAGCAACACAAGAAAAACCAGTCTCATTACCTTATAATCATACCTTGTTTCTGACCCCAAGTGGTGCCGTCTAGCTTGATCACTCACCTTATTCATCAGTCTTGACTCCAAGTGACTTTTGGCTGTTCCAAAAATCAAATCCACCCTCAGAGGACGAAGATTTCCCATCATTGAGGATAATCAAAAGAATATGTCGCAGACTCTGAAGGCAATGCCAAGAGAGGAGTTCCACAAATGTTTTGAACAATGGCAGCATTGTTGGAATAAGTGTATAAGCTCCCAAGGTAACTATTTTGAAGGGGCAACGCTCACTTGGATATATTCATTCTGGCATGTTTGTTTAAAAGTTCTATTATTTTACAGTCATACTTTATAAACAAGAAAATAGTTATGGAGGTATGTTACAGAAGTTTTTAAGGTAGACCACTGCTCTGACACAAAACTTATGAACTAGGAATCCATAAAAGTTAAATTTAAAAAAAGACTTTAGACTAAAATTAAGGTTCAAGAGTAGAATTTATGGATCAAGAGGTATGTGTATATTCAATTTTCTTTTTTACTATGGGAAACTGAGGTTAAGAAAGATTTTGTGACTTATCTAAAGTCACACTATTCATTTCTGGCAGGGCTTGGACTAAAATGAAGATTTTTCTGACTTTTGTATAGTATTCATTCTACCTGTACCATTTCTCAAGAATAGCAAAAATAGCTTAATAACTCACAAGCATTAAAACACCAAATGGTGATATTTTATTGAGGTACTATTATAAATAAAATAAATTCACCAAAATCAATCATTTATGCTGACTGCTCTAACTTGAACCTGAAGTAATTCATTCTTCTTATATTGTAAATAGTATATAGTACAAATCAGACCTATATGATCCTTAGGAGATGAAAACCAAGCAGCAGCCTAAATTCTAAGTTTCTTGGCCTTTGTTTCCTTACTTTCTATATGTTAAAAAAAAACCTATGCACATACATATGATTAAACTAGAGCCCACATTTACTCACAAACTCAAATATTGCTGGTCTCCTTTACCTTTGTTGTTATAGACATCTAGGTAGTTGGGGGCAGAGAAAATTGTTATGAGTGATGGAAAACCCGTCGTTTGGCTCTTCCTGTACATTCGATACCTGGAAGAGAGAAGACAGCCCATCTATCTCGGCACTAAAGGCAAACACTCCGCAGTGCTGTCTGGCTCAGTTTTAACACGACTTACCCAGCGTCTTGCGCTTCATGGGCTCTGATTATAGACAACAAATTATTGTTCTGCAAAAATTCACAAACTGCAGGGTAACTGAAAAAGAAAATTAGAGGACATAACCCCAGAATTAAAACACTTGGCTTTTCAGTAGGAGGAAGGGGAAAAGTCAAGATGAAATGAGTTGAATTTGTTTCAAAATGATAGGTTTTCATTACCACTGAGTTCTTAGTAATAGCTTTGCACTAATCACTCTTGTTTTTCTATGTCACTGATAAACCTCGTTCCAGATCAAGTACACAGTAACAGACAATCCTAGGACAGAAACAGAGCTCCCCTACCTTTTAATTTTTTTCTTAACCCATAACAATAATAATAAAACACCAAAACTGTTATTTTTAACACAATACAAATTGGTACAATTTTTATGGCGGTCGGCTTGACAACAACTCTCAATTATAAATGGCTGTGGCCCTTGATGCAGAAGTTCTACTTCTAAAATCAAAAAGCCTTATGTTCTTTATTTTAAACAATGTAAAGAGAAGTAACATTTGAATGATTTTATCATATTAGTCACTGCTAAAGTTGGCAGAAAGAAATGGAAAAAGGTACTTAGAAGAATGTTAAAACTATGGCAAAATTGAAGCTTCTTTTTGTGTATGAATTTCATTTTTTTTCCTCTCTTTTTTTTTGAGGGGGGTAGAGGTTACTAGTTTAGTTTAGTTCTTTTTTTCCCCCTACTGGGAATTGAACCCAGGACCTCGTGCATGCTAAGCATGTGCTCTACCTGTTTGAGCTAAAGCCTCCCCACTGTGTGAATTTCATTTAATGAATGTATTATCTTAGGCAATTAACAGAGATTTGGGGGTACTAAATACAGATATTATTTATCAGAGTAAAATACCAGAATCAAAAAAAAAAAAAATTAGGCTTCAAACTTCTGAATCTCCCTGTTTTGGAGAGGCAAAGCACAATGAAAGCTCACACATGAGATTTAAGACAACAACGAACTTCCAGGAAATGTCCTAGGCTTAGTTCACAATGTCCTGTTCTTTTTATATCTTTTCCTATATCAGTGGTTCCAAAAGCTGGAGAGCTTTCTGAAAAATAACAGGATTCCCTTATCGCGGGCTTACTGAATCAGAATCTCTGCGGGAAGAGCCAAGAAATCTTTATTTTTAAAATACTCAAGAGATGATGTTTGAGAACAAATAATCTAGATCATTTGAGTCAGACAACAACATTGAAGCACTGCAAGATGTTCTGCTCAATCCTGTTCAGTATATACACTTATTAGGGAATAGTAATTCATAGAATGTAAAAACAAACAAATAAACAAGATTTCTGCCTTCTATTAATCAAAAAATTAAATAGAAGTCTCTGAACTACATAAATTCAAGATATAAAACACATTTAAAAATAACTTGATAAAATATATTACAATTTCCTTTTCTAATGTTCTAACTGAGGATTAGCTTACCTGTAAAAATACGAGCACCCCCGGACCGTGTTGTGGGTATAGTGTTCCAAGGTCTTTTCACTGCCGTAATCCTCGGAGGGATCAGACCAAAGCAGGTCACACACTGGTCCAAAGGCTGGAGGTTCTTTAAACCTGTCTAACTAGAAGACACGCAAAAGCCAAAAGAAGAAAAATCATGAAAGCAAAAGAGCTTTTGGAAACTGGTATGGGTCAAAAAACAACAACAGAAAAAACACCCCACCCTTCCACCCACAAGAATGTATTAGGAGAGGGAGTGGTAAGCCCCTAAAGTATTTTCCTTTAGGGAGAAAATGAACACTTAACAAATTTAGATGCACAATTTTAATTATTTTTTGGTAATAAATTTGTATAAATATCCCTGCCATCTAACCATACTATAGAAAAGGACTGCCTTCCATCCTAATCCTAAAAGCAGTGCTCATTTAACTTGAATGTGAAATCACTATAGAAATATACTATTAATTAGAGAGACCCCCCCCAAAGTTTATTTCAATTGCCTCAGTGAGCCAGCGTTACCATGAGAGCAGGAAGGGTTTCGCAATGGTTCTGTTCATTGTTTACCTCATTCCAATGGAGATTTCTTTATTTTAAATAATGCTAGTTTTCTGTTGCAAACGGCTTTCAACAAAAGTTATTAACTTAAGCCTTTAGTCACAGCTGCTTTGGTTAAAAACATGAAAACCAAGGGGAAACAAGTAAGTAGAATAGCTGACTATCAAGAAGAGAACTTCTACCAAGTGAAAGGGGAGCTTTGTATTAATATAACTGATTCGGAATTATAAAATTCAAGATTTACTATGTAAAAGAAACGCTGGTTATTTAATGACAATAAGGCGGCAGAAAAGGCAGTGCGTACAGGCGCACCCTCTTACTGAGGGGAGCAACTTTAACTCAGAGAAAACAGTTTCACAGACAGAAAACTCTTCAGTTTCAGCACATATAGAGAGAGGTAAGAAATACAAAGATAGAGAAGAGAAGATGGTAAAGTACAACAACACGAGTGAAAAAAGACTGATCATCTTTTTTCAATCATGAAGATACAAGAATCCTGAAAATAATAATTACCAAGCAAGGCAAGTGCAGCAATTAAATTCTATCATCTGAAGTATCAAAGCCAATGGATTTTAGAGCTAGAAAGAGTCCTCAGACCATCCATTCCAACTTCCTCATTTCACACAGAAGAAAATCTGAGGTTAAGTGATTTGGTAAGGTTACACAATTAATGGCAGGGTAGGGACCAGAATCCTTCCTTTCTCACTGTTACATAATTCAAAGTTTCAGGGCTATACTCAAAAAATGTCATGTTTCTAGTTGGTAAAAGCACAGATTTCATTAAAGATGACAGACATTTTCTGGACGATATATAGGAAAATGTTAATAGTAGTTATTGACCAATAACAAGATCACAGGTGATTTCCATTTTCTTACTTTTAATTGTCTGTATTTAAAAATTTTCAGCAATAGACATATTAGTTGACTGCAATACAAAACAAAATTTAAAATATATTTACTCCATGAGACTATTGAAAGATTACTTACTTTCCGAATGTCATCTAAACAGGTAATTTCAGGTGACATCCCTCCGTGTACACACAGAAACTGCTGGTTTAAGAGGGCGGCAAGAGGAAGACAGTCAAATGTATCCATACATGCATCGTACACCTGTTCAGAATATTTGATTCGACCTATCAAAAAAGGAAAAACAGGCAGAGGAGGAAAAGTTACAATTTATCATACATGAAAAAAGATACAGGCCAGATGATCATGAAGCTACTTCAAGACCATTTATTTCAGACAAGTTGGAAAACACAATCCTCTTTGTAAAGGTATTTTTGAGAATTTGTGGATAAAGGGCAAACAAAATCTCTCTCCTTTTCTAAAAACAAGTGTGACCTTGGATTAACTTTCTAGCTCTGCTGTCCTGGAAACCTGATAAGGTGAATGTCAGCTGTGTTATTAGGCAACAATGCTTATGGTAGAAATGACCCAATTACCTGGCGGAACCTATAGCTTTGGGCTTCTCTCAGTGCAATGACTCCTAAGGCATGTCCCTGTGGGACCCTGGAAGCTGTGCCAGTAAAGCTTCTACAAGAGTTACTGGCACTTGTGACACCAAGAGTTACTGGCACTTGTGACACATCAGGCTTCTAAGGCAGAGTGGCTCCCTGATCTGCCCAGTGTGGATACTGCTTGCTTGCACCTGTACTGTGACTAGGTGAGGGTGGGGAAAAGGGAGGCAGACGGCAGAAAACCTCCAGATGGCTGTATGCACTCCTGTGAGGGCTGCTCCACTGAAAAGGGATGTCTGGTACTGCCCTTCCTGGGCTGGACTCTTCTAGGATGGACGCCAAACATGCCCCGTGGTACTCTTGTGAGTTTGACTATTTTGTGGGGTCTAAAACGCCCTCCTGGTGGTGGTGAAGATATATATATAGAAACAAGTCTTAGGAGTCATCAATAAAAAGTCAATGATATTTTTGCTCATGATTTTGAAGGTCTTTAAGCAAATTATGCTCTGATTCTATTTTATATAAAAATGTTCATCTCAGTGAACTGTATCTTGATGTGCTTGTCACACTGGGACTACAGAACAAGGAAATGCTCCAGTGGGTGGGGGGGTTGGGTTTCCACTATCCAGAAAGAACAGGTCATGGAATGATAGTTAACTGGAAGATGGCTTTAGTTTAGAGAGAAAGGACACATTTTCTTCTTCATTGGCCTTGGAGTTCAGAAAGTCAAGCTGTGCTAGGAGGTGCACGTTGGGAAAGGCCAGAAGGCAGGCCTATAGGCAGGCAGCCCTAGACAACTGTGAGCTCCTTCTCCTCTTCCAAGATTTTGTGAAGATGAGACAAAGCCTACTGGACCCAGAGAACAAAGCTACAGAAAGTGAGTCAGACAATCTGGTTGGTAATTATTTCTGTGTATGTTTCCTTCTTGTAATCTCCAAGCTTTTAGAAAAGACATGTTCAAGTATCAGAGCCTGGTCTTGGCAAGGCTTTGGGGAATAAAGTAAAGGGTGATGGGTCCAGATTTGGGTCAGAGTGCAGTACGTCTGTAGCAGGAATGACTCGAGAGAGATCCCTAAAGGGAAGTTGTAACCAGTGGACCACACTTGAGGTTATAAGGCTTTCCATTCCTGAAGGTAAAGACTGTCTCTTTACTGCCAATACTAATCAGGATTTGAGGGCATTAAGGGAGCCTGTGGGTTCCTTAAGAAACTTTTAGAGCATTCTGAATTATCATGACAGCAGTTAAGAGCATCTATTTCACAATATATGTTAACTCTTCTACGACATCTAAATTAATAAGAGCCATATCTTCCGCATCTTTGTATCTCCTTGCAATTACATCCTTAAATTCTACTTTGTATTTAAACACTATGTTTGGCTATTTCAAAAGTAGATCCAGCATTGGTCATAAAGTGTGCTGAAGGAAAACAATCAAGGAAAAAGCCCATTTCATTTGTAGCCAGTGATTGACTTTTTCTCCTGAAAATTCACGGAGCCAGAGTTCCCTCTGTTGCCAACATCAATAAGGAATTCCTTTGTAAGAGTCCCAAGGTTGCATGTAGGCAGTAATTTTAATTACTTATTAATTCATGCTCCAAACACTGTTTTAGATTAATAAAATGCCTTTCAACCCTAAGAATGACTCAAAGGAATTCCTTAGTATACTTCCAAAAGAATGCCAAGTCTGGAGACAGATGGTGAGTAATACAGTGTCTTTATCCTTTTTGTAAATTAGAAAAGGTCACAAATAAAATTAAGCAAAAAGAAGTTTATGTTATATTAACACACAATCAAAACAGGTTACAAAATGTTACCACTTTTATTTTCTTAGTTTATGAATACGTACCAACATTTTTATTTTCTGAGGGGTTAGACTGAAGATGACTTAGTTTAGCTGTTATTTTCCATGATCGGTATATAATCTTTGTACAGTAACACTTATTATTATATTACCTTTACTGTTGAAATTTGTTGAAGGCTCACAATGTACCTGTGCCATCAGTGAGTTAAGTGTTCAGCACGGTGGACGGGAGTCTGGAGCCTGACTGCCTGGACTCCAACCTCAGCTCCACCACTTACTCGTATAGGACTTTGGATAAACTTCTTAACTCTCTTATGCTTTTACTTCTTCTTCTATAAAACAGGCCTAACAATAACACCCACCTACATTACAAGGTACTATGTAAGTGTTAACCAATAGAATTACCGTATTTTATCCTCACAGAAACCCTGTGAAGTAGGTACTATCGCTTCCTTCATTAAACAGCTGAGGAAACTGGGCTCACTAGTCCAAAGCTGTGAGCCAGGAAGTGGCAGAGCTGGAACGTGAACCCGTTCATGCTCTTAACATAATGCAACACTCCTCCCAATGGCTGGGTGGTTGTTTTTTTAAATTTTGATTAAAAAAAAAATGGGGGGGGGCAGGTAATTAGGTTTATTTATTTGTTTGTTTTTAATGGAGGTACTGGGGATGGAACCCAGGACCTCGTGCACGCTAAGCACGCACTTCATGCTAAGCTATACTCTCCCTACAAGGTTGTTTTTAAATTAAATTATTTAGTAGGAGAATCTAAATATATATATATAATGACCAAATATATAATGACCAAAGGTTAAGCTAGCTGACTCAAGTGTTTTATTTTCCTGACACATTTTAAGGTATGTCCCATAAAACAACTATTTCTATGGTAAAGGAAACACGCACCTCAGGCATAGGATCACACTGAGACAAGTCCTAACAAGTATCAATAATGTAACATCAACAAACAAAATTTTCAACAATATTCTTTGAAAATAATTTTGAGAGTCAGCACTATTTGCAAGAAACAATGAACTGGTCTAAACGGTGATTACATATTTGTTTTACTTTTCATTTACTTTCATTATTTTTTTAAAAAGGTGCTACATTTACATGGTTCAAAATTCAAAAGCTGCAAAAAGGTATATGGTGCCTCCTCCCCCTCTCTGCAGGCAGTCAGTATTACTAGTTTCCCAGGTGTCTTTACAAAGATATTCTATACACACACATGCAGCTATGGACACTTACTCCCTTTTCACAACATCCTCTTCTTTTTTTTACATAAATGTAGCATATGTACAGTATTTTCACTTGCTTTTTGCAACAAAATAACATATTTTGGAGATAATGCCACACTGTTATATGAAGAGCTTTGTAATTTTTTATAATATCTATATAATATTTTGTCTTATGGATATGCCACAATCTAACCATGCAAATCTCTTGCTGCTACAAACAATGCTACTATAAGTAATGAACAAGGACAAACAATATTTATTAAAAAAATCAATCTGTCATAACAATACTGTTTTCATTAGCAAAATTACAGGAGCTTCTGGTACCTGTTAGTAAGTTATTTAACTACACATCAAAAAACGGCTCTTGGAAACAAAAAATTAACTTACTTTAGAAATTTGGACCCAGAGCTATGAGATGGAATCATAAAAGCACCAGGTTTCTTGCTTTTCAAATATATAACAAAAAAGAAATGTTTTTGCAAAGATAAAAATGTCAAAAATTAACATTATACTTTGCTACTCAAATTATCTCTGGATTTGAAAGAAATATTTTTAAAAAGCTCTGTAATATAAAGCACTTTAAAAATTGATATAAGAAAAGAAAAGCCTCCACCTGCTCCCCTTAGAAATATTAACACAAGTGCAGCTGCACAATTTGAAACTAAGCATAAGTTGGCAGTAATTATAAGGTGTTGATTCTAAATGCCACAGTGGCCCTTTAAGAGAGATCAGTAAAACACGCATGTAAAGCAGCACACATGCTCCTTCCCTTACATAGGAATAAAATCTGAAATCGTACATGAATTTGTGTGTTTGTTCCAAGATTTATTTACATTTCAGATACAGAATTAGAATGAAACAGGAGAATCTTGGCAGATAAGTGAAAAAGAAAGAAACCTGGTTTAACTAAATTACAGCATATGAAAAGCAAATAAAAACCTGAGATAAAAAAACTCTGTGGAAAATAAGACACTTAAACTACTTCCCAAATGCGCTGTTCCATCCTCTAAAAACAGTCTGAACCAATTATACTAATCAAAAAAAGAACTCTGAAAAAATAGAGAAAAAAAACCTGAATCTTAATTCAAAGGGACATCCACACACGGCTCTCTTCATTACTTACCTATTGCTAAATACTTAGCATTCCAGGGCCTTTGTTAACTGCTTGACAGGCATTATTTAGTTTCCCCAGGTAAAGAAATAGAGGTGTAATGATGAACACCCCAATATCTGGCTTAGAAAAACAATGCAAAATATTTCCAATTTTTAAACTACTTGATGAAGTGGTTCTCAAAGGACTAATAGTAGATACTTTCCGGCCCTCTGGAACAGGTTATTTTAACCGGCGGCATGCTGCAGAATTACCTGGGATGCTTAAAAAAGTCTTTTAAGTGACTGGGACCCCAGTTGGATAATTTTAAAGTTGTTAGTTTAAAAAATTGTTACAATAGTAGTATACAGTGGTGATGAAAAGATAATTCAAGCAGTCCTATGGGAAGATAGAAAATTAGAAGTCCTCCTGATCCAACTTCCCGCAGGTAATCACTGCTACCAATTTCTTCTGCACATTATGTATTTTTAATTTACAAAGGAGATCACACTATATGTGTTCTGCAAATGGCTTCGGTCTAACAATATATTTGAACATCTCTCCCTATCAGCAGATCTGTATCCACCTTGATATTTCAACATCTGCCTAGCATTCCATTTTTTAGGTGTATTATCATTTATTTAAGCAGTCCCTTATTGACATTTAGATTCTCTCTTTTTTTTTTTGCTACTACAATTAACACTTTAATGAACATCTTTATACATCCACGTCTTATCTTTTTGAGTATATAGTGTAGTAGGCAGAATTCTAAAATGACCTGCAATTTGTATAATCTGTGCCCCTGTGAGTGGGTGGCACTTATAAATATGTTGAGACTCCCATGATTATGTATCATGGCAAAAGAGAGATTCTTTTGGGTGAGCCTGACCTAATCAGGTGAGCCTCTGAAAAGCAGAGGATTTTTCTCCAGCTGGCTGATCACAGAAGAGGAAGGCAGAGCGATGCATTTGGGCTGCTTGGAAGAAAGCATGTTGTGAAATACCTATAGAGCTCTGTGGCAAGGAACTGCAAGCAATCTCTAGAAGCTGAGGGCAGTCTCTAGCCAACAACTAACAGGAAAATAGAGACCTTAATCCTACATTCACAAGGACTGCCAACAACTAGTGAGCTTGGAAGACACCAAGCTCCAGAGGAGAACTACAACCCTGGTGACAACTTTAACTTTTGATTCAGCAAGACCCTGAGGAGTGAATTTAGCCACACTGTGCCTGGACTTCTGACCTCAAGTAACTGTGATATAATAAATGTTGTTGCTATAAGCAGCTAAATTTGTAATAATTTGTTATGTGGCATTAAAAAAAATACAATCTGCACGACAAGTTCCTAGAAGCCAAACTGCTGGGTAGGCATTTTTACAGGTATTCCAAACAACTTAAACACTCACCAATAGTAGACCTAATTTGTTTTAATTTCCTGATTAATCGCTTATGATTTAAAGTGTTTATTTCATTAAGTTTCAAGGGCTGGAATGATATGTATCTTGCCCATTTGTAGCTGACTTTTCTCTCTTGGGAGTTTTTAAAGTGTTCACACTCTAAAATTTCCTGCAGTAAGAACGGCCTTTCCTTTCAGGCTCTACTAGGAGGAAGGCTGCATCACAACTGCCATCTCCAATGTCAGAAGCTATTGGTAACAAGAGCTAATATAAGTGTATGGAACAACATCAAACTGTAATCTACTTGTAAGTAATGGGACTTGGTGAGGGGGAGTTGGATAAACTCTTAGTCTCTGAAAACAAATTTAAAAGATTTTTTTCAATTTTGAATATTCTTTTGGGAATAAAACTTTAAATATGCTATAATACATTCCTCCAAAATAATAATCTGAAGGGAAATCTGAATAGCACACAAACTGAAATCCATGATCAAAAGATCAATATATGAACACAAGTATTTTTATATATTCAGGATTATCTGGGGACAGAGGTAGATTTTAGAGCCAGATAAGACGCAACAGATTATTTTAGCTTTCTTATTTCATAGAGAATATACTAATATTTTAGAAATCAGAAAAGGTATAATTTTGTTTTCTTATTTTAGTATTGTCCTTTCACTATAAAAATATGAAAGTTCTTTGGAGTACAAACTGATACATAATTTTTTTGGAGGGCTAGAGTATGTATCAAAAGCCTTTAACATGTTCATGCCCCCTAACACCTAATAATTATTTTCTGAGAGTCTGTCCTAAAGATGTAAAGCATAGATACCATTCATTCAACAAGTTAATTCAACCAATATTTACTAAGGATAGACTATGATTTATTATATACTGTTCTAGAAAAACAACAGTGAACAAAACATGTCTGTGCTGTCATGGAGCTTAAATTCTGGTAGGAGAGAAAGACAATAAACAAATAAATATACTTTAAAATATATAACTTTCAAATATAGAACATAAAAAATTTCAGTTATTGATAGACTTTTTTTCTTTTTACAGCAGGGTTTGAGAATAAAGTGATGAGATTTTAATTTAGAAAAAGCAATCAGGGAAGAAAATCTCTGAAGAGATGACATGAATGAAGTAAGGATGTAGGTCTTATAAGCAGATAGATACCTGGGGAAACAAGAAATGGTAAGTGCAAATGCCCTGGGGCAAGTTCTCCCAAACAAGCCCAAGAGAGTCACCATCACACTGAATGTGATGTAGAACCAATTGTGAGTACTTAGATTCTGGTCAAAGAAATCTGTGAGGTTTTTGTTTCTGTTTTTTTTAAAATCAGCTTGTAATGTTTTGATTTTCAAAACACTTTAACTTTAATAATACATTTTTTTTTACTATTACAGTATTATCTATAGTAGGAAACAACTTAAATGTCCTAAAGTTGCTACTAAATTGGCCACATATGATTCATTCTTATGTATTCATAAGACAGAATACTTTAAAAACACTGAAGTAACATTTTAAAATCATGTTAAACATATTTAATGATATGGAAAATGTTATATAACATGAAAAGATCAATCTATTAATATTAAACAGCACATAAAATATGAGCCCCATTTTATTTTAAAAATATATACAGTTGACTTTCCATGTCTGTGGATTCCACATCCATGGATTCAACCAACTATGGATCTAAAATATTCAGGGGGGAAAAGAATTCCAGAAAGTTATAACATGCAAAATTTGAATTTGCCATGGCCAGCGACTATTTACATGATATTTATATTGTATTTACAACTATCTATGTAGTATTTACATGGTATTAGGTATTATATATAATCTAGAGACAACTTAAAGTATATGGGAGAATATACGAAGGTTACATGAAAATACTATGCCATTTTATATAAGGGACTTGAGAATCTGTGGATTTTGGTATCTGTGAGGGTCTTGGAATGAGTCCCTGGAGATACTGAGGGACGAATGAACAGATACATACATATTTTTGAACTATTTCATGATAGGTTTTGACATACACAGAAAAGAATTGAAGACTATATCTCAAATAGCAAGATTAAAGTTATTATTTTTAAGTGGTGTGATTGTGGACAATTTTTTATCTTCTTTGGACTTTTTAAATATTTTCGAAATATCCCAAATGTATTACTTATAAACACAGGGGGGAACCCAAAATTTATTTTCGAAACAGATGTCTTAAAAGGTGAAATCTAGGTTCTTACCAGAAAAAACAAACAGAACAGGAAGCATTTGAGGTCCATTAGTTTCTTTTTGCTTTGTATGTGATTCACTGTGTGACTCGCTAAATGAAAACTAAAAAAATTCTGGAGAACTGATTATACTTACATTCCTGTTTGAAGGTGAAATATTCTGTAAGATGCCTGCATTCATGATTTCCCCGAAGCAGAAACAATGTTTTAGGATGATTAATCTTTAAACTCCATAAAAACAGTACACACTACAAGACAAACATAAGGATAAAATTTTTAGTTTTGATCATTGCACAAAGAATTCATACAAACTCAAGGACTTGTTGTAATGGCATATCTCATTGCTATTCCCAAGTTGAAACAGGAAGAATTCCACCTTTGGGTGGGGGCGGGGTCCGGGTAGTTAGGTTTATTTATTTGTTTCTTCAGAGGAGGTACTGGGGATTGAACCCTGGACCTCCTACATGCTAAGCATGTGCTCTACCACTTGAGCTATACCCTCCCCACTCCCTAAATTCCAGTTTTTGAATGTGGTCTGCTGTTGCCCCAGAATTTGAAAGAGCATAAGAGAGCAGCCTTCATAGAAATCTTTTCTTAATTTCTGTTTCCATGTCCTATCCAAGTATCTAGAACTCTATGACAAAGCCAGCCTCACACAATACCTTAGTCCTAAAATCTGTATTTTATTTAGTAGAGAAATAAAAGAGACATTTCCACTAAAATCAGGAACAAGGAAGGATATCCACTATCATTACTACTATTCAACATTGTACTAGAGGTATTAGCCAATTGAATTAGACAAATCAATTAGAGGCTTAAGAAGAATAAAGAAAAAATAAAACTATCTCTGTCTGCACATGATATAATAGCACACCTGATAAACTCCAGAAAAATCAATGATACAACTAACTAAACTAATAAAAAATTCAGTAACATGGCAGGATATAAAATTAACATACAAAATCAATAGCTTTCATGTACACAAACAATAAGTAGGACACAATGATAGAAAAAACTCCATTTACAATAGCAGCAAAGAAGATTAAACACAGAGGAATAAATTTAACAAGAAATGTGCAAAAGTCATACCAGGAAAAACTAAAGGTATGTACCATTTTCCCTAGCAATCTCACTCTTGTCTATAAACCACAGAGGAACTAAAACATGGGACTAGAAGTGACTTTATATAAGGGTATTCCTCACAACAGTGTTCATTATAGAAAGAAGCTGGAGGCAACCTAGGCTTCTACTGTTGAGAACAGGGAACTAAAATGTCATAGATGTCTACTATGGAATACTATACAGCAGAGAAAAATAAATGAACTTGAGACATATAGAAACCCAGATAGATCTTGAAAACACAAGTGAAAACCAAAATCAACAGAAAAAGAACTACAGCAGTGGTTCTCAGCGTGGTCACAGTTATCTCAAAGTGTGGTACATCAGCATCACACAGGAACTTGTTAGATGTTTGGATCCTCAGGCTCTACCCCAGATCTAAAGAATCAGAAATTTTTGGGTGGGGCCCAGCAATCTGTTTTTGAACACATCCTCTAGGTAATCATGATGCATGCTGAAGTTTGAGAACAACTGGACGGCACATAATGTTCATGTAAAATTAAAATACTTTATCCACAAAAATCTTACATATTAAAAAGGTAATATAATATATGTATTCTGAATACATACAACATACATACATACAACAGAAACACATATACTAGCAAAGACTAGTAATAAAAGTACCAAGACCTGAAGAGCTTGATTAATTCAACTGAGATTTCCCATCTCCTGAAAAAGGAAAGAGTTCAAATTCTGAAACCAAATGCTTCTCAATATGCTTAATCTAAGCTGCGAACATCTCTAGCCTATGCTTCCTGGATGAGATTCCTTTCTGGTTGCCCTGTTCCAACTCTTGGGCTCCCATAGTCAGTCTACAACGTAACAGCCAGAATAATTGTTTTAAAAAACATAAATGTGAATATGTAACTGCCTTGCTTAAAAAACAAACAGAAAGCTCCAATGGCTTCCCTGTGCATTCATAATAAAACCCAAACTCCTCACCATGGTTTGCAAGGCCTGACATCACGTAATCCCTGCCTATCTCTCTGATACGTGGTCTACATCTTCCCCTCACTCACTCTGTCTAGCCATGATGGCCTTGTTACTATTCCTGGGCTGCCTTTGGCTCGCTCCTTCCTCAGAGCTTTTACACTTGATATGTCCTCTGCCTGGAATGTACTCACCCCGCCTCCATCTATGCCTGGCTCATTCCCTCAGGTCATTCAAGTTACTGTTCAAACGTTACCTCTTCCGATAGGACTTCCCTGATGTTCATCTAAATTAGCTACTCCTGTCCCCCTTTGGCCCCTTACCCTGATTTGATTTTCAGAGACACTGCACCAATACAAGATGCTGTCTCTCTCACTAGAAAACACAATAAAGGACTTGGCTTTGTTTGTTCATCCCCACATCCCCAGAATTTAACAATGTCTCTCAACATAGGTACTATTAACAAGCATAATTCTTTGTTGCAGGATGTTTTATATTATTCCTTCACCTTGCTCATTAAATGTCAACAGAACTTCTCAACTATTGTGACAAACTATTCACTCATATGTCATTGTACATAATTATGAGTACATTTGCAGTATAATTTCTCAAAATGAAATTGTTGGGTCAAAATATATGTACATTTTATTTGAGACAGACATTGCAAAATAAACATTATAAAATGTAACTAAACAGACACATACAGATATACTTGGATGGCTTTTTTCTTTTCTTGGCTGACTTTCATTTTCAACATATCAACTTATATCCCAAGGAAACTATTACATTACATTCATATATAAACTTAACACTTTCTCTTTACTATACTTACCTATCCCAATCAAGAACATGATACATCCTTTGATTTATTTGGGTCTTTATGTCTGTCTCCTGAAATGACCAACTAACCTTTTTGAAATAATGACTTACAAAAGCACAATTCTTATCTACACTACAATGTAACTTGGTTGATATACTTCTCAGCCTCTAATCTCAAGTTTTATTTCCTTATATGATACACCAGGATGCAACTGTACAATTATCTTGTACACATCAATTAAAGGTCATAGTTATCAGAAGATCTACTCAGATACTCAATTACTTCTGTATTTCTATGTGAATGGAATTTTTACTCCCACCTCAAGAATCATTTCTGTATGTCAACAACTGTTCATTAGCTGCTCATCCGGTAACATTCCCACCCCCTGGACATCTGATAACTCACTTTGGTGGCTCCTTTGTGCTTAGTACAACATATCCTATGCTGAAAATGTTCCCTTTAATCCTTTCTCTTATTATAAAATCAATTAAGGGAAACTAAAATTTAACTTCGCCTACCGCAGAGGAAGTACTTTATAATGGGTACAAACGAAGAAAGAACATCAAAAGGCTCAGAAAAAAGTGAAGCTTTACTATTGTGTTTTATCAGTGACTTCTGGATCAGTCGCCGGTGCACTATCAAAGCCCCACACTGCTTCAGGAAAGATCGATGCTTGCTCTGGGCATGAAAAAAAGAATCATGCCTTGCTTCTCTCATAAAGGCTCAAGGAATGAGAAATTATTAAGTATGGAAAGAGAAAATAACGTGAAATAAGGTTCTATGAGAATGATTTGGCAATACGTATCAAAGTCTTAAAAATGCTCACACTCTCATCCAGCTATTTCACTTGTAAGAATCCAGTCTAAGGAAATATCAGAAATGCTATTAAAGATGTATTTTAAAAAGATGTTAACTGCAGCAATAAGCAGAATGGAAATAACTGGAAAACAACCTTGTACCACTTACAGTACAAGTGATACAATATCCAACTATCGCTTAAGCCATGAAGACATTTAAATATCTCAGGAAACAAGCAGTCTGGAGGTAAGATGTCCAGGTTCAGTGTACCGGCTCAACATCTTCCCCAAGAAATCATGCCCTCTCTACCTCTGTGATCTGTGATTCACAGCAAGCCTGCTTTTCATTCTTAGTTATAGCACCTCCTCATGGTCATAGAATGGCTGCTACAGCACACACACCCACGTTTGAAATGACATAGTGGAATGGGAGTCCAAAAGCTTTAAGCTTGCAAGAGTCTTTCCATCTGGAAAGAAAATTTTTCAAAACGACACATGCAAAAACAACAAAACAACCTGCAGAGCTCCCTTTATATATTAGTGGACAAAAGAGGATCCCACGTTTACCCCATGTCTAATCCCCAGAGGCAGGGAATGGCTTGCCAAGACTAGTGCAGACCAACCAGAATTCATTCCCTGGAGCTGGGACAAGGGCCTTCCTTTCCTGAAGTTAAAAGCTCTCCCTGAACCCCCAATCCCATTTATCTGAACAAACAGGGATTTCAATAATAAGGAAGAAGGAGAGAATACGTAGGCAATAAGCAGTACCTTCTACAAACTTAATTATCCAACAATAGAGGCATGGTGAAATAAACTATGGTATTTATTCTGACAAGTGTATTTATTTGTTTATTTATTTATTTATTTAGTGGGAGGAGGTAATTAGGTTTATTTGTTTTCAAGTGGCAGAACTGAGGATTGAACTCAGGACCTCATGCACTCTAAGCATGTACTCTACCACTGAGCTATATCCTCTTCCCTAAACTATGGTATTTATATCATTAACCGCACTTCTGGAGAAATTTTAATGATACAGAAAAATACTTTCAATATAATGTTGAGTCGTGGGGGTGGGGAAGACTACAAAAAAAGACTCCAAAGGAGAATGCACAAATGAACTCAATTTTCTTTAAAAAAAATATACACGTGTAAAAGAAGAAAAAAGACCGCAAGGGAATATAACAAGATGTTAACAATAATTACCTCATTTATAAGTCTTTGTTTTATTTGATTCTGCATTTCCTAATTTTTCTACCAAAAAATGATTATTTATAACATAAAACTGTAATAGGGGCTCCATTACCTTATTTTCCTCCATTTGACAAAAACATCACACTCATGCTTATCAAGGACTTTGATTTAAAAAATTATTGTTCAAGTATATACTTGTATCATGTTAGACTAAGCTATAGCTTACAGAAATCTATAATCGTGGTGGTTTATAAGTAAGTGACTTCCAACTAACAGTTGATATATCCTACAGTTCAGTTTTAAAATTGGTATAATATAGCATTGTCACTTTAAAAGCTTGATTCATTTATCTCTTAAGCTATTAGAGAAAAACATTTTAAGTTAGTCAAACAACAAATAACAGGATAAAGCCAAATACAAACTATGATTTATTAACATTCATTCAGTCAACAAGTATTGAGTGCTTACTATGTGTTAGGCATTGTGCTCAGTTTTAATATGAAGAATATTGCTAATAATTAAATACTTTCATATTATACTAAACAGTCTATTCATAAATGTATCTTTTCTGTTAGACTTCAGTTCATATGGCGATCATAAATCCTATTTATTATTTTATCCTCAGAGCCTACCATAAAGTTGGCACTCAGGAAACATTTGTTGATGAGTGAGGGAAAAAATATGTAATAAAATATTCTGAACATGGTATATGTGTACAAAAATCGTTGTGGGTTTTTTGTGTGTATATTGTGAATATACTGATGTACTTTTAAAGTATCTGAGTTAACAACCAGAAGATGATTTAGCACAATATTTATCCTTTTTTAAAAAACTGAAGTATAGTCGATTTACAATATTGTGTTAATTTCTGGTGTACAGCATAGTCATTCAGTTATATATATATATACACACACACTCCTTTTCATATTCTTTTACATTATAGGTTATTACAAGATATTGAATATAGTTCCCTGAGCTACACAGTAGGAACCCTGTTATTTATCTATTTTATATAGAGTAATCAGTATCTGCAAATCCTGAACTCCCAATTTATCTTCCCCATCCCCTTTCCCCCCGGTAACCATAAGTTTGTTTTCTACTTCTGAGTCTATCTCTGTTTTATAAATAAGTTCATTTGTGTCCTTTTTTTAGATTCCACATATTAGTGATATAATATGGTATTTTTTAAAAGTCATTTCATTAAATAAAATGACTAATTAAAAATTTGTTAAGTTCTGTATTCCTCTCTCCAGCCTCTAAAACCTCCTCATGCTACTAAACACACAAAGAACTAAGCATTCAGCGCGTCTTTCAAACACCCATCTTTTTGACACACTGTCTATTGAAACATGATGTGAATAGGAAAAGGGAAGCTTTTTTTTTTTTTAACTGAGTTATAGTCAGGAAAAGGGAAGCTTTTAATGATAGAGTCTGCAAGTACGATTTCTACCCATCTCAGGTCTCTATTCAGAGACGTTGGGCGTTTACTGAGCAGCAGGGAAAACATGCTTCTTTTCTTAGCTTCTGCCATTAACTTTTGTCCTCATGGATGACGCTAAATGAATTTGAGACTCTGGCAAAATAATACTGAACTTTTCTGATTCATGAATTTAGACTGCCTGTCTAACTAAGGAGTAAGACATTATTTCCCTGTCGTTTGTCTTTCTGGCAGCTTTAGAACTGCTGCTGCTGCTTTGTTTGAGTACCAGGTGAGAGAGTTGACTTGCACTTAGGAGTGATGCTGCATGAACAATAAACATTCAACACCAGAAACAAACTTAGCACAGTGAGATTCCCACACTATGAGGGAGACGCAGAACTAAAGACTGCAAGAACACAGCAAGCGGGCTCAATTTCTCATCTTATGCTTATTCTGGAGACATTATAAATTCAATTACTTGCACTATTTCAGAAGTCACTTCTCTTTTATTTGCCAAACATGTACAGTTGAATCAATGGACATTAAATATGAATGCTCTGTGGTTCCACTGTACTCAAGTCCTTCCATTAGGTTTTAAAAGTTTTATCTTTTACACATAAAACTTACACTTTGTTTTAATTCTAACCATTTTCCTGTCATCACACAATTTTCAAAATATATAAAAGTGAATTGTGAGTTTTCATTAACTTCATTAACTGTAGTCACTTTTTTCCTTCAATGAACATTTAAGTACTTTTTATGTACAACAGAATTTATTCTAACAATAGGCTAAGTGCTTGCTTATTTAGCCTTAATCTAAGTATTCAGTGTAGCCCAGCCGCTTATGGTTTTATAATTGAGGTGAGCTAATCCAAACTCCACTTAGGGTGAGTAACAATTTATGTCATTTATATACAGCCTGGACACTGTCTACAAAGAGGAAAGCTTGGTAAGCATTTAACCTACTTGCAAAGGTGGGTTAACATAGTCTTCTCTATGTCAGATTTTTATTGGCTAATAGAAGGAATAGTTTTTTAAATCAATTTTTTAAATGTTTCTCTATCATTTTAATTATTGAAAGTAGCAGTTTATAAATTCTCCCAGGATTCTCATTTTAATTTCTTCTAGTAAAGAATGGACAGAAAAAAGTTTTTAAAAGACAGTATGATAGTTCCTAGTAAGCCAGAAAGAAAGAAAAATATCATATGATATCACTTATATGTGGACTCTAAAAAGAAAAGACAAACCAACTTATTTACGAAACAGAAACAGACTCACAGACATAGAAAACAAACTTATGGTTACCAGGGGGTGAAGAAGGTAGGAAGGGATAAATTGGGAGTTGGAGATTTGCAGATACTAACTACTACATAAGAAATAGATAAACAAGTTTATACCGTATAGTACAGGGAACTATAGTCAATATCTTGTAGTAACTTACGGTTAAAAAGAATACGAAAACGAATATATACGTGTTCCTATATGACTGAAGTACTGTGCTGTGCACCAGAAACTGACACATTGTAAACTGACTATACTTCAATAAAAATATACTTAAAAAAAAGACAATATGATAGTTCCAACACATCCCGTTTAATTTTTACCTCTATACTGAAATAGCCTCTGTCCACATAGTCGCCCAGAAAGAGGTAGCGTGTGTTACTAGGTGATCCTCCGACTTCAAACAACTTCATCAGGTCAAAGAATTGTCCGTGAATATCACCACATACTAGGAAAAAAAACAGACATAAGGTGAGGTGAAAAATTACATCTCAGAAGAGAAAGGGACCACAGTTTAACTTCAATTGCTCTAGCTTTTGACTGGATTGCTCCATAATTACAGTAAATCTACCAATACTGAATAGTCCTACTGGAATTATTAGACATTTTAAATTTTATTTCTTCAATGAATAACAAACAAACCAAACAATCCTAAACTGCTCACAATTCCTAGAATAATTATCACACATTTTAGTTGGTTATTTGTCATCATTTCTCAAATTAGCTCAAATCTAAGTACCACTGGGCAAATACTTCTCATACCCGTGATTGGAGCTTCTACTTCTATCATAGTCTTTTCTTGTCTCAGGATGGCAGCCCCATCATTGATTATCTTTAAGGCTACTTCCTCTTCCAGTCGCCCTTCCTTCACCAAATGGTTTTTCAAAACATCAATTTTAGGTTTCCCATTCTCAAATACTTCCTTCAAAGTAAGCCGTTGGGTTGGAGGAAAGGGGACAGCTGGAAAGAGAAAAAAAATTAATAGTTAAATGTATACAGAATAACCATAAACTCATTTCTTTTATGTAGCAAATTAAACCTAATACATCACCATGATTTCACATCCACAACACCAGAACTACATGGGGAAAAAATCAAAGATATTACATATTAGAGATTATCAATTCTAACTTTTAAAAAGACCAGAGTTAAAGTCAAAGACATTTAAAAGATATACGTGTATCCATAATGTTTTACACATAAACAGGAAAGACCTGAAGTCGATTCAGTAAATGAGCTGAAAGTGAGACAAGGGACTAGATATGAGGATCTTCTATCTGTGGAAAAGGTGTTAAAAATGAAACTATGCTTTTAAAAAAACGAAGGCAAAGAAATCACAACACTAAATGGGCTTTTATTTCTTTCAAAGAACACGAAACCATGTTCATGAAACCACGTTTTGGATGTCTGACTTCAGTTCCTGATCAGGGGAATCAAACAGATTTTCTTACGAATGTATGTACATATTATATATGAAAAGGTAGTTGCTTAAAATATTGCTGGTAACAAGAGCACCACTACAAGACGGAGCTCGTCCAGAGAACAACGCGCTGTAGTGACAGAGCATGAACTTGAGAAGAGCAGACGTGGGAGCTCTAGTTGTGTTTTCTAATCTGGAAACGCTAACAACTAACTTCAGTTTACACTGGATATGAGGTTTATATATAAAATCATGTTAAATTAGCAACTTTAACAGAAAAAAAATTTTGACATTGTAAAATTGGCTATAATCCCTTCTTTTACCTACCTTACGATGTGGTCTACTTTAGATTCCCCGTGATCTAACAGCCACACGTTTATAAACTGTAAGTTTTAAAGGAGGGGTTCATCTTAATTTATGATTTATGTCTGGTGGTTCTACTTGGAGCTTTATGGGAGTGTTATTAAGCACAAGCTGAAACCTACCAGCACTTAAACGTTTTTAGACTTGATCTAGCCATACCATTTTGTATCATTTGCAAGTAAAGAAAGTCCTACGGTAAATTTTGTCATGCCCTTAGTTACAATCTGACTCATTCTGACTGCTCACAGCTTACTGAAAACCTGATAGCAGCTGTCCAGCCAACAAGTATTACCCTGAGGTCGGGGACCATATACACCCCAGTTTACCCAGGACAGTCCTAGATTTCAACTGCTTTCCTAGCGTAACTGTAGTGTCCCCTTTCACTCTCAGAAGTATCCCAATTTGAAGGACAAAATTAGTCTTAATTTGGGTCATTCATATGGATTATCAATATACTGTTTTAATAGGATAACCTTCATCTAAAATAAAACCAAAAAAAATTATGATGACTCTTTTATTTATTTATTGGTGAGCCTGTAAGACAGGGTTGGGGTTAGTCCTAAACAAATTTACTTAAATTTTTAGTAAAATAGTAATAGTACTATGGTTGTGCTAAACAGCAATTAAAAAAAAAAGCTTTTATAGTTTAGAGGTTCTTACTGAAATATTTTCAGATGAAAGTGTATGCTATTTGAGATTTGTTTCAAAATAATGGGAGGACAGGGAATGAGCAGTAGTATAGGATGGAAAGAGACCAGTAATAAGTTAATAACTGTCAAAGCTGGGTGATGTTTATTCGGAAGTTCACTATACTGTTCTCTCTACTGTTGTAATGTTTGAAATCTTTGTAATAAAAAAGCAGAAGGAATTACCAATAACTAAGAAGTATAAGCCTTAGAGAGACTTTCTTTAGAGAAATTTACATGAGGCTCAAAATCAAGAGCTCCACTCAATCTAATTCCTTGTAGATGAGAGAACCACCAGTTCTCTGAAATTGTGATCCAAAAAATAGAGAAATGGAAGATTTAATCATCCCCCTTTTCATACTTAATTTATCTTTTTGGTCTTCAAACTCTTATTCTCAATTTTCTGCTAGTCAAATCTGCCCTTTCCCAGTTTTGAAATGAACCCCTGCTTGTTTTTAATTGCCCATGTTATAAATCAAAGAAATTGGTTTTAAAAAAAAACTAAAAAAAAAAAAAAAAAAAAAAAAGAAATAATACAAAACCAAATATGCTGGAATTGACAAAAAAAAAAATCGTAACAGAGGCAGCATGAGAAACAAGAGATCCACAGACAGTATTCGACTTCTGCCAGTAGTATTACTACTTATTAATGAAAATAATTTTCTTCCAGTGTTACTCAGCTGTAATCAGAGAACAGTTTACAAATAGGGAACCATTTTTCTTATATATCATCAAGTTATGTTAAGTAGAGGGGATGTCAACCTGAAGAGCTCCTGAGGAAGAAATCTGAAAGATATTTTTTCTTTCTCTCAAATTCTTCCAGTTGTAATTTATTTAAAACAAAAACAAGTAAACAAGTCACTTAGTTAAATGAAAACAAAAGCAAGGCTGAAATGGATCAAAGAGATTATGCCCAGCTAAGAGAAGTGGGACACAGCTGAGCCAGGAACACTAAGCGGAATTAAGACTGGCTTGGGAAAACACGCACAAGAGAAAGTTCCAGAAGAGTCCTAAGTTTTGAGGTGAAGGTTATTTTTAAAATTAATATCCTACAAATGAGAAGAAAAGACTCTTCAACTTTAAAGGCACAAGTCCTACCTCCCTTCAAGTTCCCCCAGCTATGTTTAGCAGCCCTGAATTCCATGTCCCTTCTTTTACTGGGTAGTTCTATACACAATATACTTGAGGTTGATTCACAGACGAGCAGGAACAGCCATAATCCTGAGAAAACTAAAGGAAATCCAGCTAAGTCTGTTAATGAAAGGAAATAGCAGGAACTTTCCAATTAAACTTTAAACTTCCATTGAAAAATATGCCCCAGTTATAGAGGAGTAACCATACGGCCGAGGACCCCAGTTTATTTATTTTATCCTAGTGTAATTATTAATTGTACTTCCTTTTACTCTTAAGTATCCTGATTTAAACAACCTAACCAGGAACAACATTAATCAGAATCAACTGACGTGTTTGTTAAGAACGTAGATTCTTGGGTCTTAGACTTGTGCAATCAGGACCTCTGGAGATCCCCGCACAGGCACCTGCATTGTTAACAGGTGCCCCAGGCAACTCTTGGGCACACTAAAACTGGTGTTAACGGAAAATGGTTAAGGGAATTCTAAGTAAAGACACAACTAATCTCAGATAATCATCATCTCCATTCACCAGCCGTCATTTACTGCTCTTAACATCCTTCCCCAGGAGTTTAGAATTTCTGAGTGAAAAAAAGGATCTAGAGTAGTGCTTTGTAAACTATCTGTTGGAACTGCACCCCATTGCGGAGCCCACCTGTGGAAAACTATACTTTATAAAAGGCAATAAAAATAAATTACTAACAGCACTATATATAATAGCCAAGACGTGGAAGCAACCTAAATGTCCAACAACAGATGACTGGATAAAGAAGCTGTGGTATATTTATACAATGGAATACTATTCAGCCATAAAAATGACAACATAATGCCATTTTCAGCAACATAGATGTCCCTGGAGAATGTCATTCTAAGTGAAGTAAGCCAGAAAGAGAAAGAAAAATATCATATGATATCACTCATATGTGGAATCAGAAAAAAAAAAAAAAAAGGAAAAAGAGGACACTAATGAACTCCTCTACGAAACAGAAATAGACTCGCAGACACAGTAAACAATCTTATGGTTTCTGGGGGAAAGGGGAATGGGAAGGGATAAATTTGGGAGTTTGAGATTTGCAAATGTTAACTACTATGTATAAAATAGATAAAAAACCAAATTTCTTCTGTATAGCACAGGGAACTCTATTCAATATGTTGTAATAACCTTTAATGAAAATGAATGTATGTATGTATATGCATGACTGGGACATTATGCTGTACATCAAAAATTGACACTGTAACTGACTATATCTCAATAAAAAAATAAATTACTAGAAAGATGATCACATGCATAGATATGTCAATGTCAAACTGCTATAATAGTTTTTAAATGGTCAATCTACTTATTGCAGTTAGTAACAATTTGTGCACTGACACTGGTCCATGGACCACATTTTTGAGTAACAATGTTTTGGATAAATGTGGATTTAGGGGAAAAAGAGTTAAGACTAGAGTCAAAACTTGAATACTATGTATATATGAGTTTAGAGATTTTCTTATGTCTAATATATACAAAAGATGATGTTCAGCTGGCTTCACCACTCCCTTCATAGTGGATAATGACCTTTTTCTAAACCTAAATACCTGACAAGTTAATTTCAAACTGTGAGTAGGACTCCATGAGGCCGTCCTGGAATGGAACCCTCCTCCCCAGGTTCTCTGCCTGCCTTTTTTTTTGTAGAAAAACTAGCCTCCTAGGCCTTTCCTGAGTTCCAAAGAATAAATTTAATCAGAGAAATGAGAAAATGCAAAAAAAAAAAAAAAAAAAAAAAAGGAAACAGTCAAACAAGACAAAGTAATAATAGTTAGTCAAGGACCTTTAAGTTCCTCCCCAAGGGCTACAGATAATATTCTGAGTCATGTCCTTTGAGCTGTTTTGCAGATACTGAAATCCCCACCGGGTGGAAGAACTTAACTATATGCTGTTCACAAGCACAGAGAACCCAGACCAGCTGGAACCAGAAGGTTGATGATGATTCCTGATTACCTCACCATCAACCAATCAAAAGAATGTCCACTGGCTGATCACGCAGCCCACAACCCTCTTCCCTCATCCTGTCTTTAAAAACCTTTCCCTGGAAGCCACTGAGGAGCTGGAGCCTTCTGAGTAGTAGCTGCCTGGACTCCTTGCTCAGCGTCTGCAATAAATGCTCCACTTTCTTTCACCACAACCCAATGTCAAGGCTGGCTTTACTGCGCAAGGGTGAGCAGACCCAAGTTTGGTTCGGTAACAAAAACTGTCTTTAAAGACACAGAGGATTTCACTAATAAAACACAACCTAAACACTTGGACTCTGAAGTTTTAGCTTCTAAATGTCTTAATCCATGCTTTCAACTATGAAGTATATGAACTGTAACAAAGAGGTTCAGTTCTTGCATCCTTTCAAATGATAAATAAACCACTCACCACCACACACGGAAGTTTCCCTTCTTCATTTCTGTGGCTGTATGTTGTTGCCTCCTTAAATATTCCGTTTATAAAGCTGTCATCCTTCCAAAACCATGTCTTAGCACAATTTTTCAAATTTCAAAGAAAAGGTACTCAAGTGATTTCAAGGCTAGTGAGTAATTCCAAACATTTTATTTTTCAAAAAATTACAATAACTAAACCAGGCATTTTTACATGAAAAATATCGAAGTGTCAGTAGTGTCAGCCCTCAGGTTACTGCTTTATTGGTTGGATCATATTGTCATTTGGGGGAGTGGTTTCATCATCTTTAATATAGGCCTGTTATTTTACAAACTACAATCCCTACCAACATAAAAGGAGGGTTAACAGAGGGATTAAAGGATCTCAAAACACAAGCATAGAGTTAAAAAATTTTTTTGACTATGAACCAAAAGCTCATTTATCCAGAGCTGTGATAATTCAGGGGTTATAAAACTACTGTACTTTTTCTTTTTTGAAGAGTAGAGGAGTTTCTTGTTATTCAGAGATGATACTAGAAAAGGCCACTTAAAGTGTATCCACATAAAAAATAAACATTCCAGTAAGTAGTAGGGGGAAATCATTCAGCATTTTATCTTTAAAAATGAAACTAAGAATTGTAAAAATGACTTTATTTCATAACTCATTTGCAATATGATCATAAAGAGAATTATTTGTACAAATACAACCAAGAGTTTCATCATAAACCTTCTAAAAACTGATGAGCCTAAACTCGCCTTAAACCCAACAGCCTATTTAGTATCTACTTGAATGTCTAATAGGCATTTAAAATTTAACATGTCACAGAAACAACCCATGTGTCCACTGATGGATGAATGAATAAAGAAGTTATGAGATACATATACGGAACATTATTCAGCCTTAAAAAATGAGGAAGTCCTAACATTTGCAACAACACATATGGATCTTGAGAGCATTATGCTAAATGAAATATGTCAAGCAGAGAAAGACACAATACTGTATGATCTCCCTTACATGTGGAATCTAAAAACAAAACAAAACTCAAAGAACAGGAGATCAGACTTATGGTCACCAGGAAAGGAGGGTCGTGGGGCGGGGAAATGGAGTAAGGTGGTCAAAAGATACAAACTTCCAGTGATACGATAAATAAGTACTAGCAATGTAATGTAGAGAGATGACTGCAGCTAGCACTGCTGTATGATACATGGGAAAGTCATTAAGAGAGTAAATCCCAAGAGTTCTCATTACAAGGAGAATCTTTTCTTTTTATTGTAGCTATATGAGAAGGTGGATGTTAGCTGAACCCACTGTGATAATCATTTCACAATATATGTAAATCAAACCATCATCCTGTATGCCTCCAGCTTACACAGTGATGTGCGTCAATCAACCTCTTATCAGAGACCTGATTTCTGCCATTCTGTAGGTTGTCTTGTCACGTTGTTGATGGTTTCTTTTCCTGTGCAAAAGCTTTAGTTTGATGTGGGCTCACTTATTTTTGCTTTTCTTGCTTATGCTTTTGATGTTATACCCTAAAAATCGTCATTAAGACCAATGTCAAAGAGCTTTTTCCCTATGTTTCAGAGCCTATGAGACTAGAAATACTGCTCTGGCCATTTCTTGAAAAGAGAATCTGTCATGCTTTCTCCATTTAAAAGAAAAAGAAAAACGCAAGTCATCAATGCTTCTAACAGTACCTACAATACCTTTAAAATCAGAGTCCATTTAAAAATGGGCTATCCTATATTTCCAACCTTTTATGAAATCAGAGTATCTATTCATTTATTACAGAGAAAACATTAAAGTCGATACATTCCCAAATGTTTCAAAATAATTTAGAATGCCTTATTAGAAATTGTATAAACAAATATTTTCTTTTTAAAAAAATTTTATTATTGGGAGGTAATTAGGTTTATAAACTAAATATTTTCTGATTTGCCAGTTGTTTAAAAAACTCACAATTTTTCCTTCTAAACAAACATAAGGGATAAAAATGCAAAAATAAACTATTGATAAAAATAAAGCATATGCTTTAAAAACACTTGTTTTGTAATAAAATTTCAAGTTTCCAGTTTAAAATGACTAGTAACTCTTGATGTAATGTCTCTTAACTTCTAACTAAAACATATATGAAAATAAGACACAGAATAAAACAAAAACTATCAACAAAAACAATGGATGATTGGCAACTCAACCAGTATCTTCAAGGTATTCATTGAAGTAATTTTTATTGAACTGCTACTTTGTGTTAGGTATTGTTTTATGTGCTAGTAATAAAGTTTTGGTCAAGGTAAATAATATCTTAATGCATAAATACATACAAATACTTTAAAAACTCATAAAATATTTCCTCATAGATAGAGATGATAATTTACTTACTCATATCATCATTTATTTAACCAATCTCTAATTTTCGGAAATCTCAGTTAAACTTCAAGTATTTTGCTGTTACAATTCTGTGGCAGATTTTATTTTCCAAAAATGGATGCAACAATACTTCCCACTCAACGTGCTATTCTGCAGTGTGACCTTGCCCCTCCCCTATCAAGAGGTGGAGACCAAGTCCCTTATGCTAGATTCCAATCTAGCGTTAGTGACTTGCTTTAACCAATAAATTGCAGCAGAAGTGACTCTCAGCTTCTTCCCTTGGTCTCCTAAGACACCTGTGCTCCAGCAGGGTAGGTGTTCTAGTCAATAACCCCAGCTGAACTAGGCTTCAAGGGATCTCAGCCCAGGCATAATTCAAGATTACTTAATTCGAAATTAAGTAATGTGCCAAACACTTAACAGGCACTTGGGATCATGAGTTAAAAGAAAAAAATTCCGCATGCAAGGGAAAGAGAATACCACCTCAAAAGACTCAATGAAAAAGCACAGCATTTAAACTGGTAAGATTCAGCAGGGCAGAGTATTGCTCAGTGGTAGAGTACATGCCTAGCACGCATGAGGTCCTGGGTTCAATCCCCAGTACTCCCATTAAACAAATAAGTAAATAAAAACCTAATTACCTCCCCCCACCTCCCTTAAAAAATGGCAAGATTCAGAAGACATTTTTACAAAACTAAAACAAAAAAACAAGACGGCATGGCCTCTGTAACTGGAGCTGGAGGCAATGAAGAAATGAGACGCAGGATGGTTGATAAGGAAGAACAGGTAGCAGAAAGCAAAGAACAGAAATGAAACTGCTGATAAACAAAGACAAACTGGAGAAGCTCTTCTGGAACGCAAAGGAAAAGGACAAATATGAAAACTATGAGAGACAATGACATATAAAGAATAGAGGATAGAAAGCCAAAATGAGAGTTAATGACATTCCTGGAAAAAAAAAAAACAAACCTAGAACAAATGTAACAGGAAAAACACTCAAATTAGAAAACATTTCTGAGCTATATAGAAAGGCTTGTTTAAATACATTAAATTGAATTGCTGCATTCCAGGAAAAGCCAATCAAGAGGCACATTCCTGAAAAAAAATTTGAAGTACAAGGACAAAGAAAAAACCTAAATCATCATCTACAGTGTTTTTTCCAGAATGTTAGATTTCTAACATCATTAGAATATGTGGAGAACTCTAAAAAGAAAATGTCGTAACTTGTAAATTTTGTACACAGCCAAATAATTTATATTATGTATGAAGGTCATAGAAAGACATTCACAAAATCAAAGGAACTCAGAAAATATATCACCTACATAGCCTTCTTGAAAGAAAATGACCTCCACACTTACTGTAGGTCATGTTCTGCTTTTTGATTTGGATGCTAGTCATACAAATATGTTTCCTTTGTGAAAATTCATCAAGCTGTACACTTAGATCTGTGTACTTTCGTATATTATATTTCAATAATAAAAAAAAAAAACTTTTAATACAAAAACACTTACGTCTAGCTGACTCAGTCAGAGTTGAATTAAAATTAAGAAAAAAAAAAAAAAACCTGTAGAAGTCATGGTACCAAAGATTTTCAAGGCTAGTTTTATTCACCTTGAACCCCAGACTCCAGGTTGATTTCAGGAAGATTATGCAACTCAGAGATCAAACTCCCACTCATGGCCACATCTTTTGTTTTAGTTCCTTCCCAATCTTAAGAAATGTGTTTCTAGAATGATTTTTTTTTCCACTCCACTGTTAAAACAGAAATCATTCTTGACATGGTTGATGACCACATCCAAATCACATTGCGGATACTTAGCAAGGAAAATTACGAAACAGAGTATTTGTCTTTACCTCATCTCTCTCCTCAAAAGCAGAAGCGTAATAAGTAATAAAACAAACTATTTTCATTACCAAGTAACTCAAATAATGATTCTTCTGTATTCTTCAAAAAATTCACACAGTGAGAGGGCCCAGTCCATCAGTGTTTCAGCAGAGAAATACTGCACTGAGGCCCGGTATCAGCCTGCATCTTTGGCTGAGACATTCTGGCGTTACAGTCAGGATAAGAAGCCAAGAGAAGAGGGGAGAGGAGGCACAAGGTGCTCTGTTTCCCTAAGCCTAGAATGTTCTTTTAAGACCTTTTTCAAAGCATTTTCTTCTCAGCGTCTGTCCCCCACAGGGATGCCAGAGCCATGGTATCTTGTCTCAAGGAGCAAGAGGGGAGAAGAGCCAGAGGAAATGCTGACGTCCTCGGTCCACTGATGATTTTAAAATACACAGTGAAAACTCTTTACCCATCAGGACCCTTAGGGAGTGAGTCAATTCGAACAGACAATGGAGTTTTTTCTTACTTTCTTTTTTTTTTTCTATTTTATAAAATATTGATTATAACTACATATATATATACGTAAAAATTTAAAAACAAAAGGCATATTTATGAATCTAAAATTCATACAGAATTAATGAAGTCATTTTTAAAGGATGGGATACAAAAATACTAAGTGATAAGAAATATGCCAAATGCCTCATTTAAAATCAACAAATGTTTCAGTGTTAACTCTGCTTAAAAATAAATCCATATGATATGATCTGAATTGCGACTAAATAATGCATTCATAAAGGCGGTAAGGAAATATACCCAAATATTAATGCTAGGTAACAAGGTGCTGAATTATTTTATTCTTCCTACGTTCCTATTTTTTAACTTTTGCCAATGACCCTGTATTACAGGGAAAAAAACATATATCTAAGGAGTCAGTATATAATTATTTTGTACACTGTATGGTCATAACAATATTTTTTAAGTGAACAATAAAAATTGGAAGAAAATGATGAAAGCATAAGCAAGAGTGTTTGGGCTACAGGTGGCTTTTTTTTTTTAAAATCTGCTTTGCCCTACATTGTAACTTTTCCAAGTTTTTATAAAAATTTTATTAAAAGAAAAGTAATGGATGCCGAGCGCAAAAAAGGCAATCCCATTGGCAATAACTTTCCCTATGTTAATCAATTTTACACCTAAATAAATAAAGCTTTTCTCAAATCAGCAGAGCTGTACCCCAAACTGACTCTTACCAGTAACATTCAAAAATTCAACTCAAATTTAAGTTATACGTCTAAACAACCAAGAGTTACTAAGATGACAAAGAGGAAATTCTGTGGCTTATGCTTCAAAACATACAAAGACACTGTGTTAGCAGGAGGCAGGACCCCCAATATGCCTGGCCCATGGCATATACACACTTTATCTCAGTTACTCCATCAAACAATAATCTAGGTACCACTGTGAAGGAAGTGGGCAAACATAATTAAGGTCCCATATCAGGTGACCTTAAAATAGGGAGATTACCCAGGTGGGCCTGACCTCATCAGAGGAGACCTTTAAATCTGGATCTAGAGGTCAGATATAGACGAGTTCAGAGATCTGACGCATGAGAGGGATTTGATGTGCAAGTTCTCCATTGTTAGTGTGAAGATAGAGGCCATAGAGCAAGGAATGCAGGCAGCCTCTAGGAGCTGGGAGTGGTTCCCAGTTGACACCAGCTAAAAACAAGGACCTTTTCCTACCATTGCAAAGAACTGCCAACAATCTGAATGAGCTTAAAATCAGACTCCTCCCCTGAGCCTCTACATGAAAACCCAGCCTGGTGGGCACTTTGAACCTTTGAGTCCTGAACAGAGAAATCTATGCCACCGATGTACTTCTGACCCACAAAACTACCAGCTAAAAACATGTTAGTTGTTTTAAGCAACCAAGTTTGTGTTAATTTGTTACACAGCAATAGAAAACTAAGACTTAATTGTTGAAGTCAGTTTTTTCCTAAGGCCTTTCAACAAACACAAATACATTTTTATATACACAAGAAACTAACACCAACTGCCTCTTAGAATCGAAACGGAAGTCACAATTTATAACTGTACTATGACTCATAAAACAGATAAACTGAACCAAAACGAAACCACAATGTGCAACACAGACTATCTAAACTCAAATTCTTTTTAACACCAGATCCTTCAGATCCATACGTTCCAAGATAAGATCTCAAGAAAACCAATTTAACAGTAACTCTGCAAAGACACTAGGTCTGGTCTAACACTAGAACGTCATGAGTTCCAGCAACTCATGTAGTTCACAAATTCTAACTAATCCTTGCCCAGGTTACATACAAACTTACACCCTAAAATCCAGAAGAGTCTTTCACCTATCAACAGTATCTGATGAGTAGCCTTTTCTTACTGCCTCCCCTGTTAAGATCCCTCGTCCTCTGGTTCTCTCTGCTTGTTGAAGCAAGTTAAATAAACCCATTTTTTTCTTCAACTACAAATAAATCCTTTAGCTGACCTTGTTTCTGAGGAGACCCGTGACTGTAACAGTGTGCACGTATGAGACCGCTTAATTTCCACCTGCCCAAAGCCACCCTGCCTGCAACAGTGAATTACCTGAGCTTCAATGATTTTGCCAAGTACTTCAGGGTCAAGGTGATATTTGGGTCCTCTGACTTTCAGTCTTACCAGATTGTGCTGTTCAGGAGTGAACTCTGGCTTCTACCTAATGAACAGCATTCCTATTATCTGTCTGCTTGTTCAGTATCTTGAGTGTAAGAGGAAATCCAAAGGCAGACGACAGGCGTGGACCTAATTAAGTCTATCCTCCAGCCAGTCCCAAAGGCTGACAAGTTCAGAAGGTCTCATTAGACCAGAATCTTTAGACACACTCTGCATTGGGTCAATTTTTCTAAAATTTCTTAAGGACTTTCCTTAATCCTTATAATCCTGACAGCTGTTTTGCTGAATTCTGCCTGCCTGCAGCCGAGGTTCTGATTGGCCCTCAGTTGATGAAGCTTATCTTTGGTGTCACTCCATGTCTTCTGGAGACATACGGTTGTGAAAGTGCCATCCTTAACAATCGCGGCAGGTCACATGGCGTTTTCTCAGTCTGAATCTGTGTCTCCTCTACCTCCTTCACATTTTCAGATTATGAATATATTCATTAAATGGCATAAATTCACTAAGGAAAAATTCTGAATTACAATTGGGGAACTTTTACATGAACAGAATGGTTTGAGAGGCACCTCAAAGCACAACAGGAAACAAGAGCTCTGAATACCCAGTGGTCTGCATTCTTTAATATGAGAAGGCTTCCAAATGCAATTCAAATTCTAAAACGGCCTACCTGAAAGACTTCCCAAATCTCAAGATAAAAAAAAGAACACATATGGAAGAATCAGGCTTGTGTAGACCTCCCTGATCTCCATCAATTGGTCCACATTTTGATATGCCTGGGAGATACAAAACCTGGAAAAGCCTAATTGGCATCACCCTAAAAAGAATTTAGAGATTAATTAATCGTTAAGAAACAAGGAACGCCCTTACAATTCGTAACTCTCTGGAAGTTATAAGGTTACTCAAGTGGTAGGAATTTCTAACACCCTCAGAATTTCCCTCTCACTCAACCTTTAACTTTTTTTTTTCCAGCCTTTAACCCTTATCAATATCTTTCATTACTGATTTTGAAGGAATAAAGAACATGTGTGAAGACGGGAATGTGACTGCGTATTATCAGCTGTGTTTTTCTCATCTAGAAATAAAGAGAATAATTTTGTCTCAAAATAAGAAATGTCTGTCTCACCACAAAAAGGAAATGGTAATTATATGGTGTTATACGTCGTTAGCTAAAGCTATGGTGGTAACCGTTTTGCAGTACATAAGTGTATCAAATCAACACATTGTACACCTTAAACTCACACAGTGTTATATGTCAATTACATCTCAATAAAGCTGGAAAGAAAAAAAAAGAAAAATTTCTGATTGCGCCAAAATGTAAAAGAATATACTGAAAGACAAATTAGACAGTTTACCATAAGGTTAGAAAGTCTGAGAATAAGTATACTTTATTTGTCTGGGTTTGCAATAGCTACAAAAAAATTGTGAATAAAAAGTACGTTAAAATTTTCAATGAATCTGGTCAAATGTGAGGGGTTTATCATAAGGAATAAAGGCTTATAAATCCTTTTAATGCAAATTCTTTCATGAATAATAAACAAATAGAGTAAAACTAGAATTTGATTTTCTTTCTGTTAAAAAAGCAAATATTCTGTGCCCAGAGAAGACATTCTTTAAATCATCAAAATATTCTGTTAACTCTGTGCTTTTTGACAAATTCATAAATCTTTTTTTTTTAAGTTTCTTACTTTTGGAAAAAAGTGAACATTCCTAATAAACACTGTCACTTATTGCTGTGTTTTTAAAGACACTGCCTGTAACCTTCAGATAGTCATGACTTACATTTTGTCACATAACTATTCTCTTTGATTTTGTTCTTCTCCAAATTCAGAATAATAAAGCTGTGAAGATGTTTCTCACATCTACAATATCTTTGGGTTTATACTAAATGACCATTAGGTAACACAAAGATTTGATCCTTTACCTTATTAAAAATATTTTTAAAGGATTATAGAAATTATTAGTTCTGTTTGGCATTCTCCAAATTTTAATTAACTCAAAACTATTGTGAGAGCTCTTTGCTTTATTAAAATTGGGTTAAAAGAATATAAAAAACCCAACAAAAAGAGTTCAGCCTTCCTAGATTAATCATGTACATGTAAAATGTGTTAAAAAGTAGATAATGCTTCAATGTTTGCACATCTTTCAGGTTAAAGATATATTTATATACAAAGACTGACACAATAGCTAGCTACAAAAAGATTTTATCTCTAGGTTTAAATAAGCCTGTATTGGTGAAATTCATAATACATTGTATAGGATAAATCAAAGGCCTGGAGGTTCGTCAATGTCCTCTCTGTTCGTAACATATTCTTACTTTCAGAATAATCAGTGACTGACTCCTTATAAAACGGATCATGCATTTTAATAGAAGATCCCACTTTCTTCCATTCTGATAAGGCTGGTTAATATAATAAATTAACTACAGCTTATAGACTTCAACATCTACAAGTAGTTTCTGCTTCTTGCTTACATTCACCTGAAGTTCCCAGCTAGAATCTAAAGATCAAGAACAGAGCCTTGCGGAGACATGCCAGAAGAACTTCTGTAAAGGTATACATCATGCTCTTGTATTTATTAATACTAGAGAGAATAAATTAATTATGTATATTACTGACATCATTGCTTTGGACAGACACTGAGCTAGGATTTCCAGAACTGCTTTGGTCCAAAAGCAGAAGACAATGTGAGTAGACTGTTTATGTCCAAGATCAACAGAACACAATCTCCCAGATGCCAGAAGCCACTGATTACCATGCCCTTTGCATGATTTGCCCTTTATCCTCTTGGCTATTTTTTTCTCTTTCTGCTGGGTCAAGATTCTAGACTGTCAATTAACACCCTGCCCTTTATTCTTAGTACTACCAAGACCTTTATCCTTGATAATCACCAAATGCAGGACTAATTCTTCAGATACTGGCAAAGGTGAATAATTCATATTCAAGTTAAAGGGGAAAAAATGACTTGGTTACCAAAGGGAGATCCAAACAAGATATGGGATATATGGGACATCATTTCAAACTTTAGTAATTCTTGTTTGAGATTTTTATCTTGTTACAGATGCTGGATGTGTGATCTCCAGAGTCTTAAATGGTACAATCAGTCATTATGCCAAGTGATTCAACAGATGTCATCTAAGAAAAAGAACAAAATGGCTTGGTGCTTATAGAGGTCAAAATTACTACCATGAAAAGCTTGATAAACATTCATAACCTAACAATGGTACAGAGCTTCACTGAGCACTTCCCCTAAATGGTAAATCATCCAGCTTTGTTAACAAATGATCAGAAGCAAAGAGAGAAATCGAAACAGAAACCACAAATTGCTCCCAAATGCTGAAAAACTGATTCTGACTATACTTCAAATAAAAAAAAAAAGAAATAGAAAAACACTATGACTTAAAAGTCAGATAAAGTGAACCAAATGAACCAAACCACAATGTGCTCTGCAGATTATCAAAGCTCTTAACTTTTTTTAAACATTGGCTCATTATGTTCCAGTACCATGGACAAACTTATCTGACAGTAACTGCTCAGGGACTCATGTGTACTAAAGATAAAACCATTGATTATTTCCGCAACTCACCTAAATTACATATTCAAGCCAGTCCCTGCCCTGACTACCAACTTCCATCCTAAAATCACTCCCTGACTAATCTCAGCTCCTAAAACCCTGTATGTCCTCCTAACTCCTTCCTTCTGAGATGCCCCACGGTTATTCTAGTATGTTAATCCTTGCTGCAACAAGCTAAATGTAACTTAGTTTTGATAAGATAACAGATGTGTTCCTCATGGTTTTGGGGAGGAGGCTTAACATCCCCTAGGCAGGGAACTGGTAGCCCAGAGTTAGGGAGGGAGGGACAGGAAGAAAACTTTTTGCTACATACCTTTTAAATTTTTATACCATATTATTGTATTACTTATTCAAAAAATAAATAAAATTAGAAGTTAGAAATGTATATAACCCTATTATAAATGAATCAATGAACAATAATACCACCAATATCCAGTCTGGTTGCAACTAACCCAGGAATCAGAGTATTGCTGGTTGTCAGAGAGGAAAGTTCACAACCTGTTTCCACAAGGCTAGAAAGATTACTGACCATTAATGGATCGCCAGCACATCATCAACAGATCTTTGCGTCAAAACTCAAAATCGCTTCCTGTTTGGAAACTGAATCTAAATCAGTCAGCAGTTAGAGGTGATAATTAGCTTTATATCTAATGGGAACAAAATTTTTATTATACTATGTGTTTATTAAAATCAAATTAAAAAATAAAATAAATTTTAAAATGATATTTGTATGATTAAATTAACACACACCAAAAGGGGGAAAAATCAGATTTAAGGACCACTTAACCTGCCATCACATAGCCTCATAAGTAAGGCTCTGCTTGATAAATACAGCTCATACAGTGCTGTAAATAAAGTGAAGATCTTCAAGCTATTTTAAAACTTTTTTAAAATTCTCAAGCATAGAATTTACAAAAATCGAAAGAACAGCATAATGAATACACATGTAGTATCAATGTTCAACCTGCTCATCTTCAAGTTATTCTTTATCTATTTTTCTGCATCAGACATACTATATACTCAATATAAAAGAATTTTGGTTTTGGTTTTTTTAAGGGGGAGGTAACTAGGTTTATTTATTTATTTATTTATTTTTAATGGAGGTACTGGGGATCGAACCCAGGACCTCATGCATGCTAGGCATGCACTGTACCACTGAGCTATACCCTCCCCCCCAAAAGAGTTTTTTAATAACAGATACGAACTGCTATATATAAAACAGATAAGCAACAAGGATTTAGTGTATTGCACAGAGAACTATATTCAATACCTTGTAATAACCTATAATGAAAAATAATCTGAAAAATATACATATATAACTGAATCACTATCCTGTACACCTGAAACTAACACAATATTATAAATCAACTCTACTTCTATTTTTAAAAAAAGAATTTTTAAAAAACTAAAGAGCACAAAAAACAATAACTACCACAAAAACAAATCTCTTAAAATGCCATCCACCAAAGATAACCACTATTAAAATTTTGGTGTGTATCTTAATCTTTTTAATATTTAAATACTTTATAATACTCTATGCAATACTGTAATCTGTCTTTTGAATTTTTATTAAACTACTAAAATTACCTCACACCAACAAATATTCTTCTACAATAGAACTCTCTCAATTTGCATCATGGAAATAATATAATTTATCTAACTAATCTGCTATTATTAAACATTGCAGTTATTCTTATTTTTTATTTTTGCTATTATGAATAAAGTGGCAACACATATCTTTGTTTACACAACTATAAGCTCACGTTTATTGGTCATCTGAATTTATTCATCTATAAATTATCTATAAACATCATATCCTTTGCTCATTTTTCTTTTTGTCTTTGTAAGTACAAAAGATGACTAAAGATACACCCACGTAGCAAAGCTAGCATAAAGTGCAAACATTTTATCCTTAAAGCATACTTTTAAAAGGAGGCATTTCAACTCCAGGCAATGTTTCAAAGTAAACTGTATTCTTCTAAAGCAAACTACTAGTCCCTCGTTCATGGGGAGTCTCCATTTATTTCCTTCTCTCAGGGTTTCAGTTCAATTTTGCAGTAGCCTATCAACCTGTGATTTCATTTTAGCCAAAGTAAGTCATTTGCACTAAATCCTGTATAATTTTTAGCATACAGGTTCCATGACTTATTTTTTTAAAATGAGCTTTATTGAGGTGTATTTAAGTACAATAAATTACACCTACCAAAGTGCACAATTCAATAAATTTTGACACGTCTCTGTTTGTCAAAGCATAACCATTATTAAAATATAAAACATTTCCACTACACCCAAAAGATCCTCTCCTCTGTCTCTAGCACCCGGTAAGCACGGATCTGCTTTCTGTCACTACAGATAAATTTGCACTTTCTAGTTTTATATGAATGGAACTGCCCAGTGTACAGTCTTTTGTGTCCAGTAGTTTTCATAAGCATAGCGATTCTGTGATTCATCTGTGTTATCAGCAGTTCGTATCTTTTTACTGCTGAGTGGTACGCCATTGTGAGGATACACCATATCGCAGTTATCCATTTACCTGCTGATATTTCCTGGTTTTGGCTATTATGACTAAAGCTGCTATAAACATTCGTGTTTAGATTTTATGTTTTCATTTCCCTTGGGTAAATACCTAGGGGTGGGATGCCAGGGAAGGATGACAGGTGTATAATTACCATATTAAGAAACCACCAAGTAATTTTCCCAAGCAGTCATACAACTTTCCATTCCCACCAACCGTGCGTGAGAGTTCCAGTCACTCCACATCCTTGTCATAATTTGGTAATTGTCTTTTTCAATTTCAGCCACTCTGATGGATGTGCAGTGGGTAATTCACTGTGGTTTTAATTTGCATTTCCCCAGTAGCTAATGATGTTGAATATCTTCTTGTATGCTATTGACCATTTGTACATCTTCATTTGTGACTTGTCTGTTCAAATCTTCTGTTCATTTTTTAATTCTGCTGGTTGGCTTCTCATTAGTGAATTTTAAGTTCTTTTCATATTCTTGATACAAGTCCATTGTAAGACAGACATATTTTCTCCAGTCCATGGCTTGCCTCTTCATTTTCTTAGCAAAACATATTTATAAGAACAAAAGATTTTAATTTTGATAAAGTCCAATTATCAGTTTTATAACTGATGCTTTTTTGGCACTTAAGAAAACTCTGTCTACCCTAGCTTACAAAGGTTTCTTCTAAGATTTCTTTTAGAAGTTAATAAAAATGGTGAGTTTCAGCTTTTACATTTAGGTCTATGATCCAATATTAATTTTTGTATAGGGTAAGTGTCAGATTTCACTTTTTCCATATGGCTATCCAGTTGTTTCAACACTATTTATTGTGAAGTCTTTCTTTTCACTGTTGAATTGCTTTGCCAAAAATCAAGTGACCATTTATGCGTGGGTCTACTTTTGGACTCTACTCAATTCCATTTACCTGTATCTCTAGCCTTTTACCTTTTCCACCCTCTCTTGATTACGGTAGCTTTACAGGAAGTCTTGAAAGCAGGTAGTGTGAGTCCTTCAACTTTGTTCTTCCCTTTCAAAACTGGTTTGCTTATTCTCGGCCTTTTCCTGTGTAAATTTTAGAATCAACTTGTTAATTTCTATTAAAAATACTATTGCAGTTTTGACTGAGATTGCACTGTATCTATAAATCAGTTTGGAGAACTGACATCTTAATAATACTGTATTATCTGATTCATGAACATGCTATAACTCTCTCTTTATTTAAGTCTTAAATTTCTCTCAGCAATGTCCTGTGGTTTTCAGTGCAGAGATTTTACATATTTTTGTCAAACTTATTCCTAACTATTTTATGGTTTTTGGTTGATATTCTAAGAATTTTTTTTAATTTCATGTATTAATTGTTTGCTGATAGTATATAAAAATATAGTTGATTTCTTGTATATTCACTTTATATCCTTTGCCTTTGCTAAATTTAATTACTAATAGTTATTTTGTAGATTCCTTGGGATTTTCTATATGAAAAATCTTGCAATTTGCAAATAGAGACGGTTTTACTTCCTTTTCAGTCTGTATGTCTTTTAGTTCTATTTCTTGCCTTATTTCAGTGGCTAGCACTACTAGTTACAACATTGAACAGACGTGGCAAGAAAGATGATTATTATATTATTCCTAATCTTAGGGGAAAGACATTCAATAGTTTACCATTAAGTATGACATTAGCTATAGGATTTTCACAAATGATCATCAGCTGAGGAAGTTCCCTCTATTTCTAGAGAGAATTTGAGTTTTTTAGAGGTATTTTGTTTAAATCATAAATGAGGTGTTGAATTTTTGTCAAATAGTTCTTTTGAATTTACTGAAGTAATCAAATGCATCTTCTCCTTTATTCTGTTAATATATAATTATATTAATTGATTTTCAAATGTTAACCCAAACTTGCATTGCTGAGATTAAACCCTCCTTGGTAATAATGCATTCCTCTATTTATTAATACATTCAGTTTGCTAATAACAAGTTAGCTAAAATCTCTGATGCTGAATTATTCATGTTGTGCTGTCAAAAGTATCAAAAGACGCTTTTCAATATAGGTTTCAGATTTCAATTTTCTTTTTTTCAATTAAAAAAATTTTTTTGGAGGGAGGTAATTTTTATTTATTTATTCTCATTTATTTATTTTAATGGAGATACTGGGGATTGAACCCAGGACCTCGTGCATGCTAAGCAAGCACTCTACCACTGAGCTGTATCCTCTCCCCTCAATTTTCTTAACTGGAGTTGCAGTAGTAACAGTGAGCATGTTTATTGGTTGTGTGCTAACTACACGATAAGCATTATGCTAAGGACTTTACATATATTGTCTCATCTAACATCATAATACTCTATGAAGTATTATTATCCCCATTTGACAGATGTGGAAACAAGGTTTAGGGAAATTAGAAACTTTGTCAAAAATCTCACAACTAGTAACTGGAGGAGCTAGAATTTGATCCCAGGTCAGTTGATTCCAGAGACTAAGCTCTTTGGCTATAGTGCTTTACCAAATAAATCTCTAATACTTTTTCTTAATACATAAATCAAAGTAATAAAAGACAGGTTAGACTGAAAATAATCTCCCTGAGAAGCCACTTAAATTTAAGTTCAAATGAGAACTACGCAGATGTAACACGCAACAAGTAACATTTATATGCAAGATACACTCTTATGAAAACAAAAGGATTTTACACAATTCTAGATACTACAGAATTCACAGTTAAACAAAACATTCAATAACTGAATAAATCTAAGTGACTATAACAGGGCTTCCTAAAATCCTGGATAATAGTGATATTTGTTAAAACCTGAAGTTCTGAAATCTGAAGGAGACAAAGAGCTGGAAGGGTTCTTTGAGTAAAATTCAAAAATATGAGGGAGGTAATTATATACTAAGTTACAGAATTCCCTATTTATTTGGCATCTACTACGTGCTCACACTGTGTAGGTAATGTGTAGATTATACAATTTTAACACATGGATTCTACCTTAAAGAAATGTATGTTCTATTTAAGCAGACAAAATAATTAATATAAAACAAGATATAACATCAACACAGAACAGTTATGCAACACACTGCACTGTACAGACAGTATGGAGGATTATACAGGGGTTTTCAGCAGATGGCTACAGAAACGAAGGAAGGGCATGGGAAAGGGCACTGAACCTTGAGCTGGATATGCTGGAAGTTCCAAAGCCACTTCCTCATTTTTAAGTGTTTGTAACAGCAGCACTCCACTCTGGGCACCAAAATAAAATAAACAGAAAGTATACTAAAAAGGAGAAAAGAGCAAATTCCAGACATACATGTAATATATTGTATGTATGTATATTTTTAATGAAATATTTCAAATAATAATTTTACATAAAATAGAATAGGAAATAATACAAATACTACAAATACCCATGCACCTATCATGTAGGTTTAAAATATTAAGTTTGCCGTATCTGTTTCAAATATTTTTTAAGAACTAAAGTGTTACAGATATAACTGAAGGCAGCCTCCATCCTTTTCCTTCCACCCAGGGGTAATTAGTACCTTTAAGTAGTTGTGTATCCTTCTCATATGTATATAATTTTGTCACAAATATATATACATATATATACACACACACAAAATACAGTATATTCATAATTTTTACATACGTGGTATCATACTGTGTGTCCTTTTGCAACCTGCATTTTTATATTCAACATTGCTTTCCAAATTTATCTGGAATGAGGCCAAGGTACCCATATTTTCTTCACCTTTTTTTTAAGCTCTACAGGTGACTCTGGTTGGTAACCAGAGTTCAGAATCATCACTTTAAGCCTATATATATATATAGGCTTATATATATATATATATCTCCAAGAAAGTTTTTAGTGCTCCCAAATTGCTAACATATTTCAACCTAACTTTTTTTAACCATGAGTCAGTTGAAGTTAGATTACCTGTATTTCAATAAAAATCATTTTCACAATGCTTCCAACTCAGAAGCAAAAACTCTAATCAAATCAGGTTTGCACATGATTCAGAACAATAACCAAACTATAAAAATGAGTTTCTACAGGGGATGGGTTTAGCTACAAAGGGGAAGTAACACAAGAGTCCAGAGTCTTGTGGTGATAGTTCAGTTGCGTACCTTGATTGTGGTGGTAGTTCCACACATGTGAAATTGCACAGAGCTGTAACACACACACACACACACACACAAGTCTGTGTATAACGGTCAAATCTGAATAAACTCTCTGGATTGTACCAACGTCAGTTTTTCGGTCCTGTACTGTGGCGGTATGGGATACTGACACTGGAAGAGACCTAGGGGAGGATGTGCAGGACTATCCTGTATATTTCTTTGTATCATCCTGTGAGTCTATAATTATCAAAATAAAAATCTAGTAAGGTTTAAAAACTAAGTTCCTAAAGTACACTGAAGAAATTCTGCAGCCTTTTCATGGTCAAATTCAATTCAGTATACTGCTACAGTATGCACCCACTACACAAATGATACGTATTTTCATCAGCCCAACATCTGATGCAGACCTGCAAAAAAGAGAAAGGCCACATTGGTGACGACCACTGTAAGCCCACAGCTAGTATAAAAGATAAACCTTAAAAGTTACTGGCCTATAAGCTATTATTTTTAGATTACCGTATGGTCTTACCCTCATGGGGCTCTAGGATTTACCTAAATAGCTATCTCTGTTCACTACAAATAACCCTGCTTTCATTCCTATTTTAAGCCAGCAAGCCTGCCCTACTTTTGCGGACTTATTTCCTAATCTACTCACCTGCCTTTCCAATCATGAACCAGTTAAACACTGCTTAAGAGGTTATATTAAATATTATTAGTGAAAGTCATATGTACCTTTCAGACACTTTCATAACCTATTAGAATTGTAATTTCAAGCTTTTTGAGATTATTCCCTCTGTTCTTCGATAGTCCCAGAACTCCCGAGTCTGCAGAAACAAGAACTTTAAAGTGACATCATATGTTTTCAACAAAACAATGCACAATAATAAAATCTGCTTTCACAAGTAAATCCGTGAATTACCTTTATACCCTGGCCATTCACTAAAACTATCCTATTTTATTTTCAAACTTCCACAAAGCCTTAGGTCACAAGAATAAAACGTACCTAGGCATATACACACAAAAAAACCCACAAATTAAATTCTTACCCTTTTAAGGCCACTGATCGACAAAGTTTAAACTTGAAAGGATTATCAATTTATAGAGTGAAGGAGCAAACATTTCACACCAGGTATAGCCTACAGTTTAGTCATCTGCTTTTCCCAGTGGTATTAGTCATAAAAAGCTCCACCGTTCTAATTTTCTGTTACATTTTTGGGAGGTTATCATATGCTACACTGAGTACTTTTCAACACAGCATTTAAGCTTCTGAAGATAACCCTGAAATGTGCTGCTTGTAGTAGAAACTCATCAAATATCTGCTTATGAATACATGATTTCCAAAATTCTATTTATACTATAGAAAAGGAAATTTTCACCATTTTTATTAAGCATTTTAGGCTTAAGTCCTTTCAAAAGCTAAGGAGACTAAGGTTGGAAAATATAAAATACAACGCTCAAACTATCATTTCACATATACCACTTAAAGTCAAATGGATAAAGAATAGCTAACACTTTTTAAGCACCGACTATGGGCACTATGCTAAGCACGTTACATAATACAATATGAAATACAATCTTTAAATTCTGAGGTAGGTACTGTTATCTCCTATTCTAAACATGAACCAAGGAAAAATAACCAAAGTCACATGACCAATAATTAGCCTACGCTCCTTCCTGCACTGTCTTCAATAAAATAATCTTCTTATGCTTTCACTTACTTAAACATTTACTGAGCACCTCTGTGCTGGGCGTCGTATTCAGCATTAAGAATATATGGTCCTTGCACTTGAAGAGAACAGCTCAGAATAAATAAAGAATGAATTAGAAAGAATTTCTAATTAGAAATTAGAATGGAGGTGGGTGGGTATAGCTTAGTGGTAGAGTGCATGCTTAGCATGCACAAGGTCCTGGGTTCAATCCCCAGTACCTCCATTTAAAAAAATTTTTTTAATTAGAATGAGTAGTGAACATAAAAATATTTAATGAAGTTTGTAAAGCAATGAGACTGCTCAGGGGAGCATACAGGAGGCAGTATCTAACCCTCCTGATGACAATGATAGCAGCTAACAATTACGGAGAGCTTACTATATGCCTGTCACTACACTTCGTGTTTTTTAATAAAAACAACTGTCCTACAAGCTACGTTTTATTATCGCTCTTCCTCAGACAGGGAAACTGTGATTAAAACAAAGTTAAGTGATTTGTCCAAGGTCATGCAGATACTAAAAGAGGCAGAATGTGAATTCAGGTACATCTGACTCCAAAGCCCATGTTCTTAAACCATTACTCATATAGTCTCCTAGTAAAGGAGAAAAAGCTTCTCGATGTCCTCTTGGCTAAATCTTGAAAGACAAATAGGGCTAGTAAATTAGGGGATAAGATTCTACATAGAAGTAATGCAAAGAACCCATTCACAGATATACCAAAACATGGCATTCTAGGGAAATATGAGTAATAGGAAAGGAGGTTTGGGAATGGAAGTGTGAAATGAGGAGGAAGTAACACAAGGTTAGAGGTTTAACACAAAGGGAACTTCTACATCAACAAAGTTAGAGTTTATCCTACGGGCTGGAAGTGCTCATGACGGATTTCACGCACAAGAATGATCCTTTACATTATCCGCAGATCACGAGGGCAGCGTGGAAACTAAACAGCCCTAGCAAGAGGCTACTGCATAGCATAAGCGAGAAGTAAGAGAAGGAGATGAAGCAGAAGGTTATGTAGAGACCAGAAGTCCACAGAACTGAGTCTGGCAGAATGGGACATGAAGTCAAGGGGATAAGGAGTCTGGCCTGACTCCCAGCCCTGTCATCTGAGCCAGTGACTAAATGGGTAAGTGGTGTGATTAACAGGGATGGGAAACACACTTTGAAAATCCTTTCTACCTCCTTTCCTTATTAGTGCTTTTTGATATTTATTTTATCCTTCTACCACTCTACTCACTTCAATCTGGCCAATAAAATAGAAACAAATCTATCACAGTATCCATCTGGGTAATGCTTGAATTATCTATAATTTTGGATTATATTCATAAAGTGATGAAGCCTCAGTTTTGGGGTGTTTGTTTTAAAACACAGAGCCATCAAAATAATCCTGCTTTCTCCTTAATGGAGGCACTGTCACCTGCCCTAGTGGTCTTCAGCTAGCCCTCTTCCTTCTCCTCTTCTTCATTTTACCTCTTCCAGTTCTCCAAAACTTCCAGTCTACCCATCCTCTCAACTCCATAGTCAGATGTACTCTGTTTCTTCATCCTTACTTCTGCATGTTCTTCCAAGCACCATCATGTAACTGCAACAACCTCTTTTCCTGCTAAACAAGTTGCCTCCACTCCACATCAGCTGTAACGTATTTTAACTGGGGCGGGAGAGGGAATTAGGTTTGTTTATTTATTTATTTTAATAGATGTACTGAGGATTGAATCCAGGACCTCAAGCATGCTAAGCACACACTCCACCACTGAGCCATACCCTCCTCCCCTGCTACAGTGTACTTTAAAACTCATGTTCTTTTTTTTTTAGTTTGCCTTCTCTAAGACACCACTGAATACTCAAATATGATCGTGCCTTTCCCAGGCCTAGTTGCTTTGAGAAATTTCTTAATTGTATTCTTTTTTCTCTCCCCAACTTCATATTTTGAAAAACTGAAATCCTATTAAAGAGTTAAAAATAGTAAAATGAACATCCATTTACCCTTTATCCGTACAACCATGGTAAACATTTTGCCACTTTTGCTTTCTCTCTTGACAAACACATAACTTTTTTTTTCTGAACCATTTGAAAGCAAATTGCAGACATCCATAACATTTCAACCTAAATACTTGATCAGGTATTGCCTAAGAATAAAAATATTCTCCTTTATAACCACAATACTGTTTCATACACCCAAGACAATTGATATAATGTATCTAATGTGTACTCCATTTTAAAATACCCCCAGTTGGCCCCAAGATGTCTTTTATGGCTTTTTAATTTTCCCTATCTAGGCTTGGCACTGTACTTGACCGTCACTCCTCTTTCATCTTCTCTTACCTAGAATATAGTCCTTTTGCCTTTTTTATTTTTCATCATTTTGACATTTTTGAAGAGTTCAGATCAGTTGTCTTGTAGAAAGTCCTATAAATTGGATTTGTCTGATTGTTTACTATAACTGGATACAGATTAAACACTTTTAGCGAAGGATTACATAGGTAATTCTTGAATGAATTCTCAAATTATTTCCTAGTGTTCATTTCATTTAGAATTTCACTCTCTTGGGCTATTGTCTAGACACTGCACAAAAACATGAATTGTTAGCATTCAATAAAACTAATAATGACCATCAAAGACACACATTGCCTTGGCCAGCTTATATAGCATATTTTTTTGTCACCCAGCCTAGAGATCCTAGTTACCAAGACACCAATGATAAAACACTAGTTTGCCAACAAAATAAAACTGAATACAGGGAATTAAAATTTCTCTCTGCATACATGTAATTAATTAGGTAGATTATAAAGATAACTAAGTCAGGTATCACTTAGGTTGGGTTGAAATTTTTAGACCTCAGTTATGCAATTTAAAATAAAGCGAAAATTTAGACATGAAAACTTTAAAATACAGTGTTATATTCTATTAATGGTTGTACCAAAAGACGATAATGATTTAAAAGTCACCCCTTTATTTCCATTAGTCCTTTAACAATTAAGTAGCAGCAGAGCCCCCAAACGACTCCAAGTACCAGAATTAGCTGAACAATCTTGTCTCTCACAGGCATATATATCTAGAAGTTAGCTTTTCCCCAAAATGTCACCTTAATGGAAAGATATTCTATTACCAGATACTGCTTAGGAAAAGGTTTTTAATTAATTCTTTAATTCACTTTAAGTAATGAGTCCTTAACATTTGTCTCTCCAATGATCCAGTAACATTTTTTTTTTTTTACTTTACAGTAAAATATGGTAATATGTTACTTTATGGAAGAAAGCTTTATTATCAATAATATAAATAAGGTTTCAATCACAACCATTATCATACGGTAAAAAAGAACCTTCTTCCTGCTCAAAAAAAAAAAAAAGTTTAAATTAAGATGTCCTTTCCAAGGTTTGAGAATTCTGCTCAGAGGTGTGAATCTCAAAGAGCACTGATTTCCAATGTTTAAATAGTTTGGCAGCTTGTTAATTACAATGGTAAACTAAGCATAATTTAAATACTGTTGATAAATTCAACAGATGTGAGTGAACTACAGGCTCACAATGAATATTTATACTTGAAAATGTTTCTTCTGGGTTGGTATTGTGTCAAATGATTAAAAATATAAGCAGCAAAATATGGACATAAGCACTTTTAAGTCATTTTCATGCTGACTGAAACCATTATGAAAGAATTTAGGTAAAAGTACAATATTTGTGTTAAAATAATATGAAATATTTGCATAATAAAAGGTTTAATATGTCATCCGTGTTCCTTTAATTCAAAATATACCAGCAGATGGAAATAGCTGACTCCTGAATAAGGAAGGGGTCAGGGTTGCCAACCATGCACACACTAGAAAATCCAAGTACAACTTACAATCAGTCCTCTGTATATACATCGGTGGTTCCTCCCTATCCTAGCTACCTCCCTATCTGCAGGTCCACATCCTTGGATTCAGCCATCCTTGGATCATGTGGTAGTGTAGTATTTACTACTGAAAAAAATCCACGTGTAAGTGGACACACAATTCAAACTTGTGTTGTTCAGAGTCAACGGTACCTGAAAAGCATTATGAGCAGTTGTTTCTGGAAGGAGGAAATATGAAGCCTTTGTTTTCTCCCCTTTTGCCTTTCAAATTTTATAATTAGCAAGGGTAAGCTTATATTTAGAAGAAAAAAATTTTAACCCTTGGTAAATCCATTCTCATAATATGAAAAAGGAGAAAAGGAGTCAAGAGGGGAAATAGGCCAGAGACTGAAATGGGGTTCAGTGTACATCGTGGAAATGCCATTTTTGCCCATACTACTGTTCTTAAAATCTTTTAAGAAAGCCATAGCCACACTATTCCCAGTGCCAGGATATTAAAGAATCAGCAGCCTCCAGAGTGTGCCACAAATGACAGTACATTCTGTGACTATATATTTGAATTCCAAGAGAATGGGAGACCTATAAGAGCAACCCACTGAAAAGAAGTCTGACTTTTCTGTTAAAATCCATTTGGCTGCCAGATAACAAGCTTCCAATGGATTCTCCGTATCTGTCATGTAGCTCCTGGTGAAATCTTCTTGCTTCTGAAAAAATTCAGCCCAGAGGACTAAACTATTCTTTTTTTTTTTTTAATAAAAATCACTGTCAAAGAAAAAAAAAATCCCTCAAACAGGAAAAGAAACTTGGAACCCAGAAAAAAAAAAAAAATCAAGCTGAAAGATTTTCACAGTTCAGTTATTTGAGTTTCTAGTTTTCTACTCCAGATACCAGTAGTGATGCCCCAAGTGCATATGGACTGTTCTAGAGGCTCACACAAACAGTATTTTTAAAACAAAGATGAAACAAATGAGCACCTATTGGGAATACACTACAGATGGCTCTCCATACACATTTAATGAATGAGTGAAATCATAAGAATTTTTATATTTTTAAACGCAAAATAAATACCTTCAACTGCTAGAGAAGAAACCAGCTGCCAGGGAAGTACTAGGCGGATTGTATTACTGGTCTTTATACGTTGTCACCATGGGATTCCATCCACCCACATGTCCTTTGTATCCTCGAAGAGGTGTTTTCCTGCTGGGGACAGTTTCCTAACTTACACACTTTCTAATTCTGATATTTTCCAATGTTGATGATTTCTTTACTAACCGCTTATGTAGTTGCTGATCTATTATCAAACTATTATCATGTTTCATAATACTACCTTTTCCTAAGCTTTTCACATCCGTTATGCTATTTGCATGGCTGAGATGCTTGACAAACAAAGTATTATTAACCCCATTTTGCAGATGAGATTACTGAAGCAAAAAAAGAAGAGAAAGTTTAAGTGAAAAGGCAAGGTTAAAAAAAAGAAGGCAAGGTCACAAGTAAGCTCCAGAAGCAGCAGTAAAACCACCCATCTAGTCCTTCATTTTAGGAAAGTTGCTGTTGAAAACACACTTAAAATACAAATCACTCCCACCCACCCACTCTTCGCCAAGATTTGCTCAAGCAAAACAATTAAGGAGACTTTAAAGTTAACAGGAAGTGACAGAACCAAAAATAACTGGGGTGTGGTCTCACCTCTGAAAAAGATCCCCAGCTGTGAATAAATGCAGACAACTCTGGCCAGACAAGATAACATTAGGTCAGGATTTAGTACCCAATACAATGGACCTTAGCTATATATACACAGTGACACCTTACTTTCTTAGAATAAACCTCAATACTTCAAACTCAGGAAAATCCAGAAAAAAAAACAACATAAGTAATCAAGAAGCCAAAATTGCTGTGTTCAAGTTCTTATGCTATAGTTTTTATCTATGAGATAAATCCACACATTCTAAGGGCCTGAAATCATTTATGTTTCAGTTATTTAAGAGTAATCTTATAACAACATGTAGTAATTTATAATTTTGCCAAAAAGCAAATTTGAATCATAGACTATGAAGGTGTTCACTTAACTGGGCATACCTAGTAATAAGCCAGCACCTGCATTTTAACTGCATTTTATTTTGCTTTACTTCTATATTTAAGGGTCTGAAAGAGTCATTAAAAATTTTCCCTTCCATCTTATGGCATGTTATGGTGGAAATTACATGTTACAATGGCGATCAGAATCTGAGATTCATGAAGGTCTGAGGACTGCCACTAAGCTTCACTCAGATCCTATTTATTCTGACTTGACACATAATTCTGGTTTATCTGGTTTCCCTGCCTACTTCAGCTTAGAAGTGGCAGATTAGAAGGTCATATTTTGACAGATAGAGAACAGTACTGGAGAAGACAAACTAAAAACAGACAAAAACACTAAACTGGTATAGCAATGAGGAGTCATTTTAGTTCAGGAGGAAACTGCCAACACCCTTATACAGCAGAATGCACCGGCCATATTAACTGCACAGGACAGAAATTAATGTACATAACGGTGACCTTGATTTATCAAAAAAAGGTTATGTTTAGAATATTCTGAATCTTGAGAGGGTTATATACTTTTTATGGGTACATACTAAAAAGACTGACATTAAAATGGTCAAAATAATTTAGCAGTTAAAGGGCTGTCAGTTATGTGAACAATTCACTTAAGTCCCTAATGATACCAGACAAATGCTGAGTGGATAAATCTCAAAAATCCCATTATATTTAACAAATACTATATAGTGTAGATAATGAACATTTATGATCAACACTTATGATGATGACTTTGGCCGGGGAGAACTATGTTACACATTAAATTTACACAGTGTAGACAATCAACATTTATGATGCTTAGTGTTTTAGGGGGAGAAAAAGACCTAAGTTAAACAGTAAAATTCTCTCCCTTTGTTGAACATTCAGTAATTTTTCTCACCCTTAAAAAAAATGTTTTCTTGTCACCAATTTTGGTTTCCTTTCTCCTTCTATTTGCCAAAGTGAAAAAATAAAAGTATTTTAATAGTTTTCCCCACTTACAGCTAACCCCTTTATCCAGAGCCCACTAACACACCTGATCTAGGTATAGTCCCTTCTCATAAAACAGTGCTTTCATACCGAGTGTTAAAACTCAGAAGAGTCGTACTTAAGTCTTATGGCTGAACAAAAGAGGCACATAAATTAGTGGTTATGTTCAAACCACTATTCTTCGTTTAAGGGCAGAGACAACTACAGTGTAAAACCATATAAGCATTAGTAAGGAACACTTTAGTTTACGTTGGACATCTGAATCAGAGAATATCACTCTCCAAGTCTCTATGGCCAAAAGGAAAATAAAACCCCAGCCATCATGTCAAGAAATCTGTATATCCCTTTCAAACATCATAAAATGGAATTATTTGTATTTATTTCACTATATTGTTTCCTTTAATAACAGCAGTGATTTGTGATGAGCTGGAGAAAGTGGGCTAAAAGGTACATGGTATCCATCCCAAAAAAAGGGTGGGGAAGGGGCAAGAAAGACCCGATCCTATAGAAGGGGAGGGGCAGAAGGATCTGACTTGGAAGAGTCTACTTAACTCCCTATCCGCATCACCCTAGATGGCTTCACCAGACGAGAGACTAGAAAAGAGGAATCATATCTCGTAAAAAAGATAGGGATCCAGCCCCTTTTGGGGGCGGTGGGAGAAGAAATCCCCACCCTGCCTGGAAATCCGACACTACGGGGAAACAAACGAGCCATCTCGGGCTAGCTACGGGTCCAGGTGCAGCAGAAAACGCCCGGCGCCCCCCGGGACAGCCCGGGTGGGGATGCCCGCCTCCCGTCTCCCACTCCCCCGCCAGGTCCTCCTCCTCCGGGATGGGCGCAGCCCGGGCCCCCGCCGCCCTCCCGCCCCCCGTCCTCAGCTCCCTCCCTCCCGCCCTGAGCCTTCTCCCGGCCGAGGGCTGTTTCCCGCGGGTCCACTGGAAGGCCCGGCCCGCTTGGCACCTTTGATGACGCGTTCGGTGGTGGAGAGGTGGAGGTTCCTCCCGGACATGGTCCCCTCGGCCTCCTCCCGGTCCAGGAGACCGCCAGACGTGCGCCTCCGCCTTCGTCCCCAGCCGTCTCGGCTCCCCGGGGCCGGTCAGCCCGCTGCGCCCCGGCCCCGCTCCTCAGGGCGGCCCAGGCACCAGAAGGAGGCGGCCGCGGCAGCCCGGCCTCGAACCCCACCGACACGATGCGGGCCCACTGGCCGCTCCTTCCTGACGTGCCGAGTCGGGAGCGCCCGCGACCGCGGCTGAGGGAGGAAACCCAGGCGGCCGCGGCTGCTCGCGGCCGGGGCCCGCGTGCGCGCGCGCGCGTTCCCGCCCGGCGCCCTCCCAACTTCCCGGCGGCCCGCGCGCCGCCGCCGCGCCGAGGCCCAGCGCGCGCCCCGCTGCGCCGGCCGGTGCGGCCGCCTGACCTCGCGTCCCGGACGGTCGGTGACCCTGACTCTACCCTTCGCGCGGAGGCCCTTGGCCCGCGCCCCCAGCCCCTACACGCGCCTGGCGCACGCGCGTTTCCTTCCTCTCCTCCAGCTTCCGACAGTCGGTTCTGCCATCTCTGCCTGTCCTCCCCGCAGCTGACTCCTTCCCGGCTGCCTGCGCCGCCGGGGCCTGGAGCACCGAACGCCAGCCCCTTGGTCCTGCACCGAAAACCCCAGCGGAGCAGCGGCCATCTTGTGACCCGGCCGGCGCGACCCGGCAGCTGCTCGGCGGGGCCCTGAACCTCCTGTCCCCCTGGGGCCACCCTACCCTCCGAGTCCTTTCCACCCGAGGCCTCCTTCCCTTTCCTCTGGGTCTCCCCCGCCCCCAACTCTGTCTCTAGGAGTCGTTATCAATTTGACCTCGTTCCTTCCCCTAGTTTCCCCTCCCGCCAGTCACCAAGCCCATTTAAACCCCTGATTTGTCACATTTGTTGAAGGCAGTATAGGAAGAAGGACGTTCGCGTCCAACCTATATCAATCCAGAAGTGGAGGGGAGGGGCGGTGTCAGTTTCCAAGTGGGGGTGGGGGGTGGGTAAGACCCTCCGCTGGGTTTCACGATGTCCTCACTTCTTTCCACTTACAAGAAAGGGGACCGTCAGTCGCTCCAGGGAGCCCCTGGGCCAGACCTCCTCTGTGCAAGGCACTGACCTTCTGCGTGTCATCTACACAGTTAGAAGCAACCCCGTCCTCCCCTTTGACGCAGTGACACAGTACCTGCCTCCCCGCTCACGCTTACTGTGGAACACGAGCAAGTATCCATCGAGTCTTAATCTGGCTGATCTCTAGGTTAAAAACTGACCTTTCTTTCCTTAAATTGTAAGCTTCTAGGCTTACTACTCTAGAAACTATCTTCCCTCGAATAGAATAGAAACTGTCTTCCCTCACCGAGTATAGTGCCTGGCAAAGTCAAAAGTATTTTGATTTTAGCCATGATAATGGAATATTGAAACTAAGATCCAAGGAAGTATATGCAACTTAACAGGAAAACCAGTCTTAACAATTACTGTGGTGACCAATAAGTAGTCAGATGTGGTTCTGTACATTTAAATTAAATAAAATTTAAATAATCATTTCCTCAAGTGCACTAGCCACATTTCAAATGCTCAGTAACTACCTGTGGCTAGTGGCTACCTTATTGGATATGGTAGAATATGACGTTTCCATCATAGCATAAAATTCTTTTGGACAGCTCCCAGCTAAAAGACTACAGGAGGTAAACCTAAACCCCATTAATATAGATTTATGTATTGGGAGGAGAGCTGAGGATATACCCTGGAGTCAGAGTCTGAATTATGCCTTGCAGTTTTTACCTAAGGCCATTCATAGCAACCCCAACAAGGCTGTATTACTTCAGGAGCTGAATAGATTTTGGTTCTGTTTTCTTGGGTGTTGGCTTAAGGCTTCCACTCGAGAATTGTCCAGTATCCCGAGGAAGTTCTTCACTTAAGAAGTAACCAGAGCTCCACAACGCTATCAAACAGAGTAAATGTCTAAAGGTCAAAAAAGTTGGTCCCTGCAGCAGAGTAGATGCTAAAATACATCTGGAAGAACATAAACAAGATGGCTAAAAACAGTTTAAGAAAACATTGCAAGCCAACGTGGAGATGGATTATTCAATAATAGCAGTGAAAAAATTAACTGACTGATGGGATCTCAAATTGGAGCCACTCCATAACATCAAAATAAAGTGAACCTAGTTTAAAGACTTAACATGTTAAAAATAAAATATCACAGCGAAAAAAAAATGTGACAATGAATATATGTATGTTCATGTATAACTGAAAAATTGTGCTCTACACTGGAATTTGACACAACATTGTAAAATGACTATAACTCAATAAAAAATGTTTAAAAAAATAAAATAGAACGTCTAGAAGAAAATGAAGAAGTTATCCTACTTGGATAATTGTGGCAATTCTAGAGCTATTAAATGCCAGTAGATGGTGACACCCCTTCCCCACCACGGCACATTTATCAGATCAAAACCAATTTAGTGAACTCAGAGGACTTTCTAAGCTCAAAAGTAATCAAAGGAATTACAAAAGAATGTGATTTTTGACTATGTGAAAAAGATAAAACACAATTAAAGGGCACAAACCTGGGAAAACAGTTTATCTTACATGTCAGAGTAAAGAACTCACTGTTCAATAGAAGAGCGCTACAAGTATGGACAAAGCTCGTGAACAAAGAATTCATTGAAAAAAAAAAAAAAGTCGAGGGAGAGTATAGCCCAAGTGGTAGAGCTCATGCCTAGCATGTGTAGGTCCTGGGTTCAATCCCCAGTACCTCCTATAAAAATAAATAAGTAAACGTAATTAACCCCCCCCAAAAAACTGAAAAAAACTCACTATTCAACTTCATAAGTAATAAAATATGAGAATTAAAATAAGATGCCATTTTTCATATAGCAAATTGGAGAGTACTTTAAAAAGGTAACACTTGTTAGAATTACAAGTTAGCATAATTTCTTGGGAGAGGGATTTGGCTGTATCAATTAAAGAAGATATATTTATGGCCAATGAAAACATTCTCAACATTATTAAGTCATCAGGAAAATGCAAAATAAATCGTATTGAAATACCACTTTACTAGCTTAGGAGAGCTAAAATGAAAGACTCTCATCACTCCATTGGCATGGATGGGAACAAGTGGGGCTCTCCTACATCAATGGAGGAAGAGTAAAATGCTACAGCTACTTTGGAAGCTTCTTATAAAGTTAAATATACACCTACTCTATGACCCAGTAATTCTACCCTTAGGTATTTTACCCAACAGCAATAATTATCCAAATAGTGGAATATTACTCAGCTAATAAAAAGGAAATAATTACTGATACATGCAACAGTATGGATGAATCTCAGAAACATTATGGTGAACAAAAGAAGCAAGACACAAAACAGTACATATTATATTATTTATTTTACATAGGAAAATGGTTAAATGAAGTATGACATTGGATGGGACATTGTACATTATGAAAAATCATATTTTAGGTTCAAAAGATATTTGATAGCATGAGAAAAGCCTCCAGAGGTAATGAAAAGTGAAAAAGCTAGAATATAATCATGTACAGTATGGACTCCATTTTATTAACAAAGAAGCTAACGTACACATAAAAAGACTAGAAGGAAATATTAATATATTCTTTCATTCATTAAATGTCAATTAGCTGCCAGCCGTGCCAGGCATTGCACTAAGTAGCGCAGATACAGTGATGAACTAAAACCAACACAGTTCATACCCCCACGGAGCATTAGCTGATGAGGAAAAACATGTTAACAGTTGCCATCTCTTGGTGGCATGACTAAGAGTCATTTATAAAAATCGATTTTTTCAATCCCCAGTGCCTCCGTTAAAAAATAAATAAATAAACCTAATTACCTCCCCCCACCAAAAACCCCCCAATTTTCTATATTTTATAGATTTTCTATGGTGAGAAAGTATTACTTTATAACTAGGTGAAAAAAAATTTTAAGTGCTCATTTCTTTCAAAGGCCTGTTGTCCAGGCCTATTTCCAGTAGCATTAAATATTCATTTGGGGAACTTTCTGATTGACTTCTCAGATCAAAATGAAAGATCTAGAAGTACTCAATAAAAATATAAAAAGAAGAAAACTCTAATTAACCTCCCTTCCCAAACAAGTTCTTTCTGATGAATCAAGACTTCAATTTATTGGTGGTGCTGGTGGTAATGTTTTTAGTCTCACATTAATAATAGTTCCCAGCAATAAGCGGAGAGTTCCTTTTCACTCAGCTTGTATACCTGTCCACCTGACTAGGGTCAGTCATATTTTTACCTAATTGGTGAATTTGATTCTCTTTTCTTTTACTTCCTGCATTGGTCAGAATTGACTAAATATTTGAAACTACTAAGATTCATGCTTAATTGGCAGTTCTACTAATTTCTTCAAATCTAGGTTTCCATGTTACAGGGTTTGTGAGACTTGGTATAGTTCCTTGTGAAACTCCCTGAGCATCTCATAAGCCTTAATTAATGACCAACTCTGCTGAGAAATAATTATGAACATTTTTAATTTAACAAAAGCACAGGGAATCCTAGTTTCCACTGTTGCGTAAAAATAACCTGGCCTCAGTGTCTATTTGTATGAAACCATTAAATATTAAACTTCTGTGTTAAATGCAGGCAAGAGAACTACAGAATCTCTTTAAAAACAGAATAAAATGAGCGTTTCTAAAATAGCAACACAGAGCAAAAGTATTTTATAGTGTATAATCTCTAATTTTATATGCAAAGCACTACATAAGTGTTTTTGTTAATAATACATATTGTATGGACATTACATGCTTTGTTTTATCCATATCGTCCTATAAGTGCATTTAATTTTGATTAAATTACCTTTGCATGAATACCTCCCACCTCACAGTCTTACGGTCTAAAAAAATTAGTGAATCCAGATAAAAAAATATTTTGTGTGTGACTGGAAAAACATGGTCCAAAGCAACATTCTACCAATCATAGCCTGATATCAAATTAATAATCTCTTTAGACACTTGTAAAGTGAAAATATGCTAATGAAAGTTTTGCTGACGGGTAAATACATATTTACAGATTGATATTCAGGTCATTTGGAGGGCAAAGTGTAAACCTTTTAATAGTGTGTTATCCCTTGGTCTTCCTGGGAGAACCCAATACTATAAATGTGACAAGGATTGAGGAGCCCCCAGGCTGCCATCACCCCCTATTACTTTTGTTTAAATCATTACAAAGGAGAAAATGGTGGCAGTATTACTGGCTACGTAATACAGTACCGTCTAGGAGAATAGAACTTAATACCTCTCTCACACCTGGGCTCCAGCAGTCCACAGGTTAGATGCCACAGGCAGATGTCACAGGCATCCATCAAATTGCTTGGGCCAAAAATTTAGAGTGGGGGACGAGCAGAGAGGGAGGTTCAGTTCCTCACACACCATAGCCTGTAAACTTACTCCCCCTACAGTCCATTTTTCCATATAACAGGTCTTTCTCAACTTAAAACAAAAATCTGATTTATGGTATTCCTCTGCTTAAAACCCTCAAGTGTCTCCTTTTTTCTCAAAGTGCTTTTTTTAAATTGAATTATGGTTACCAAAAGGGAAGAAGGGAGGGGAGAGATAAACTAGGAGTTTGGGATTTGCAGACACACACTGCTATCTATATATATAAAATAGATAAACAACAAGGTCCTACTGTATAGCACAGGGAACTATATTCAATAGGTGTAATAACCTATAATGAAAAAGTATACACACACACACACACACACACACACATAAAACTGAATCACTATGCTGTACACCAGAAATGAACACATTATGGTCTACTTTTTAGTAGACTCCTGTCTACTTCACTGAATTCAGCTCAAACTTCCTCCCCTCTGTCCACTGCGGTTCAGATATAGTGGCCTTGGTTATTGTAAGTTCTGCAATTTAAACAAACTGGCCTCAAAGAGACCAAGCTCATCTCTGTCCCAGGGCGCTAGCATTTGCTGTCCCTTTTGCCTGGAGCATTCTCCTAGATCTTCACAAAGACACCCCCTCGTTACTCCTTAACTCAAGTGCCGTCTCCCGAGAGAGTCCTTCTCTGACCACCTGAAGCAGCTAAAGCTACAACACCCCACCACTCTCTTCCTCATTACCATAAATTATCCACAGCATCTCTTCCTTTTGACTCCCCTCACTCTTTAAGGGGAGTCCCGTTGTCTGCCTTGTTCACTGCCGGTGTCATGTTGTCAGGCTGTACACGGCACGAGGTTGGAGCGCAGTTATTTGTCGAATGAGTGAATATCGACTTACTCTGGTCCTGAGCAGAAGTTCTTCACCTGTGATGCAAGGGTTTCAAATCACTCCCTCCCCATCCAGCTCCCAACTATAAATGAAAATAAGATTTTGAGTATTTCTTTAAGTGCTTTGGGCGGGGGGTGAGAAATCTGTAGGAAAGCATGTATTTTTCGGATTCTCAAAAGAATCCAGACAACAAAATGTTAATGACCACTGGTCTAGAGTTTTCATTTATGAAGTGCTTCCTAATATATTTAGTTCTCATTATGCAGATAGATAATAAAGATATGATCATTTCTACCTCTTAGATTAAGACACTGAGTTGTGGAGAGTTTAAACATATCAGAGTTCACACAGTCAGTGATGAAATTGATGCAGACCTGTTCTTTTGGACTCAAAATCCTGTGCTCTTCTGGCTGAAGACCAAGATAGAACCCAGAACCCAGGGCTGCTAGGTCTGCATTCATTCTAGCTTATCTTCATTGGCTTCAAAAAGCATCAAAATTAAAACACTTTTCTAAAGGCTTTCTTATTTAAACTAACTTATGAGGCTGCATTACAATGAAAAAAGTTTTATCATCAGCTGGATCGAGGCAGTTTTCAAGCAAAAATTTAATGTATGAAGCAGAGAATGTAAAGTCGCTTTCTATTAGGCTAGGAGCAGCACTGTGAAATAGCTTTGCAGGAGTAAATGTAACACATCTGAAAACCAAATGAAAACAATGTTGATACCTCTAACGTTGAGATCTTATCTACCCTTTTAGTTAGGATATGTAATTGAACCATCTATATGCTGAAAAGTCAATTTAATCTAATTTTTAAAAATTAGCTTTCCCAGAAAAGAAAAATCTAAATCTAATCTCTTTCTTCTGCTCATTCAATTTTCAAGAGAAATGGGAGGTGAGGCCTACATTATTTGGAGAATTACTACAAAATATTTAAACCATGTGAATTTGGCTGCATGAGATATTTCTTCTCAAGGGCCATACCTATAGGGTACAACCAGACACTGGCTTCAAAAGAGCTTGTTTTACTAACCTCAAGAAGTGATAAGGAACATGCCACTTGAAAGAATCTCCTCTTCTGGGAGGATACAGTAGATCGGAGACTTTTTTCCTTCCTTACTAGCGTCTATAACTAAATAACTAATCCTTTATTTTAAGAAAGAAAAAAAGTCTCCTTTATTGAATTAGTTCTCCTCCTTAAAATTGACAAGGTTAACATCATGCGTTAGAAGGAATTTCCATTTAATTGGCCTGGGTGTCATTCTTAGATTTTGATGCATTTAAGAATGTTAGCTGAGTAATGTGCGTGCCGGGTGTCCTGGGACCTGCCACCTGCCCCAGTGTGAAGCACCACGCCAGGTCCCTGCTGCCCCCGCAGCCATGTGCGCCAGCAGGCGGTGCACAGGCCCAGCCCCACGCATAGCAAGGGTGGCAAATAGAAGGACAACCCTACTGAAGATGGCTCGTCTCCCTCACTGGCAGTCACAGAAGGAAGAAGGGCGAATTCACCCACTTAACTGGGCTTGTCTGCAGCTAGGCGCAGACACCATCCACCAGCGTATCCAGGAATTCTAAGTTCCACGTTGGGGTCCGAGGGCTTCACCTGGGCAGCTTCAGTGCCCCCACAGGTGTGGCAGTGGACACCAGTGGAGACATTATTGTGGAAGACTCCGGCAATCATTGGGTCAGCATCTTTTCTTTTGAGGGCAAGAGAGGAGCTGGTTGCCTCATGGGCCCCAAGGGAATGGCCATGGAACTGAATGGACATATCATAGTGGTTGACAAGTTGCCGCATCTTTCTTTAGCTTCTGGTCCAATGGCAAGCTGGTTGGCCACTGGGGGACCATGGGGCCACTGACCACCACTTTGCAAGGCCCCATCTTGTGGATGTGAACAAGAATGAGATTGAAGTGCTAGGTTTCCATACCACTCAGTGAAGGTACACGGAGCTGACAGAACTTCTCTTTAGGTATGGCCCCCCAGGAGGGCAGTGGGCGGTTCAGGGCCCCAAAGAGCATCCTTGGGGCTGACTGGGGCAGTAGCCCCATCCAGGTATCCTATAGCTCTGGCTGTCTCCTCTCCTGTATCAAGTCTGCAGAGCCACCATAGCACCCAAAGGGCCAGGCACTGGCCTCAGATGGCTACATGGTGGTGGCCTACCCTGGGGCCAACAGAAATAGTCAATAAGCAATCTATAATAGGAATAGAAGAGTTTTATTTGAGCCAAACTGAGGACTATAGCTTGGAAGACAGCCTCTCAGATAACTGAGGAACTGCTCCAGAAAAGCATGGTTTTCAGCAGAGTTTTATGTCTTGTCAGAACAAAGACTATTAAACAAGTCAGGGATACATTCCTTCAAGGTTTCAAAAACAAAACAAAACAAAACCAAAAACAGATCATGTACACAGCAAGTCAGTATGGCCTTGGCACCTGGGAAGGGAGTCTCGTCGAAGGATTACCAGCACTGGTGTCCCAGGTGGGGAAGCATTTAATCTTTATGTTTAAACATGGACATTCTTTACTTCTGGTCAATGTGCCATTCTCTTAATAAAGCAGATGTACAGTGTACATTTGACAGGCCATGAACAGGCTGTTCTAATTAGCATAAAATTCAAGTTAACTCATACGTAAGCCAGAATGACTTTTCCATATCTCAGTATATGAAAATTTCTTTTATCATTGGTAGCCACTGTTTTAAGGCCTATGCCACCTCCAGTAGCTGCATGGATGCCCTGCCATACTCGTGTAAGGATGTACCTAGGGGTGACTGGACAAGATGTTCTAGCCAGAATCTGGCAGCCCTGAATGTGGGCTGTGGGTGTGGTACACCCAGTACCCTCCCTTTCCCCATCTCCGAACCCCAGGGTTGCTCTTTATTTATTTGATTCTAGTTTTGACTGAGGGCAGGGGGGCTGGACTGTGGTCCCAAGGATGTGTGCAAAGCTTCACTGTACCCTCCTTACACATCTCCCTTGTCCCCTCAATCTGCTCCCCAACCCCCACCCTGGGGCCAAAACAGCCTCTTACTTCAGGGCAGAAGTCCCTCTGGTTGTCTGCCTACCACCCTATACACAGAGACATACCCCATCTCTCATATTAAATGAGCCCACACACAAAAAGCCAAATGCAGGACAATATGTATTTTTAAAGCACATTTTTCATATTTAGAATCGCCGCGTCCAAAGATTTCTTTTCAGGGACCTCCACTGGGAAATTCTGATGGCTATTACATGTGTATATTTATAAAAACATGTGTGGATTATCGCCCAAGTTTATTCTTAGGCAACCTCAATGTTCCGGCAATCTATAAGCAAACCACAGAGAGAGAGAAAAACCCAGAGCCAAATGGAAAAAAATAACTACTTCTTGGCTTATGATTGCCAGGGTTAGAACACTTTCAGGTTATTCCTTAACTATAATTGATGCCACTGTCTCAGAATCCCACCCACTGCCAGGGTCAAAGATTGCTGTTACACAGGAAGGGTAGTCTGTAAACTCCCTTCCTTCATTCAAAATAAACTCGGAATAGACATCTGGCAAGAAGGGTTGTGAAGTGGGAAAGAAAAATATTTTTCGGCTGACAGCTCTAAACAGACTTAGCAGAGGATAAGGACCTATGGATCTTTTCCAAACACCATTTTTTTTTTCCTACTTAAATGGTATGTAATTCAGGTTATTCCAGAAGGATGAAAAGGATTCACAGGGATTCAAACCGATCATTCTTGAGAAGTTTAGGTATTATTGCTCTACATCATTAAGAGAGCAAAAGTCTTTAAAATAGATGAGTATTGCTTTCCCACAAATCAAAAACCCTGTGTCCGCATTTGGTGTCTTTTATCATTTCTCAAAATGGAATTTGCTCAAATCAGATCTCAGCATCACTGAATGGTAAGTGTGTGCAGAAGCAACACGACAGAAGGGCATTCACCTTCCACCAAAAATGTCCTAAATGGCTTAGCTGGTAAAGAGTATTACGAAGAGATAGCTAAGATAGATCAAAGTTTTGATCTTAGCGACCTGTTTACTTTGCTTAGCTCTATTTTACACTGGCCACAAACTCACCTCTCTCAAACTCCTGTTTCTAAATAAAGAAGGACCAGGAAACAAGGCATTAACAAACCTGACACCAAAAGCAGGAGAACACAAAGGTACTGCTGCCGGTGGAAAAGGCGCCTTTCCATAGACATGAAACTTACAGGCATTTCACCGCTCTTTTCATGCATTCCTTCCGTGTGGCAGGTCCCGGAATCACAGGAAGAAACGAGGGATAGCCTCCACTCAGGAGGAACTCGATGTGTAAGAACAACAGAAACGATAATGCAAGTCCAGTAACTGAGGTATGAAAAACAGAGGCACTAACCCCAGCCTGGGAAGGCTCTCCAGAGGTGGCACAAGCTGGAGGCTGGAGTGGATGTCATTTTAAAAACTGTAGCCGATGCTAGTCCAATATAGTAGCTAGCTAATGCAATTTAATTTCTTTTTTTGGGGGGGGGAGTAATTAGGTTTATTTATTTATTTATTTAATGGAGGTACTGGGGATTGAACCCTTGTGCATGTTAGGCACTCACTCTACCACTGAGCTATACCCTCCCCCCCAGCTGATGCAATTTAAAAGACCAATATGAGCCACTTAATATATTATTCTTTTCTTTGAGGGGGTAGGTAGTTAGGTTTGTTTGTTTGTTTGTTTGTTGAACAGTGGTACTGGGGATTGAACCCAGGACCTCATGAATGCTGAGCATGCGCTCTAACATTGAGCTCTACCCTCCTCCAATATATTATTCTTGAGTTTAAGAAAAATGGGACGCTCAAGCAATAGTCATCTGGGGATCTCTATTGTATGTAGCAATAAGATGGCATCAAATTCTTTGACCCTACTGCTCACTTTTGTTGTTGAAGATAAACGGATCCCTGGCCCTATACATAAACTGGAATAAGAACAGGTTTAGAATTTTGTCTCACGATAGGACTTTCCCCTGTAAGACATACAGGAGACGTGGTTTAAATGAACCAAGTGATTCTCCAACTTTCAAATCGTGGTTTTACATACGGGAAAACAGTGAGACAGAAAAGTTCATCTTAGGAAACACTCGTCCATCACTGATGAAGTCCCATGCTCCATGAAATAAGTTAATCATTTTATTATTTTATTTTATTGTGTTAACATTTAAATTCTTTCTTTTTTTTTTTTTTGGTTATTGTTGTTCTTTTTTGGGGGGAGGAGGGGAGATAATTAGGTTTACTTATTTATTTTTTTATTTAACAGAGGTACTGGAAATTGAACCCACGACTTCTTGCATGCTAAGCATGCGCTCTACCTCCTGAGCTACACCCTCCCCCCTAAATTAATCATTTTAAAGTGAGCATGTTTACTATCTGAGGTTCCTTCTAAAATCCCCTTAGGGAGTGGGGGGGGGGGCTATAGCTCAGTGGTAGAGCGTATGCTTGGCATACACAAGATCCTGGGTTCAATCCCCAGTACCTCCACTAAAAAAAAAAAAAAAAGGAAAGAAAATAGTTGCAGAGAATACAGAGTCCAGAGCCTACTAAGCTGAAAAATAAAACTCCATCTTCAACCTTGCCAGCCAATTAAAAAAAAAATTTTTTTTTAAATTAAATCTCTCCAAATGGAAGGTAGACCAGTAAAACAAAGCTTTGTAAATTAGTGAGACACTGTCGCCACCTTGTGTTTAACAGTCTTCATTACACTCACAATACAGTGAAAGATCACACTTGGGATTCAACAGTTACAGAATATAGCTTTATTAATAGAATTTTACAAATAAAAACATTTACAGTCCACATAACTTAAGGTATTTTCTTTTCTAATTTATCCTCATAACACCTGAGTTATTTAAAAAACACTGTGATGGAACTGCAGAACTGTAAAAGGAAATATGAATAATAAAAACCTAACCTCTCTCTTTTGCAAAAATCAGTAACTTTTTGTTTTCTAAGTGGATTCCAACATACTACCATCTCCACATTACCACGGGGAAGAGGACTTACTAAAAACAGACCTTAGGATACCAGAACAGAGAAGCCTTCTTTTTTAAATCCAGGGTGAAGGACCAATGAAAGACCCTAGTTGACCCTATACACAAAACAACCTTTGGGGCAAGGACAGAAGGCAACCTGAAAGCCAGGGTGAGTGAGAAGCAACAGAACCCTTGCTCCTGGGTCACTGCTGCATGTGACAGACTTTCCTACAGTTATCCTTCGTAGGAGCTGGTCCATACGGGGCAACAGAAGTTGAGGATGTGAATGCCAGGGGTGAAAAAGTCCTCAGAACTTGCTACTCTTCAGACTTCTACTATGTACAAATGCTTAAAACAGCAAATCCAACGCTTAGAAGTCACAAAAAAATTGCCATATTTTCAATGCATGAGGCAAATCTGTTGCCAATGGCAACATACAATCAGTTGCACGATTTAAGTGTCTCCACCCCTCCTAAGTTCCAACTAGACTGGCCTCTGGACCAATTACAGTTTGAAGAGAATTTCCCTTTGAGGCAGCTGTCAATGAAAGGAAAGTTCTTACCATAGACGTGCACGAGAAGGGAAAGCACCCTATCGCTCCATCTTTTACTTTTTAATTTGTTAAAGATTACATTTTTGAGCTCTTCTACAACTAGAAACCCACTAATTCTTACTTAGTATTCTACTTCAAGAATAACGGTATTTGTAAGGAATGACAGATCTACAGGGAATGCTAAAATTATAAATTTAATACATCGATGAGAATTAGGGAAGCAAAATCTTCTAAAGTCTTAAAGTTTTTGAGTGTTATTTTCTGCTAGCTCTGAAAGCAGTTTGAGAAAAATAAAACAGAAAAGACAAAGAATCATTTGAAAACACTAACAATAACAGGAATAAGGATATTATAAAAAGTTAAGATTCCAACATTCAAGGAATTGATTCTTTGGTAAAAACTGGACCATAATTCTACCAGGAGTCTGTCCTGATAATTCATCTAGAATCTTGAGAACTGAGTTTTCCTTCCTCTTCCGCCCATCTCAAATCTATCAAAGCCAACAGGCAAGATGAGAAAAAAAAGTTAAAAAGCATCACTGGAGGTTTTCCCGCTCATGTTCTTTTCAAGAATGTTCCTGGTTTGAGGGTTGTTCCCCAGGAAGAAAAAAAAAAAAAGAGTAGATGCTGCTTTTAATTACTATAGAATGGAAAATTTTCCTGGCAGAACGGAAAAAGTCACAGGTGGTGGCAACGAACCAGCACCTGCCAGTCACGTGCACAAGTCAGTTTGCGAGCACAGCCCCTGGGCTGCAACTGTGGGCACCGCTGAGGGAGGCTTCTGGAGAGGTCGGCTCCCCAGAGTGGCTAAAGAATCTCACATTATCAATATGATAATAATAAAGCAATTCACCTAGTGAACTTGGGGATTAGCTCCCCTTGCAGCCAGAGCGCCGAGGAGAGGGCTCCACAGGGCCTGAGGCTGGCCTACAGTCTCACAAACGAGTCTATCCGTCCATTTTCTGAAAAGAGTTAGAGCAATTTATATTCCAATTTGATACAGGATTCGCCCCTTCCTGTTTGGGGGGAGGGAGGTGGGGAAGGAGGAGGAGCCCAGACAGCGCAGTGTAACCAGTAGGTCCTCTGTTCTGCAAACACCAGCGGTGCCCCCATCCACGCTCTGGGCCTTGTCTCTCAGAGTTCTATGGCTTGTACTGTTGTTATTTATGGAATTAACAAACCCTAAATGTCACCTGCACTGATTCCATTTCTGATTACCCTTGTGGAAAAGCGTAAGCTGCACCCCGATTCTCTGGGGCAACCTGCCACTTGGCAGCAGAAGCGGTGACCGGGGAGGTAAACGTGTGCAGTCTCCCCTCTGCAATGAGCATCATGAATGTGCTTAGAATGTGCTCCCAGGGAGGCAGCGGAAAAGTCTCTCAGGAGATGGGAGTGTGGAAGGGGAGGTGTCTCCTTTCTCTGCCCTCCAGTCTGTCACTGCCTAAAAGGAGGGGAAGTTCAGCCACAGAACTCTGTGTCTGCTCACCTGGACGGCCAGGAAACCCCAGGTGCAGTCAGAACCAACGCCTGGCGTCCCCGGGGGAACAAGTAACTGTCCCAACGAGACACACACCATCGGGTCTACTTCCCCCCCTCTCAGGAGGATCCCTGCCTCTCCTTGTCTGTTTCCAAATTTTAGTTCTCTTTGACAAAAGAAGCAAGCAACTGCACAGCTTGGAAAAAACAGGAGGGATTCCTGTCGTTTGTACCTTTTCTGTAAAAACAGGCGAATTCATTTAAAAATGGGTCACCTTGAGGCCCAGGATGCACAGTTAGATTTATGGGCCCCAAACTATATAGATTCACCACACTTCTGATATTTCTAACCGAGTTATGACTCTTGGCTATATTTCTGCATCGTAGGGCCAAGGATTCAGAACGTCTCAGTGCTGGTTGGAAGAGAAAGAGGTCAGAGTAACCAGAGAAAAAAAGTTAGGCTTGTCTTTTCAGCTGCATTCAGTTCCAGAATCACTCTGAGAAAGAAGAGAAGGAGAGAGGCACTACCTAGAGGCTGGTTACCAGGGCAGCTTATTCCTAGGACAGAGCATTTTAAAAACAGCTGACACTTGAATGCAGGAATACAGTCCGTGTCACAGTTTTTAATAGGACTGCCTCTTCCGAGGAGCTTCATGGACGAGGCGTCCTCCAGCAGGGGACAGGATAGCCCGGGGCCAGACCTCCAATCCCGCTGGCTCCAGGCAGGGCCCTACCCGATCTGGATCTGTCCTGAATACATGGTAAGGAGCAGCATGATGGCGAAACCAGTCAAGAGGCCCAGGTTCTGGATGACAAAGGGGACCAAGATACTGCCCTTCCTTTCATCCTCTTGGCAGACCTCGTTCATCTCGGGGAACTGGGGAAGAGAGAAAAACAACAGAGCTGAAGTTCCCGTCTGAACCTGTTCGCAGGACATTCAGTGCGAGAGAGAGTACCTGTATTTATACCTAAGAATTGTTACAGTACTTCTTAATATTTATATGAGAATATCAACACAGACAGTAGCATAAATATTGTTTTAGCTATTATTTTACATAGTTAACATATACACATAATTGGCTTATAAGGAAAATCAACAGCAGCAGCCTCTAGAACATAAACTTAACAGCCTTTCTCCAAGGTGGTTACTGCCACTTTACAACTATTGAGGAAAAACAAAGTACTGCATGTGCGTGTAGCCCTGGATGTGTTCAGATGCTGGCTAAAAATAGCCACTTTGATAAAAATTACTGTGACCTTTTAAAAGCACTTGAGGGGGGAGGGTGTAGCTCAGTGGTAGAGGGCATGCTTAGCATGCAGGAGGCCCTGGGTTCAATTCCCAGCACCTCCACTGAAATAAATAAACACATAAATAAACAAATCTAATTACCCACCCCCTTCCAAACCAAAATGAAACAGATAAAAGCACCTGAAAAGGTCTTTTGGCTACCAAAATGTTGTCATGTGTTTGGAAAACTGAGTATCTGTGTAAGGAACCAGAGAACAGAGCTATGACACAAGGCCTCCTGCTGTTGGTCAGCAAGGCAGGTGACAAAAAATACCCTAACCCCAGGGAGGGCCACCCACAGAGGAGACGCTAAGATGTTTCCCTGGGCTGAGTGTAGGCGCTTATCATCGCATCAGAAATACTACTTTCCAAGGTTACGGAAAATAATTCATGCAAACATGCCAAAGAACACGTCATGCCAACAAACAAGGAAAGAAATCAACCAGTCAGTTATACAAAAGATGCAACAACAAACCAGACCCCTCACTAGCAAACTCAAAACTACTTAAGTGGTTATGTCAAAGGTTAGCAGGTCCAGCACAGGGTACACTCTCAGACACTGCTAATAACGTAAGGAAGGGTACATCTTTTTAAAAGCAATCTGGCAATACGTATTGAAAGCCCCAAACCATGCATCCCTTCTGAGCCAGCAGTTCTTGCTCTGGATAAGGTCACTCCTCTCACCAAATGACACCGCCACTGAGAAGGATGCTTTTTAAAGAGTATGCAACATGAAAAATGTCTGGGATACATTAAGTGAAAAAGAAACCAGGATATAACATTATATATTCAATGTGATCAGAGTTATTTACAAACAAACACAATGCACTGAGACAAAAAAGAAACAAACCCAAGTGGTGGTGGTGTTCTGGGGGAGAATAATTATGGGTAATATTCTTTCCTTCCTTCCCTCCTAGCTTCCTTCTTTTCATTTATCTGTAATACTTAAGTAAGGACACTGGAGCTGAGTTTGATCATTTTCTTTAATGACACAAGCTTTTCATCCTTTAAAATCTAATGTCTCCTTATGTCACTGAACTGTACACTTAGGTAATTGTGTGGTACGTGAACTGACTCCTCAATAAAGCTGTTATTAAAACCTAACTAATGTCCCCTTAGCTGTCTTCCCAGCTAATGACTTTAATAACGGATCCAGTTTTGCTTACGTGGCAGAAAGTACATTAGACTTACCATATCAGCCAGAGAGATATAAAGGAACATTCCTCCAGCCAGTGCAAAGATCCAGTTGGCAGAGAAGTGGTTGCTGGCTAAGATGCCAAAGGCCAGACCCACGTAACAGCAGCAGGCAGAGAGGAAGTTAAAGAAGAGAGCCTGCTGGATATTCATGCCGGCATTGAGCAGGATGACGAAGTCTCCTATGGCAGGGGAAACAAGAGGGGAGGGTGTGGGCAGAAGAGTCATACTACCTCGTGGGACACAGAACTGGATGAGGACAGACTGCTTAAATGATGGATGGAGACCGGGTGAAAATCAAGACAGCCCCCGACTGGAGACCACAGTGGCAAGACTTAGGGCCCCCTTCATCTCCACGCCGGGAGCCGTCTCCATCTGCGAGGCTGGCCATGTACTTCCAGCCTAGAGGCTGAAAGCTGTGTACATGATTTTCAAAAGGCCATTTAGCAATGGCCTCATTTGTCTTTTGATTGATGGTGAAACAGAAGGAGTTTCCTTCCTCAAAACTAAAATGAATGGTATTTTTAGGAAACAAAATTGTGACTGAGGGAAGTTAAGTAATTTGCCCAAAGTCATAAGCCAATAAATGGCAAAGCCGGGACTTGACCTTGAGTGTCTGTGCCTGCAAAGTCGGCTTTTTACACTCTCCCTCTGATAAAACCAAGGACCTTCCAAACCCTGGTTCATCTACCTCTATGCACTAGCCTTCTAACATCACATCTCAGCCTCTGGAAGAGTGGTAGGATCTAAGAGACCTGTACTGAGCACTCAGAAGAGCGTTATGGTGCGTAGGAGTCCTTTCCACCATTGTTTCCCTTTTGCTCCTCATGATAAATCAGAGAGTGAGGTAGGTACCATTATGAACCCCATCGTACAGGTGAGGAAACTGAGCCACAGGATGTGAGGCCGAAGGGAAACAAGCATCTCTGTAAAAACTCCGTCATTTCCAACGATCAATTTTCAATTATTCATTCAACTGTTAAGAATTGGTGGTTCGATTTCCTATAGCGTAAAGAACATGTTAATTGTAAGTGTTCTGAAGTCGGGGAGGAGCTGGCCACAGGAAGGATGCCTGGGCCAGTAATGGAGGCAGCCCAAGTGGAATGGGCTGGGAGGTTTCGGGGGGCTGAGGTGCACACACACTCACCTAGCTCGTGTGGGAACTCCTCGCAGAGGATGGCCACTGAGGTGCTGATGCCCTGGAAGACCGACACGGTGAAGGAGGCGCCGATGGCCAGGCCATCGATGAAATTGTGGAGGCCGTCGCTCAGGGTGATCATCCAGGCCAGAGTGCCGATGTCAGAGTAGCGGACACCTTTCAGCCAGTAGCAGGCGCTCTGGGAAGCCTGCAGGTCCTGGATGAGAGCCCAGCCCCAAGGCCCCAGGTCAAAGGGTGAGTGTCAAACCTGTCGTTACCGCTTAGGGGCCCCCGCCCGCCAAACAGCGGCCAGCCGACTGACCTGGACAGACAGCGAGCCCACAATGACCTTCTCATCCATCACGGGGGCCTTCCCGTCCAGCTCGCTGCTGCAGTGCTGAGGAATCATGTGGTCCAGATCCCCGTTCTGCAGCTTCTCTGTCACCCCCTCCTCCTGGTCCTTCTGGGAAGGCAGTGTCTCGGAAGCATAATGGCTATGTCCATGGTGATGCTGGAGGGACCCCAGGGAGGGGTCAGCACAATGCTCACCAAAACCACCCCACAGGGCAGGGAAGACCTCACTCCCGCCATCAGAAAAAGCACAAGCGGGCGATATGACAGGGACCTCGGGCAAGTTGTCAGAGAAAGCGGAACTGAGGGCACTGTGGGGCTGGTGGAGGACAGATCTCAGAGCAGTGACCTCAGGGCCCACACTCATTCCATCCAGGAGGCACTGCTAAGAACGTTTAGAGCTCCTCCTTGCAATGGCTAATTTTATTCCATTCAGCAACTTTTAGAGGATAATTACATGCCAGGCACCAAAGGTAACTTCTGGGGGACTATGCTGCCATCATCGGTTCTGTGTCCTTGCGCTCATACCTCAGACACAGTGCCTGTCCTTCATCTCCTAAAGGTATGGAATTCTATTAAGGAAATAATCTAGATCAACACACAGTGGGTAAATTACCGCCTAATAAAAGGCACACAGTTCAGATCTGGTTTCCGGTTTGCCCTCACCCCTTGCTAATTCCCTCCTGAGATGAAGTGGGAAATTCACTCATGAAATAATCTGTGGGTCTGAATCCAAGGTAGGAGGGTCCGGGCGAGCTCAGTGGATCGGTGTTGAGGTAACACCACTACCAGGACATGAAAGCATTTTAGAGATGGATGCTCTCCCTAGGGTCACTTCCTTTACCAACAGTTAAGCCTCACCTCATTTTTCTGTTTAAGAAGTATCTTCAAGATCTTCTCTGTGAAAAAGAAAAGATAAAAGCCCCCGAACACCATCGCAGACTTGGAGACATAATTATCTTCCAGAGGGTTGAAACCAAAAGCCTGTGGACCCCGGAAAACAAAGTGAGTTTAAGAATACAGAAAATCTTCGTTGGTCCCCTCTCATCTCTTAACTGCTTCCCTGACTCCAGGAAAGGAAAGAGACTGGGGCAACTCTGCCATCTCCCCAATCTCTTTCCAGCAAAACCTAAACCTGGATGTTTCCCTAATGTCACATCACCAGACCTGCTAGGTTCTGGCTTATTTTCTGATGCAAAAGACAAATCGTCTTTAGAATTTTAGTCTCGGGGAAAAACAGCCTTGGGTGTGATTTTCTGCTTTTAACGAGGGCTACCTTCATTTCCCCTGCTGGTTGGCTACAATGGCGAACTCTGCTGGCAAATTCCATGCTTCTGGAGAAGGGCACTAGTATTTGTTTTCATTGTTATCTAGCATCCCTGGCTGATCTGCCCGTAAACACCAGCGAGATGGTGTAATTAAACTTTCCAAAATGGGAAATCCTTTCCCCAGTTAAACAGTAAGAACTGCGGCATCTTCCTGACCGCAGACCTCCCAGCGACTACAAAGCCAAGAAAGCAGACTGTGACTGCACGTGTCAGTTTGGGGGGTTTTGTTTTGAGTTCTGGAAACTTCACTTAATAAGGGGGAGAAAGAAGAAGAAGAAAAGAATCCATTGGGAAGCAGACAGGAGCAAAAATCAGGAGAATTCTACTCCCAGTGATGCTCCTGATTTGTGTGTGTTGGTGGGGCGGGTCTGGGGAAAGTGACTGGTGACCTGCTCCTCTGTTTTCCAACAGGAAACGGGCCTCTCGAATCAGCGCCAGCTTTCTCATGAACGGGTCGCAGGTAAAAGTGACCACTGGTACCAGGGACTCGGGACTGCTTAAAGTCAAGTGTTTTTCCTTTCTGTTTTAAAGAGACAAAATGCCATCTCTACCCCTAGTGTGGTTTTCTACGAGACATAAAGGTCAAGTTCTAAAATAGAAATGATACATTCAGGCTGACTTTCCGGGAGAGTCAAATCACCTTAGGGGAAAGTGGGGCGAAAAGAGGCAACTAACAGTTGTTCTCCACAGAAAGCACTAGGATGGGAGCTCCTGTGCAGGTGGGATTCTGTATCTCGTCAAGGGATAAAACTTTACTTGTTTCCTAGACGTCACAAAACCACATCTTGGAAAACATGAACTGCTCTACGAAGCGGGGCGTCAGCTTTCTGTCTCACGTCCGGCTGGTCCGGACCTGTCAGACCACCCACAGCGCAGTGTCTCATACTTCCTGCCATCAGCGGGTCTGCTCAGAGACCATGCCAGATCAGAAACTCCTTCAAGGCCCTTTGCAAACCCTACAGACACCGGGCTCCTCCTTTGCGAAGGGTTTCTGGTTAGCCCAGGCGAAGGAGCCAGGGTGCTTGCTGTCAATGTGCGTGAGACCAGACTGGCCCCCAAACACCCTACTGAGGAGAACTGATCTTTTTATTGAAACTTATGCAACCTGCTGATGTGGGGGGTTTTGAGGTGCCCAAAATCCCCAGACTGGGAGCCGTGATCTAACTACACTATCTCCCTTCATCCAACAGATAGAGCACTAGGCACAGGCATGCTACAAACATTAACTCATGTAAATAATCCTCACAATATCGTCCTGAGGTCCATCCTATCTCCCCCATCTTACCTATAAGGAAACGGAAGCACAGACAGGTTACATGACCTGCCCAAGGTCCCAGACTTTGTGGCTGGTGGAGCTGGGATTCGAAGCCAGCTCTCACACTGACTCTGCTGCCTCTCTGAGCTCGTCCCTACGTCTCAGCATCACTTTCCAAAAGGAGAAGACCTCCTCTCTCTGCCTTCCATGGAGATGGAGGGCCCTCCCACTGTGCCCCGCCGTCCCCCCAGGGGACAGGCGTGCTCCTGCGTGAGGGGGCCCTGGCTTGCCATACCTCGGGGATGAGCTGGAAGAGGGCGTTGGAGTAGAGGGTTCCAATCGCCAGAGCTATGAAGTAGAGCAGCAGCCTCTTGTAAAAAGTCTTCTTCATAAAGGGCACCACGCTGGCCCCCATGAGGGAGCAGAGGGAGATGACGGTCACACAGAGGAGACCGTATCCCCACACTGCCGTGGGGGGAGAGCCAGCCCCACCCGGGACAGGGAGAGGGGCGAACGCCCCACAGCCCGGCAGCCACCATTTAGGTAGAGATGGAGAGGACGGGAGGCAGTGAGGGAGGTTTTGGTGGATATTAACAAAGGCGACAAAAAAGAAAAATCAGAGAGACAAGCAGGGAGGGAGAGAGAAATAGAACATTTGTTAGTGATTCAAGTCTGATGAAATTTCCTTCAATCAGTTTAGGAGAAATGGGGAGGAACCCAGGTGGCCTTGGAACCCTGTGTCTCCCACCCCTGCTTCCTGGTGGCCGAGTCCCGCCTGCCAGCTGCTGTGAGCTGTCTGGCCCACGGCCCAGGGGTGCCTGGGCCTCGTCCGAGGCTGCCCGGCAGACTTTGGACCCGGGGGCTCTCTGAAACAGGAAATGAGCTCAGGGAAGAGACCGATCGTCTCGCTGCCGTGTCTGCACGGCCGACCCGCGCTGTGCGGGCACACGTGACGTTCCCCCATCTGGTCTGCTCCGTGCAAGACACAACCAAGTCACATGTGCAGGGCAGAAGGGACAGGGGACAGGCAAGGCCCGAGGCCCAAAAATTCAGTTTCTTAACACCTCAGGTTCTGTTCTGTTTGTTTCCTTTTGCTTTGAGGGCTCCAGCAGAGAAAACAGAGTTCCAAGCTCACCCCGTCACAAGGTGTTCCCTCAGCCATTTCCCAGGGTCGCACACACTCCGGGCAGGACAAAACTGCGCCAGGACAAGGCCTCCACTGCGAGCGCAGGGGCGGAGTGTGTGTACCACGATTGTATTCCCATTCAACAGGCAACATGGCATTTCATTTCCAATCTTGCAAAACAATTAAATTTAATTTCTGGAGCTGAAAAAAATAGCCCAAGATGAAGTCTGCCCCGAGAAGCGTTTGCTGGATTCACGTGGGATCCTAACATGGAGTCCAGGTGGTTCATCTAAAACCAGGTTTCTTCTCTCATCACGAAGAAGGAATAGGCAAGGTAAGGCCTGGACATCCCAGGTGGTGTCTCTTCTGGGAGAGAGTCTTTTGACTGAGAAAGGCCGGGCAGCTGCCCACACAGGCTCTTTCTGGAAGGCGGCCACCGTCATTCCCAAAGGAGGTCCGCTCATGACCCATCGCCCCTACTGCACGTCCTTGACTGCGCTGACAGGTGGGCAGACCATCAACTTGGGGCTTATTTTTTTCAGCTCCTCAGCGCTTACAGTTAAAAGACAAAATTAACAAACATTTCAAAACAGTCAAGGAAGGGCGCCAGGAAGTCGGTCCTATCAGGAAAAAGTCAGGATGCAAGGTGCGAAGGACTGTGTGTCCCTTTCCTTTATTATATCATTATAATTTCGCTTGTTTTTGTAAAACAGTCCTCATTCTACATTTGGCCCTCTATGCTAATGGATTATGGCTGCTTTAAAAAAAAAAAAAAAGGATCGGGTACGCCTTAGGCCGATCCAGCTTTTCAGCTGGTAACCTCTTTCCTTCCACCTCATTTCAGGTGGATAAACTCTTGGCGGCCACACCTGAGTACTGCCAGGACCTCTACTTAGAGTGGGTCTGGAGGACCAAAGGCAGGGACAGCGACCACCGGCTCCAGCTCTCCTTCTGAGTCCTGCAAAGGCAGGGAAGGGACCCTGCACCGGCTCAGGAAAGGCACTGACTGGGGAAGGAGGCTGAGAGGCCCCCAACGTGGAGGGGAGGGAAGGGATGTGAAGAGCCTTGCATCTGACACCCCCTGAAGAGAACAGAGACAAACCTGGGTGCCCAGGAGTGAGAGGAGGCCCTTGAGATCCAGAGACAGAAGTCATTTGCATCCTTTGATAATGAGAAAGAAGTTAATGTTTCAGGTGGCAGCTGTCAGGTGCCCGAGAGCATGGGGTGGGGGCGGGGACGTGAGCCAGGGGTGGGCCCGGCGGTTGATGCCCCGGGGAGACAGGACCCGCACGTTTCTGGTCTACTGCACCTCTGGGATGAGCTGGAAGAGCGCGTTAGAGAGCAGCGTTCCAATGGACAGGGCGATGAAGTAAGTGAGCACACGGCTGAAAAACGCTTTCTCTGTGCACGGCAGGACGAGGACTCCCAGGAGAGAGGCCAGGTTAATCACTGAGACACTGAGGAAACCAAAGCCCCACACTGTGGAGGAACAAGAACAGATGGGGGCCTCCATTACCGAGGGTGGGGGTGCTCCTGCCACCTGGAGCAGCCCGATCTGAACTCGGCTGTGACCAGGGCAGGCAGATTCGCCAACCCATCAGTAAATATCCGCTAAGTCCATCTCTTGCTGGGTGCTGCAGAGAAGCCTAAAAAAATACACCTAAGTTGCTATCCAAAAGCAGCTCACCTCTGAGATGGAGGGGCAGGTGAAAACATGGAAGGCTAAATACCACAGGACCAAGTGCTGGGCAGCACACAGGATTTCAGAAGGGCGATCCAGGCCCATGGGAGCCACGCGCACGCCAGAGCACGGTGAGTCCACTGTGGCCAGAGCAGAGGTCCCGGGCAGGGGGGGAGCGAGAAGGATGAAGTGGGCTGAGGGCAGACTGTGAAAGGTCTTAAATGCTAAGCGGAAAACCAAGACGTTGGCCCCCTTTGTGGTTTAATGAAAACCAAAACAGTAGAGTGGCTCAGGGGCACCTCCAGGCTGGCCCGAAAGCCCAACACTGAACCATCACCGGCCACGCTGCCCAGTCTGGCGAAACGCTGGACCCGTCTTCTGAGCAGCACAGGACACCAGTATAGTCAAGACTCCAACTCACTCCTCCCACAGATGATAAGAGGGTGATAACCAGTTAAACATTCAGCAGGCCGCTCTATCTCATCAGCCCAGCGGTGATCCGGGCTAGCCTGCAGGAGGACTAGCATGGACACCAGGCCCTGCCTTCCCAGCCCAGCTCACCTTCCACTGAGCTGGGCCTCCCCTCCTCTGTCGGCTTGTCCTCCTTGTTCTTGTTCTTGGGGGAGCAGGCCTGGGAATCCAGCTGCTGGAGGATGGTGGGGCAGAACTCCTTGAACTCACTCTCCCCAATCCGCGACTGGTTGCTGAAGTCGTGGGCAGCGAAGAGGTCCCCAGAACTGAAGCACTGAAACGAAGCAGGAGGGGCAGAAAGTCTCTTAGGGCCCAAAGTCACACTTTGCCCCAGCGCCTCCCAAGAAGGAAACTAGAAGATGGTATTGTCCATAGTTCACGGAACCCACAGACTAATTTCCAACACAGTCCCTAAGCTTGAAAACCTGACAAGTAATCTTGGCAATCAGCCATCCATACATACCTTATACACACTCATCTGTCAATGGTTCTGGGAACAACTGAATTCCAATCATTATGAGCAAGGTGTGGGTGCTGGAAAGCACGCCTCTATTTGCATACCTGAAGATACAGCTCCATCCAGATACCAAATCTGGCTCCCTCACAATAGCCCAGGGAGCTATTACAGTGAAATGCAGATTTCAGATACTTCTCTGGAGCTACTGAGCACAGTTTTGTCCCCAGCCTGCTGAACGTGCTGTCAAGAGATTAGGGAAGGAAGGAGGTGGAAATCTAAAGATGGGCATGGGGCAAGTGCGGGCTGGCCAGTGGGCACGAGTTCTCAGTTCCCTTGGGAGGCATCAGGTAAGCGGTTCTCACATTCCGTTCCTGTGAAACACTGCTATTTTACTTCTAATTAGACACTCACCCACGTCAGTCTTTATCTGAATTTGGTTTTACATGGGTCTGTCTCCAAGGGAGTCAGCCCTTGCAGGCGGTGATGATGAGCGAGAGTTTCTGGGCTTACAAAGCTGGGGGCTGGACTCTGTGACCCCGCGATCCTGCTGCTACGCTGGGAGGCCTCTGGGGTCAGGCCGCAGGAGCCCCCCAGGGCAGCACTCCCGACCAGCTCATGCACCATGCCCCTGCGGTTTTCAGGCCACGTGGTCCCTCCAAACTCTACTCTCCTTCAAGGCAAAGCTCCTGGGACACCTCCCCTGTGACGCTTCCTTGACTATCTTCTAGTGCACTCTCACCCCCTTGCCTGATTTCTGAATCCTACAATGACTGTCCAACCCACAGCATCTAATGCTTCATTTCAGTATCAGCTAACTTTGTTCGTGGTTGGTGGAGTTCCCCATCCTGAGGGTAAACTCCCTAAACAGTAGTCATTTTTCTGTTTCTCACAACACAGCACAGGGAACAAGGCAGACACATGAAGGCGTTGCTGGCTAACTTACATTTGGCTCCACACATGGCCTCAGACTCTGATTAGCCAAGATGAAATGGAAGACAGAACAGAGAACCAGGAGCCAGAAGACCTGAGCCTTAATCCTGCTCCCTCCAGAACTCACTGTGGGCCTTCAGTATCTCAGCATACACAGGACATAATAAAGATTTTCCACCTACACCTAGCGGTGCTTCGAGGCTCACCTGGGACAGCAGGCAAAGGGCTTTGTATAAACATTATTAGAAATACTAGCCATCCTGGGGGCCCCAGCTCACCAGGAGATCCCAGTGAGCTCTGAGGAAGGATCTAGAGGGCTGAGAACCTCTACTTCCTGGCTGCCCTTGGCTGAGGGCTTCAGAACACCCATGTGGGAGGTCAGGAGGCGCTGCTGGGGACTCAGACTAGCTGATCCAGACAACAGGGGAGGAAGTGGCCCCATGCTCTGTCATCAAGGCTCGCCTGTCCCCAATTAGATTGTGAACCTCAAAAGGGCAGAGGCAGCGCTGGGCAGAGCCGGAAACCTTACCGTCGAGAGGTTCCTCTGCCCCTGCACAGGCTGGGTGATGTTGTTCTGACTCACTCCCACATCCAGGTGCTTGAGCAGGGCCTTCAGCTGCTGCAGGGTGAGGCTGTCACCCTCCCCATAGCGATGCATGAGGTCCTGCAGGAAAGAGGCTGCGCTGATGGCGGGCATCCCCGGGGAAACAGCCTGAGCCTCCGGAGCAGCTGTCCATACGCTTAGCAGGGTCAGCAGGAAGCAGCCAGGGAAGACTGGGTGCAGCAGCTTCATGGCGACAGGTGAGCCTGCAAGAGCAAAAAGCCAGGTGGGGGCAAGGCTTTGGAGACCCACCCTCTCCTTCCACCCTCCCAGCTACAGGCAACCACAACCAGCCCCTCAGCCATGCTCCAGACAGGTGGGGTCTCTCCTCAGACTCTGAATCCAGTCAGTACCTGCGCTGACCCTTCACCCCTTCTCTAATGCCTAGCTTTTGAGAAAAATCCTTCTTCTGGAACAGAACATGAAATAAAAGGACAAATTCAACAGGTTTGACTAAGTTTAAAAAGACAAAAATAGAAAAACTACATGGCTCTTGGTTTTTGTTTCAAGTCCCTGTCTTTTTTAGAGACACTGAAATCATCATGGATTAAATACCTTACTTGGGATTTGCTTCAAAATCACAAAGGAGGGGACATTTGCATTAGAGTCAATGAGACAGGATTGGGCAGGAGTTGATAACTGCCAAAATGAGCGGTGGGTAGATGGAAATTCATTATACTATTCCGTCTACTTTTGTATGTTTTGAATTTCCCCAAACAAAAATCTAAAAAATAAATAAATAAATAAATAATACTACAACTAAAAGAAGGAAGGAAAAAAAAAACTGGGAAAAATACACACCATCAAACCTGCCAAAGGGTTATCTCTATAACTGCCTAAATTAGGGAATCAACATGAAAAATACTCAGTCTCCCTGGTTTGTTAAGAACACAAATTTACAAGATGGAGGGTGCTACTTTGCTACTTATTAAAACAGCAAAGCAGATTTTTTAAAAAAAGATATAAAACCACTGTATACTACAGGGAACTATATTCAATAACTTGCAGTAACTTATGGTGAAAAAGAATATGAAAACAAATATATGTATGTTCCTGTATGACTGAAGCACCGTGCTGTACACTAGAAATTGATTCAACATTGTAAACTGACTATACTTCAATAAACATTTTTTTTAAAAATATACAAAACCAAATGTTAGTGAGGGCAAACAACAGAATAACATACTTCTGGTGGCTATATGAATAACATGATTCTTGAAAAGTTATATGATAATAAATGTATTTAAATCCTTCAGTAATTCGACTTCTAGAATTTACACTGATAGAAGCAATCCGAAAATAAAAAGCCTACAGGCAGAAAGATGTGCTGTGGTCAAGTGAATTATATCAATTTCATAGAATAGTACGCAGCTATAAAAAGGTTCGGCATCATGAGTTTAACGTTAAATAAAGAAGCAGAACCATTATGTAAAACAGAGTTAAGAACTGACAAGGAACAGATAAAATCAAAAGCTTACGGTAGCAGGACTGAGTTTCTTTTGTTAATCATTCCCCTTCGTACAGTTATAATTTACTTAGTGAAATAAACAAACACCAGCAGGGGAAAATGAGCCTATTTAATCCAGGCCTAGGAATCCAGGCACTGCAGTTATTCCCAGGCAGCCCCAGGCACCCAGGGCTCTGGCTTGATGCCTCGTGGGGGCCACTCCACCTCCCCGCCTTTGCTTGGGACAGAGCAACCAGAGCAGAGTGGTTAAGAGCAGGCTTGTCTGCAGCTCGACTCTACCACTCACTTGCTGTGTGATGTTGGGCAAGTTATTTAACCAGAGTCAACATTCTAGAATCACCCAGAGCACTGATGCAGTGTACCACGGCCTTCAGTGTCAGAAAGACCTGGCTGGAATTTCCACACTGCTTCCCAGAAGTGACCTTGGCCAGGTTCCTTAGCCCCTCTCCACACACAGTTTTCTCATCTATAAAATTGGTTCCTACTTCACTAGACTATTATGAAGATTTAATGACATGAGCTTTGGCAAGTGACTAGGCTCAAGAAAGCACTTGATACAATGTGGCTGCGATTATTTTAAGACTTATAATTAGCAGGGTTCCTCCACTCTGACTCCCTCTCAGTCCAGATATTAAGCTGCCAATGGAACCATCAGGAACACCCCGTGGCCAGCTTTACTCCAGGCCTGCAGCACACACATCACCCAGGCCCCTGACCAGAAGCATACCCGGGACATGGGGCATGCACAGAATCTGGGGACCCTTGAATGGAATATACTGAGTCACACAAATGGATGGATTAGGCATCAACCAAAACGACAGCCTGTAGAAGTGTCACTTTGAGACGAGCAACTCTCAAATCTCCACCAAGCACCAAAAGTTAAGTTACAGTCAGCAGGATGGATCTTAGTCCAAAACAGCAAAACCCCACTGTACAAAGAAAGCTGTTCTCCGCCTGACCACACTGTAATTTGTCTAAGGCATGTGCTGTGCTGTCAAAACAAAGGGGAGGAGGGCTGCACGGGTTTAGAAAAGGGGAGGCAAAGAGATGAGGACAGCAGCTAGCATCACGACCCATGTGACCCCGCTGAGCACCTGACATTCACCGATTCCTTTAAGAGAAGGTGGGATACTTGTCCTCATCTAACAGATGCGGAAACTGGGGTTTGGAGATTAGGGAATGTGACCTACAGCCAGCAAGTAGAGCAGTGAAGCCAGAAACCAAATTTTTTCATGAATCAGGTCTAAATGATGCTGACGTCAGGGCACTCTTAACAACCCCTTGGCACGTGGAGACAAAAACATACACAACCCAGGTCCCCTGCAGAGCCCCAAAGCTTGCATGTCTCTGGTCAGAACCTCCCCAATTTCTACCAGCCCCAAACGCAGGCATAAGATGCCCTGACGACCTGTGTAGGGGAACCCCCAAATGTGCCTTAGGGGACAAGCCGTGTTACGAGGTTCCTTCTGCAGAATCTCTTCAACAAAACAAACAATTGTTCCCACTCCAGCTGTATTTCTCAAATGTATTTGCAGCAACTTCAGGACACTCAGAAACAGCAATAAACATACAAAAAGGTGAGACACCCAAGGTAGCTTCACCGGGATGGGCATTCACAGCAAGGTTAGCATGTACTCGGTGTTTGCTCTTGGCTGACCCAGTGGCCCCTCGGCCCCCTCCCGCCTGGCCCGTGCTTCCCAGAGTCAGAGCAGAGTCTAGAAACAACTGGGGGGCAGTAAGAAGTCTGGTCCAGGGATCCTGGAGTCACTAAAGACACTTCAAATCCAAGTGACCCGGGCCTTTTGGCAGACCTGAAAGGGGAACTTTCTGCTCCAATGGAGATTTAAGTTATTCTTAGAAAAAAAAAAAAAAAGTTTAAAAGAAATTCTTTGGAGGAAAGAAAGAAGAGAGGAAAAACACATACAGCTCATGGTAAGGCTGGATGGTGAGGCTGGAGGGTCCTCGTTGCATGGCCCTGGCTGCAGGAGGAAGCCTGTTTTATTAAGGCCGTGGAAATGGGCGGCCCAGGAGACCATTCTTGCCGGGGGGAGCTGAGCCATCTGCCTTCAAGGCCACCTTCCTTCCAGGAGCAAGAAGAGCGCATGGGACCGGGCAGAACACAAGTTGGAGGCAAAGGCCCGAGTGTGCTGCTGGCGCAGAGGACCAGGCTCCCCCACGAAAGAGAAGCTGGAGTCTCTCCACCCCTTTGTTCCCTTGGCTCGGGTTCAAAGAAGTAAATTATTTCAGTGCCTTAGGTCTGTGTTCAAGGCGCCAGACCCAACCCTCCATGGGGGAGCGAGGCCTGTGAGTCGGCAGGAGATGCCTGCTCTCGGACCCTCTGTGGAACCATCAGAAGTTCCTTCCCATCTTGGAGGCTCCTCATTTTGAATTGCACCTGCCTGTCAGCCCTCCACTTGGTCCAGAAGTAGCTCATTCCAGAATTGGCACTTCTGCCCCGAGGACAGACTTTACTATTGCATTTACCACGATGCATTTTTTCCCATGCTCACTTCCCTTGCAGAGAGGAGCAAACATGAACTTCTCTTTGGGGTGACAGAGCAGTGAGCTGCCATGATACTTGGTCCAGAGGCTGGACACTGATGTGAGCAGAACAGACAACAGAGACCTGAGGGGCCTGGGAACTGCTGGGCCCTCAAACATCCACTCCCTTCCCTGACCACGAGCTGGGCGGGCAGCCTATCTTCTCCCTCTCAGATTCCTCTGGGCCAAGGAATGAAACACAGGAGATAAGATCGAATGTTCCAGAGACAAATTTGGCTAAGGCACAGCGGTTTCCAAGGCCAGCTGGTAAGCCACAGGAAATGGGTAAAGGATGTGCCTGCAACTGTGGCTCCTCATACCCGCTCTGAGCCCCCTCGAAGCACAGGCTGTGTGGGAGCACAGTGAATGGTAAGGCCCCACTAACTACCACGAGGCAGCTGCCCTCCCCCCCACCCCCAGGGGCTCTCTCTCAGTCAACAGCCCATCGCTGCAGAAGACCTTCAAACACACTGGTCTTTCTCCAGTCCCCGGGCCCACCCCATTCTAAGGCTGTCACCTGTCAGTCTAATAGGAATGTCTCCCCACTGAACACTCCCTACGAGGAGTAAACACTGCAGATGGTCTGGGTGAGCGCAGGGAGCAACATTCCTGAGTCTCCAGCAGGAGAGGCGTCTAAAAAACCCCGAAACTTGAAGACCAAAGACAGAGCCGGGCCACAGGATGGAGGTGGTGGCCTTGAAGGCTCAAAAACCCTGGCATCTGCCTTCTGTGCTGTGGGTGCCAACAACGAGGGATGCACGGACTTTGGCAACAGGAGGACCACTGGGCTTGGTGTGAGAGGTCCAGTTAGCAGCAACTCCAAGGTCTGATGTTTCCTGATGTTGGAAAGAGGAAAACAAAGCCACAGAGCTTTATGAGTACGAAGAAAGATAAAGTAGGTTGGAACACTAAATAAAGATTTCTGAATTAAGACGGAGAATTGGAATGGCAACACAATTTTCTTTTCCTTGATAACTTAAAAAAAAACAGTAAAAAAGCCAAAAAAAAAAAAAAAAAAGTCACCCACAGCAAGCAAACAAGGAAAAAGGCGTATCTGATATAATAACTTTCAGGAGAAGGACTGTTGGAGGCACGGCACGAGGCTAACCTCCCGGCCCCGGCCGGGCCCCGACTGCTCCAGTCATGACGGAGAACCAGAATTCTCACTAAACCTCCCGGATCTGGAGAGAGGCAAACTGCAGCCAACTCCTCCTCCTCAGTTAGGGAGTAGTGGGAAAGGTGCTGGGAAACAAAGAAACAGGTGGACTGGGAACAAGAACAAGGGACCGACTCCCTTTGAGGGATATATGGGCTCTCCGAGGCCACAGGCTGAGCTGGGGAAACTATCCAATTCCAGTGAGTCTTCCTCGCCCCCCAACAGAATGGGGCGCAGCTCCCCAGTCAGTGGGCGGAACCGCGCCACACCACAGGGGCCGCCACCAAGTCCCAGAAAGGGGCAATTCCATCTCTGCCCCCATCCAATTCAGGCTAAAGAGAACAAGCCACCAATACCCCGCCCTCAGCACTGCTGTCGTGGGGATGGGGGACAAGCCTGCCTCGGTGTGGTGGGAAGAAAGTCACTGTCTTATTTGAGAGCCAACAGAACGGAAAAATGGGCAGCATCGAGACGGTGAGAAGAAACAGCGGGCCAATCACGCAAGAGGCGAAGATGTCAACCGAAAGGAACACATCACTCCAGAGAAAAGAATTTCTCACAACTGCTCCACACTGTGGAATAACTCGATTAGAACATTCACGCAGTAAAACCAGGGCTCAGAGATGGGATTATAAAACAAAAGGAGATGCAGGCTTACCAAAAAAAGACCAACAAGACAACGCTGAAGAACTAGTACATAGATGATAATGCACAGAGAACAAAATGCTGCCAGTGATGTCAGACAGAAATACTGACACAAGAAGGTATGAGATAACTATAGTGCAAGCAGATGGAAAGGACAAATCAAAGCATACAGTGAGAAGACAAAGACATCACGGACGGATAAATGGTGTTCCGGAAGCAGAGAACCCGAGTCGGGAACAGGAGCTAAGCTCAAAGATAACACACGACTTCCCTGAAACGAAAGGAAAACAGAATCTGATGACTGAAATATTACACTGGACTCCACAAAAATTTGATGCAGAAGGTTCAACACTGAGACACTGCCTAGTTAAGTTACTGAACTTAAGACATTTCCAGGCATCCAGAAGAAACTGTTTTTCCCCCAAAATGTTTTCCTACAAAAATCAGGAAACATACTAGAACTTCTTCTAAGTGGTAGAAAATTCAGACTGCCCTCATCTTCTCCATAGCGACATTTAGCATCAGAAGAAAGGCAACAATGTTTACATAATTCCGAGACACAGAAAATATGAGCCAACTGAGAATCATTCCCAGCCAAGATGTGGTACAAATTTGGTAAAGACGACAGGCAGAAATTCTCAAGCATGAAAGAATTCAGTCCCCTTCCTAGGTGGGAAAAATGACATGATAATGAAATGCAGCTAATTAACAGAAAAGTAAAATTAAAGAGCTCAGGAAAGCAGAAATCATGGGTAAGCATTTAAACTCTTCAAATAAATAATTTTAAAAAACTATGGAGATTATGGTTGTAGGACAGAATTTAAATGTTATAATCATGGACCATTTAATAATATAATTAACAATCTAAAGATGGAAAGAAAGGAGATGAGGGGAAAAAAATGGGAAAATGCTAACATCTCCATTTTTCATAGCAGAGTCAATAAATTCTGTCTAAAATGGAAACAAGTAATTACAGAGATGATTCACAAGTTTTTTTTTTTAACCTTTTTTGGGGTCTTTTAGGAAATCACCTCCTTTGTGAAGACATATCTCTCTACAGTTAATAATTTCTTCAATTTTACTACGATTTCTTTCTCTTCTGTTACATTCAGGGAAGTGTTAATAATTTTTTTTTTACAGGAGTATTTTATTTCTCTACGTCCATTAATCTGTGAGCATGCCTGGAAGGTTATCTGGAATCATGGCCACCTAACGTTAGTGATGACTTCTGAGTGCTGGGATCTAGAGTGTTTTGGGGTTTTTATTTGTTTTTAACTCTTTCTGTTAATGCATCATTGATGTGTCCCAAGGGGTGGTGTAGGTAGGGCAATATTAGAAAACATCGGTGATTATTTTTATAACAAGGAGTTAGGGAGAATTTTCTCATATGGCACAAAACCTAGAACCTGTAAAAGCAATAATTAATACATACGACTACGAAAAGTGCCAAGTGTTCTATAAACAGTGTACCTCCAGTGTCCATGGTCAAACTAACGATGACACAGGCCTCTGTGTATTCCCAGTAGACCCAGTTAGGAAAGCAACAGTCTTGCAGATTGATGCGCAAGCACATATCCCCCTGCGGGCTCTCTGGAGTTTAAAGAGTTTTGTGAAAAACTACCCAGCTGCAGTCCTCCCCACCCACCAAATGAACATCGTCCAAGAGGCCAATCTCCTCTCGGACAAGCTGAGCACCCCTCGCCCTGCAAGCACCGTGCAAATAACACAGCTTGAAAGCCGGCCCTCGGCCTTGCCCAGACTCAACAGGCTGACTCTTCTGCTCCCTCGACCGTTCTCCTTCGCACTCCCAGAGGATGTGCGCTTGTCCTCCATCCAGCTCCCACTCCCAGAACCTTAGCCTCAGACTTTGGCTCAGCCAAAGGCCACCCAGGGTGGGAGATTTCTGCAGACAGTGCAGGGGGGCTGCCAGGGAGGAGGGGGGCAGGGGTACCCAGAGCCGGTAGCCCACTCACTGTCCTTATGAAACCTCACATTGCTGGGAGAGGCAGGATAGAAAACTTACCAAAAAAAAAAAAAAAGTGAGTGGTGACCCAAAAGCAGGGAACAAAATTAGAACCAGAAGCCTGCTACTCATCAGCCAGTGTTTACTGAGCCCCCGTTGTGCGTGTCGGTGCCTGTGGGAGGGAGGCTGGGAAGGGCTGGGGCAGCTGATTTAGCCACACGCTGAGCCCGGAGCGAGGCGAAGGACAGCCAGGCCCAGAGGGCTGGACCAGCAGGGGAGAGGACTGCATTTACCAGGCTCCACCCGTCCAGCCTGGCGGGACCCAGGCTAGACCAAGCAGAGAAGTCTTCCAAAACTAATTGACTGAGTCAGGCAGCCCAGTAAGCGGGAGCCCGCAGGACTCCCCCACCGGAGGCCAGGGCAAGAGTCACCGCTATTCTCATCATTCATCCATCACCATTTCCCAGACACTCCATTGCAAAATTCTGACCTATTGTCCCTCTAAGTCCATTCCTGTTTGTCAGACCATGGGGCCCAGCATGTGGTTTAGGAAACAAGGTACTCACACCCACCACTTACATCACCCACTTGAAGCAAAATCCCCCAACTTGTTATTCAGGGTCAAAAGTAAAATGTATGATCTAGTGGCTAGCTCATCAGAGAGCACGACAAGTCAGGCAGACCCGGGTTCAATTTTGGGGCCTGCCACTAAGTTACCATGTACCATCAGCACAATTAAGCTATGAAATGTCCAGTCTCTTGGGGGAACTCTGATCAATTAGAGAGAGCTTAAAGGTCAGAGCTTTTAGGTCTGTTCCTGCTGTTCTCTGTCCAAGCTTTCAGGCCCATCCCCTCACCTACACCTGAACCTGCCTAGTCTCAGATTACCTCCTCCTCCAGGAAGCCTTCTTGGACCACTCTGAGCACTCACCTCCAACTGCTTTGGACTCCTAATGACCTGGTCTCCCAGGGGGTCTTCAGATTTTTGTTCCTTGAAGGCAAGGGAGTCCTCCCCTTACTCTTCCCTATAATACAACGCCTGGACCAGTGCTGGGTACATCAGCCAGGAGAAGCAAAGAATTTCTGCTGGAAGGTAAGTCCAGCCTCCCATTTGACTGACGTCTGCCTGCATTGCCCCTGCAGCTCGATGAGGAACAGGGCGCTCAGGGCCTCCTTCCACAGACATCCTACCCCCACACCCCCACTTCCCAGGGCCTTCAAACATTATCTGAAGTCAGATGCCCAGAGTACTTATTACTCCCTTCTTCTCTAGACTAAACAATCCCCATTCTTTCCATTTTGTTTATATCCACTGAAAAAAAGGCTAGCTACACCTGCCGGACTTTTTAAAAACCCTCAGTCCAAGAAATCATTCATTCAACAAATAGTCATTGCCTACCAGTTCCGTACTGGGAATAATGCTAGAGGATGCCTCATAGCTGCCCTCACAGAGCAGGGAAAGCAAACAATTCAACAAGCAACTTACAAGAACAATGATGACAAGGGTTGTGTACTGATCAGGGTTCAGTTAGGCAATTTAAGCAGAAAGGGATTTCGTGCAACATATGAAAGGGCCTAGAGAATCAGGGGAAAAGCTGAAGAAACAGGACCCTAGACTGAGCTTCCGGGAGCTACTCCCAAGATCATGGTGCAGAGCCAGCCGGCAGGAGCTGCTGCCCCCACCACCATCAGGTAGCTATGGCACAAGGACGCTGCCCAGTCCAGGACCACGCCACCCCTTGCCACACCAGCAAAATGGCCGCCCCAGAGTCCGTCCTGAGGAAAAGGATGCCCACACATTGAAGGCTGGATCGAGCCCAGCAATTGGCAGAATGCAAGTCACACTGGGAATTCTGGCAAAAGGATGTCTGGAAAGTGCGTATGGCTTTGTTTTGTTTTGTTTTGTTTTGTTTTGATTCTCTACTTTTAGCAGGTTGGACTGTAATTTATTATCCAAAGTAATGCACTTGATAGTGAAAGGAGGTGCTATTAGTAAACAAACCAGGACAACAAGAGTAAAACATAGGGATGCCTTGGGGTGGACGCCTGGTGAACAAGGCAATCCACACCATCCACCAAAGATCCCAGCGAGCTATGGAGAAGATGACAGGGCAGTCAAATCTAGTGTTAGGGGTCGGGGGCCTCCAAACAGAGACATTATTTTAGCCGAGACCTAGAGGGTGTGGAAAAGTGGGCCAGGTGGAGGTGAAGGGGAGGGGAGGGGGTGGCGTGTTCCAGAAAGATGCAGCTTTGTTTGGAAAGACTTGGCCAAGATGGCACATTGTGCAGACAATAACTACTATGTAGTTAGTCATTTGCAGATTTGCAGATACTAACTACTATACATAAAATAGATAAACAAGGTCCTATTGTATAGCACAGGGAACTATATTCAATATCTTGTAGTCACTTACAATAAAAAAGAATATGAAAAGGAATATATGTATGTACATGTATGACTGAAACATGCTGTACACCAGAAACTGACACAACACTGTAAACTGACTATACTTCAAAAAAAAATGCACATCTAAGAACTTGGAGTCCTGTGTGGCCAGGGTGTACACAAGAGGACATGGTAGGGGCCAGGGAGGGGACAGCCCTGCAGGCGATGTTAAGGTGCCCAGATCTCATCTGTAGGGCACTGGGGATCATTTTCAGCAGAGATACAGTCAGATCTGTGTTTTTAGGATACTGGTCTGGCTGCATGGTAGAGAACGGACGAGGAGGCAGGCAAGAACAAAACCCAGAAGCCCAGGTAGGAGGCTCCTTGGGTTCCAGGTGGGAGAACAGAGCACCCAGTTGGATCTAAAGAGCAAAGCTTCTTCTCTTTCTCCCAGCTTCAACCCAGCCCGGGGTGCTTCCCTGACCCTTGGGGCTACTGGCCTTGTAGTTTTCCATTAAAGAATGGAACAGTCTCCTCTTTAATGGGTACCAGGAGAGAACTAAGCCACATTACTGTCCTGATAACCAAAAGCATCAGAGTGAGCTTGAAAAGCCCACCCCCTACCCCCATCATTTCCTGAGTCAGGCAGAGACAAGTCTGCTCCACTCTCCTGCTGTAGCAGGAGGGCCATTTGTAAATGCCAACTGCAACTCCCGGGCAGCAACACTCTGTGGGCAGAATTTGCCACCAACGGCCTCTCACAAGAAGTCTCTTATGTTCCCTTCTTCCCAAAATGGGGACGAAGAGTCCTCTGAGCCCCAGGCTCTCTCTGGGAGGTGAGGTGAGCTCTTCTCAGACAGTGAGCCTTTACAGACCCTGGGCCACAGCAGGCAGAGGCAAGCCTGCACGGGGAACCTCCCTCCACCAGCAGCCAGGCCCCAGACAGCCCCACTGCTCTGCCTGCAGCAAAGACTCTCTGTCCTGTGGCCAGTCCACCCCTCCTCCCTCCCTCCAAGTCCTGCTGCACCACTATCTCCCCCTTTACAACCCTCCCATCCTTAAGCCAGTGCAAGCCCCTCAATCCTCCTCAAAGACTCCGACCACGCCAATCTCTACGGCTGAGATGCTGAACTGGGTGTGATAGTGTGTCTAAGGAAAGCAGTTCTCAGAGCGTGGTCCTGGGACAGGCAGCATCACCACCACCTGGGAACCTGTGGGAAGCACAAATTCTCAGCCCCCTCCGTCCAAATCTGCTGAATCAGAAGCTCTGTGTGGGCCCAGCAATCTGTTTTAGGAAGCTCTCCAGGGGATCATGATACACGTGGAAGTCTGAGGACCACTACTCTCAGAGAAAGATCATTAGATTTCCAGATTTCTTCACAACAAGGGCAAAAACCATTGTCTAGTGGTGGCCCCTTGCCACAGTTACTGCTTATGAGCAACACGGCCAGAGACCTGGTCACAGGCACAGGCTGCATCCTGGGCCTTGGATTTCTCAGTGACCATAAATATTTATCAGCAGTCACAAGTGAGCCCTACTCTCAAGAGAAAAAGGGTTATTGGGAAAAAGGGAAAAAGGCCCATATTTCCAAACCAGAGTAAGAAAGGTGGCAAAAAAGAAAGGAAGATTGAGTAATTACATTCCTGAATCATAATCCATTTCCCCTCCCACTTCCCAAACCTCCTACACGGCTCATTCCCTGGCCCAAGGTCGCTGGCAGGCACCACGGGATTACTGAGGCGAAGGCCTTCCCCCACCCTCTGCTCCTCACCGTGGGCCTCACCACGTGACCAAAGCACCCCTCTTCTTCGGGCTCATGAAGAGAAACCACTGGGGTGCACTGCCTCGTGTCAGTCACTTACTCCCGCTCTGCCTCATCCCCTCCTCTGCCCCATCCCCTCCAATGCACCTGCTTTGATCATATCACTCTCCGGCTAAAACACCTAACTTCCCTCACTCCCCTCACCCAACCGCAAAGTTTAGTCCCTCTGCCTGACAGTCAAGGGTCTCTCCAACTAAGCTCCCATCACCTTTCATCTTCAGCTGCCATTACTCTCTGGGCGGGACCCTGGGATCCACCTGGAATTCCCCACCCGTGTCCCCTTTCACCACATACCCTCCTGTCTCCTTCCTCCACGAGGAAGTCTGATTAATATTGTCAGAAAGCGGAACGTGGCCCACATGTGTCCTAAGCACTCTCCACAAGTGTGAAGGGCCTGGATGTATTAAAAAAAAAAAAAAAAGGATGAACTGCAGGAAAAAGCACCGCCTCTGATCCACTCCAAATCCCCCACACCAGGAATGCATCCTCACCTTCCTCTGGATCCCACCGCTCTGGCTCAAAGGCGCCCTGTCTCAGAATGACAGTTCCAATACTTTCAGTTAATTTTCTTGGTTGTTCCGTAACAATCCTAGGAGGTTGGTAGGATCTAAATAAGCACTTGCTGCAGGAACATGTAAATACAAATGCGTATGTAAACAGACAGACCCTCACCTTCTCTACAGAGTACAGGATGGCGGGGATAGGCTTCACTGAAGATGCAGTATTTAGGGCCATGGGGTCAAGGGCAGGAGTGGACGAGTGTCTTCTCAAAGCTCCCTCTGTCACAGGTACAGAGGGGAGGGTAAGGACCCTGACACTCTGCCCTCCTGACTCCCCACCTCTGCTGGCCAGAGCTCGAGAGAGAGGCTGCCAAGAGCACACACAGATGGACTCCAGAGCAAAGGCAACCCTGGTTCTGGCTCCTATCATACTCAGATAGGGGTCAGGGCCAGCAGGATGGCCAAGCTCCCCTTCCTCAGGTTAAAATAGCCCTCAGGGCTGTGGGTACAGTAGCAGTCTCCAGACAATATAATGCAAACAGGTGACTTCCCTGACAACACGACGACCCCTCTTGCCTGTATTTCCATTTGCCCTTCCCCTCCCCCGCCTCCTACAAACTGCCAGCCTATTAAAAAGGGATCAACATTCTCACCAGACTTAAAGGTTTACCCTCTCCTGCCAACACCAACCTCAAGGGGCAATCAGATTGCCACCTGGAAAGGGTTTCAGATTCAGCCTGCAACTCAGACATCCTCTAGTCTGAGTGACTTTCGACCTCAAACAGAGGAAAACAAAAGATCTTGCCAGCAGCACTATGCACAACACAAAAACCTTGGAGGCAACCCCAAAGCCCACGAGCAGGAGTGGATAAGTAAACTAACCAACTCTCACGACGGAATAGTATACAACAAAGTGGACGGACTACAGCAGCATTAAGACCGGGTGTACAGGACGAGTTTTCAATAACAACCACCTTTTAAATGTTAGTCATTCTTCAAGACCCCACTCAAGACCAGTCCACGCAAGACCTCTCTCCAGAAGATGTAGAAGGGCTGTCTGAATCACAAGACAAGGGATTTGAGTGGAGGAAATGTTGAAATGCTAGTTGAATAATAATAAAATATAATAAATAAAATCTCTTAACCAGCCTTCCAGCTTCTACTGGGCACTTACCCTCAAACTGTCCGGGTCCCTTCTCTCTAAGTATAATATACACACAAAAAGTGTCCAAATCTTAAATGTACAGCTCAGGGACAGAGTCATCCTTTTAAAGTACAAATCCGACCATGGCATTCTGTTTGCTTTAAACTCGCGATGGCTTCCCAGTACAAGGGAAATCAAATCTAAATTCCTTTTCCTGGCCTAAAAGTCACTGTGTCATCTGGCCTTTGCTGACCCCACTGATCTCACTAGAATCCAGCCACCCTGGGCTTCTTCTTATCCTTTTAGCTCACCAATCGCATTCTGACCTCAGGGCCGTTGCACTTGCAGCCCCCTCTGCCAAGAATGCTCTTCTCCTAGATTTTCATATCAAGTCTCAATCCAAATGTCAGCTCCTCAAAGCAGAGGGTCACCTAGTTTAAAAAAAAAAAAGCCCACTCAAGTCATTCAGAATCCTAACACCCTGTTTCATTTTCTTCTTAGCATATATCACTATCTAATGTTTGTTCTGTTATCTTTGTTCTGTTTAAATGTTTATTATCTGTCTCCTCCGACTGACTGTAAACTCCACAGCGGAGGAGACTCAGGCCTATTTTCTTCTCTGAGTCTAGAGGAGTGAGTGCCTGGCACTGAGACAGCCCCCCAAAAACACCTGCAGAATGATGTGTTAATTTCCCCCCGCCTTGGTCGCAGTGCCCCAGTTTAGTTACTGTTCTTTGGTCTCGACCCCCAGGTGAACTGTTAGCAACTTTAAGGGGAGGGACCCCTCCTCATGCAGCTTCAATAGAGATGATGTCTCTCAGAGAGCTGGAGAAGCCTGTCTGGCGTAGGAACACAAAATATAAGGTAAAAAAAAAATTATAGAACATAAGGTGGGGTGGGGGATCCAAAAGGAAGATGGTGGGAGAGAGGTAGGCATAGGCAGGCAGCCTCCCTTCCCTGCCCTGAAAGCAAATGTGCCAAGGACAGGCACATCTGATAGTCCTGCCGAAAATAACACATTAACTTTTACCCATGGCTGGGACAGAAAAGAAAAGGAAACCCCACAAGTACAAGTGCAGGCTGTTTCTAGAATTTCTCAGCAGCTCATGGAAACTCTGAGTCTCGGTCCTGCTGCTCACCACCTCTCTCAACATGCCAACTACACACATCCCAAAATGCAGGGGAAGGGGCTCGGAGCTGGGAGCTGCTGCCAAGAAGATGGCATGGTGTAAGCAGCCAAGGTCACAGGCATAATCCTGCCAGCACAGCTGTGCACACCATGGTTTACCCACGGTCAAGGCCTCTGCTGTGGGAGGAACCTCCAAGCATCTGCTGGACATCAGGGGGGTGGCTGAGGCGGCAGGAGCAGGAACCAGGACGTTATCCCTTGCTAGGGCTGGTCAGGGTGCCTGAGAGGGCACTTTGGCTCATGGCCTGAGTCTGGGGGAAGTAAGTGACTTTGTACTTTTTGCACTTTTTTGGGAAAGGTGATGAGAACTGCTGTGGCTTGTTATCCCTGGAAACCCCCCAGGGGCCTGGTATGCTGAGAACTTGCCCAGCCTCTCAGACGGGAAAGTCTCCCACAGCAGGGAAATGGTCAGTATTGAAATACACATGCGCTAATCAATGTCACCGGGGCCTGGCCGTCAGCGAGCAGGGGGAGAGGAGAGGCAGGGAGGGAGTCCAGGACCTTCCGCCTCTGGCTCATTCCCAGGAGGGAGAGCAGGGCCAGCTTCCCTGCAGGCCAGCATGGCTCCACCTTGCACCACGCCTCACGTACTCTGTGCTCTTGGAAAAGAGAGAGTCCCCGGGGCTGGCCGGGAGCCCTCTGGTTTCCAGGAAAGGAGGGCAGCCGGCAGTTCAGCCTGCTCCCCGTGATTTACAGGACTCTCTTGACTAGGAGGACACACATCCGCCACCTCACTTTCTCCCACACAAGCCAACCTTTCAGGCTTCCAGTAAAAGTGAGAATAAAACAGCGGGTTTGGGTTTGGGTTCAGGTCTGCGCCCCACCACCTCGTTCCCGCCATCTGTTTGTGGGGGCAGGGGTAGTATGCAAGGTCTTCAGGTGACCTGGCAGCAGGACACAGGAAAAGACCCCAAGGGGAGAGGAGACCTTCCTAGAAGGAATCAGTGAGATCCAGGAGCCAGTTGGCCAGTGGCCAGTCCCTGCCCCCAGGGCTGCAGTCAACAAATACTAAGAACTTACAATTTGCTAAACTACCCTTCTGAAGATTTAACTGATTTACTAGTCCTATCTGTGGATAAGGATGCCTGTTTCATGAGAGTCTCACCAATGCTGAGTATTAAAATAGGATTCTATCTTTGCCAAATAGGTTAAAAAAACTATTCGTACAATTCTTTTAATTTGCATTTCTTTGATTACCAGTGTGGCTAAACACATCTTCAGGTTTACCAACATTTCAATTTCTTCTTTTACAAATTGTCTGTGACTCTCCTTTGCCCATTTTTGCTGACCTCCATTTATCTTTTTTTCTTATCGGTATATGTAGCAGTTCATCATACGATTAAAAAAATTCACCTTTTGTCACATGTTACAAATATTCTTCCTAATTCGTCATTTGCCTTTAAATTGTTAACTGGTCTTACTGCCGAAATTTTTAAGTAAAGTCAATACATCCCACTTTTCTTTTTAACGTTTCCGCTTTTAGTACCATGCCTGAAAAACTCTTTCTTGTCTTGAAATTATAGATATACCTATATTTTCTTGCATTAAAAAATGCAAATCTCTAATTCATCCAGAATTTAATTGGACAAAGTGTGAAAAAAAAAACTAACTTTTTTTTAATAGTTAGCCTATTATCCACGGTTGTTTAATGAATAGTTTATTTCCCTTGTAAACCTCAACTGTAGAGTCTATAAAACGTAAGACACAGAGGTGCAGTCAACTACATCCTTTGTACTAAGAAAGGCCACAGGTGGCTGTTCTAATAAAATGTAAATATACGGTGGTGGTGCCATCTCTATCCCTTCCTCCTTCCTGCTCAGAGGTACAGGCTGGCAAGTGACAACTATGAGAAGAAAGTCCTACGTGCCAAGGATGGCAGAGCAGAAAGATGCATTGAAGAGAGCCTGGGTTCCTGCAGGCTGAGGAGGAACTGAGCAGGAACACTGGCTTCCCACGGCTGATCGCCAGATGCTTCATATGCTCTCTGCCCAAACCAGCCTTGACAGGGCACTAGTATTTGCATCTGAGCACTCCTATTAATCACAATCCTTTCTTCCCTAATTTTATAATGATAAGAATTGCTAGATAGCCAAGACATGGAAGCAACCTAAATGTCCACCAACAGATGATTGGATAAAGATGTGGTGTATATATACATATATATATACACACACATACAAACATACCTATAATGGAATACTACTCAGCCATAAAAAAGAATGAAATAAGGCCATTTGCAGCAACATGGATGGACCTAGAGATGATCACACTAAGTGAAGTCAGACAAATGTATGATATCACTTATATGTGGAATCTAAAAAATGGAACAAATGAACTTATTTACAAAACAGAAACAGACCCACAGACATAGAAAACAAATTCATGGTTACCAAAGGGGAAAGCGGTTGGAGAGGGATAAATTTGGAATTTAGGATTAGCAGATACAAAACATTATATGCAAAATAGATAAACAAGATCCTACTGTACAGCTCTGGGGACTATATTTAATATCTTATAATGAAAAAGAATACATATACATATAACTGAATCACTCTGCTGTACACCAGAAACTAACACAACATTTTAAATCAGCCATACTGATTTTAAAAAAGGATTGCTAGGATTTATTGTTGTCTGCCAGGCACTGTGCTAGGCAATTTGTTTCATTACTTAATTTAATCTTCTCAACAACTTTAAGATATGGGTTCTACAGTATTTCCCTATATATAAGTATCAATGACCACTTTTCAGAGTAGAAAAAGCGACTCCATTAAATGTACACATCAGTGAGACACATCCCTATTTCAGAAACATGAAAACAAAACAGCATCTTAAAATTAAGGAAATATGGTATCATCCCCATTTTACAGATGAGGATATGGAGGCTAAAAAGAGTTGCTCAAAATCACACCACAACTAGTAAGAATAATACCATTATTGTTTAGTAAATTCCTACATGTACTGTAGGTCTGTTTTTGGATGTTTCTGTTTCATTCCATTTATCCAGCCTGTGTCAATGTCACATTTAATTTTTTTTATTTTTTCTGGTAAAAAAAACTTGACTACTTTCTTTTTAAAACTGTGCAATCAGGAAATGGGAAAGGCCTAATGATGACCAAGTAGAAGGGTTTTCTCTCCCATCTTTGAAGAGCTTCACTTAAGATCTCACTTAAGAGCCTGGAGGTGGATTCCAGTCCTAATCTGCTGTGGTCTGGACTTCGTGTGTGCATGGTTTCCTTACCCTGGCTGCCCCAGTGAGCAGGGTCTCACCCCAGTCCACCTGAATCAGGGCTTCCTGGGTGAGATCCAGGTATCAGTCCACCTAATTCTGCCAGATTCTTGTCTGGGGCACCGGTCTGACATTTCAGTCTAGTCAGGACTGCTGGACTAGACACAGACTAGCTATGACCTTCTGTGATTTATTTAAACTCTTTGAAGTCAGTTCCCCCTCTCTGCCAAATGGGTACCACAATCTCTGCCCTGCCCATCCTATAGGGAAACTAACACTCAGCGAGATGCCGTTGCACAGAGACAAGATGTTGGTATTATAAAGTGTCTGGATCCCAAGAATGCAGGGACTCTGAGGCCAGCGTTAGAATTTACAGCCACTTAGTTCTCAGATCTGTGTCAGTATGAGGCAGCCTGAGGCTGGGCCCTTGCCTCCATGACAGTCAGGCCTGCTTTCTGTCTTAGGTCTAAAAAGAAATCTCCCTTTTCTCTTGCAGCTCTGCGAACCAGAGTTTACAAAGGACATTTTCCTCTATCCTGAGTGTAGCCGGCTGAATAACATCTCCCCAAATCTATGTCTACCCAAAACCCCAGAATGTAACCTTATTGAGTGATACGGCCCTTGCAGATACAATTATTTAAGGATATCAAGACGAAATCCTCTTGGACTTAGGGTGGACCCTAAATCCAATGATTAGACTTATCAGAGAATATTGGTACCTTAAACCCCAAAGCCCTTTAAAATAACTGGATTCAAGCTAAATTTCTAGCCATGTCGCTTGCTCTTCCCTCTGTCAGACACTCTGGCCTATAGTGACCACCCCTGCCCCGGGAATATACATCTTTGTGCCATTATTCACACAACTCTCCTGGCCAGGACCACCCCCACGCCCCCCCTCTTCTTAGCTTTCAAACCTTGGCTCAATTCCACCTCTAGGAAGCCTTCCCAGACCACCCCTGCCCCAAAGCACCTCGCCTTCCACTGGCCTCTTTAAGGGTCTCTTGTCTGCTCCACTCAGTGGGGCTTAAAGAATGCCACACGACAGCATGTAAGTTTCCACAAGTACTCAGCGCATCTCCACACAAGGATCTTTGGGACAGAGACAGTGTCTGCCTGTCTCCGTGGAGTGGGAGCTCTCTTAGCTGGGCTCTGCTGGGGCCCATCCCCTTCGTTCCTTCTGCACATCCTTGCAGCAAGGAGGTGCCCCTTTTGCTGCCATTGGCCCAGGATGCATGCACCAGAAGTCTTTGTGCCTCTTCCCAAACCTCTTCATGCCAGTTCTATTTGTTTTTATGATTCTAAGTTAATAGTAACTGAAATTAAAATGCAGAAGAAAAAGTTTTGATTTCTATAAAAATTAAACTAAGTGATCTAGAACAGCAACTCTGAAATTGTGGTCTTAGATGACACCTGGGGTCACTGAGACTGTCTCAGGAAGTCTGCATGGTAAAAACTAGTTTTATTATAAAATTAGGACGTTAAAAGGTTTTTCACTCCCATTTTTCAGAGGCTGCGTGAAGTGTGATGAACTTGTGCCTGTGCAGTCTTACGTTTTCTGAAAATTTCTAAGGCAGAAGTTTAGGGTGTAAACTTGTGTGTGTTCAGAGATTAACTCAGTTTGTTCTCGGGACTTCAACCGAGTATTTACTAGTAAACTTATGCTATGCCTATTATAATCTGTTATCTCATTATTATCTAATAAATCATTTTTTTGAAACCCTGAAGATGTGCAAAAATGTAAAAATAATGCCATTTTTCCTCTACTTTTTCAACTTTGGAAAATGGTTATTTTTCACACAAATATGCCTTTTATGTTAACATGTTATGACTTTTTTTTTATTATTTTAAACGAATAAATAACTTTTTACATTTGTTTTAATTTTTTAACATGGTAAATGTTAACAGATACAGCCAATAAACAAAAGATAATAGTAAGGAATCCTAGGATCAAAAAGTTTGAGAATTGCTCATCTAGAAAGATGTGTTACAAACAAACAAACAAAAAAGATTAAATTCAGTGTGTGCATTAAGAAAGTAGCATTCTGCAAGGGGACTGGTTTGTAAATGTCTTAATTCTTGCTTTATTATTTTTTAAATGGAGATTAATTAACAGATGTATATATCCTGTCACCCAGCAATCCCACTTCCAAGAATTTCTTCTGTTGGCATACTTACACAGGTAGGAAATGCCATTTGTACAAAGTTATTCACAGCAGCTTGCACATAATGACAAAATACTGGAAACAACCCAAGTCAGGGGAGAGAGGGAGGCAACACATATTGGTTAAAAAATTACCTTACTTCTCTATCCTGGAACAATATGCAGCTATAGTAAAAGAATAATGAAAGCATTCTATGCAGTGATATGGAAAGATCTACCAGAGCTGCTGGGTGAAAAAAGCAATATGCTAAACAATGTCTAAAATGCTAACCTGTAGCATTTGTAAAAATGGGAGTGGGGTGGGCAGAGGCTAAGACCTTTCACTGTATGAGTGAGAGAGAGAGAGAGAGAGAGACAGAGAGAGAGAGAGAGAGAGAGAGAGAGAGAGAGAGAGAGTGTGAGTGTGTGTGTGTGTGTGTGTGTGTGTGTGTGTGTGTGTGCCTTTTAAACTGTTTTTTATCCTTCTGATCTTTGAACTATGTGAATATACAGCCTAGAGAAAAAGCTTTTCCCATTAAAAATTTTTTTCTTCCAGTTTTATTGAGATATAATTCACATATAGTGAAAAAAATTTAATAAAAGAAGTGAAATGAGAAATCACAGGTGATACATGCAGGTGTGATCTGTATATATAAACAATTTGCAAGTCTAATTAGGGGACCTGGAGACCCAAAGAAAAGACCTCGGCCCTCAATCAAAGTTCTGGAAAATAAAAATACATGCACATGGGGGTGGGAAGCAGGGAACTGAATGAAGGCACTTAAAAGGTACAAACTTTCAGTTATAAGATAAATAAGTACTAGGGATGTAACACACAACATGACAAACACAGTTAACACAACGGTAGATTATATATGAAACTTGTTAAGAGAGTAAATCCTAATAAGGCTGTCTCATCACAAGGAAAAAATTTTTTCTCTGTTTCTTTAATCTTGTATGTCTATGAGATGATGTATGTTCATTAAGTTTATTGTGGTAAGTCATTTCATAATTGTGTATAAAACAAACCATTATGCTGTACACCCTAAACAGTGCTGTTTAAAATAAAACTGGAAGAAAAAAAATGCATGCACATGTTTTTAAGGTAAAATGAATTGTTTAAAACACGGATTTTTTAAAAAAATTCCCAACTTTCAGCTGACAGTTTTTATTATTACTAATGCTGAATAAGGAGGACCCAATTCAAGAGTCACATTCTCATTTCAGGGAACTCCAGGACTCTCCTGGGCCTGAGTTTTGAAGAAGGTTAGGAGGCCTGAGGATATAGTCAGATCGATCTTAAGTTTCCAAGGCAGGGAATTTGGTTTCCCATAGATGAGCAAGCCAAGCACTCTCTCCAGGCTGATTCTGTGGCCACCCTCCCACCCCTGCTTTTGTGTGTGTGTGTGGGGGGGTCCCCATCTAGGAACCTCGATAGCCACGGGTGAGGATGAGGACAGGGCAGCTGGGCCTCGGAGACCTTGTGATGAGGCTGCCCTGCTTGCCCCAGGGAGAGCACGAGGCCCCTGGCTGGCAGCAGACTCTGGACTCCTTATCTGCCAGCATTCGGCCAGCCCACCAGCCTCCAGGTCAGAGAAGTCTCACTGTAGACATCTAGAAAGTCCTGGCTGGGGCTCCAGCAGCATGATCCTTCCTCATCCACTCCCCACCCTCCTATGTCTCTAGGGAGTCTGGAAAGAGAAGGAAAAAGGGAAGACTCCTCCAGAAGAAATTTCTATCCATACAAGCAGAGAACCACCTCCCGCCAAATAAGCACTTCCTCCTTCATGTTTTCAAGGAAAAGTCTAAGATTATCAGCAATTTTATAATATTTAGGAATAAAAAATCAAACCTTCCTTTGGTCCTCTCTATCAAGCCTCTTGGCCACCAGCAAGCAACGTTACTTGGGAACACCAATTAACCTCTTGATACCTAGTTTCTTCAGTTGTAAAACAAAGTCCTAGACGCAAAGATTCCCAAAGTCCTTCCAGTTCAACCTCCCATCGTCTGTGGTTCTGCAAAACGTTTAAGTCTTGCTGTCTTCAGGCATCCAGGGCGAACAGGCTGAATTATTTTGGAGGAGGTCCCGATTTCCAGACATATACATCTATTCATAGCACTACCACTTAGATGCCAAGATCCTGTAAATATTGGGCATGGATTGAGGTTCCTCCTGGAATAGAGGCGTGGGGAGGTAAGGCAAGAGAAAGAGGGTGGAAATGGTCTGAAAACAGAACCCACCCAGTGACTGGAAGATACTGTATGTGCGCATGCGCGCACACTGATCTATACACACGCACACATTATTAGTCCTTCCCGCTTAATTATCAGCCCAGAAAAGGAGTACTTCCATAATCTGAAGAAATCAGAGTAGCTCCAAAAACTAAAAGTGGGAAAAAGCCTTAGGGGCAGTGAATCTGTGCAACAATCCCTGGCAGGCCAAAGAAAAGAGGCCTACCCAGAAAGGCAGGGAAATTGGAGACGATGAATCAACCGTAAGTCTGGGCTCATACCATTCCTACAACCCAACGTAACTATCTATGCCTAGGACCCCTGAATAATCCACTCCATCCCACAGAGATGATAATGATGATGATGATGCCGATAACAAGCCCTCTACCAGGCTCCTGGCACAATCACAACGTGCTGCAGCACCCCCCTGCTGGAGAGCGACCGGGCCAAGGACTTAAATAGATCTAATCTGACTCAAAAAAGCCTGGTATTCTCCCGCCACCTTTCACCACCTCTAGTAGAGCGCTGTCTTCTCTGAACTTGACTGAACACAAAAATGTGACCTCTCTTGTGTCTCCATGTTATTCTATATGTATGGGTGTTCTTTCTCCCCAACAAGTGTCTCCAGGAGCCAGGCCCCATTCTCTCTTCGCACCCTCCAGTGGCCAGTGCAGAGCCAAGCGCAAACCAGGCACCATGTATTTATATACTGAGGGGATGAGATACTTAGAATCACAGGGCTCTGGTACCTCACAGAGGGCTGACAATTCTGTTCGGTGCCCTCCAGTCATATCTGCAAACCAAAGAAAAGTACCACTAGTCTATACAATTTACGAAAAACTCACCTCCGAGCCTCCAACAAGAAATGGAATGTGTAGTTTTTAATTGCAGCTGCTAAAAGTTATGATTCTCGACATTCTTTCTCTTGCTTCATCAAGTCTGTCTCAGTTTTTATGGCTCTTGTTTTAAGAGTTAAGGATTAATTGTAGATGCTGTGGATAAGAGACCACAGATCTAATCTGACTTAGCAAGACCCTTCCTCAGGCCATAGGACAAGTTAGGAGCAGAGCTGGGACAGAGGCCAGGTAGCCAGGGTAGTACCCACTACAGGTTACCACCACCAATTCCCAGCAGCCCACCTAAGTGGGGGTTCCGAGGAAAAAGTGACTACAGACAAATTCATGCCCAGGGAGGCTCCAGGAGGGTTAGGTCAAAGCTCCTCCTGTCCCCACAGCTTTCCTTAGGCCATCAAGAGCACTCACCCCCTCACCAAATCATGCTCTCTTGGTCCTCTAGGACACCCAGACCCTAGCAGACACTAGATCCTCAAAACGGAAGCCACAACGCAGAGTTAAGGAAAATTTCTTGACTCAGCTGGACCTCAGGATCACACGGTGAAACTGGATGACACCCATTGCCCTAACCCACCAAGAGAGGGCAGCCTGCGCCAGACCACCTAACTCACTCGGTAGGGACCAAAAATAGCTAAAAAGCCATGCCCACGGGATAAGCCAGGTTGGAGTTCAGTTAGTCCCTCCTTTGCCATTCTCCAGCTCCTGCCACCGGCCTGCCGGAAGATATGGGGCATTTATCTTTAGCTGTAGGTGGTCTGGCCGGATTGGGTAGCGGAGGGTGGACACAGTTCCCGGAAAGCAAAGTCCAGACACTAGTGCCCAATCAGAGCCGCCCCGAGAGCTGCCCACCAGATTTGCCCGTCTACTCTATGCTTTTTCTGTCCTGGTGTCCATAGGCTCCAGGAAACCTCTCTCAGCCTTTTAGCGCGGCTGTCGCCGTTCCCGACATCCTGCTCTGTCTCCCACATCCCGCGCTCTCCAGCCGAAGGGACCGCAGCTCTGCCTTCCCCTTCCCTCGCCAAGTAACCCTCGTCGTGGCAGTGCGGCCAGGTGTCGCCTCCATCCAGTGTCCAGGCCCGTGTGCCGGTCCGGTTCACCGGAGCGGCTCCGGAAACCGCGGCCGGGCTCCGGATCCTCGGCGCAACCCTGCCCCCACCCCCACCCGGTGACCCCGAGCCCTGGCGGCGCGCTGCTCCTCCGCGCGATGCCCCATCCCCGGCGCATGGCGCGGCCCCGCCCACACGCCGTCCGCCCCTCACCTGAAGCAGGGCGGACGCCACTGGGCCCCTGCACCCTCACAAGCCAGGCCCTCGGGCGGCCCGCAGCAGCAGCGGCACGGGCAGCGCAGCTAGGTCGGTGAGTCCCCGCAGGCAGCCCGCGCGCCCTCGCCCCCCTGCCTGCGTCTGTACCCCGCGCGGCGCGCATGCCCCGCTATATACCCTGCGCGTCACGGCCCGGCCCGCCCCCGCTCTCGGCCCCGCCCCACCCCGCTGTCCCCAGGGCCTGCCACGTGGGACCCCGGCTGGCGGTAGGGCGACGTGTGTGAGCTGCCTGCCAGCCGCCCGCTAGACCCAGACCAGCGCTTGGCTTGCCCAGGCTTGCGGAGCGAGCCAGCGCCTTTCCGCGCCTCTAGGCGCCGGCCGAGACCCTAGCTCACCAGATCCTAGCTCACTTCCTAGCTCTGCTCTATCAGCTTCATCTTCTAACCCTGCTGCGAATTCCATTCATCTTTCACGAGGCCCCACAGGCTCCTCCTTCCTCTGGAAACCTCCCATTACTAGACCTTTCCCTCCTTGAGTTTGAGATTTGCAAATGTTAACTACTATATATAAAAATAGATTAAAAATTTCTTCTGTATAGCACAGGGAACTGTATGCAGTATTTTGTAACCTATAATGAAAAAGAATATGAAAACAAACATGTATATATATGCATGACCGGGACATTATGCTGTACACCAGAAACTGATACATTGTAACTGACCATACTTGAACTAAAAAAAGAAAAGGCCTTTCCCTCCTTAACCGGGGGCGTTCTCACAACCTGGCCTCCATCCCCTCGGAGTAACACTGCTACTGCTACCCACGTCATACGTATGTATGTACATAAACACATGTATCTTCTGATTAATGTTCGATTCCAAAATGCACCCTAGAAAGGGACGCACCCACAGACGGTGTTTCTTCTGCATTTTTCCACCAGACAAAAGAACAAAAAACTTCAGTTCAAGTTCCAAATGAGCCATACTATACTCATTTTTCCAAACTAGATGTTAAACCACTCCCCCCAAAACGATCAGCCTCCCTAGGAAGCCATAGTTTTTAACCAGAAAACTGGGAGAAATGTTAATTTTTGTGTGAGGATTGTCGTAGGACCCTTTTCTGATGTGGAGTGGTTCTATTGAGATGGATATCAAGCCTCGGAAATGCAAATTTCTTGGGAAAATAAGCCACCATTTAACTCCTATTGTTCTATTCTGGCTGGACATCAGGATTATTTCCTCTGCAGCTACTCCAGCTGCCACCTGGGTTTAGGGGACTCAAAGGAAGGGCCTTCCAAGCAGGACTGTTGCCTGTTAGTATCCACATCCTTGTTCCAGCTCAGTGACTGGTGCCCAGCTGGCACTAAGTGTTTCTGAGAATTTGCACAGAGAAGGGGGATCATATCCCACTCTGCAAGGGAAAGGAAGGCCCATGATGGCAGTTCCCATATGAAAGGGAAGCAGACAATCCCAGGAGCAAGGGGTAGGAAGAATCTGTGACTCAGTGGCAGCCTGTTCCTCCTTAGGAGGAAGGTAGAGAGGAAGAAAGAAAGGCACTGAAGCAAAGCCAGAGAAGGCCAGACTGTTTCTGCCACTCTTGAAGAGACTAGCTGGATGGTGGGTTTTTCTAAAATTTAATTATCCTCACCCTGCAATTACAGTGCTCCAGTTGGGTAAGGGGTGGGGTGATATTCTTTTCATTTGCCAAGAGATTTCAAAGTAATAGTATCTCTTGCAGAATCTCCCTCAGAGCCCCTTCATCTTTGTAATAACCCTTTATATTTGTCTTTCTTGGTTAAACTTAGGTATTTTTCAGACATTATGTCATCTATTTGAGACTCAACCCCATCTCCAATAGGCTGTCAGAAATGGCCCAGTCTCTACCACCCCTCCCTTTTCTTGAAGTTCTGGAAAAGGAATGAGAAACTCACCCAGTGATTAAGTGAAACAAGCATGCTTCTAATATATAGAGCTCTGAAAAGTATGACACCCATAAATGTATTACAAAGAGATGTTAAATTCTCCCTTAAAACTGAGGTCTAAAAGCAATCCCAAAGGTTCTTCCAGGCAGTGTGTCAATTCTACAAACTGGGGGAAAAAGGCATGTGTCAGAGAGATGGGAGGGGGGCAGGACAAGACACCCCACCACAGGGCCTATCACAGCGTTCTCACTTGTTTGCAACCAGTGAAGGGTAGAGCTGCCGAAGTCCACCAGAGCTGATAAGCTATCAGTAATCCATTAGGGAATTCAATTAATTATTAACACAGCTCAAAATCAGAAGGTCTTAACTCTCCACATCCACCCCCACACTAAATTCTTTAGGTGCACCCAAAGTCCTGCCTTGTCACTCAGTCTTTCCAGCCTAGGGCCAGGTTTGGGGCCCCAATTCTATCTTACTGTCTGCCTCGTATACCCCTCTTTCCTCTTATTACCCATTTCCACTTGTTGTATTTCTAACTCTTCAAAGCCCCCTCCCTTCACAAAGCTTCTTGATTCTTTCAAAGCATATTTGATCTATCTTTTCAAATTTTTAAACTGTAACCCACAGTAAAAAAATGTTTTGCATTGCATCTCCAGTACAAATAACAATAGAGCAAACAAAAATCTTAGAAAACTTCCTTAGATATGCAACGTATGGATATGTTATATTTCTATTTCAGTTTTTTAAAAAGTGGCAACAAGCCCACCAAACTGATTCCATTCTCCATTATTGGATTGTGATTCACAGAATTAAAATAGTTCATATGCTTTATGGTACTTCCATTTTCCCCTTAAAATTTCATTTCTCTCTAACCTCCTTATTAGACCTTAATCTTTCTTGATTACCGAAGATTTCTATATATACCTGTATCCCCTACAATAACATCTTGCACATAATAGATGCTCAATAAATATTGGATGAATGAAAAGGCCAGCTCTAAGTATAATGTCGGGCAGTATTTAAGGGACTGCACAAAAATCTGACATTTTTGTGACAGCTATTTCCCTTCTGACAAGATACCACAGCTGTCTGCCAAAAGATGTGCAGACAGATTTCCCACAGTCTCGGGAAAGAAGCTAGTGAAATGAAACCCCAGCCCTGAGACTGTATAGGGAGGGACTGGGGACTCAGGAAATTAAAGTCCCCTCTTTGGTTTGCGTTGACATGGTAGCAACTTGGTCAGCAGGGTGGGGCAAAGATCCCCTTTCCACTCCCCAGCTATCAGGCCAGCTCTAGAGAGACTGAAGTGGCTGGTGTTCTATGATACTTTCAAGAAGAAAAATGAGTTTTCTATGTTTTGGCATGTCAGAGAATTTAAAAGGATCAAAGGCAATGTGAAGGTTCTAGTTTTTCCAAAATCCTGTCAGAGGACTAGCACCCCACACTCTGTCAGCCAAAAGAGAACATCTTTAGAAGCCTCAGTCACTTCTGTTACCATCTGATGGTTTCAGCAGACAAAAAGGACAACTGGGAAAAAATAAGTCGATTCAATAGCAAGTTATCTATAGGAATTTGTCCATTTCATTAAGATTCCTAATTTGTTGGCATTTAATTGTTCACAGTATTCCCTAATAATCCTTTGTTTCTGTAAGGTATTTTATTTCCTTTCATTCCTGATTTTAGTAATTTGTCTTTTTTTTTTTCCTCTTGGCCAATCTAGGTTAAGTTTTGCAAATTCTATTAATCTTTTCAAAGAAGCAACTTTTGGTTTTGTTGATTTTCTCTATTGTTTTTCTGTCCTCTATCTCATTAACTTCTGCTCTGATCTTTATTAGAAAATGTCTTCACCTTTTGAGACAGGAGGGAAAGGGGCAGGGCACAACCTTTAAAAGAATGTTGAGGATAGGACAAAAACTACTTAGAACCCAAGATGACAGAAGATTCAACTTCCAGTAGATCTTAATTAAGCCTTATTATCCACTCATTGTAATATATTAGCATGCTAAATGATACATTCACAGGTGCCAGGACACTTCTGAGGCTGACTATAAAAAGCCAAACAGTGAGTGGTGGCTTAATTCCTGGAAATTCCTGCCCCTTCCTCAAAATATTTGTAATAATCCTCCCACTTGTTAGCATATGAAATTACCCAGTCCATAAAAACTAACCACCCCTCCACCACCACCTCGGGGCCCACTGTTGCCTTCTGAGATGGCCCACGCTCTGTCTATGGAGTGTGTTATCTCCCTGAATAAACCCGCTTTCACTCTACTTCGGTTCGCTGTCGAGTCCTTTCCTGTGTGAAGCCAAGGACCCTCACTTGGAGGCTCGTCCCAGGGACTCACCCAAGACCTGAAATGTGACCATCCTCTCGCGCCCTATTTTCCTGCAACACTTTGAATGAATGTCTTGCTGGGAACAGAATTACAAGTGGACATTGCATTTTTAAGTTATTATTCCTTTTGTTTTCGGTATCTGTTGTGGTTGCTGATAAGTCTGCTGCCAGTTTTTCCCTGTGAGCAGTCTCTCTGGCAGTTTTTAAGATTCTCTTTGGTGTCCTAGAGCTTCACCACAGTACATCCAGGGGTGGCTGTGCTCTTCGCTATCTCAGTGAGTTTCTTCAGGCGGAGGATTCATGCTTGTCTCTCATTCTGGAAAACCCTGTCTTTTATATCTTCCATACTGTGCGGCTCTTTGTTTTAACCTGGAGGAACTCATTCGCTTCTATGTCTTCTCTTCCATAGTTCCCACTTAGACCTCTCTAGCTGCAACCCAACTGACTGAGTGTTTTGTTTCTGCAGGGCGCAGGGCTCACACCAGCCTGGGCCAGTCTTCATGGTGATTTGTCCAGTGTGTGGACATGCTTTCCACATGCTAACAACATGGATTCAGGCTGTACACACCTGTCTGTGGCCCAGGCTCGGGGATTTCTCATGAATGCCTTTTGCCCCAAGTGTTCTTGCTGTTCCCCCAGGATGGTTGGCACAGAATCTCTACTCCCCTTCAAGGCTCCAGCTCTCTTCATCCAGGAGAATTCACTCCAGCAATCCTGCACCTATTGGGTCTAAGGCTGCATCTTGTATCCCTACCTGAGAAACCTCAGTGCTCCTGTCCCTGCGTTTTGTCTGTAGCCCTGGGAGCTGTGCCAGCATCAACTGTAGCCACTCTGGCTCCCCTTTCCTTCTTGTACCTCGATATTTTCCTTCCTCCCCACCCACAACTTCCTCTCTCCCCTTGTTCCACTTCCCCCATATCCAGCTACTTAACATTAAAAAAAAATGTTTTTCCATTTTAGCCAGCATTTGTCAATGTGGTCAGCCCAGTCTGCCGTGTTGCCAGAAGTCTCCCTTACTCATTCTTTAAAAAAAATTAAAAAAAAATTTTTTTAAAGCAGTTTTAGGTTCACAGTACAATTTGCAGAAGGTAGAGATTCCCTGTATACATAGCCTCCCCTACTATCAACATCCACCACAAGAATGGTACATGTGCTACAGTTAATGAACCTACATCCATATATATCATAATCACCCAAAGTCCATGGCCATGCTTAGGTGTTTCACAGTCTACGGGTTTGGACAAATATATGACATGTATCCACCATTACAAATCATACAGAAGTTTCCTTGCCCCCCAGATCCTCTGTGCTCTGCCTCTCCATCCCTCCCTTTCTCCTACCCCTGATCCTTTTACTGTCTCTATAGTATTTGCCTTTTTGGAATGTCATACAGTTGGAATCATACAATATGTAGCCTTTTCAGATTGGCTTCTTTCACTCAGTAATATGCATTTAAGTTTCCTCTGGGTCTTTTCATGCCTTGATAGCTCATTTCCTTCTAGCATTGAATCATATTCCATTGTCTGGTTGTACCACAGTTTGTTTATCCATTCACCTACTGATGCACATCTTGGTTGCTTACAAGTTTTGACAATTATGGATAAAGCAACTATAAACATCCATGTGCAGGTTTTTGTGTAGATATAAGCAGTAAGCTCATGTGGGCAGATCATATGATAAAAGTATGTTTAGTTTTGTAAGAAACTACAAACTTCCTTCCAAAGTGGCTCTATTTCATATTCTCTGAGGCAGTGATGAATGTGAGCTCACCAACATTTGGGATTGTCAGTGTTTTGGATTTTGGCCATTCTAACAGATGTGTAGCACGACCTCATTTTACTTTGTAATTCTCTAATGGCATGTGATGTTGAGCATATTTTCACACGCTGGTTTGCCAACTGTATACCTTCTTTGGTGAAATGTCTGTTTCGGTCTTCTTGCCCAATTTTTAATCAGGTTGTTTGTTTTCTTATTGTTGAGTTTTAAGAGTTCTTTGTATATTTTGAGTAAGAGCGCTTTATCAGATGTGTCTTTTCCAAATATTTTCTCCCAGTCTGTGGCTTGTTTTCTCATTCTCTTGATTTGCCTCATTTTTTTAAAGAAAGAAAATAAGCCCAGGCAGGGAAAGTTACTAAGAAACTCAGAAAAAGCTAGGTGTGGAACCACAAAGAGAAAGCAGGGTCTTCTCCAATAATCCCAAATCACTGAGAAATTTCAGGCACAGATTTTAACGTTTTCAATATAAAGAGCTAACCATTGACAAAACTGCTCCCTTTTTCACACCATTCAACAAAATGCTGCCCAAGTGAACAGGGCCCTGTAACACTGTATAGAAATTCGGTTCTTTCTAGAATGAGTTCAAGAAGCACTGCATCCTTTAAGAATCGAGCTTCTAAATAAAGAGAAAAGGATGTAGTGGTAACGCAAGCAGCCAGGGTGCTTTGGGGAGGGATTTCTAAGGGTTATAAAACACACCATGGGTATATGCAGAGAAGGGCAAGCACTAGAAAAAGATGAGAAGAGAGGGCTCCCCTTTGGAGCTGCCTCTCACTTAGGCTAACAGAAACTGACAGGAAAAGAGATCTTTAAAAACAAGACCACACCCACACAAACACCCACACCCACACACGCCTCATTTGTGCCAGAAGTAAGACTGTTAGTGTGTTTTCCAAGAAATCTTACTGCCCAGATCACAGCAAAATTACCTGGGTACTAATACTGGAGCTGCACCCAGCATGCATAGTGGCATGTTAATAATTCTAACAAATGCCAGAACTCTATGAAGGAAAGAACTATACCAATACGATGTCAATGACATCATTTCAAATAAAATTACACACTTATACAAATTTGGTTTTATTTGTTTCCCACCCCATGACCCAGTCATTTCACATTAAGACTGAAAAACCAAGGCAAGAAAACCAGGATTAAAAAGTGAAGAAATTTTTGTATTATATTCAAGTATTTGTCTTTTCTGATTATATGAGAGAAAACGAGTATTAGGAAATCAAACTTCAAAAGAGAAACTCAAAATGCTTCCAAAGGGAATCAGAAAACTTCAGCCAAAACCAGCGATCCAGTGTGTCTGTTCCCCTGGTGTTTAAATCCCAGGTCTCAGCCTTCCTACCCCCTCTCCGAAGGGGACCAGACGTGCACTCGAGATGGTGGACACCCAGGGCCTCCCCGCCTCTGCCAGGCACTGCAGCCAACAGAACATTTGCTTGGTTTTCTTCTTCTAAGGAGTTTTAAGCTAAAGTTTCTCTTCTCACACACTGTCATATAAAATGAGGATTTCTGCTTCATCTCCTCCCAGCCATCACACCAAAAATAAATAAATAAATAAATAAATAAATAAAAATTTGAAAAGGTTAAATAAAACTGGCTTTTAAAACCCAGGTAAAGCAAAGTTAAGACTGAATTAGCCCTGAAAGGACTGGAAGATTTTAAAATGGGGAAAAAGAAACACACAAAAAAGTGCTTCCCCAAAACACTGAAACCCACAGGCACAGTGACAACTTCCTAAACTGAACTGCCCAGGCTTTGGCAGGAGTGTCACATTTCCCAAAGCCAACTTCTGGAAATCTTAATGTGGATTCAGAAAAATTCCTGACAAAATGAGCCAATGGCCGGGAAGTGGGTATTGAGCAAGGGAAATGAGTGATTCAATTTGCAAACATATCAACAGAAAAGAAGGCGACACCCTGAGGAGAAAGGGTCAAGAAAAGCTCATGCCCCATCATGAACCCTCCTAGCTGCTGAATTTCGCATGTTCTGATTCTTACTTTAAAAAAAACGGAAACTTACTAAAGATAGTAACAAGGAGCAAAGGTGTGAGTGTGTGTGTGTAACTACGTGGCCTGGGCAGGGGGAGAGTGGGGAGGAGGGAGGGAGGAAGAAATCAACATGGCCTACTACAAAGCAACTAAAATCCACAGAAAAAGATGCATCTGGCCTCTCTCTGGAGGCTGAGAAATAGCTAAGTGTCCCTTTCAAAGCCTGCTCAAGTCACAGGTGTCACCAACTCAATCCCTAGAGAGTTGGTTTTTGCTATCCCACCAGCTGGTTTTTGCTACACGCCTTTCACACTTGCCAGCAACAGCCTGTATCTTGAAAAACTTTGCCTTTTTATTACCTCCCCCAGTTGCCTAAATAAAGTAGCTCTCTACTTTAAGAAACCTGCAATGACTTCGTTCATCATCACCTCTGGCGCCAGAAATGGGAACCGCTTGGTAAGTAGCGTTTGTAGGTGTAATTGATGCTTCCGCAGGCTTCTACAGCTCTTTGGCCCTGGAGGCTCTTAAACGGTCCCCCGTCTCCACCCACTCCATCTACGCAGTAGCACTGGCTCTACAAAGGCAGCAAGACAATTTCTAGCTGATAATTTAGAATGGAACCTGCTTCTTGATGATATCAGGTTTAAAAGAGGAAAAAAAGAGAAACAGAAGATAATCTTATTCTACTGGGTTGGTGACGGGAAAACACCAACAAAAAAACCCTTTCAGTCGCTCTGGATCCTGCACAGCTGAGTTCACAGCTGAGTTCGGAAGTCTGATTGCTCTGCCCAGTCCATGTCCTGACTGTCCAGTCACAGGAAGAACAGGTTCTCACACAGCTGGATGGCTGGCTCATGATGCAAGATTTGTCCTGACAGGAAAGCTAGCTTGTGGGCATATTTGCAAGGAGCTGGAACTCTGATGGTACCAGGCCAATTCCAGTACATGTGGCACAGTTTGAAAGTCAACCTGAAGGCCAAGAAGAAAACACGATCCTTTTTACTCTCCACCCTCAATTTGGAACACGATTATGTACTTATGGGTGCATAACACTCAGCACACTTGCCGGCAAACTTGAGGGGCTGAGGAATACATAATTACATGATGCAACTTTTTAGAATCATTATTTTTAAGTGGAATTGCTTCTACTCCCACTATTTGTAAGTCAAGAGGCCACGGGTAAATTCCCTCACTTTTTAGGTGCTCCTGTTTTGTATTAAAACAAGGAAAACAACAAGGAGAACTTTTTTTGCCTCAAGAAAAGGCTGCAGAAGGTTAAGTACCTCAGCAGAGTTATATAATCTAAGCTCAAGAGCAACAGGGCTCAAACCTGGCTGTATGTCATAATCCTTGGGAGCATTTTAAAAAACACAAATGCCTCAGAATACTTAGGGGTGAGGCTTGAGTGTTAGTATTTTTTTGAAAGCTCTTCAGGTAATTTTAATGTACAGCAGGGATTATCAATTACTCCTCAAAAAGATACCATTATTATGAAAGTCACGAAGAAACTCAAGAAGTAAGCACTCCTGGGGGTGGGCAGTATTTGCCTTTTCTGACTGTATAAGAGAAAGTGAGTATTATAGGAAATCCAATTTCAAAAGAGAAATTCAAAATGCTTCCAAAGCGAATCAGAAAACTGTTAAGCCAAAACCAGTGATCCAATTTGATTCAGTGGTTTTTAAATTCCAGGTTTTAGACTTAGCTCACTGTAGAATTATTGATGAGACGGAGTAAGTTACCGGTCAGCTCACCTCTGCATATGATCCGGGCTCAGGTTTGCAGTGTTGAGAATGCAAACATAATGGGTAGGAATGCCACAACCCTGTCGTACATGATGGGCAAGAAGGTAGAAGTCCACCCTAGTGAGGAAAAAGTACAAAGCAATGGTATGGTTGGGTTTGGCCAAACAGAGCTGGAAAAGATCTTGGAGATCATTTTAGCTCCTTCACCTAAGGCTCAGAGAGGTCAAATGACTGGATCAAGGACATACCAGGACCAAATCAGGATTAGAACTCAGATCTCCTGACTCAACAGGCTATTTAAGAAGCAAACACATCTGTATGCAGGTCAAACACTCATCTTCTTAGAAAAAAAATGTATGTTCAATATTTTATACTTATGAGATAAAAGCTTCACTATTGGTCTGTGTGTTTTTAAAATAGTTTTTACAGTTTTATTTTTTAACAGTAAGCTCTCTGAGGATTCCATGCTGCATCTCTCCAGGCAACCTCCCCAGCCCAATACCCAGGGAACAGATAACTTCTTCTACCTGTTCAGGCTGAAATACGTCCCGCCCACTTACCACTCACAGCTTGTTATTGTGTGATCTACCACAGTCCCAGGGCAGGGAGTCACAAAGTGGTCGGCAGCAGCCAGGTACAGATTGGTGCTGATTTTCTTCTGAACTACAAATACCACCATTTTGGGCTGATAATTCTCAAAAGCTTCAAAACACTTCTGTAGCTGAGGAATCTCATAGTTGGCAACTGTCTTTAGTTGGCCATCAGACACTCCATCACGGTATACCACAATCTTTTCTGGGAGACAGTGGTTCACCTGAAACGACACCGTACCGAGGTGAACTGTGCAGCCCTGGGGCAGCGGGAGGCTCACTCAACGAACAACCTGGAGACACAGCAGTAGGTCCCTTTGACAGCTGGGCCCAGAGCCATCATGTCAGAAGGTCAAGGAGAAGCAGCTTCCAGTCATCTCTAGGCTTCCTCAGGGCAGTAAAACAAGTCTGGTACAGCGAAGGTGTTATAAAATATGAGACCAAATAAGCAAGCTATGAGTCACATGCAGCTTATACTGGATCCGTGTGAGCAAAGTTAAAAGGAAGGAAAATTATGGGCTGAATCAGTCTTCCTTCTACTTGGATTTAACACTAATTACTGTCTAGGGAAAGAACAAGGTGAACTGTTTAAGAAATTCTAACATATGACCGCACATCCCACAGATCCGCTACCCTCCCATTTTTGTGTATCAGCAACATCCAGAATTGCTAACAAATGCAAGGGTCCTTCACTAAATATTATCCCACCATCAGGTATAGGGTGAAACAGTCTTACTATAAGTAAATAGCAGTCATGGTAAACTGTCCATGCGTCCAAATTAAATGGCAGCTTGAATCAGTCTCAAGAATAATTTTTTCCCCATTTAGAGAATATAATTATGTTCTAGTTGTATCTGACTTCAATAGTTCAAAGAAATAAGCTGTTTCATTTTAAAGTAGAAGCTTCCTTAAAAGTGCTTTGGTTTAATTCAGCTAGTAAGGGACAGTCTGACTCTGAGTGAGGTTCAATCTAGGTTTTTATTCACAATTCCCCTTAAATCCCTAAATTATCACCGAATTTCATAGACATACACTATACATTCTTATAGGTACTCAGCATGAAAACTTGCTTCATTTCAAAGAACCCATTTTTAAAAATAAGTAATCACCTAGAATCTTTCTGGAGTTTAAGCTTGAAAGTCAAGTATTTTATAAATGTCCCTTTTTCTGAGACACCTTCAGGACTATAGTTACAAACATGTAATTCATCCTCACTTTCCAACACTGGAATTGTTGTTCCCATTTGTAGTACTTCTTTGTTTTTACGTTGTTTTTGGCTGTCTAGCAGCCATCCCGCCTTTTTTGGTAAAAGCATTTTAGTGTCCTCCTGCCTCCAACAGGGTACAGTCTGGTGGATTATTATTAACTGAGATGCCTCCCCCTCACCCAGGTTTTATCTGCCTTAAACCTCTGACACGTGGGGCCGGTTGACCTTCGTTATTTGGGGTGACACTGGAGGATGTTCAGCAGCATACCTGGCCTCTCCCCACTAGATGCCAGTAGCAATCTCTGGTTATAACCAAAAGTGTCTTTGGGCTGCCCCCTAGGAAGACAAAACTGCCCCCAGCTGAGGACCACCGCACTAACCCAAGGACACAGAGATGATTCAAGCCACGTCAGTAGAACATGCCTCCCTCACTCTGACTCTGCAGCAGAGAATAAGAAGCTCCCTGCTCCTGGAACTCCAGGAACTACTGTGGCTCCTGTCCATCTCCCAGATTGATGCTCACTTTCTCGCCAGTCCCTGGAGATTCTCCATCATCTTACCAATTAATCCCCATTTTGCCAAAGTTAGCACATTTCTTTGACTTCCCAAAGACCCCCAACTTACATGCTGGGTTAGAGGGTGGGTAACAAAAGCACCTAGATCTGGAAGAAAGCCTGGTTTCACAGATGAATAGAGAGAGAAGAACTGTACTGGATCCGGGGTCAGGAGACCTGGGACTGAGTCTGAATGTGCTGCTCCTCAGCTATGATCTTTAAGGTTCAGTTTCCTCGGCTGAAAAGTGGAGGTAAACCACCTTACCTTCTTCTCAAGGTTAAGAGGGATAAAGTGAGTGTCTGTATGTATGGGTTTTTTTTTAAAACTATACACAAAAGTTGAGAACGAGCTAGATCAAGGAAATACGGATATTCTGAAGCACAGGGAAGGGATCTGACAACATCAATGGAGTGAAAAATAGAATCAAATTTGTCTGAAGTATTCACTGATACTGCCTCTTTTACTGCTAACCAACCGCTGAGTGAGACACTATGCCTGGCCCTATGTAAGCTTCCAGCAGGAGTGAAAGGCATGATTCCTGTCATGAAGGAGCTTTAGACTCTAAGAACAACAGGCAACAAGGGTGACTTCTCTAGGTCACCTGGCCCATTCTCTCATTTCACAGATGATAAGACTATGATCTGGGAAGGGGTCAAAATAAGAGACAAGTCACAAAATTGAAACATAAACGTTGAAGGTACATTATTAAATCACTTCGGTACTCGGGCAGATACACGAAGCAGTGAATGAGAACCTTGAAGGCAGGACTGTGCTTGCTGGCTTGGTGTCCCCAGCACTGACCACAACAGCGAGGGCCCAGCAGAAAATGAGTATTTGCTGAAAGTTCGAGGTGGGCTTTTTGGTATGATTTCATTCATTCACTGAACAAACTCTTAATGCCCACTAGATATAAGCCATTGTGCTAGTCTCAGAAAATTTTACGATTATTTTGATACCTTCTAAGTATTAATGGAACTCAAAATAAAACCAGGGAAACAAATACAGACCAAAATGTTCTCAATACATTATAAATAACATTTAAAGGTATAAGCAAAATGCTATGAGAACAGAGAAGAATAAGACATGTGTTCTCTGAAGGAAGTGAGTATCATGCCTCAGCAAAAGAATCAGCAGACAATTCAGTCAGAAAAGAAAGGTCAAGGGTTCCAGGGAGAGCGCGAGCAAGGTCTGGATTGTGATTGGACAGGACAGGTGAGCAACTGGAGGCCCACCTGTGTGAGGATGGAAGTAACTCAAGTGTCCATCAACAGATGAGTGGATAAGTGAAATGTGGTATATACGTACAACAGAATGTTACTCAGCCTTAAAAAGGGAGGAAATTCTGCAACATACTACAACATGGATGAACTTCGAAGGCATCATGCTAAGTGAAATGAGCCAATCGCAGCAAAAACAAGCAGTGTGACTCCACTTACATGAAGTACTCAGAGTAGCCAAACTCAGAGACAGAAAGTAGAATGGTGGTGGCCAGAGGCTAAGAGGAGGGGAGCACGGGGAGTGGCTGTTGAAGAGGTTCGGAGTTGTAGTTTTACAAGATGAAACGAGTTACGGAGACGGACGGCGGTGATGCCTGCACATTATGAATGTATTTAATACCGCTGAAATGTTACACTTAAAAATGGTTAAGATGGTAAATTTTATGTTACGTGTATTTTACTCCATTAAAAAAATTTGGGGAAAAAAAAAAAAAAAGGAAGAAAAGGGGCCAGGCAAGCTATTGGCAATGGCACATGAGAAAGGGCAGGCTGAAGTCTGAAAGTTTTCCCAAAATAATTCCTTGCTCGAGATAACTCTCCACTCCAATATCCTCCCCATTCTGCTGAGAAAAGGGAAGTGAAGGTGGACGTGAAAAGCACAAAGACCCTATACTCTCACACATTCTAAAGCCAGCTGCCTGCAACTTTTGATTCCAAAGGCAATACCTTGGCCCACTTCCTTCTGGCTCCAGGGTCAAACACTAGTCAGACCAGTCTAGCAATGTGCAGTTGCAGCCACACCAGGGCCACACCAGCAGCCACAGGGGCTGAGTTCAATCTTCTTAAAGCTCAGGCCAAATGACAGATGAACTCAACATCAAGTGATTACTAACCATGCAAGATACAGCTAAGGCAAGCGTCAAGAATGTAGTGTGGTTTTTTCACATGCACAGGAAAGGCAACAATGGCACTCAGGCTCACACGTTAGCTTTTAGTAGCCTGTGAGACACCCAAGTAGAAGGGCCACGCAGAAAACTGGAGATATGGTCTAGGAACTCGGATGAATGGTATGCGCTGGAGCAGTGGTTCCCAACATGTGCTCTGGGCTCCAACCCTTCTCTACCCAGGAGTCCCTGAGATATTTTAGGGAATTCACAAAGTCAAAACTATTTTCATGGTACTGCTACTACACTACCTGCCATTTTCACTCTAATTCTCTCACAAATATCCCGCAGAATTTTCCAGAGAGTAAATGATGTGTGTGACATTGCAATAAATTAAATGTAGAATATTTACTTGCCTTTTATTACCCCAACCATTAAAGCCATTCACCAAAATGCAAAACATCATCAAACATTTTGAAAGTAGTTATCTTTAATTTAAAATGTTATTTATCTTATTAACATGTACTGAGTTACCAAGTAAATTTTAAAGACATTTAAATTGTTCTCAGTTTTAACTTCTGACATGTGTTAGCTAAGACTCTCAGTATGATGCTGAACAGGAGTGATGAGAGAAGAAATAGTTGTTCTTGATCTTAGGGTAAAAATGTCTAGCTTCTCACAGTTAAGTATAAGGTTAGCTGCAGGATTTTTGTCAATGTTCAGTATTAAGGTTATGAAGTCGTCCCTATACTGCTAGTTTGCTGGGAGTTTTTGATGGGAGTTGACTTTCATCAAATGCTTCTTCTGCACCTATTAATGTGATAGGATTTTTCTTCTTTAGCTTACTGATGTGCTAGACCACATTAACTGATTTTCAAATGCTGAGCCAGTCTTGCACAACTTAGTTGTTGAATTCTTTTCGAGGGTTGCTGTAACAACCACAAAGTGGGTTGTTTAAAACAGTAATTTATTCTCTCATAGTTCTGGAAGGTAGAAGTTCAAAATCAATATATCAGCAGGGCCATGCTTCCTCCAAAGGCTCTGGGCACATACCTAGAGGGAAGCTTAATTCAAAAAGACACCTGCACCCCAATGTTCACAGCAGCACTATTTACAACAGCCAAGACATGGAAACAACCTAAATGTCCACCAACAGATGTCTGGATAAAGAAGACGTGGTATATTTATACAATGGAATACTACTCAGCCACAAAAAAGAATGAAATAATGCCATTTGCAGCAACATGGATGGACCTAGAGATTGTCATTCTAAGTGAAGTAAGCCAGAAAGAGAAAGAAAAATACCATATGATATCACTTATATGTAGAATTAAAAAAAAAAGCCAAATGAATTTATTTACAAAACAGAAACAGACTCACAGACACAAGAAAACAAACTTATGGTTACGGGGGAGGGGGAAGCGGGTAGGAAGGGATAAATTGGGAGTTTGAGATTTGCAGATACTAATATATATAAAATAGATAAACAAGTTCATATTGTATAGCACAGGGAACTATATTCAATATCTTGTAGTAACTTATGGTGAAAAAGAATATGCAAATGAATATATGTATGCTCATGTGTGACTGAAGCATTATGCTGTACACTGGAAATTGACACAACATTGTAAACTGACTATACGTCAATAAAAAAATATATAAAACGAATTACATCTTTATACATCATCCACTTAGATTTATCCTTACTGCTTTATGCAGCTGTCTCTTAAGACATGGAGTAAAAGTTACAAAAAACGTACTTTTGCTCTCTTCTACATTTATCTATATAGTTACCTTTTCCAGTGGTACTGTCTAGTGTCATTACCTGAAGGATTCCTTTAAGTATTTCTTGTAGGACAGGTCTGCTAGTGACAGATTCTCCCAGTTTTTGTTCATCTGAGAATGTCTTTCTCCATTTTTTAAAAAAAAATTTATATAAATAAAATTTACCATTTTAAAGTATGTAATTCAGTGGTTTTAGCTTATTCACAAATTTATATACCTATCAACACTACCTAATTCCATAATATTTTCATCACCCCCAAAAGAACCCTGTACCCATTAGCATACTCCTCATTCCTGCCAGCATCCTCATTCTCTGGAAACTAGTATCTCTTTTCTGTCTCTACAAATTTGCCTATTCTGGACATTTCATAGATATGGAAGAATATAATACGTGGCTTTTTATGTCTTCTTTCACTGAGTATAATATTACAAGATTTCTCCATTTCTGAACAGTAGTTTGTATATATATATATATATACACATACACACACACACATATAATTCTTATCAACCTTCTTCCATCATTTGGAATATGTCATTCCATTGCCTTCTGGTCTCCATAATTTCTAATGAGAAGTCAGCTCTTAATCTCATTAAAGATGCCTTGAACATGAGTGGCTTTCTCTTGGTGCTTTCAAGATGCCGTCTTCATCTTTGTCTTGTAGCAGTTTTACTGTGGTGTATCTATGTGTGGGTATAAGTTTTTCCTATTTAGTATTCATTGGACTTCTTGGATGAACTGATTACTCTTATCCATCAATTAAGAATTTTTTTTACTATTATTTTTTTCCAATGTTCTTTCTTTCCTATTCTCTCTCATCACTCCCCTTCTGGGAATCACATTATGTATATACTGGTATGGCTAATGGTGTCTCACAGATCTCTGAGTCTCTATTAATTTTTCTTCTTTTTTTTTTTTTTCTTCTTTCTTTTCCTCAAGATTCCATTGACCTAATCTTCAAATCTGCCAGTCATTTCTTCTGCCTAATCAAATCTGATGTTAAGTCCCTTCATTTATTACATTTTACAATTCTCAAATTTCAGGATGGTTCTTCACATACCACATAATTCACCAATTTAAAGTATAAAATTCAATGGTTTGTAGTACATTCACAGATACATACAACCATCACCACAATCAATTTTTTTTAAAATGGAGGTACTGGGGATTGAACCCACAACCTCATGCATGCTAAGCATGCACTCTACCACTGAGCTATACCCACTGCCCCCTCACAATCAATTTTACAACATTTTCATCATCTCAGCAAGAAACCCCATACTCTTAAGCTATCACCACCTACCCATCTCCTATTCTCTCCCCACCTTAGCCCTAAGCAACCACTAATCTATTTTCTGTTTCCATCAATTCCCCCATTCTGAACACTTCATAGGAAGGGAATCACATGTGGTCTTTTGTGACTGGCTTCTTTCACTTAGCATAACATTTTGCTTGTTATTTATTTTATTTGCCTTCCTTGTTCTACATTCTTTTCTTCCTTTTTAAAATTTTTTTTAAATTTTATTTTCTCTCATCCTGATAGTTACATATTCTTTCATTATTCTTTCCGTGGCTACCCTAGAAATTACACCACAGCTTTTTAGGGTATTAAAGTGTAATATAAATTAGTACTTTTACCTTTTCCTCAAAATTCAAGGAACTAAAAGCATTGGAATTTCATTTACTTCTTCCAGATATATATATGCTATCGTCATAAAATTTATATACACATATACAAATATATACCCACTCAAAACATTATTTTAGATGGTATGCATTCATTTTAATTTATCCCCATTTTTGCCTCTTTTATTCGTATATATATTCCTGTAACCATTTCTAAGTTTCTTTCTGGGGTAATTTTCCTTCTAGATGAAAAATGGTCTGTAGTATTTTCCTTTAGCACAGATATGCTGGTAACAGAGTCTCAATTTTTTATTTGCCAAGGAGTGTCCTTTTCCATCTATTAAAGTTATTTTTAGTGGATACTGGATTCCACGTTGGTAGCTATTTTCTTTCAGCCATTTGTAGCTATTATTTTATTATCTTGTGGTTTAGACTGTTTCTTTTGTTTACTATTAGTCCATTTGTTGCTCCTTTGAAGGTAACCTCTCTTTCATTTTCCTATGACTCATCTTAATATGTATATATATTTGTCCTTACTTTCAACAGTTTTATTATAATGTGCCTAAGTGTACTTTTCTTTTTACATTTTGCTTGGAATTTGTTGGATTTCTTGTATCTGTGACTTGATGTCTTTTTTTTTTAACTTTTATTGAGTTATAGTCATTTTACAATGTTGTGTCAAATTCCAGTGTAGAGCACAATTTTTCAGTTATACATGAACTGTGACTTGATGTCTTTTATCACTTTTAGAATGTCTTTTCTGCCCCCTACCCTCTCTGGGCCACCTATTATGTGTATATTTTAACTCCATAACTCTCATGTCTGTTGCCGAGGCGGGGAGAGGGCCCACTAGTTCTGTACCTGTGTAATCCGACCCCACGTGAATGGCAGTGGACTGAGGAGGAGGCACTTGCTAGACTAGCATCCCTGGCAGCAACCTAGACCAGCACAGTGGCTAAACGTAACGCCCTATTTAAACATAGAAAAATTTGGGTAATGGTAGCTGAGGATGAGGAAATGAATAAATGGCTGTGCAATGAGGAAAATCCAATGTTACACTGGTGCCTCAAAAGCAGCTCAGAGCAAGAGATGATGTTGTCTGTTGGCTCAAGTATACCAGGTGCCTGACGTGGCGAAGCCACGCTGCTGAGACTAGTCCTGCTTTTAGAACCTGACAGTGTTGAACGGAAGCAACAAACCTGCGTGGCACAGCTCTGGGAGATGTTCTGGTCACCCAGGATGATGGTGAAGTGAACTAACTACTCCTTCCTGAGTGGGCTTCAGGCGTGCGCTGCTGTTGATTCTTACATTTGAGGTTGTACCTCTGCCACACTACGGCGTGATGTGGCTGACTAACCTTGCTGGTAAGATTCAACTATATCATGTAAACAAGTCTTATGATAATACTGACATTGATAAGCAAATATATTGGGAAACTGGGTTAAAGTCTCCTCAGGGTGTAATACTGACAGACAAATTACTGGCCTGGGAGAGAAAAGGGTTAGCTAATCGCCAGCTAACTTCTATGCTAGGAAGTTCTGCATAAGTTTATTGCAAGGTACAAACAGTGCCTTATAACAGCAGGGAGAAACGAGTAATTAGTACAAAAATATGAAAATTTAATGGCTTTATAGAGCAGACTAGTTGTCTCTTTAACTCCAACCCTATGCTACACTGGCTCCTCCAAATGTTAGGCACATTCACGACGATGCTGCTCAACAAACAGAATGCAGTGGGAGTGATACTTCGTGACTTTTAAGGCTACGGTATGCAAGGCAACCCATCTTCCACCTGGCTCTCTCAGTCTCTTGGAATGCGCAGGCTCTGAACCCAGCCACAGCCGTCATGTTGTGAGGAAGCCCAGACCAGCTCATGTGAAAAGACTGCAGGAAGAGGCTCACAAGGAGAGGAACTGGAGCCCACTGTGCCCTGTCCAACTTCCTGACAGTGAACATCACAAATGCTCCCTGCATGTCACTAAGTTTTAGGGACACAGCCGTCAATAACTAATCAGTGCTCAAGTAATTTACAATCCAGAGACAGAGGTAAATACGCATACAAACAAATAATAAAAGGCAGGATATGGTATTCACTTTACATAATGTAAACAAAAGGTCTTGGGAAAGGAGCATAAAGAAATGTCTAGCTAAGGGATGGAGCAGTGGAGGGAAAATGAGAAAGCCTCACAGAAGTAACCTCTGAGCCAGGGCCTAAAAGACAGAACTTTGCAGGAAAACAGTAACAAGAAGGAAGCTGTGGTAGAACTCGGTGACAAAGTAGTATATCACACAGACCTCATTAAAGACAAAAATTCTGGCTTACATAGTCTCTAATATTGGAACAGTATCAAATTATTTGAAGGATACTGTAGGAAATGTTATTCTAAAAAGAAACAAGGTGGAGTTCTAGAGACTGACCTTAATCATGCAAAATCATTAAATTTCTTGCTGTTTAATCTCTATGCAAAGGGCCAACTCTGACCCTAAGAAATGAAAGCCACTTATCAGTGCTTCCTTTGATGTACTGGCCAAGGCAAAAACCAGTACCTTGCTTGCTCATTGTTCCAGACCCAATATCAGCTTAATGACAGCAATTCCCCATGGTTAGCATTCTTTGCTGTTCTAGGGGTAATTTTCGAGGAGGCATTTGTCTTGAACCTAAATGAAAAGAGGCAGTGCCTCATGACAGCCAAAAAAGATGAAAAAATGAATAAGCAGCTTTAATTACTGAAATTTACCCTAACTTCCATAATAAGGGACTGAAGGTTAAACATATAGGCACCAGACTGAGAACCTGGCAAATAATCATCACTTACCAAACCAAATCGAAGCACTGAGCCCTTTAAGCTGCTCTGTACAAGCAGAAGCCCAAATACAGTCCTTTTGAGCTGCCCGTCAGTCTGTTTAGGAAACTCACCTTCGATTTGGGATCCCTTCCACTAAATCGGACTTTCTCCTAAAAGGGTCAGGAAGGCAGTCCTTAAAACCGTGATACTTCAGAATTGCTGTTCTCCTCACCTCATAAAACTTTTTTAAGGAGCCCACCAGGCACAGCTTCAGGCTATCCACAATCTCCTGATGCGGCATCTGGAACACCACTCGGGAATACCATTTTGTAAGGGTGCTGGGGCAGAGGCGGTGAAGAGAGAGAGAGAACGAGAGAAAGATGAACATACATTCACAGAGGAAGGCCCACAGTCTGATGTCAGCACACACAGGCTTCTCTATGCACCAAACAACAAGTACTAGCAAATTCCTTTATGTTACATATAAAAACACATATTGATGAAGGAAAAAGATATATGTAAGCCATCCACAGACTGTAAAAATAAAAATAACTGGATATTTGCTACAAAACTACTTATAATTGAAAAAATTTAACAACCTACATATCCACCAACAGAGGACTAGTTAAATAAATAGTGCTGTAGCGTATAATAAATCCCATGCAGCAGTTAAAAAGAATTGGTTGGGATTTATTGGTATTGATACGGGAAAATGTACAGTTTAAGAAGATGAGGAACAGTATACACAGTAATATGGCGGGTGTGTGTGTATATACATCGGCTACCTATATGTGTTAATACACGCATAAAAGAGTATCTCAAATATATATACATACATCAAACCTTAGGTGGTGGTTAATAAAAGATGGACCATGAAGAAATTTCACTTTGCATGAGTGTATTTTACAATCAGAAAAAACAAACAAATAAATAAAACCCCTCACTTCTTGGGGGGAATAAAACACCACCACCAAGACACAGACCCCATTCTGAAAGAGATTACACTGCAGTCACGGAACAAACTTACCCATGTGATGAGTTTCATAAATAGACTGCACAAATTAACATCACAGGAAGGTAGAGAAGGAAGGAATTTAGTATACTTTTACCTAATATGTAGAAGCATATTTTTATTCTAATTCATAAAAGCATAATTTTACTACAATATGCAATATTCAAAAGATTTGCTGGCTTTACAATAAGATCAGGTATTAAAATAAGGAAACCAAACACAGCGGAGCCAGGAGTAGCACTTACAGATTGATGCTCGCGACGAAGCCGACCACGGAGCGCATGCCTCTGCTGGGGTCATGGTAAACATCCATTCCGATCACCATTAATTGTTTCTGGGTTAGAAAACAAAAGCAAACCAAGACGCCCAAGCAATCCATCACCCCATCTTTAATTGCTACCTCAACCCCAAAGCAACATATGAAAGTAAGTTCTGGGAAAGGAAGAGAAAGAGCGTAAACAACTTGACACTTTTTAAACACTAAGTCAGAGGTCCCGGCCAGCGACTGGTAAACTTTCTGTAGCGCACTAGAGAGTAAATATCTTAGGCCCTGTGAGTCGCACAGGCCCTGGAGGAACCATCCAATTCTGCCATCACAGCACACAAGCAGCCACAGACAGAACGTAGAGGAGTGTGGCTACGTCCCAATAAAACCGCACTGAAGGACACTGAAAGCTGATTTCATACAGTTTTCATGTGTCAGGAGATACTAGTCTTGGTTTTATTTTTTTCAACCATTTAAAATGTGAAAACCATTCTCAGCTTGTGGGCTACACAGAAACAATAAGCCTATGAAGCACTGAGAATAAGGAAAACTAGGAAAGAAGCGAGGCAGGACTCTCTGGAGAGCAGAACCGAATGAAGACGTATCCTGCATCACTCACCAGAGGAATATCCACTCCCCAGAGCTCACCACCCAATTTACAGTTAATCTGAAGTAAAATCTTCTGGGCCACGCTCCGAAGCCTGGCGGGCTGACCAATGGTTCGGACGTTGATGACCTATAATGGAGGGACCAAAAGGTGTGGGGAAGGAGGCCACTGTCAACCTCTCAGACAATGCAAACAATTCTGAAGCGAATACTACATTTGTTTGAGAAACTCTCGTTTGCAGGTAACACACTTTACACTAATAGTTCTAATTCTAGTTTCTAGTCAGGCATGTGCGCACACACAACACAAACCAAAACCAAAAACAACCAACAAAAACTTTCAAAACCATCTCATGCAGACTAAAAATAATTTTTAACCTCCATAGGAAAACCAGCATTCCCCTTTCAAAGTGAAGCCTATACGCTCAGAACCCAGTCACGTGAAACCACCTGGCAGCTCACCTCTGAACAAGCCAAAGCACTCATCTGGGAACACGAAAGCAGCATTTACAAAGGGCTTCTGCCTTCGCCAGGTTACGCTAATAGGGCAGGCTTCACCAGGTGGGACTACATACACGCGCTTCTAATAGTTACGTTAGAACATGTGTTCTTTCTGAACACATGTACCCCTCTTTCCCAAGCCTCAGGGGAGGCTAGAGTTTCCACCTGCGCCTCCTGCCCAACTCCCACTCACCTGCGAAGGCACGGGAGTCTGCACACAGCACAGCTTTTTTATGGCCCCATAGAGATCGTCACGTGTGCTCATGATGATGCAAACAACCATCTGTATCTTCCCCTTGAGGAGACAAAGTACATGTAAGTCTGGCTTTGGAACTCAGGGGACCTTGGTAGGGCTCCATTCAGGGGTAGCTGGAGAGTCTGTAAAGCCACAAGACCTTCAGGGTAGAGCGGGGACTGAAATAAAGATGGTGGACATTCCAACACAGAAAAAGGTCCTTGAACCTGAGTGGACATTTGCTGGGTTCCAGGTTTCTTTGCATAGCTATGTAGTATGTTTCCATAAATTACCTAGCTGATCCTGATTACCTGATTTATTTACTAGAAGACTTAAGATGCCTGGAAAAGAACTACGCTTAAAAATATGCAAAGGTTTCTTATTATCTGATGATTTCAATTCCCTACAATGCTTTTTACCACTCTCTTTAGTAAATTTATTACATTCCTGCCACAGAACTTTAAATGAGGAAACACGGAATGCAACACCAGAAGAAAGGCTTCAGAGCCAAATGCAGAGGAAATGATGCTATTGCCAAATTCATAAGGCTGCCAAATCCTAACTCTAGTTAGGAGACAGAATGATATTGTAAGCAGTGTATCTCGTATCAGCATCTTCTACTGCTCACTGCTTAAGAGCTCTAATATTAAAAAAGGAGGATCTTTCAAATTCTGAATAAAGAAAAGTGGCGCACAAGTGGAATAAAGTTGTCAACCCTTTATGCCAGAAATGGAAACCAACAGTATACTATTCCAAGTCAAGATTAGTTTTAGATTAAGACGTCTCAGAGGACACATATTCCAGCAATCACATCAAAGAACTTCCAAAGTCACGTAGAATGCAGGCTGCATGCTGGGAGCCTACAGGATGATCTAGGAAACAGATGTGGTTTTTTAGTCCCTATAATGATTTACAAGTCTCTGTTAAATTAACACCTCAACTGAGGGAGGTACACACACATGCAAATCTAGATTTTTGGCTTCTATTGAAAAACAAACAAATTAAAACTCAATTTGACAATGCTGGGCTGTTGTCTGCAGTCATGGGGTTTACTCTCTAGTTCAGCACAGTCCCCTCCTCGCCCACTTCACTTGTTTGTGTTACTCATCTGGCTCCTGTAGACATCTGAGTTTATGACCCCTAAACAAAGAGAATAATAAAACAGAATGCCCTGAAGATGGCAGAGAGATAACAAGACCAATATGAGTAAACATTATGAATGAAACTCATATCCATGCTGCATGAAAACTGTTGGCTGCTGGCAGTACACTCTCATAAAGATAACATGCGAAGTTGTGAGATGAGGGAAATGATGTACTAACCCGGGTTTTTCTTTTGAAAACAAAGCAGAATTCATCAATGATCAGGCCCAGAGGGAGGCCATGGCAGAGTACCAAGGCGTGGGAAGCCAGGAGGAAATTACAGAGAGAACAGGAGTGTGCTGCTACCGATGGCACACCCAGAGTGGTGGATCAAAAGAGAGAGGCATGATGCCAAGATAATCTATCTCGAGTACTGATCTCACAAGAACTGACTCTTTAGTTCAAGGATTAATTGTTTCCAAAAACTTCGTTCCGTCCTCCATCTTCTTCCTCTGTTTTATGTACAGACAGGTAAGAGCTGTAGCCCAGAACCACTGAGCTGCTGAATACTGTGACCCGCTCAGCTCCAGTGGTCCCATTCAGCTATCAGGACCAAGCTGATAGGCCTCCTGCCAAGTTCTTCACTGCAGCAAAACGAATCTTAAGCCAGACCGGACTGTGACAGCTCAGTACTGAATCATGCAAGACGGCACCTGGCCCAAGAAGCTGCTTTCTGAGCACAACGTGTTCTATATAGATAACGAACTGAAGTTAAGTCAGCTATTCTCTCAGCCAGTTACGTGAGGAACAGAACGCTATAGAGAGTGCCAACACAGAATGAGACAAGCAAAACCAACCAAAGGGCACGAAGACTACTTTGTTGGTTCAGTATTTCATGTGCACATGACTAACACACAGGTTCCTGGACATCATCAACAGCAGACCAATAGCCAAGATACTTTAGAATCAAGTATTCAAGTATGTCAGAAAAGGCATCTTGAAAATTTACTCAAATGAGGGGAGGGGCTAGCTCAAGTGGTAGAGCATGTGCTTAGCATACACAAGGTCCTGGGTTCAATCCCCAGTACCTCCTCTGAAAATAAGTAAGTAAACCTAATTACCTCCCCCCCAAAATAAAAATTTTTTTTTTTAAATTTACTCAAATGAAATTAATTTATTACCTCAACTCCCAGCATGGACTGAATGGTTCTGACATAGGTCTCTATGCGATCATCCTTCAGTTCCACCCAGGCTGGTGGGCTCATGTGCATGCCAATGGGGCCGGCTGTCTTCTCTAACATGGTCACCAGTTCTCGGGCCTGATCCATTGCTCTCTTTGGGTAAAACAGTGCCCAGAAATGCATGGGGACCTAGGAACAACCATGAACTATCTTTAGTACTTCCCACAACTTGAACACTCCAATTTCACACTCAGGAGATGTTATTCTGGAGAATAAACTGCTTTTCACTCTCTCTGCTTGAGTCCTGTCTTACCTAATGGCTATTACTAATATAGACGTGTATCGTAAGTAAACGGTGACACAGTCTTACGATGGAATACTACACAGCAATGCGAATCGAAGATCTCCAACTATACATAAGAATATGGATGAGACTCACCAACACAAGGTTGAAAAAATGAAGCCTGACATGAAAGAATATATACTGTTTGGTTTCCTGTATATATTAAGTACAAAAACAGCTGAAATAAATCAGTGCTGTTAGAGGTCAAAATAGTGGCTGTTCTCTGGCTGTATAAGGGTGAGAGGTAGGTGGTAACTAGGAGCATGGAGCAGTTTCTGGGGCACTGGTAAAATTGTTTCTCAACCCTCAGCATTCATTACATACGTTCATTTAACTTGGGAAAATACATCAAGCTATATAGTTACAAGTGTACTTTTAATTAAAATATGTTATATTCAATGAAATATATTCAATTCAATCAGAATACAATATATAAATATATTACATTTCAATAAAAAGTTTTAGAAACAAGTGTATGTACTTCATACATGGTCACAGAGACCAGGTTAGCCAAAAACATTTAAAAACAATTATATACCATTTTGTTCTTTGGTTGCTTTGCTGGGGGGCTGTTTTAATTTTACTTCTTTCATGGAAACCCTAGGGGAAAAGAGGAAGGAAAGAGAAACGACGAAGGAAGAACCAAGGGAGAGTGGGCAACAGGCTGGCACTGTGTGAATTACCATATCAATTTATTTCCTTGTCTGAAGTCTATAGTCAAGCAAGGGCTGACCTCTAACAACTCATCAACTTGCTTTTGTTTAACGGACCCCTGGTTAGCAAATAATTCAGGATGGGAATTCAGTTGATACTTTCTCTCTGGAAGAGGACACTAAATAATTCCTACTTCCTAATTTCCACACTTTTAGGAAGACTGGGCCTCTCTTTACCACCCCACAAGTCACTTACAGTCAAGATGGAAAGGTCTCTGGTTACTTCCTTAACCCAGTTTAGTTCCTGAGAAGTGATAAATGATGTATTTCTTAAGTTAATTCTCTCCATTGGCAGAACACGTCCTTCAATCTAAACAGGAAATAAAGTACCTATGACATGAACCATCTGCAAACACTATTTAGAAAAACACTGATTCTGTTCTGAGGCCTGGTTAACGCCACTGTATAGACCTGTCCCTGTTACAACTTCTGAGAATGGCAGAAAAATACAACTGCTAGCAATGAGAGTCGATGTCAATAAAACCCTGGACACACACAGATGAAATTCTGATAGGCCCTGCTCTTTAATTAGTGAAGCTTCCAACATGGTCTCCCAAGAAAGGGATTTGAAAACACTGTCTCTTTAGAACCAGGGATGCATGTAAAATACCTATAATTTCAAGGTGAACATGAAAATAGTCTTTAAACATATTTTAAGGGGAAACTTGAGTGTAGATTAAAGGTAAAATTTCTTAATAAGGCTAAACATAAACTACTATTATATTTTATACAAAAGCAGGAAAAAAGCATAAAGATAATGAAAGACCACATTAAAGTCAAGAATAATAAATCAATTAGATCTAAACATCCAAAAATAGGAAGATAACTAAGTTGATGACATATCAAAATGATAGATGTTTTGCAATCATTAAAAATCACTTTCTAATTGCATTTAATATAATCCTGTTTTGTAAAAAATAAATAGTAATGTATACATTATAAAAACTGAATGAGTCCACATTTAGTAAAGACTATCTCTGGGGGAAGGGTAATTATGGAGGATTTTTACTATGAGCTCTACTTGCTTTCTTAAAAAAGCAACAAATACTTATTTTATCTATAATCAAAAAATTTTGATGATTTTCTTTTTTTAAATTTTTTAAAAATCTTTTTCTTTAGGGGAAGAGGTTATTAGGTTTGTTTATTTACATATTTTTTAAGTGGAGGTACTGGGTATTGAACCCAGGACCTTGCATATGCTAGGCAGGCACTCTACCACTGAGCTATCCCCTTCCCTTGATGATTTTCTTAATATTATAAAAGTCTAACATAAATAACAACAATAACCATAATAGCAAGAACAGAAGGAATCAGATTCACCCTATGCTTATAAAAGTAAAAAATGGTTGAAACTTTCTAGACAGCAATTGGCAACATATAATAAAAGTACTAAAAACATAAATGTCCCCTGACCTAACAATTCACCTCTATTCATCTGACTATGAAAATAACACATGCAAAGACTTGGTTATAAAGATGTTCACTGAACCACCATTTATAATAGGAAAGTACTAAATTCAATTTGAATGTAAAAGAACAGGAAATTATTAATAAAATGAAATATCTGGTAGTAATCAAAATATTTAGAAAAATATTAAATGACAAAAAAAAATTCTGAAAAAATTGAGGAAAAAAGGAAACCATTTGAATACTTACTGCATGTGAGTATATGTATAGGGACATATACAAAGACAAAAAACACTGAAGGGTATGTACCAAAACGCTCACAGTGGTTATTCTGGTAAAGCAAGATTATAGATAAACTTTTTTCTTCTTTGGTTTAAGTTTTCTTTATCTTCAAATAATGTTTAACGACATGAACACATCACATGTTCAAGACATAATATTAAATGAAAATAAAATACAAAGCCATATATAGTCTAATCATAATTTTATAAGGAAAAGATTCATCCTCATATAAAAAAAGTTTAGGGAAATTAAATACATTGAAAATATTACCTTTTATATGTCTAAAACAAATCACAAAGACATTATCTTTGGGTGATGAAACTATTAATGCTTTTATTTCCTTCTTTATGTTTTTCTAAAGTACCCACATCTTCCTTATTGACTATCCATTATTTTTACTAAAAAACAGACACAATTTTTAAAAAGTCAATTCAGAAAGAAAAAAACAAAACAAAACAAAACAAAAAAGAGGAGGAGTCAGTTCAGAGTGCAAGAGAATAGAGAAAAAATAGAATTGATTATTTTGGTATAACCTAGAAAGAAAAGTAAACAGTAATAAAAGCTAGTATTTACTGAGCACTTGGTATTATGCAAAAGATTTTACCATTTAATTCTTTTAACTCAATCATTATCATCATTTTACAAATAAAGAAACTAAGAGATGCTAAGCAATTTGCTGCAAGTAACCAAGATGGAAAGTGGTAGAACTGAGATTCAAAGCCAAGTAAGCTGACTGCAAAGGCCAAGGACTTCGCCACCACCCATGAGGCTTCTGCACAATGAATCACGCTGCACAAAATACAACAGAGTGGCCTTGGGAAAACTGCAGACAGAAAGGGTCATGAGAAAATCAGAATGTGTTAAGTCTGAGACTTTAGCCTACAGAAAGAATGACAGTAGTATATTCAAAGAAACAAAAGTTAATTACTGGGAAAGGGGGGAAAAAAAAAACTCGGGAGGGAAAAAAAGAAAAGGAAAGGAACAAGACATACAGAACTTCAAGAACAATTTGGGTTGGAAAACTAAAAATGAGGTAAATTTTAAGTCAATATTCCTTTTACTATCTATCTGGAAATTAACAGCTCAAATTGTGGGAAATACAGATGAAAATCTGAGAGATACCTGTAAATTAAGTCAAGGAAATTCAAGTATTATGACTAGGACCCCCCACAAGGTATAATAATAAAGTAAAAACTGCAAAATAAAGAATGTAGGAAGCTATCACCTAGTCTTACAAAGCTCTAAAATCCTTGGTTAATGCTGTTTCCTACCCATCATATTTCCGGGTTTACCTTATGCACATCCTTCTGTAGAGAGAGTCCCCAGCGTGTCAGCTCATTGTTGGCGGTCTCATTTTTTGAAATTTTCTGTAGCAAGCATTCTAAAGCATTATGGTGCTGTTTGGGGCTCAGGTTGATCTGCTGGGTCAAATCCTAAACAGAATTACAATGGAGATACTAAGCTACTACTTTCTTCAGTATGAAGTTAAAGAAACCCCAATGCATAAAACATACTTACAGAAAACATTCCCATTGAAATCTGCAGAAATTTAAAAATATCTCCAAGAACTTTAATATCTCATGAATGTAACTGAAAAATTGTGCTCTACACTGAAATTTGACACAACATTGTAAAATGATTATAAATCAATAAAATGTTAAAAAAAATCTCATGAATGTGAATAAGGTTAAAATTTTAATCATAAAAGTAAGAATTTTAAATGCCATTATTTCTTTCTCCATCATGACATCTAAGTCTTACTCTCTTTCTCAACGCCATGTAAGGGGGGTTGATTAAACCTACTTAATACCTGGGGGGAACACTGTCCTGTGCCAGGCATTTAGATAAACATAACAGAATGGAAAAACACATCCAGTCTTACACTTAACGTCATATTATACTAGCCATTTAATGTCACCATAAGATGTTTTTCGTCCACTGTGTGGCCCCTAATAAGTGCTCAATATTTATTGTTGAATGAATACTAACAGGTATGTATGAAGATTCTGAATCACATAAATGAGCTCTTTCTTTATTCTTCTGGGACTAATGAACCGTACAGCTGTTGCTCCCAGTGTGGCAGTCATTTGGGTCAGTGAGTCTATGGGGCTATGTAAGATAGCTCTGTGATCATAAAACCATTAGGCAACTGGGAGTTGTAAGAAAGGAGCCTTGACCTACATATTAAAAGCAGAAGTATCAGAAGGTAAACATGAAAAAAATCTCTTACAGGAATTCTGAGCTTCACTTCAGCTCTTTATGATGTTGCTAAAAAGGGGTGTGGTATAGCTCAAGTGGTAGAGCACATGCTTAGCAAGCACAGGGTCCTGGGCTCAACCCCCAGAACCCCCAGTACCTCCATTAAATTAATAAATAAGTAAAAAACCTAATTATCTCCCTCCCACAAAAAATAGAAATAAATCATGTTGCTAAAAATAATACATGGCATCTGAGACAAGCCCCGGGGTTTGGAACTAAGACAGACAAGGACTGGGAGAGGGAGGCAGCAAAGCAGCACTGGGGGGAAGCCCCGAGCAGGCAGTGTGGAGGTGAAGCCCTGGGGGTCTGGACGCACCTGCTGCACACATCTCTGCCTCCCAACTATTTCTTACGAGAATGTGCCCAACACAAGACTTTAAGACATTCTGAGCCCACAGAGTGAACTTGTATTTTTTAATCTCATCCTTTACTTGCTGACTTTTTGCTACATAATCTCCTCCATCCCTTGAAATAAACTGAAGGTTTACAGAAATGTTAGAAATATTCAGTCCGCTCAAAGAACTTCATTTAAGGTTATATGACCAGTTTAATGTCATCCATCTGACTGGTGAGGATAACGACAGAATTATTTGTTTCCTTTAACCTTATTATCCAGTTGTTCTACTGTTCTAACAACCTTCCAAGGGGAGGTTTTTTGTTTTTTGTTAATGGAAGTACTGGGGACTGAACCCAGGACCTTGTGCATGGCTAAGCACGCGCTCTACCACTGAAGCTATATCCACCACCCCTCCAAAGTAAGTTCTGATTGGCTTTTTAACTGTGTGAGAAGGGATATGATGATGCTTTACAGAGAGGAAAAATGGACCTGTCCAAGTGACGATGCAAGCCTGGCTCAGTTCTAACTGCATCTATCAAAAAGGTCTTTGGTTCAAAACAGGAATTTCTTACCTTCATGGCTCTAAAGTCCTTCTTCATCTTCTCAGGGATTCCAGTCATGTAGGAAAGCTCAGGCAGCAGCAGGATTTCACCTTTCAGCAGCTTTGAAGTGAGAACAGAGAGGAAAAGTAAGGCAGTAAAGGAGGATCGTGTCCTCTGACAGGTACACGACCCGCCGTGCCCAGAGCGGGTCCTGCAGGAGTATAACCAGCATACTAGAGAACACAAAACCCCCGAGAAGAGGACAGGAGACACTACAACTGTTTCACTCTTTCCCCCCTCAAGTCACTATAGCTTACACGAGGTAAAGAGAAAGATATTCAAATTGTCAAAAGGAGAGCAGAAACTAGAAAAACTAAAAAATCTTGTTCCACTTGGGCACCCAGATAAGCTAAGACAATACACCCTATCACCTGGTGCTTCCATCTCATCTTACCTACTGATCTTCAGTCTACACTGATGACAGAGGAGTCAGGTGTCAAGGCACTGCCCACCCCTAGCTCTGTTAAACTGTCTGTAACTTCCCTAATGGACCCAGTGTTTTAATCTTCTTTAGCAGCAAATTCTTATTCCTTAACCTAACTCGCTTGTATGGATGTTTACCTCCTCATTTAAGGGGACTGACTTCAAAAGCACCTCAGGCTAAAGCAGACACAAAACCCCGCCCAACTTTCCCCACCACTTTGCAGTCATAGCCCCAGGCCCCCAGGGCCATGAGGAAGGTGTGGAATGGCTGACAGATGAAGAATTTATGCTGGAAGTATAAGCCTGACACCCTCCACTCACCATCCCTTTGTTATTCTGTCTCTCGCTGGGCCTGTGGATCAGCAGTGGCTGGTCCTCTTCCTTTACTGTGATCCCATAGTTTTTGCTAAAGCAGGGTAGAGGCAGGGAAAAATGTCAAAAGCAGCATCACCATTCTTACTGCAACAGTCTGAGTCTCTTAACTAGGACCACGGTACACAATGTGCACCGTACCCTCTGTCAAGTATTCAGCAGAAACTCAACACAGCATATTTATAACTGGAAAAAGCAGGCTCACGTTAACGTTGCAATTTGAGCAGAAACAGGCTAATAATCCAGAAAAGAATTTGTTTAAAACTGCATTAGGTTAAAGGGCTTAGGCAACTAGAAAGGCAAAATGATAGTCAAATGATTAATGACTTGAATTTAATCTGTTTAACCAGACTTCTAACCAAAACAGCAAAGGAAATACAATTCAAAGCCTTGAGATTAATTTATGAAGTAACTTCCAAAAAGTACTAAAAGAAACGAGACTCTAAGGGCAGCAGATGCAGGTCAAATTCCACAAACAAGCTGGTCAATCTTGGGTGCATTATCAATCCAATCACTTTTGAAGTGTCCCGCTGTGTGCCACGGCGGAGCTCAGGGTCTTGCTAGAGAATGGTGGGCTACGTCCCCGCCACCCACACATCCAAGCCCAGCCTCTTCCCTCTACCTGTAGTATTCCAAGAATGTAATCTCCTTCCCATTGGACATCGTGAAGCTGTCTTTCGGAGTCTTATTCCAGTCCACATCATCAATACGATAGGTGCGATTGTTGTATCGGGTTATAATAATATTGCCAACCAGAAGCTTAGTGCACTCATCCTGGAAGTTTTCTTTGTTCTGCTGATACAAGGCATGCCTGTGGAAACAGACAAGAGGCTTTTGGATCATATGTGTATACATAGAGCAACATGAAAGGGGTAGGGGGTGCAAATAAATCCTTTTGGATTATGATCACAGGTATATAGCACGAGAAGCCTCTCAGTTGTCTCTTGTAAGAGACAGGACTCTCATCTCTTTTCTTTTTGACATTACCAAAAAAAAAAAAAAAGAGAGAGAGAGAGAGAAAGGATAAAAATAAAATTTAAAACAGCAACTTAATAAAATTAATTAAAAAATTAATAATTAATAAATTAATAAAATTCACTGTATTCCTTAAAATAGGGTCCTCTAATCATCAAAATAATTTGTATCATCATTATTAGGAGATAGTCTACAGAGGAGCAGTACAACATTCTTTGTATTTGTCCTTTCCAGCTGAAGGAAGAAATTACAACCACCTATCAGAAGGCAGCCCTGAAGGTGAAGACACTAAATATGAAGAGGTGAAAGGACTACAGACAAATGTACTCTAGAGGCGACCTCTGTAACAGAGCCACAACAAGGTACCCAGGGAAAGCACGTGTGGGCATGGGTAAGGAATCACGGGAAGTTTACAGAGGCAGCTGCCACTTGAAGGAGCAACCTGCCAGGCAGAGACACCTGGGCAGGGGAGTGAGTGACACCCCAGGCAGAGGTATGCAGGGGACAATCGGATCAGGGAATGGGGAGGGCAAGGAGATGAAAAAGGGTCAGAAGATGGTCACTGTAGGCTGAGACAGGCAGTGACAGTTATGAATTCCCCTGTGGGTCAAGGATTAGAACCTGGACTTTTTTCTGTGAGTCACTGTCACTCAAAGTGCACTCCTCAGGACCACTGATCCCTTGAGAGGTCATGAGGGGGTGACAATGATTCTACCATCAAAAAAGTTGAGTCCATGCTGCATATTATAACCCCTTCTTAGAGATTCACAACATACACTGTCACTCAGGCTGCTAAAGAAGAGAAACATATTTAGTTTCATTTACCTCCAATTTATTGAACCACGGACTCCTCCCTCCCTTTTCACTTTTAGCTCACTGAACATCTATCACCATTCTGGGCAATTAGTATCCTGCAGAACTTGCTGCAGTAAGTGATGAAAAACCACTGGACACCTGAAACAGTTCAACACTGACTATAGACCCTGGGGCCAAAGCCTGGGTTCAGATCTTGACTCTGCCACTTACTAGCCTGTGAGACTTTGAGCGAGTTACTTAACCTCTTTGTGCCTCAGTTTCCCCATGCGAAAGCAGAGGCAGAAAAACGCACCTAACTCACAGTGTTGTTAAGAGAACTCAATGACTTTATACATATAAAGCACTTAGAACACAAAGTTGCGCTTTGAAATAAGGTTAGCGATTTTATTTCAGATCATTTCATAATTTTTTGCTTCCTATTTACATACTTTTATTCATCAATACATATCTTATGTTTATGTCTAACTCACCACTGTCTATTAAATGCATGCAACATTGTAGAAAACTCAATTAAAAGTATTTTTAATCAAACCATTCAACTATGTTAATGGTTGCATGATACCATTTCACTAAGTGGAGGGTACATTAATTCACGGGTCTTTTACTTTTCAAGTAACAGTTCTATTGTTTCACTCTCACAAATAATTCTGGATAAACATCTACAAAGATTCTTCTATATTTAAAATTGCTTGAGACAGACCTACAAGTGAGTTACTAGATTAACAGGTTAGAACTTTAAGGTCTTCGTAATGAAGGCCTAGTGGCATTAAAAATAATCTTTTAAAAATAAATTTCTTACTTTGAAATAATCATAAAATCAAAGGAAGCCGCAAAACTTACATAGAACTTCATGTACAGAACTGGCACTGGTTACGGTGTTGTTAACTAGACTGCAGACCTTACTCAGTTTTCACCATTTTTTGCATGTATTCATTTGTGTGTGTGTGGTTCTATGCAATTTTATCTCATTATACATTTGTATAGCTACCACCACTATCAGTCACAGAACTGTTCCATATCACCATAATAAAAGGAACTATTCCATGCTGTCCCATCACAGTCACACTCCTTCCCCTTCCCTGTCCACTGGAAACCACAAATCTATTTTCTACTGTAGCTCTGTCATTTTGAAAATACTATATAAATGGAACTTTATCAAGCAACTTTTTGCGACTGACATCTTTCATTAAGTGTAACGCCCCTGAGACCCACCCAGGCTAGTGTGCGCATCAGCAGCTCATTTGTTTTTATTGCTGAATAGTATTCCACTGCATGGAGGTAATAGTTTAACCATTCACCTGTTGAAGCGCTTTTTGGTTGTTTCCACTTTTTTGCTACTACAAGTAAAGCTGCTATGAATTGGTTTTAGGTGTGAACCTAAATTTTCACTTTCTGGGGAAAATGCCCAAGAGTGTGGCATGGTAAAGGGCATGTCTTATTTTATAAGTGCATGCTTAGTTTCACAAGGAACTGACAAAAAAGTCTCTGAAGTAGCTCAACCATTTTACATTCCCACACACAGTTTATGAAGAATAGTTTTTCTGTATCCTTAGCATTTGGTATTTTCACTATTTTTAATTTTAGTTACTCCAATACATGTGTACTGATAGCTCACTGCAGTTATGATTTGCATTTCCCTGATGGCTAATGATGTTAAACACATTTTCAAATACTTATTTACCTTCCAAATCATCTCTCTGGTGAAATGTCAGTTCATATGTTCTGTCCCTTTTCTTACTGAATCATTGTTTTTCTTTAATCTTTAATATGGTTTTGCTTTAAAAGTGTTACATAGTGCTTATAAAATAAAAATATTATAAAAGAAGAAATTGAACATGGTTTGTAATCCATTTTTCAAAGAGACCCACTTTCCCTCAAGCTTTTCTTAAATTTGTGAATACTATTAATTTCCCCCCAAAATGTATAATCATACCAGATATACTGTATTGCAACTTGATTTTTTAACATTTGTGATATGATTCCTGTAAACTACACATATTTCAGATGTACAATTTGATGACTTTTGATAGATGTAGCAACTTGATTTTTAACTTAACAATACAGTTTGGATAATCTTCCATGTAAATTCAAATACATAAGGTTCTTAGAACAAAGGACTACTTTCAAACCACTCATTTTAGATGCCAAAGAACTGAAATGACCTGCTTTGATTTTGACTTACGAAGAGAATTTAGTACAGGAATAATCTATGGATATAGCAATGTAATAATCACAAGAAATTAAAAATTTAGGTGTAATGATGACATTATGGGTTTTTTAATTGAAGTATGGCTGATTTACAATGTTGTGTTAGTTTCTGGTGTACAGCATAGGGATTCAGTTATGTGTGTGTACACACACACACATACACACACATACACACACACATACACACATATACACTCACATATACACACATACACACACATACACACACACACATACACACACACACACATATACATACAGAGAGAGAGAGAGAGAGAGGGAGAGATGTACATATTCTTTTTCAGATTATTTTCCATTACAGATTATTACAAGATATTGAACATAGTTCCCTGTGCTAGACAACAGGTCCTGGTAGTTCAGCAATTTGATATACAGTACTTTATATCTGCTAATTTCAAACTCCTAATTTATCCCTCCCCTCCCTTTCCCCTTTGGTAACCGTAAGTTTGTTTTCTGTGAGTCTACTTCTGTTTTGTAAATAAGTTCATTTATGTCATTTTTTAAGATTCCACACCTAAGTGATATCATATGATATTTGTCTTTCTCTGCCTGACTTACTTAACTTAGTATGATAATCTCTGGGTCCATTCATGTTGCTGCAAATGGCATTATTTCACTCTTTTTAAAGTAATATTCCATTGTATACATACATCACATATTCTTTATCCAGTCATCAGTCAATGGACATTTAGGTTGCTTTCATGTCTTGGCTATTATAAAATAGTGCTGCTATGAACACTGGGGGGCATATTTTCAAATTAGAGTTTTCTCTAGATATATTCCCATGAGTGGGATTGCTGGATCATATGGTAACTCTATTTTTAGTTTTCTAAGGAATTGACGTAGTTTTTTCCACAGTGATTGCACCAAATTACGTTCCCACCAACAGTCCCTCTTCTCTACATTCTCTCCAGCATTTATCATTCGTGGACTTTTTAATGGTGGCCATTCTGACCAGCATGACATGATATACGGTTATGCTTTACAATGGAGGCAATTTAGGACATAAATACTGAAATATTTGTGAAAAAATAAGACATCGTATTTGCTTCAAAATAATTCAGTTCAGCGGGGGGAATGGTATAAGATCCCATGAAACAAGGTGTTCATGAATCAATAATTGCTGAATTACAACATGGGAATGAAGGGGCTTATTATCTTATTCTCTCTACTTTCACATATGTTTAAAATTATTCATAACTAAACTTTAAAAAATGAAAAGTATGTAATAATAATTAAAATATAAATACAAATACTAGGAAGAGGAAAAAATTAGTTCAACACTGTTTTCTAACTGTGGAAAAGAAAAAAGAAAGTATAAAACAAAATATTGTAACAGTAATTCATATTTTCAATTGTGTTCAAAAGATTACTGAATCTATGAAAAGACAATTTGAGAGCAGTAGGGACTGCTTTAATGAGAAATAAAGCAAGACTGCAAACTGTTAGAAATTTTACCAAAGGTAATGGAGGCAGCAAATATTAGCCTGAAAAATCAAATTTATGAATTAAAAATTGAGCTTAGGAAATTGTTTTAGAACACTCTTTGACATAAATTTCAGCAGTTTTTTTTTCAAACCAGCTCCTAGAGTAATAAAAATATAGCAAAAATAAGCAATATGGGACCTAATTAAACTTAAAAGCTTTTGCACAGCAAATGAAACCATAAACAAAGCAAAAAAAAAAAAAAAAAAAAAAAAACAACTACAGAATGGGAAAAATATTTGCAAATAACACAACCGACAGCGGACAAATTTCCAAAATATACAAACAGCTAATACAGTTAATTAAAAGAAAAAAAAACAATCAAAAACTGGGGAAAAGATTTAAATAGGCATTTCTCCAAAGAAGACATCCTGATGGCCAACAGGCACATGAAAAGATGCTCAATACTACTAATTACTAGAGGAATGCAAATCAAAACTACAATGAGGTATCACCTTACATCAGTCAGAATGGTCATCATTAAAAAGTCTACAAATAATAAATGCTGGAGAGGGTGTAGAGAAAAAGGAACCCTCCTACACTGTTGGTGGGAATGTAAATTGGTGCAGCCACTATGGAGGACAATACAGAGATTCTTGAAAAAACTAAAAATAGACTTACCATATGATCCAGCAATCCCACTCCTGAGCATATATCCGGCAAAAACTTTACTTTGAAAAGACACGTGCTTTCCAATGTTCACAGCAGCACTATTTACAATAGCCAAGACATGGAAATAACCTACATGTCCATCAACAGATGACTGAATAAAGAGGATGTGGTATATATACACAATGGAATATTACTCAACCATAAAAAATAATGAAATATTGCCATTTGCAGCAACACGGACAGACCTAGAGAATATTATGCTTAGTGAAATAAGTCAAAGACAAATACTCTGTGATACCACTTATATGTGGAATCTAAAAAACAATACAAATGAATCTATACAGAAACAGACTCACAGACATAGAAAACAAACTTATGGTTACCAAAGAGGACAGGGAAGGGGAGGGGAACAAATTAGGAGTAAGGGATTAACAGATAGAAACTACTAAACATAAAATAGATAAGCAACAGGATTTACTGTATAGCATAGGGAATTATACCCAATATCTGTAACAACCTATAATGGAATATAATCCACAAAAAAAAAAGAAGAATCACTATGCTGCACAGGTGAAACTAACAAAATATTGCAAATCAACTATACTTCAATTAAAAAAAAGAAAGAAAAATGGATAGAATAACTTCCTAATCATTTAAAAAGTAAAACTATGAATTTAAGATTAATGTATAAGAAATTAAACCCTAAAACTGGATAAAAACAAATATTTATACACTCCTGGGAATAAAAAAAAAAATCACACAAACTTTGGAAAAGATGGATTGTTTTGTAGCCATGGTAACAAGTAGCCACAGGAACTAATTTTAAACCTGCTTAACTAATCTACATCAACTCAACAGCAAACACACTTTTGCAACCAACCCAACCAGTATCACCCCCTTTTCTGGAAATGAGGGAATAATAATCCAACAAGCATCCCAGCAAGTGCTACTCAATCAACAGTCTCACCAGAGCAGCAATGCTTCTACAGATCATGCTGACCTGTTTGCCCCGCGACAGCCTGCAGTCGGAACTGCACACTTCTCAGTGCTCCACGTAAGATCAGCAGTCTCTCACTGCAGTACGCAGTGAGTCAGCTTTCTGTTAGAGGTCTCATCATCCTCCACCAATTCTGGAGGTCTCCCCAAGATAACTGTGAGAACTCTTCCCAGGCAACATTCCAGGCAGTCTCAAAATCAACAAAACCACTCACTGGACCCTGTATGCTCAACTCTCCTTATCCTTCAGATCCGCTGACAAGTTTGTCGATCCCGACAGCCATCTGAGGTCTGACTGGTTTCATTAGGCTCTAGTTTCTTGTGTAATATTGACCTGTCAGTTCAGAAGTGCATTATCTGGTATACAATTAGACTTATTTTTGCTATTAACTTGATTATTCTCCATTTGCTTATTTTGCTTTTACTGGTGTTTGTCTACAAGCATAAAGTCTTCTTTCACATGTTTTTGTTTTGTCCTGGATTTCCTTGTCCCTATTAAATGTACAAGGGAGTGTTCTATAAGGAATTGATGGAAGCATAAACCAGGTAAGTCTTGAAACCAAGCCAACCCACTCCTGAGAGTAATGGTTGGATGCTTATTAAATCAGAAGCCAATTTGTAAAAAACTGGTCAAATGTCATGAAGGCATTCCTTGTCTTGTCAATTTGTGATAGGAAGTCACTGTTTATTCAGTTCAAATTCCAGGGTCAATGATAGTTGGGTCACTGATCTCATGGCCCCTTCCTATTTGTGGCTAGAACCTAAGATACAGTTCACAAACACACATCGTTACACGACCTAAATGCTTCTCTTTCTCATTTGTCATGAGTTTGCTAATGTCAAAGTCTCAACCCATGGAAGAATTTAAACTTCTGATATACAAATCCTAATTCTCGCACTTTCTTTGGTACGTGGAAAAAAATTTTTGAGTTAAAGTTACAATGTTCAAAGTGCACATGGGACATTCTCCAGTAGAGATCATATGCTAAGTCGTAAAACAAACCTCAATAAATATAAAAGGACAGAAACATATAAAGTAAGTCTTCTGACAACAATAGAATGAAATTAGAAATAAGTAACAGGAAGGAATTTGGGAAATACACAGATATGTGGAAATTAAACAACATACTCCCCTAGATAACCAATGGGTCAAACAGGACATCACAAGGGAAATCAGAAAATACTTTGAGTTAGATGAAAATGAAGACACAACACAACCAAACTCATGGGATACAGCTAAAGCAATACTTAGAGAGAAATTTACAGGTGTATAGCTATAAATGCCTACACTAAAAAGAAAAAAAAATCTTAAATAACCAAACCCACTACCTTAAGACACTGGAAAAAGAAGAGCAAATTAAACCTAAAACAAGCAGAAGGTGAGATGACAGGGGTCTGGAGGCCATGGGTAGCTTTAGGGTTGGGGCTGGCCCCCAGAAAGACCAAGGCATGACTAGAGGGTTGGATTTTCAATTTCTATGGAGGGGAGAGGGGCTGCAGACTGAACTCAATTATCAAAGACCAATGAGTTAATTAATGTTGCCTACATAATGAAACCGCCATAAAAACCTCTAACTGATGGCTTTTGGGGAGCTTCTGGGTTGGTGAACTCATGAAAGTGCTGGGAGAATGGTGTGCCCAGAGAGTGCATGGAAGCCCCCGACACCATATTCTCCTCCACTGCCCTAAGCATCTTTTCCATCTGGCTCTTCCTGAATTGCATCCTTTATAATAAGCCAGTAAGAGTAAGTTTTAAAAAATTAAATTAAAAAATAAAGCAAGCAGAAGGAAGGACATAATAAATATAAGAGTAGAAATTAATGAACCAATATCAATACCAACAATATCAAACACAGATTTTTTGAGAAGGTCAACAACACTGACAAACCTTTAGCTAAACCACCTATGAAAAAAAGGAGACTTAGACTGCTAAAATCAGGGATGAAAGAGGGGACATCACTACTGGCTTCAAAGAAATAAAAAGGACTATAAGGGAACACTTTGAACAGCAGTATACCAATAAATTAGATGCCCTTAAATGAAATGGATAAATTCCTAGAAAGACATAAATTACCAAAACTGACCCGAGTAATTTAAAAATCTGAAGAAACTTCTAACAAGACACTGAATTAGTAATTTAAAAATTGCCAGAAAGAAAAACCCAAGCCCACACAGCTTCGCTGTTGAATTCCTACCAAGCATTCAAAGAAAAATGTATACCAATCCTTCCAAAAAACAGAAGAGGGAGGGAATACGTCCCAATTCTTTCTATAAGGTCAGATATTAAAATCTGGATATTAAAATTTATCTAGATATTAAAATCAGAAAAAAGCATCTCAAGAAAAGTACAGATCAATACCTCTTGTGAATACAGCCTGGATGCCTGAAGCACAGATTCTATCCTGGAGCAGTCAGTGCTCAAAGGCATTTTTTTTTTTTTTTGGAGGAGGAGATAATTAGGCTTATTTATTTATTTTAAGGGAGGTACTGGGGATTGAACCCAGGACCTCATGCAGGCTAGGCACACACTCTGCCACTGAGCTATACCCTCCCCCTCTAATGAATACAGACAGAAAAATTCTCAACAAAATACTAGCAACAAATATCTAGCAACATATGAAAAGAATTATATAACATGACCAAGTGGGAGTTATCCCAGGAACGCAAGGTTGATCTAACACCCAAAAATCAATTTAAAAATCAGACGGAATTTTTTGAGTGATCATCTCTATAGGCACAGGAAAAGCATTCCACAAAATCCAATACCCTTTCGTGATAAAAAACACTCAGCAAACTAAGAATAGAAGGGAACTTCCTCAACTTGATAAAAGGCATCTTCAAAAATCCCATAACTAACATCACACTCAATGGTGAAAGACTGGATGCTTTTGTGCCCTAGGATCAGAACAGGAAAAGGCTGTCCACTCTCACCATTTCTATTCCATATTGTACAGAGGTCTCAGCAGGGCAATTCGGCAAGAAAAAAAAAAAAAGACATTCAGATTGGAAAGGAAGAGGGGGTATAGCTCAGTGGTGGAGCATTTGACTCCAGATTGGAAAGGAAGAAGTACAAATATCTCTATTTTCAGATGGCATGATCTCTTACATAGAAAATTCCAAGGTACCCATGAAAAAACTATTAGAACTGATAAATGAGTTCAAAGCGGTTGCAGGATAAAAGATCAATTTAAAATAATCAAATGCATTTCTATATGCTTGCAATGAACAATCCAAAAACAAAATTCTAAAAATTCAGTTTACAAAATACTTAGGAATAAATGTGAGATTTATATTCTGAAAACTACAAAACACTGCTGAAAGAAATTAAAGAAGATCTAAATAAATGGAAAAACTCTTGTGTTCATAGACCAGAAGCATACTCTTTAAATTAATCTACAGATTCAACACATCCCTATCAGAATCCCAGATGACATCTTGATAGATAGAGTTTGACAAGATGATTCTAAAATTCACATGGAGTTGCAAGAGATCCAAAACTGCCAAAATAATCATGAAAAAGAACAAAGTTGGAAGACTCACATTCCCCAGTTTCAAAACTTACTACAAAGTGACAGTAATAAGAAAATGCAGCACTGGATTAAGGACAGTCATATAGACCAATAGAATAGAACTAAGAGAGTCCAGAAATAAACCCATATGTCGAACTGATTTTCAACAATGGTGCGAAGAATATTCAATGGGGGAAAGCATAGTCTTTTCAATAAATGGTGCTAACTGGATATCCCCATGCAAAAGAAAGAAGTTGGACCACCACCTCACACCTCATACAAATATTTATTCAAAATAAATTAAAGACCTAAATGTAAGAGCTAAAACTATAAAACTCTTAGAAAAAAACATACAGGTATATCTTTATGACCTCAGATTTAGCAATGGATTTTTACAAAACACCACAGCAAAAGTGACAACAACAAAAAAGATAAATTGGATTTCAACAAATTCAAAATTTTTGTCTTCAAATGACACTATCAATAAAGTGAAGAAAACCTACAAAGTAAGAAAAAAATTTCCAAATCCATGTTTCTGATAAGAGACTTGTATCTTGAATACATAAAGAAATCTTGAAACTCAACAATAAAAAGACAAATGACTCAATTTAAAAAGTGGGCAAAGGCTCTAAATAGACATTCCTCCAAAGAAGATACACAGATGGCTGACAAGCACATCAACAGATTTTCAACATCATTAATCATCAGGGAAATGCAAATCAAAACCACACCATTTCCTATCCACAGATGACCAGAACCATAAACACAGATAATAATAAGTGCTGGTGAGGATAAGGACAAATCAGAACCCTCACACACTGCTGATGGGAATGTGAAATGGTACAGTCACCTTGGAAAACAGTCTGACAGTTCCTCAAATGGTTAAGCATAAAGCTAACACATGATCCAGCAATTCCACTTGTAGGTATATACAGAAGAGAGATGAAAACATATATCCACACGAAACACTGGTACACAAATGTTCACAGCAGCATTGTTTGTAACAGCCCCCAGAGTGAAAACCACTCAAATATCCATCAACTGATGACTGTATAAAACAAAATAAGATATAACCATTCAATGGAATATTATCCAGCCATTAAAAAGAAATGAAGTACTGCTACATACTACAATACAGATGAACCTTGAAAAATGCCAAGTGAAAGATTATTATGCATATATTATGTGATTCTATTTTTTTGAAATGTCCAGAATAGGCCAATCTGTACATACAGAAAGTATATTAGTGGTTGCCTAGGTCTAGGAGAGGAAGAGGGAATTGGGAAGTGATGGATAAGGGGTGGAGGATTTCTTTTTGAGGTGATGAAAATGTTCTAAAATTGACAGCACTGATGGATGTACAACTATATAACTATATTAAGCCACTTATGTGACTTGTGTCTCAGCAAAGCTGTTAAAAAGGATAACACATATCTATTATCTCACAGTTTCTGTGGGTCAGTAATTTGGGTGTGGCTTAGTTGGGTGTCTCTGGTTCAGGGTCTTTCATAAGGCCACAAGCAAAGTGTCAACCAGGGCTGACATCTCAAGGCTCAACTGAAGAAGGATCTGGTTCTAAGCTCTCACATCAGTGGGCTGCTCCACAACATGCACTCCCCCAGGGGGAGTGACCCAAGACAGCAAGAGAGAAGCATCCAAGACAGAAGCTATAGTCTTATAATCTCACCTCCGAAGTGACATTCATTGACACTAAGGGCAACAAAAGGCAAACAAAGGCAACAGAAACAAAATTAAACAAGGGAGTTGTACACTTGAAAGTAATATGACATTAATGTCAATTATGTATTAATTTTTTTAAAAAGTGAAATCCTATCACTTCTGCCATATTTCATTTGTTAGAAACAAGTCAATAAATCTAGCCCAAACTTGGTGGGGGGAGGATTACAGAAGGGACAAGCCACAGAAATACTGGGAAACCATATCTAGACACATAACAGGTATTCCCAGTGCATATAAAAGCTGTGTTTACACTATACTGTGGTCTATTAAGTGTGCAACAGTATTATGTCTAAAAGTTGTACATTATTTAAAAATACTTTATTATAAGAAAAAATAAACAATTTTATACTGCATAGCACAGGGAACTATATTCAGTATCTTGGAGTAACTTATAATGAAAAAGAACATGAAAAGGAACATATGTATGTACATGTACGACTGAAACATTATGCTGTACACAAGAAATTGACACATCATAAGCTGACTATACTTTAATTTAAAAAATGAAAAAAATACTTCATTGCTTAAAAAATGCTAACCATCATCTGAGCCTTCAAAAAAGTTGTAATCTTTTTGAAATGGTAACATCAAAGATCAGCTGATCACAGATCACCATAACAAATATAACAATAATGAAAAAATTTTAAATATTGCGAGAAATATTAAAATGTGAGAGACACAAAGTGAGCAAATGCTGTTGGAAAAATAAATGATGCCAACAGACTTGCTTGATGCAGAGTTGCCACAAACCTTCAATGTGTAAAAAACACCACCCACATGCAATAAAACAAGCTATGTTTGTATAGTGAAACTGCTGAGAGCCAAAGACCAAAAAAAAAAAAAAAAAGACATAATACCTTTAAAATAAAAATTAACACTGGTAGTTGATTCATTAATAGAAATACTGTAAGTCAGAAGATAATGGGATATTTTCAAAGTGCTTAAAGAAAAGAACTGTCAAACTCAGAATTCTAAATTCAAGGCAAGATAAAACACATTTTTATTTTTAAAGAAACAAAAACTAAGAATATGTCACTAGCAGATTCCACATTAAAGGAAATACTACAGGGGGTTCTTTAAGCAAAGGGAAAACAGTAAGACAGAATCCTAAGAGATGTGGAAGAAATGAAGAATGAATAAAGTTTCAGAATAATGGAGTAAAGACGGGCTCTCAAAGCTTCCAAGGGGCTGTGGGGCAGAAACATGGAAAGATTCTGGAATCGGGAAACCCAACCTCTCAAAAACCCATACAAGAACCCGGCTCTGAACACCAGTGAGCCAACGCTAGTCCCAGGACTGCCTGGGGTTCCACAGCCAGCCATCTGATGACTGGCCCCAACAGCTAGCAGCTGGCAGCCTCTGCACAGTGGAGGGCCTGGCACCCAACTGGACCAGGGCCAGCCACACCTACCGGACCACCCACAAGAGAAGGACCCACACAGCCCACAAAGGGGACACCCCTAGAGCATATAGGTCTGATGGCCAGAGGGGACTGTGTTGCTGAGACATACAGAATGTCTCCTACAAAACGCCATTTCTTCAGGGTCAGGAAACATAACCAACTTACCAGATACACAGAAATTAAAGCAGCAAGTTGGGCAAAATTGAGGCACAGAGGAATATGGTCCAAATGAAGAAAGAAGAAAAAACCAGAAGAACTAAGTGAAGTGGAAAAAGGCAATCTACCCAATAAATATTTCAAGGTAACAATCGTAAAAATTATCAAGGAACTCAGGAGAAGAATGGATGAACAGAGTGAGAAGTTGAACAAAGAGTTAGAAGTTATGAGGAAAACCAGAGGTGAAGAATACAATGACTAAAATGAAAAATACACTAGAAGGGATCGACAGTAGATTAAATGATACAGAGGAATGGACCTGGAAGCTGGAAGTCAAGAGTACTGCAAATCACTGAAGCTGAACAGAAGAAAGAATTTTTAAAAATGAGGACAGTTTAAGAGACTTCTGGGACAATATTAAGTACACTAACATTCACATTATAGGAATCCCAGAAGGAGAAGACAGAAAGGAGCAGAAAACATATTTGAAGATATAATAGCCGGAAACTTCCCTAACCTGGAAAAAGGAAACAGACATATAGGTCCAGGAAGCACAAAGAGTCCCAAACAGGATCAACCCAAAGAGGACCACATCAAGACAGACTGTAATTAAAGTGGTAAAAAATTAGAGATAAAGAGAGAACACTAAAAGAAGCAAGGGAAAAGCAACAAGTTACGTACAAGGGAACTCACATAAGGCTATCAGCTGACTTTTCAGCAGAAATTCTGCAGGCCAGAAGGGAGTGCCATGATATATTTAAAGTGATGAAAGGGGAAAACCGACAACCAAGAATACTCTGCCTGACAAGGCTCTCGTTCAGATCTGATGGAGAGATTTTACAGACAAGCAAAGGCTGAAAGAGTTGAGAACCACCAAACCACCTTTACAAGAAATGTTAAAGGGACTTCTCTAAGTGAAAAAGAAAAGGCCACAACTACAGACATGGAAATTAAGAAAGAAAAAAGCTCATTAGTAAAGGCAAATATACAGTAAAGGTAGTAAATCAAACACATTCAAAGCTAGTAGGAAGGTTAAAAGAAGAAAGCAGTAAAATCATGTATATCCACAATAAATAGTTAAGGGATCTACAGAACAAAAAGATGTAAAATATGATGTCAAAAACAGTAATCAGAGAGAAGCAAAATGGCAGAGTAGAAGGACGCTTGTAGCTCACCCTCTCCCACAAATACACCAAAACCCACATCTATGGACCTACTCAGCCAACCAGAGCACCTGCCGAACTCTGACAGAACATCGCCCTCTTCAAAAGACAAAGATGCCAAAAATCTGGTAGGAGAAAAGGAAAAAAGAAAGAAGAAAAAGCAAAACAGTGAGGGACCGATCCTGCAGGGAGGGAGCGGCAGAGGAGGACTGGCGCTCGTTCACTGGGTCTCCCTCCTCCAACGGAGAGGCCAGTGGGACGAAGGGGGAGCCTCTGAGGCTCAGATCTGCCCGGAGCACCCCTTGACCGACAGAACTGAGTTAAACGGGCACAGAGGGTCCCCGCGACACCCAGCCTGAGACGCAAGCTGGCAGCTGGGGCCAGGACAGGCTGCCCAAAACGGGCAGAGGACAGGGGCGGCTGCACTGAGGCAGCCCGGGGGGACTGCAGGAGGCTGTGTGCAGTGGCTGGGAGGGGGTACAGAGCAGAACACCCTCGGTCCCCATAAATTGTGTAAAAAGTAAAGCAACAAGGCCGGTGTGTCCTGGGGGGAGGGGAGCCGTAGCCTTTGTCTCCTCAGACCTGCGCCATTATGGCACTTCTGGCGGGAAGAGAGGCAGGGCAGCCACAGCCGCCATGTTCTCCTGTGCGCAGCGCCTGGTCGGGGGCGGGGCCAAGACCTGAATCCACACCCTGGAGTTCCGCAACCTCCTAGGCAGGACTGAGACTTGTTTACAGCCCGAGGCAGATAGGATCTTTCTGCCCTGGCACCTCAGAGAACTCACACCGCCAAGACAAACAAGGAGCTGAGATTTGGCACGGAGCAGGGGCAGGGCCGTTCCGCGGTCTTCCCCAAGCCCGCCTTCGGAGTGCCAACCAGAGCGGAGTGGGCAGCTGCACAGAGCAGCAGAGCGACCTGCGCCAGGAGAGGGCAGGCGGCCACCCGCCTTCCTGGCAGGAACACAGCACCTGACCACGGTGCTGGGAGGGGGCGTGATCCGCCCACCTGCCTCACCTAAGCACAGCATCTGACTGCGGCATCGGGAGGGGGAGTGACCCACCCACTCACCCAATAAGAGCTCAGCACCTGACCCAGTGTTGGGACGGGTCGCGATCTGCCACTGGGAGCTGCACAGACAAGGGCGCCAACAGAGGGCCTCTGGAAACAGCAAGCTGAGTTCGCAAAACAGGGCGAAGACACAAAGACCTATCGATAAAATCATTAAGAGCATACCGTCTCTAGGAGAACTAGATAACTGATACTCCTTAAGCCATAGTGCCAGAGAGATATTTGCAATATGAAGAAGCAGAGGAACCACTCCCAATTAAAAGATCAAGAGAAATCCCCTGAAAGCACGACCAAGGAAATAGATGTTGATGGCCTACTACATCAAGATTTCAAAAAAGGACTGATCAAAGTACTGAAGAAACTAAAAGAAATAGTGTTTAGAGATATAAAACATGTCAAAAAATGAAATAGAAGCTATAAAGACGAACCAAGTAGAATTAGTCAACTCATTTGCTGAGATGAGAGCTGACCTAAAGGCCGTACAAAGCAGGCTAGATAAGGCAGAGGAACGAGTAAGTGACCTAGAAGACAGGACAACAGAAAGCACCCAATCAGAACACCTGAAAGAAAAATAAATTAAAAATGAAAACAATATAAGGGACCTACGGGATAATATAAAGCATGCCAATCTACACATAATAGGGGTTCCAGAAGGGGAAGAAAGAACAAAGGGGATTGAAAAGGTATTTGAAGAAATTAAGACTGAAAACTTTCCAAACCTAAAGGAATCAGATATCCAAGCACAGGAGGCTCAGAGGGTCCCAAACAGGAAGAACCCAAACAGACCCACACCAAGACATATCATAATCAAGATGGCCAGAGTCAAGGATAAACTGATCCTAAAGGTAGCAAGAGAAAAACAAAGAATGAGTTACAAGGGAACCACCATAAGGCTCTCAGCTGATTTCTCTACACAAACACTACAGGCCAGAAAGGAGTGGCAAGATATATTCAAAGTCCTGAATGAAAAAAAGATGCAGCCTAGGATACTTTATCCAGCAAGGCTATCCTTTAGGATAGAAGGAGAGATAAAGAACTTCATAGATAGCAAAAACTAAAAGAGTTTAGCAATACTATACCCATGCTAAAAGAAATATTGACAGGTCTACTCTAAATAGAAAAGAAGCAGGATGCTACAAAAATGAGAAACTCATAACTGGAAAGGAGATAACTGCCATGAATTACAAAAAGAATAAACATAAAATTGTAAAAGAAGACATTTAAATCATCAAGAGTGGGAGAGAAAAGCAAGGAAAGCCACTGTGGAAAACAGTATGGAGATTCCTCAAAAGACTAGGAATAGACTTACCATACGACCCAGCAATCCTGTTCCTGGGCATATATCCAGAAGGAACCCTACTTCAAAATGACACCTGCACCCCAATGTTCATAGCAGCACTATTTACTATAGCCAAGCCATGGAAACAGCTTAAATGTCCATCAACAGATGACTGGGTAAAGAAGAGGTGGTATATTTATACGATGGAATACTATTCAGCCACAAAAACCCACAACATAACGCCATTTGCAGCAACATGGATGTTCCTGGAGAATGTCATTCTAAGTAAAGTAAGGCAGAAAGAGATAGAAAAATACCGTATGAGATCGCTTATATGAGGAATCTAAGAAAAAAAAACAAGAAAACATAAATACAAAACAGAAACACAAAACAGAAACAGACTCATAGACATAGAATACAAACTTGTGGTTGCCAAGGGGGCGGGGGGTGGAAAGGGATAGACTGGGATTTTAAAATGCAGAATAGATAAACAAGATTATACTGTATAGTACAGGGAAATATATACAAGATCTTGTGGTAGCTCATAGTGAAAAATGTGAAAATGAATATATATATATGTTCATGTATAACTGAAAAATTGTGCTGTACACTAGAATTTGACACAACATTGTAAAATGACTATTACTCAACAAAAAAATGTAAAAAAAAACCAGAACAGTAATCATTGGGGGAGGGGAATAAAATTGCAGAGTTGTTAAAATGTGTTTGAAATTAAGAAATCAGCAACTTAAAATAATCATATATTTATATGGCTATATATAAACCTCATGGTAACCACAAACCAAACATCCGTAACAGATACACACACAAAACAGAAAGGAATACAAATATAACACTAAAGATAGTGATCAAATCACAAGGAAAGAGAACAAAAGGAACAAAAAAGAACTACAAAAACAATTAACAAAGTGGCAGTATGCACACACCTATCAGCAATTACTTTAAATGTAACTGGACCAAGTGCTCCAATCAAAAGACACAGAGTGGTTGGATGGATACAAAAACAAGACCCATGTACATGCTGTTTACAAGAGACTCACTTCAGACCTACAGACACAAACAGACTGAAAGTGAGATGATGGAAAAGTATTCCATGCAAATGGGAAATCAAAAGCAAGCCAGGGTAGCAATTAGACAAAACAGACTTTAAAACAAAGACTGTTACAAGAGACAAAAAAAAAAAAAAAAAAAAAAAAAAAAAAGGACATTATATAATGCTCAAGGGATCAAGCCATAATGATTTTTGATTTTTTATTTATTTTTTGGTGGAGGGGGTAATCAGATTTAATTATTTATTAATTCATTTTTAGTGGAGGTGCTGGGGATTGAATCCAGGACCTTCTGCATGCTAGGCACGCACTCTACCACTGAGCTATACCCTCCCCACCATAATTTTTTAAAAGTGTAATACCTACACAGCGTATGACAGAACAAATCTAAAATTAAAATATGGGGAAAAAAAGAAGGCCTGAAGCAATATGAAAAGCACGTTTGGGGCTTCCCCAAAAGGTACCAGTAAGGTAAAAAGCGATACACCAACGGGACAGGAGGTGGTTATTACTCACTTACAGAATGAAAAAGTAGAAAAATTCAGAAACAAAGTGTATTCAAACAGAGTATTACTGTAAGCTCATCCAAAGAGCTAAATTTAAATAAGGGAATAGTCTCATTGTGAAAGAATATTATGTGAACATAAATAAAGATTATACTAAAAAAAAAAAAAAAAGACAATGGAACCATGATTTTTAAATTCGGAAGGAAAATTTTCTCCAACCTCAAATTTTATGCTCAAACTAAGGAAAGACATTTCAAACTTGTAAGATCCCAGAACCATTTCCCACAATGCACCCTTCCTCTGGAAGATACCAGAAGATATATTCTACCCAGAACAAGAGGGTAAAGCAAGGAAGAAGCTGTCATGGGATCGAGCTGCAGGAGACCTGTGGCCAGAGGGAAAGGGAGTCCTCACCACAGGGAAGGGAAACCCCATCCAGTAACTCGTCAGCCAGCCGGAAGGGAAACCAGTCCAAATCGAAGCCAGTGACTCCTTGAAGAGGCAGGCGTACTTCTGTCTTAATGCCTTTACCTCAGCCGTCCCTCTGCCAAGAATTCTCTTAGTCCCTATGTTCACCTAACTCCCTCCCCTGTTCTAAGTGTTGGTTCAAACGAGCTTGACCACTCTGCTTAAAGGACAGGGCTCTACCCCGCCCCGCCCCGCCCCGCCCCTAGCACTCCTGATCTCTCCTACCCTGTGTTCTGCTTCTTTCCTCCACAGCTCCCATCACCTCCAGTACAGGACACAATTTACTCATCACGTTCATTACTTACTGTTTATCTCGCCTGACTACAACGCAAACTCCATGAGAGGAGGGATCTTTCTTTGTTTTGTTAACTGATATGTCCCAAAACTTGGGTACAAACTGGAGCTCTATGAACACGTGTTGATGGAATGAACGAATTTATGAGATAACTAAAGATTCATAAGCCTGAGAACACCCAACCGGGGGGAAAACAGACCACATCTAAGCTTCCTAGAGGGTAATTTATCTTGTTATACTGAGTATTTATTTCAGGCCTTTAAAATGTTCAGCCTTTTCACTAAGTAACTCCACTTCTCAGTGTACAGCCTTAAAAAATCATAGATGTACACAGATTTATGTAGCCATTACAAATGATACACATCTATATTTACTACAGTATTTACTATAGTAATACATTTGAACAAAAACGCAGGGCATACTTATAGTAAACCAAGTCTTCCTAACCGGAGACTCAGATACAATTTCGCCTCAGTCTAAGTGCAGCAGGTCTCTATTCAGACGCCAATCTTTGTAGGACTTATTGGTAGAGCACCCCCATTCTATGTTCTCAGTCTATTTTACAATTTAAAATCCAAACAGAACAACGGCTAATCTGTATTTGGCACCAGCTATTACTGATCTTCTCAGAAAAGTGCGGGCTTATTAAAGGTAGAGCCCACCATCCACTCACATGACGTCCAGCACAGAATCATTCCGAATGACCTTATGGGAGACATCAGCCAGCAGGAAAAGCCCTCCGTCTGTCCTGCGGATGCTAGCTGCGTAGCCCGGCCAGATCTGCAATCTGAAGAGACAGGCGGGCTTCAGCTTGGGGTTCTAAAAGAACCACAGATTATTTCCATGCCACCTGAAACAGTATTTTGAGTGGATACTGCCCCTCCCTAATAACAATGAGAAACCATCAGGAAACAAATTAAATTAAACCCACATTATTGTGAACTTACTGAGAAAACTAAATTATGGAAGACAGTTAACTCATAAATTGCATTCACTATCATAAAGTACTGCTGAGATTTCTGTCTTAAATATGGCGACTGCAATGAAAAATGTCCTTCCAGAACATTCAAAAGTGAGGAAGAGGAAAACACGACCAACCTGTGTTGCTGCAGTACCATGGCACTTGTGGGGTCATAGAAGTTTCTGCCCACAAGCTTCATATCTAAAAGTTTCATTACCCTGAAATAAAGAGCAAGAATGAGTTTTCTAGTAGAAGAATCAAAAAGATTAAGCTCAATTACTCTCAGCTACGTTTTCCTTTGGAAGTCTAAAGGGGCAGAAATGTTTGTGTTCTTTGCACAATATAGCTTTTATGCTGAGAACACTCTTGCCAAAAGAAAAATAAAAATTACCAAAGCATTTATCTTGGGGTATATGCAACTGACTGCAGCTTTTCCTACTCCCTGCGTAACCAAAAATCGAGCTGACTCTCCAAGCTCAATTTACATTACTTTTCCCCCATTAACTAAAAAGAGCACAAGAGAGTCTATTTATAAAATTGTAAATATCAGCCTGGCATAGGAAGTTATGTCTGTTCCTGGCAGTTCAGCTTACTAGACAGAAATCAGGTTCTATGTTTCATTTTAAAAGAGGTGGTTTTGGAACAACAGTTTTGTAAAACTTTGGGAGTCTTCTGTAAAGTTAAAAAATTATAAGCTGTCTGTATCCAAAAATGCAAAGGACTGGGAAAAATTCTTCCAGCAAAAATTGTCTCACACTACGTCTTCAAGTAGCCTCACCATTAACACCATTAAATATGCACCATAAACATTTGCTTTTAAAGTTCCTGAATGAATCCAAGGAATCCACCCCCTCTGTCAATCTACCTCAAACCCACTTTCATATACCCAAATCTGGCCAACCACTTGAGGTAACTTTTTAATCAGTTAGCCTTAATATCATCCATTCACTTATCAAATGTTTTCAAACTCATCTGTACATGCACTAGAGTGTAATACCATCTAAGCCTGCTGAAGAGCTTTGTTATAAATACAAGACTGAGATTAAAGAAAGTGAGACTTCAGCTGTTTCTCACCGACGGAAAACAACGTTGTAGAAGGGAATGCACAAGTCAGAACAGGGCTCCAGGATCTTTGTCAACTGAATCCTAATGGTGATCTCAGCTTTGTCAGTTTTCCTTTGACTTTTTAAGTCAAGAACCTAACGAATAAAATACATGCAAGTAAAAAGAAATGATCAGTTTGTAACTTCTTTGCTATGGAAAAGTCTGCTTTCCCTCTCATTCAAGGTACTATGATTTCCCACCCTCAAAGCACCAGAACACTCAGGTTTTGTCCCAAAGTGCATTTCCTATTTGGTCTCACTTGTTGAAGCTTAACAGGCAGATAGAGAATGGATCCATCAAAAGCAGTGACGTTTCCGGTGACAGCTTGATGGTCCTTCAACATGCCAAACCTCATGCTTTTGCACTCCACATTGGGGCTAGAAAAGAATAAAGAGGATTTTACTTCAATTTGGCTAGACAGGTGCACAGTAGGTTTGTTACAGAAGCAGTCACTTATGACTACTGCTCCATCTAGCGGTCATATTAAAAACTTCAACTAGACTTGACTGAAAAAAGAACTCTGACCTAAGGTTACTTGCTCAGAGAAAACAGAAGGAATCCATACTTGCACCACCCGAACACAACTGCCTTAGCATGTCAGTAGACATCTTCAAGAGTTTAGTCCAGAGGGTCAGGTAACTCTTCTGGAAAGGGCCAGATAATAAATATTTTAAGTTTTACGGGCCGTAAGTTTTGCTGCAACTACTCAACTCTAACACAGCACAAAAGGCCCATAGACAATGTGCAAACCAATGAGCATGGGTATGTTCCAGCAAAACTTTATTATATAAACAGGCAGTGGACCAGATTTGCCTGGCAGGCCTGCCATAGCTTGCTAATCCCTTCCTTAGAGTCTATAGAAATACAGGCTTTTTCAAAAATATATTTTTAAAGAAGTTTAAACAAATCCAAAGCTCAAAGGGGTCAAGCATGTTCAAGTGCTTAAAGAAAAACAGTCAAGTCATAATCCAGTATAGCCATCACCAAAACTAAGCACTCACATATTAACGTATTTCAAGATGTTTCTTCAAAAAAATTCGTACACATAAATGGATTCTGCCCTAGACACAATGTTCAAATTTGTCTTTCTAGAGCTCCACCTTGTCAAGGAAACTACAGGATGACCCGTCCACTGTAATGCATCATCTCTTGGTTTTCTCTCAATGGCCTGGCATCTTCTTCACACTGTGAAGGTCCTTCAAGGGTCCAAATCTACAACCTTGAAATTTACAGAAACCGTATCTTCTCCACGGCCTGGTCAATGCAGAGACCTGTGACAAGTCTCCCCCTCTTTTCTGTTTCATTAATAGCTGTCAATCCACTTTCAGTGAAAGGGCTCTTCCCCCCTCATTAACAACCATCTCCTTCCCTTACTTCCAGAACAGGCCCATTCCCACTACCTTCCCCTCTTGGGATTTCAACTGCACCCTCTTTCCTGATCCTCCTCTTCCTTTGTCATATGTGCTCAGCTCTGGTTTCTAACCTCATAGAAACTTTTAAAGCAATCCTGTGACCCTCTCTAATTATCATTCCATTTCTCATTCCTCTTACATAGCCAGTTCACTGGCTAGTTCTCATGGCCTATGCTCCCTTTTATTCTTTCAATCTAGTATTTTCTCTGTAACTCTAAGAAAGCTACTAGAAGATCACCAAGGGTGTTTCCTGAAAGCAAATTCAGTAACTTGTTTTCCTGTGGCCAAAGTCAACCACATCTCCCTCATTCAAGTGGGCCCTTCCTTTGGACTTTGTAAACTTTCTTCAGGGTACTTTTCCCCTAACTGTTCCTTTCTTCTTTCTTTCACTACATTTCTTCCCCTTGTATCAATTAGTAGCTGTGCTTCAAAATTCAGTCTCCCATATTTCTATTTTCTCCACATATATTCCAAAACACTCTTTCATTTTCACAATTCCAGCTAATGACTCTCCTGAGATTTTAAAAGAGAACACAAGCTAATACGAATTCTTAATTTTAAAATAAGTATGACAAATCCTAAAGTTACTGATATGAAATTAAAGTTATTTTCTCATCCTCAAATTTAACCATAGAATGTCACCAAAGAGCCATCAAATGCAGGTATAAAACTCATGCAGGGAGGATCCAGGTTTTGTGGAGTGTGTATCAAGATATCATCATGCAGGGGCTCTCTTTAAGATGAGGAATACAAAATTACAGGTACAAAATAGGTTAAACAGCCATGAAGGGGTGTATGCATGCAAAAGGGTCTAAACTGAAGTTTCATTCACTTCACAGAAAACCTACCTCTAACCTCATGCATTAAATTGCACCTATTAAGTTAAAATCTGGATTGGTAATACAGCTATCCACACACACAAAAAAAGTTTAAACTTACTACAAGAATCTGCAAGAATAATTCTAGGGGGAGATTCATCAGGAATTATACAGAGAAACAACTCAGTTATTCTTGTGGAACTATTTCATTACTGCTCTCTAAGAGATGAACAATACAAGGGAAAAAGCTGTGAATACCTGAAAGTCACATGATATTGATAAACTGCTTCATTATGACACTGTATTTTGATAAGGTTCAATCCCAAAGACTGAGGGGTTCCTTTTGATCCTTGCTTCACAAGCAGCTCTCTAGAAAATAAAAATAAAAAACAAAAGCATCCACGTATACCAAAACCAAAAGACCAAATAACCCATGCCACAAAAGAACGAAGAAAGAAAAAAAGAAAGAAAAAGGAAGGAAACATAGATATATGGGGGAACTAGTATTTTACATTTTGCTTATAGGCACGCAGACCAAGAATCAAGACATACAAAAGCAAGCTTTGAAAGCTAGAGGACAAGTTCTTAGCAATCCCTAATTAGAGAAGCAGGGGCACCCACTGTGTCCTAGTAACATCACTGGAATAACTAGGCCAGCTAACTAAGAACATAAGAATTCGTTCTATAGAGAAAGATGAACTGCTGCAATATTTTTCCAAGGCAATTTCCTTATCTTCAAAATGACAAAGAATTATCTATGTGTGAATTGGGAAGGAAAGGAAGAGTCCTGAGTTGTCTCTCTGATACATATTATCATCAAACCCCCTTTCACTTCATTAGGAATGTCCCACCTCTTTGTCATCCTCCCCACTGGCCAAAAAAAAAAAAAAAAAACAAAAACCAACTCTGCAGTACCTACCACCCAGGGAGGACTTTAGACAAAGCAGAACAGAGTTTGCAACACGATGAGAAGGCCTCCTCCACATCACCAGCAGAGAAGGCAGAGCTCCTGACTTACTTTTCCTTGTGTTCTGCAGGCCCAAGTGGAGGGCGATCCAGAGAGTGCAGTGGGGACGGGGGCAGAGGTGGAGATGACAGCTGGCCGGGATCCCGAGAAGTCAGGGTGAGAGCACCGGTGAAAGCTCCAGGAGCCTTGTATATTCCTCTGCCTATTCCACGAGCTGCTCTTCCCATGGCTAATACAGGCACATCCACATTCCCTCTTCCAAGCATTCTGAAATATTGAAAAGAGGGGCAAACCAAGACTTTTTCAATAATGCTTCTATCTCTGTTCCGTCTAAGTGAGTCCCCCAAATCTACAGTCTCTTCCTGGAGGAATCAGCAAAAGAGATCCAAGCACCAAGATTCTCTCCAAATCCAGTATGCCAACATGACTCATTCATGAACTGCTGTTAATACAACTCTCAGGGCCAACCTTCAAAGCAGAAGTTGAGATGGGAAGTTTGACCCACCTGGGTTAATCAACCACCATCAGGGTGACTTCTTAAGAGGGTAAACAGAGTGGTGAACTGTGCAGTGGAGAACTGCTTTTTAACTCTGTCCAGTGACTGGATCAGTAGCCGCTGACTGCTCTTAGAAAATACCCATTCTTACTATAAAATCATGTATTTTTTTTCTGAGATAATACAACCCTCTTTAGAGTTTCCCTTTGGACTTAGAAATATTTCACCTGAATTTGACAGTTACCCAAGAAGGCAATTTTACCCACCTACTCCAACCAACGGAGGCCTCTGCCATCTTGCTATCCCCAGCTGCCAACACTGCAGGGTCCAGAAGAGCAGGATGGGGTTCTTCTCTGTCCTTGTGTGCCACACTGGTGGACAAGCCTCGGCCTAGAATCCCTCTACCTAAATGGAAGGGCCAAACTCCAGCTGTAACAGTGAGCTGAACATTTTGTAAAATACAGTAACTTTTCTGAAGGTAAGCTGTAGGAATTTAAGAACAAAGCAACCACACATAACACCACATTTTCTCAGGTTAGTTTTCCACATACCTAAAGGAGGCATTTCTCGTTTCGGAGGTGCCTGGGACACTGTTTCAAGGCCCAGTCCTCGGAACATGGAGACCAAACCCACAGATTCCTACGGAAATTCAAAGAATATAGCTATTCTAAGGATAATTTAAAACCCCAGAAACATTGATGGTTTTCCGAAAATCTTGGTAAATACTAAAAATGATCTACTTCAACTTCTACAAATGTTACAAGAATACAGAATAAAAAAATCTCATAAAAATTGCTTAAATACTTAGACTGAAAAAAATTTACAACGTTAGGTTTTTAAGCATAAATACATACAGTCTAGGATTTGATTACACTATAACAAACACAACAGAACAGAATTAACTTTTCTTCTTTTCTAGTTCATTTCCTGTACACCTAACATGAGAAGGAACAAGTACACTGGCTAATAAATTTTCCCCTAAAATGGATAAATTTAAGGGCATCAGAAGTTTTGGAGTTTTTTTTAAACAACCTCCAACAAAACCTGCTACTGTTTTCTTGTAGCAGTCTTAAAAGTTTATTACTGCTACACCAACGAAGAGTTGCCACGTGTAGACTCAAGAAATTCATCTGAGTAAAAATACAAGATTACTGTCATCAATGCTTTTTTTTTTCACAGAACATTACATTTGACACTGTCTTCACTACTTAAAATTGTTGTAACTGCATTATTAGATTCTTCCTATATTTGCTAGCTCTTTATTCTTTGAGGTTTACTAATTATAGACAAATGCCATTTTAAAAACTACTACATAATTAGGAGATTAAGAATACACATCAGGGGGAGGGTATAGCTCAAGTGGTAGAGTACATGCTTAGCATACACAAGGTCCTGGGTTCAATCCCCAGTACCTCCTCTAAAAATAAAATAAATAAGTAAATCCAATTACCTCCTCCCCCCGAAAATTTTTTTAAAAATACACATCCATGCAAGTATACACACAACAGTAGCAATAGCTGAAGAACCTCTTTTTCTTTACTATTTGGGCAAAGAGCCTTCTGAAAGGAACCATTCTTAACAATTAAGACCTCAGAGGCAAGAGTGGCTGCTAATACCATGGAGCCAAATCCAGAGTGAAAATCTAAACACTCAGAAAAAAGCAAAAGGCTATATCTTTAAACCTATCGTGTGTGTGTGTGTGTGTGTGTGTGTGTGTGTGTGTGTGTGTGTGTGTGTGTGTCTGTCTGTATTTATTTATATTTATGGAAGCTAGAGGACTAAGGCATTTATCCAAGTCTATCTAGCATTCGTTAGAAGATACTTTTTCTAGACTTGCAAGTCTAGAACTTGAAATACATGCCCAGAAGATGCAACTACTTGTTAAAAGGGGGAAAAAAAAAAATTCTTGCTTTCATTATGGAGCTTCCCAGTTTTCTAAGTACCTTGAAATCCATTATTTGCCCTGACGATAAGCCTTATGCTGCTACTACACATGCAGTCATGGTCTTACCCTTTGTGCTGGCCCACTCTCTAGGCTTGGCTCCTCTTGCTTTCCAAATACATGGCCTCTGCCCGCAGGTCCTGCCCTGCCCAGTCCTGCCCTGCCCAAAGCTGGGCCCAAAGGTCTTGGAGCTCGAGGCCAAGGGCCAGGCATCCGCACAGACTGAGATGGATTCACGGGGGAAGGGCCCCTGAAGGGTGGTCGGACAGGATCCATTGAAAGGCTGCAGAGAACACGGGTGTCAATCTATTTTGGTTAATTATCTGCCAACATTTTAAAAAGTTTAAAAGATTCTCAATTTTCTTTCTTGTCCTTCAGGAGAAACTCACAAAGCATTAAAAAAAAAAAAAAAAAGCTACTTTTGGATCAGACCAGTAACCAGCCTCCTGTATCACAGTCACTTTAAAAGCTTCTATTTAGCCCAGAATATTCTGAACACTCTCAATCAGCAAACTTTTAAAGGCCAAACCCTCCCTGAATTTGCTTATATTTTCTACCCAAACAGCCTCTCAGAGAACTCAGTGCTGTAAGTTAACGATCAGCTGTAGAAGGAAATACTTTAAATGTATAGCATGATTTTGCTTCATAAGCAAGTTTATAGACAACGTAGCCATATCAAAACTTTTTCTGTCACTAAATATTTATGGGTTTTGCTTTGTTTTTGGCCTCTCTTTCTTCTACCAGAGTCCCAATTTTTTTCCAGTCTATTTTCACATTAAACCATTTCATCTCCTCCTTGATTCCTTAGTTGCTTCTCTGAATCTTTATCCAATTCTTTTCTACAAAACTTTTTTCAAACTCTACCATAACTGAGGTCTGCAGGGTACAGATCCTTTCTGGTTTGAGCCTTTGATTTCTGCAGTCTCACAGCTGACATTTAACATCTTCCTCCCCCACCCCCCCAGGTAACCAGGGATGATGCTCCTCCCACCCCCACTCTCCCTAAGTCTCAGATCTGCTAAGCCTCTTCAAAAATCACTTTATAATCATTTATCAGGGCTCTTTCTTTCAGGGGCTCCCTTCATTGTCCGGACTCACCCTTGATTCCTGAAGAACCTTTCTTAAAGGACAAGAAAGCCTTTTCTTAACTTTTGCAAACCTGTTTTAAGTATTAGCTACAGAGAAATCAGGCCATGCATATAAAGAAAAGACTGACACACAATTCCTAAGTCAATGCTATAGGCTGGAGGTAGTTCAGGATCTGGCAAATAAAAAAAAAAAAAACCAACTATTGTCTTTTACGCTAAAATGGGAGGACGTGCCTCCTTCCTCAAAGTTCTCCCCCTGAATTGTTTAAACTCCTTGTTAGCCAGACCTCTTCGCTCATACCCTCCCAACAGCACTGGAAGAATCCAGAACAATCAGTCGCCTAACTGGTGCACACAGAGAAGCTATAAGTCCTACCAACTAGAGGATTTCTGAAATCCTCTTCTTTCTCCACCCCTCCCTCAACTGTATCATCACTTCTGTAGATTCAGGCACCTCCTCCAGAAGGCCCTCCAGTAACGTGGATTTTCTCCTTTGATTAGTTAGCAGATAGCTGGTTGACTATGAGGTCCAACCGGGAAGGGTCCCAGGACAGGTGGCTCCCAGGACAGGCGGCTCCCAGGACAGGCAAGGCCTACCGTCCCCACCGCTCCAGGTGCGAGCTCCAGGCTGGGCACATGACTGGGACCTAACCTGAAGGCAGGCCCCTCAAAGCAAATCCTAGCTCCTTCCGCCCTGGAGAAAGTACCATTCCCCAAACTAAAGCCCGCGTGAGTCCCCTCCCTCCTCAGGCTGCCACCATCCCACCTTCTCGAGGTCCTGCGTTCCTCCTACACATCCAGCCTCAAATAACGACTTCCCGCCCCCGCCCGGGCCTAGGCCCCACCCAGGGGCCCATGGCCCCTCGCGCCTGGGGGGAGGGGGCGGGAGGATGGGGGAGGGGGCAGGAGGGTCGTAGGGGCCCAGAGGGACCCTGCTCACCACCACGAGCTTGAGGCGAAGCTCACCTGGTCAGCAGCGAAGCGATCTCGACCTCCCTGGCCTTCCGAAGCACCTGCGCCCAGTTCTCTCAGCAGCGCTCGAACCCTCGCGCAGCTCTGCTGGGCCTCAGGAGAACCCTGAGCGCAACGCTCCCACCAAGCCACCGGCCCACATGCTCTAGACCCCAAGTTCCGGTCCTCTCGCGAGCCTCAGGGGCTGAAGCCATTGGCCAGACGACGTGCCGCTCACAAGAGCCAGCCATCTCATTGGCTCATGTGCAAAGAGCGCCTCCCTCTCCCTTTGCAGGAGCCTCACTCCACATTGAGGGTCTTCCTGGGGGAGGGGGAGGGGTGCTGGAAGTGGGGGCGTCTGGAAGTTAGGAGTGAGCCTAAGCATTGAAGTGTGGTACGTTTTTAAGATCTCGACTCCCTTTCTGTGGGCAATTCCTGTAAACAGATTTTGCTTACATGCTCATGTAGAAATTGACTTGCCCCACTGTTCCCAGTTAGAGGACATAAGGATATGGGCGGTGAATAGGAAAGAGTAAGCTTGAGTTTACGTTCAATTATGGGGTCTCTGCGCCTCACTTTCCTTACCTATAAAATTGGAATAAAAGCATCCGTTCATAGGGTTGTATATGGAAATGTACATACATTAATGAGACGATGTGTGTAAAGTATTCGACAAGAAGATTGCTGGCAATAAATTTTGCCTATCATTATTATTTATTGATACCTGAGACTGTGAGCCAAGAAGAGCTTTTTTCAAACTATATAAAATGTATTGGTGGTTAATTCTGCAATTATAGTACATTTTCCAAAGAAATAAAGATTTCTCAAAAAAAAAATTTATCCCCTTTCACCCCCTCCAATCATTTTGGTGAATAACCGCACTCCTCTCCAAACTCAAGTTTTTGGAAGTAGTTGGGGTCAAGCTTCCAGATAGAGACATGTAAATACTTTGTATGGAATAGGACTAGAGAAGGTTTTCTAAGCCTTAGAGATCTCATACCTTGTTTGAATCCATACAATAAAGGACTCTCCTTTCCTTCCCAAATCAGAATAGAGTTTGAAAATCATTGGAGCAGGAGAATTTCCAAAGCAGGAATCTATTTGGCACGATACCCCTTCACTCTTTTAGATGTTATTTGTTTAACAGTATATGTACGTTCTCCTACTTCACAACTTCCTACTTTGCAATGTTATAACATATAGACCGAATTCTGTTGCCCATGCAAACATTTAGTAGCTCAAAACAGTTATACAAACTGTTTCTTGATAAAGTCCCATTTCTTGTCCTTGACCAAACCTTGCATGAAAGATTCATTCCATACCCAGGAAATAATACTTTTGGGGCAGAATTCAGCAGATCTTTACAACAGCAATTCTCAGAAAAATTTCTGAAACTGTCGGTCTTGGAATCTAAACCAAGAACACCATTACAAAGGGTATACGAATTGGGTTCCCTAGATTTCTATATCCAGTCATGCAAGATAGGCTGGCCTCAATATTTCTAGCCAATCCATATATAATAAATACTACTTATTTCACCAAAGGAAAATCCATATGGTCTTGATGTTGACTGGGAATAAAAGTGGTTGAAACTCTCTAAAGTGTGGACATCTGCCTAGAATCTTCCAAAAGCAAATCAACCTCTCCTGGAGTTTATGTTTCCTGGCAGAGTACTTCAATTGTTAATTAACCATCCCGAGGATATTGATTAATAAAAATAGCACACATATCATAATGTTTAAAATATTTAAAATTCAATTACAGATGATATTTTCGTAACACTGAATTCTGTCCACTTGGCCCTACCAGGCTGCAAAATTCAGGGTGAGGATGGCCCTGTAACTATATACAATCTGGATTCTCCCAGGGAGTCATGTCATCAAGTCTGGCCCTTTGTTCCCAGTAAGTACTGCCATTCTGACCATATATCCTGACACACAGGAGCTCACATGAAAAAATAAATCACAAAACCCATTAAATTGTTTTAGATTTTTTAGTTTAAATTAAATTTTAAAAACACATGTGGTGGAGGGGGGTAGAGTTCAGTGGTAGAGCCCGTGCTTAGAATGTACAAGGTCCTAGATTCAATCCCCAGTATCTCCATTTTTAAAAATTTAAAAATAAATAAACCTAATTATCTCCCCCCCAAAAAAACAGTAATAATAAAATTAAAAATTTAAAAACACACATTAGGCTCAATAAGAAGACAAACAACCTAATTTTTAAAATGGGGAAAAGATAGGAACTGATCTTTCCACCAGAGAAAATATACAAATGAGAGAAAAGCACATGAAAATGTGCTCAACACTATTAATCATTAGGGAAATACAAACTAAAACCACAAGTAGGTATGTTATACCCACTAGAATGGCTATAAGAAATAGGACAGGTAGTAACTGTGATGGTTACTTTTATGTGTCAATTTGACTGGGCCACAGGTACCCAGATATTTGGTCAAACATTATTCTGAGTGTTTATGGAAGGGTGTTTTGGATAAAATTAACATTTGAATGGGGAGACCTCGTAAAACAGATTGCCCTCTCTAATGTGGGTGGCCTCATCCATTAGTTGAGGGCCTGACTAGGACAAGAAGACTCACCCTATTTGGAATAAGAGAATTTTTTCATACCTGACTGCCTGTGGACTTAAACATCAGTTTTTTCCTGCCTTGGGACTCAAACTGAAACACTGGCTCTTCCAGGGTTTTGAGCCCACCAGCCGTCAGACTGGAACATCACCATTGGCTCTCTTGGTTTTCAGGCCTTCGGACTTGGACTAGAACTACACCATCGGCTCTCCTGCAACTCCACTTTGCCAACTCACTCCGAAGATCTTGGGATTTGTCAGCCTCCATAAACACATATTATAATTCCTAGTATTAAGGTTACACATTTCCTAGTGGTTCTGTTTCACTGGAGAACTGTGACTAGCACAGATTTAGCTACTATGAAATAGGTTTAACAAATACATAACAATGTGAAAGTGGCTTTGGAACTGGGTGATGGGTCTGGCTGGAAGAGTTTTGATGTACATGCCAGAAGCAGCCTAGATTCGCTTGAAGGAGGCTGTTGGTAGAAATAAATGTTAAAGTTGCTCCTGGTGAAGTGTCAGACTGAAATGAAGAACCTGTTATTGGAAACTGGAGGAAAGGTGATCCTTATGATAAAATGGCAAAGAACCTGGCTGAGCAGTGATCTAGTGCTTTGCGGAAGGGAAAACTCACAAGCGATAAACTTGAATCTCTGGCTGAGGAGATAGCTAAACCAAGTGTGTGTGGTGTGACCTGGCCTCTCCTTCCTGCTTATAGTAAAATGCAAGAGGAGAAAGATAAATTGGAAGAAAGATTAAGCCAAAAGGAACTAGAATTTGAAGATTTGGGAAGTTCTCAGCCTATCCATATTACAAAAGTGAGAAAGCTTGTTCTGGAGAGAACACCCAAGGGTGTGGCTAGACAATCTCTCCATTAGGAGATTATCTATAATTAACCATGGAGTGAATCAACCATCTCAGAGGAAACTAGGAGCAAAAATGGGCTTATACCAGCAGAGACATTGCCAGTTTGGGCCAAAGGGAGCAGAGACTAGATGAAATAAAGGAAGGCTTTCGGGCGTCTGGGATTCTACAGGATAGGACAATAGAGCTATTTAACACGCTTAATCCTTTAAGAAAAGGGAAGAATAACCCCAAAGGTGATCCAGCCATCACCAGGGCTGCCACTGCCACCACAAGCTCGCAGGGCAAAGCTATTCCTCTTCACAGCTTCACAGCTGGAGATGATTATTGCCTCACGATGAATCAGACCTCAAGTCTCACCCATACCTGGTTTAGATGATGTTCAGTTGAGACTTTCGACTTGGAATTAATGCTGGAACGGGTTAAAAGTTTTAGGGCTATTGGGTCAGGGTGAATCTATTTTGCATGTGCGAAGGACATGAATTTGGGAGAACCAGAGGGCAGGATGTTGTGAACTGAATTTTGTCCCCCCACCCCCACCAAGATTCATAAGCCTAACCCCCAATGTCACTGTCTTTGGAGACAGGGCCTATAGGGAGGTAATTAAGGTTAAATGAAGTCGTAAGGGTAGGCCCCTACCCTGATTGTACTGGTGTCCTTATAAGAAGAGGAAGGAACACCAGAGATCTTTCTTTTCCTATGAGCAAAGAGGAAAGGGCATGTGAAGACACTGCAAGAAGGTGGCTGTCTACAAGCCAGGAAGAGCGCTCTTACCAGAAACTGAATTTGTCAGCACCTTATCACGGACTTCTAGCCTCTAGAACTGTGAGAAAATAAACGTCTTGTTAAAGCCTCCTTGTCTGCGGTATGTTGTAATGGCGCCCCTAGCGGACTAATACAGTAATAAACAGCAAGTGCCGGACATTAAGCTTTTTCGATTGCAACTCAAGCGCCTAATGTTAAGCTTTTGATTGCCAAGACACCCATCTCAAAGACATCCATCTCAAGTAAACATACTGGAAGCTAAATAACCAGATAAGGAACCAGGCCGCCCCCACCCATGAAGCTCCCCTTCTAGAAAGCCTGGGTGAGCCTGACTGCTCGAGTGCTCATGCTTTTTCCTTCCCATGTCCTAATTTCTGCTCTTAGGGGGTTTGCGGTAATTAATTAATTAAATCTGGGGGGGCCTGGAGACTTTTATTTCTTGACTGGTCCACATAGTGGTGGACGGGCCACTACAAGGCCACGTCAGCCTCCTTCTCCTTCGGCGGCTGATGCAGTAGCCGCTGCTCCTTCAAACTCCATGTGTTTCATGTAGCCCAGGTGCTCCCGCTTGCAGGCCAGGCAGTTGGGGAATGTGACAGCTTAACACGTGAGAAGCCGGGTGAGCTAGTGCGCACAGCGGTCCCGCTGCTGGAACACCAGCTGCGCCTTGTTCATTTGCTGCCGAGCGGCCACCATCTCCGGCTCCTTGCGCCGGGGGGGAAGCCGCAGGCTGGAGGGAAGGTGGCGTCTCCAGGGGTGTGGCTCCCGGATGTATCGCCCAGGTCACAAGAAACCAGGTGCGCCCGCATGGCTGCTGCCGCTGCAGGTTCCTGCTGCATCTGGTGCTCTTAGATTTTAAATTCACCAATGAAGACTGAAGCTGCAAAACCCTACGCACTCCACTCAACCTTAATAAAGGCAGAACCCCAGGTTCTCTCTCTACCTCTCCCTATTTGTGTGTGTGTGTGTGTGTGTGTGTGTGTGTGTACACTATTTCTCCCTTTCTCCCCATGACCTTGCTGTTTGGCCTTCAGGCATGTCATGTACCTTTTAGGACTTGCTTTTTCAAAGTTCCCTGATAGTTGTTGCTGACATGTGTCTTGCAATCATATTAAGAACCACAAGGGCCAATCCAGCCACAGCATCGGCTCTGGTCAGGGAAATGTCTGTGGGGGCTCACCACAGCAGTACAGGCCCAGGTGAGTGCTCTAAGGCATTCCTACCTGCCAGCATCACTAGCAATAGGCTGAAACCAACACAAAACAGATGTGGTGAAACCAGAACCCTAGTACGTTGCTGAAGGGGATGTAAAATGGTGCGCCACTTTGGAAAAATTTGGCAATTTCTCAAAAAGTTAAACAAAAAATTACTGTAGGAACCAAAAATTCCACTTCTTGGTAACTACATAAGAAAAATGAAAACATATGCCCCCACAAAGCTTGCATGCAAACATGCATAGCAGCATTATTGATTACAGCCAAAACCTGAAAACCACCTAAATGCCCATCAACTGGTGAACAGATAAACAAAATGTGATGTAAACATACAACAGACAGAGTCAGCAATAAAAAGGAACAAACTACTCTGCTATGCTGTGGAGGAACTTCAAAGCATCATGTTAAAAGATGAAGCCAGACACAGGAGACCATATATTGTATGAGTCCATTTATAAGAAATAAGAAAAGTCTAGAAAAGACAAACATACAGAGACAGAATGTAGACTAGTGGTTGTCTGGGGCTGGAGGTGGGAATGAGAATGAACTGTTAATGGGCCTGAGGGATTTTATTAAGGTGATGAAAGTGTTCTAAAACTGATTTGAGGTGATGTCTGTACCACTCACTAAATTTATGAAAAATTATCAAATACTCAAATAGGGTAAGTTTTATGACATGTAAAATATACTTTAATAAGGAGGACGGTATAGCTCAGTGGTAGAGAGGCTGCTTAGCATGCGCGAGGTGCTGGGTTCAATCCCCAGTACCTCCATTAACAATAAATAAATAAACAAACCTATTTACCGCCCCCTCCCAAAAAAACCCTCGAGCCAAAAAAGTAATAAAATTTAAAAATGAATCAAATGTTTAAAAAAATAAAAAAGTAAAAATTAAAAAAAATTTAGCAAACAAGCAAAAACTGCAATGAACAGAACCAGATCCATAAAGATTTCAGAAAAAGAATCACTGTACAAAGAATATAAACCGATCTTCAATATTTTATATAGTTCAAAATTAGAATCCTGATTATACATTTAACTTTACAAACACATGAGCAACTCTTATACACTGTTGATTGGCATGTGAATAGGTGGGTGTGTGGCTCAGCTCTACCAAACAGACAGGGGCAGGTCTCTTTGGGCTTCTGAAGGACGCCCCTTCCTGATAAGAGCAGAATGAGGACAAAGTTCCTCTACTGCGGTCTGCTTTGCTTCCTGCTTTGGCTTTGGACACTGTCATTTGAAGAAATGATGCTGAGCTGTAACAGCCACGTTGCAACAGCAGGGATGCCAGAACAAATGGATCCAAGAAAATCCTGATGATGTTTTTGGCTGCCACCCAACCCTGAAACCATCTATCCCCAGACCTCCTGTTACACGAGATAACTAAACACCCTTACTGCGTATGTCAGTGTCAGTCTACTTTTCTGTTCCTGGTGCTGATCACATTCTGATAGAAGCACTTCTCTGCCTGGGACGAAACAAATGCTTTATGTCCACTGTAATTTAAAAGCAGCCCTATTAAAAAGCTACTATTATCCTGTCTTTATAGAAAATACATAAAACTGAGCTTAAGGAGGGTAAGTAATTTATTTCCCCCAAAGTTATTGGTGGAGTCAGATTCAAGTTCAATCCTGATTCTTAAGCCTACACGCTGGCACTTAATCACATAGATAAAAAATGAACAAGCCTTAAAAAAAAAAAAAACCCAAAAAACAAGCCTATAGTTCTCTTTTGGTGTCTTAAAAAAGATGTATATGCACAGATGCAGGTAGTAATAAATTTGCATCCATTTGCACTCATGCATGAATTTGGCTTTGGGCTTTTTACTCCCGTTATCTGCATTTATTTGTTGGTAGAAATGTATGCTTTGGAGGCCTGGCCAAGAAAGCAGACTTGCCTCGTCTATTTCTCACATTTCTACTGACGATGCCCCATCTGTGAACCAGGAATATAGAGACAGGTCACGGGGACTCTGACGCAGGGTCGTTAACGTTCAATCCCCAAGATACTCGAAATGGTGAAACGGTGAACGTTAAAAGTGGTACGTGTTCTTCCTCAAGCTCTCGTGAAGAATCAAAGAACGAAGACTGCAAAACACCAAACATCTAACAAGGCAGGGGCTCTGGAAATAAAGACGAGTTTCTGAACCAAAGAAACCAAGAGGAAGAGAGGACTACAATGGAGATTCACTGGCAGTGCATTAGCTATTGAAAAAGCAGCAGCAAACACTGAAGCCCAGAGAAAAAAGCAGTTGGTTCATTACAGCTCAGTGTTTCACACCAAACAGGACTTCCGTAGCACACGTCTCCAAGAACCCTTTCTGCTCAGTCCTCTACAGTGAGAACAGAGACCAGAACACTACCGACCAACAGAGCTATGTGACCTCTTAGCCACTGAAGGGGTGATGTGGGGACTAGTCAATCTTGCTTCCCAGCTGCTGGCTTGGCAGCTTAAGAGGCTCAGTGTAGGAAAAACCCCAGTGGTGAATAAAAAGCATGCTCAAGGAAGAGAAGGAAGGTGAGACTAAAGGAAGGCATATCCATCCAAAGCCTCTGGGGCCACCTAAGTCGGGAGGAGGTGTTTGTTACCGAGCCCGTGTGGTTCACATTCATTCCAGAGGCCGTTTGCAGCACCAGCATCTAATGACCACAGACACTAGCCGGAGGTGTCTCCCCTACCCTGCTGAACCAGGAAAAATGCCAGCCCTGCAGACAAGGGATGAGGAAAGAGAAGCTGCTCCTCAGGGACCACCCACTGGAAGGATCAAGAGTGTGATGACCTGCTGAAAGGAACATGACCTCAGACTAATGAACCACCAGGACAGCGTGGCCAGTGGGAGCAGAGTCCAAGCTGAGTGGGTGCCCAGACAGGAGACAGAGGTGGGCCTCTTGAACTCAAAAGTTCTGGAAGTGAGAGGTCATCTGTCAAGTGTCAGAGAGGCTATTATTCAATAAACCTCTACTTTCTGTCTTACCCAGGGTTGTTTCTCAGCAGTATTTTACTCGGTGTGGTGCTGATTCTCTACAAATGGTCAGAGGTGTCTTCTGAGAAATATGTAAGTGGAAGCTGGAAGAGCAGTGGCTACTTACTGCAGGGGCGAGGGCGGGGTGGGAGGGGAGGAGTCCTGGGACCACCATGTCACCCAGAGGCATGTGTGGGGTGATGGGAGGAGGGAGTCTGACTTCCTCACTGCTGACGGCACCTACAGCCAGGGCCTCACAGCAAGGGACAGGGAGCACTTGGCTAAGGGTGCTCAGGAGAAAAGGACAAGGGCCAGAACCCGAACCTTCAGAGCATCAGGCTGGGGCGATGGGACACAGAGTAAGAAAGTGGGACGGAGCAGCTCCGTTCACCTTTCCTGAGAAATTCTTGGAATCTCTCTTTTGTCTGAAAATAGACTCAGGCGGAGGGAAGGGACACTGAACTAACATTTATTGAGCGCCTACTGTGTATATCTGGCCTTGTGCAAGGAGTTTTCCGCAACAGTATTCGATTTCATCCTCACACCAACCCTGTGAGGTAGGTATCGTCCTCATTTCTGTCAGATGAGGAATACGAGGCTCAGAAAGGTTAGGTAGTTTGTCCAATCACACGATGAGTCACAGACAGAGCTGGGACTGAGTACTGAGTCTCAGACTGAGAGGTCCCTGCTCTCTCCCCAGCACCACCTCTCGGGAGGAAGAGGGGAGCAAAAGCAGCAGGAACAGTCCGTACGTCTCCCACCCTGAGAACCAAGACCGTCACCAAGAGGAGCCTGTCCTTTCCTACAGGCCGTCCCCTCTCCACCTGGGGAGGGTGCAGCCAGTTGAAGAGATAAGACATAAATAGAAAAATAAATAGCAGAGAAGTTCCCCAGCAGTGAGGACGTGCAGTTTCTGTGCTGTGGGACGGTCACTGCGCCGTTCACGGCTGCTGTGGGAGGGAGCCACGTGGGTCCTGTGGGGAAAACTGGGACAATGGCTGGAGTGGGTGGGCTCGACAGGCCCCTTCTGGGCCGAACAGATTTGAGAGCACAACGTCTGGAGCAGGCAGCAGCCGTGGGCACAGTCACCATCGTCCTCCATCTGCTCATTTTACCGGTGTTTGTGATCCAACAGGGATTCAAAATTGGGAGAACATACAAGTTTGTGCTTTACGTGTCCCAGGACTGTCATCTCACCGGTTCTACTGTCTCCAAGGCCCACAGACACCAGCTCCTGCCAATCGACAGAGACGGTGATGAGAACCAGAACCACACAGCCCGTCGCTCAGTCCTACGTGCTAACGTGATAATCCCCAGAACCCTCCCCCGTATTCAGCACCAATTCCTCCATGCTCAACACCTTGGAGAGCCTCCGCCCAGGCCCTGCAGGCTCTCACCTGCAGGAACGAGCAGGTGGTTCCCATCGTCACGTCCAGAGTCACCTTGCCCAGGAGGAGCTGCACCTTCCCCGACTTGCGGATGAGCAGCTTGCCAACCTGACCCTCCGTCAGGTCAGCCAGGGTACAAGTGTTCTCTGCCAACCTGGCTTCCTGTGAAGACAAAGAGGGAACAGAAGCCGGGTAAGGAGCCGTTTCTTCCAATCTTCACGACTGAACCTTTTCCCAAAGGAAGGCACCAGCAGCAAAGGTTAGAATGAGCTCTGAAGAGAGGGCCTTTTCCTGAGGCCGCCTGCCACTGGTCAAAAAAAAAAAAAAAAAAAAAAAATCCACAGCAAATAAATCAACAAAGGGACAAAATATTGGTATCTGCTAAAGCTGGGTGATGGTACATGAAAGTTAAAATTCTCTCATTTGTTATATATTCAAAATATTTCATCGTGAAAAATAAACACACATACAATTGGGGTTGAAATACCAAGCTGCAAGCCTCGTGGGTAGAAGGAACAAACGCACACTGTCCTCATGGTTCAGTGTGGGTGGCACACCTCCACTTCCCTCCAAGGTGGCCGCTTCCCCTCCGGTCCCCCGCATTTTCACGGGGCTCATTCCTGAGCGTACCCGGTCTTTTTCCTGCTTTATAACCACCATCTGTCCGTCCTCGCTCTGCACCTCTGTCTTGATTGGCTTGATGTCCTGAGAAGGCGGCTGGCCGGGGAGCGAGTCTGGCAGTTGCAGGAACAGCAGCTCTTCCTCCTGCGTGAGGCTCAGCTCCCTGAGCAGCTCTGCCACAGATACGTCCTTTGGGAGGCCCGGGGTCTTCCTGGCTGCTCTGGGAGGAACCTTCATCTTGGCCGCCTCCTCCTCCTCATCTCGCGGCTCCTCTTTCACTACCCAAGGTACCAGAAATGGAAGGGCTGTTAGGTGCCCACCGCCGTGCCATCTCACTGCACCCAAGCCCTCGCCCCAGTCGGCTCCACTGTCACTCAGCCTGGAGGCTGAGGACAAACTCTGGTTATAAAGCGGGATCCAAGGGGGTGAGGGTATAGCCCAAGTGGCAGAGTGTATGCTTGGCATGCAGGAAGTCCTGGGTTCAATCCCCAAGTACCTCCATTAAAAAAAATAAATAAACCTAACGCACCCTCCCCCTCAAAAAAGAGGGATCCAAGATTTGTGTGACTTATCTAAAAAGGGGTATCTCAGCAGGAAACTGCTGAGAATGAGAACTTAGCACCTTTTGTTCAGGTCATGTACTTGACCCCTGGAATGGGAGGGGACCTGCTTATCAGCAGTCTGGGAGGTTCATTCCTGGGGTGCGGCCAGAGAAAAGGGGATGAGACAAGAACGGACACAGAGTACCTTTCACAGCAGGTACATCCACCTCCATGTCCTCTTCCTTGGGGCCAGCCGGCCAAGGTTTAACGTCTGCTTCTTCATTCTCTTCCTTAAAAAGCCAGCCCGAGTGAGCCAGCGGCAGCTGCACAGGCATGTTTCGAGTGTCATTTCTCAGCCCAGGGTCATCGATGAACTGCCAAAGAAGAGTCGGGGGTCATATGGCTGGGCCAGCATACACACATACCTGGGCTGCAGTCCACCTTAGCCCTTTTCTATCCCAAGATCCTTGCCGCTCACCAGGCTTCCCTGCCTGGCCCCCCAGAGGAAGCGCTTTCCCACAAAGAAGCCCCTCGCCCCCACCTCCCCGCCCCCACCGGCACCTACATCATCCTTCTCCAGCATGCGCAGGATCTGCTTTGTCTCTTCATCCGTCTCCCTCTTCTCCTTTTTGATGTTGATGATGTGGGAGGGCCCCATGTCCGACACATCCACAGTCTTATCCCAGTTCCCTGAGGGAAACCACACAGTACAACTAAGGAAGGGGCCCTACAGCAAGGAAAACTCAGCAGGGAGCTAGGAGGGGAATTCCACTGCCCTGGTCCTTCTCTCGGGCCTCTGAACTGAAATCCACCGATTCCTTCCTCCCGGAGCCCCAGCAGCTTTGTACCCTTTTTCTTCATCATTTCAGCTGGGCCCTGCTCAAAGATGGAGTGGGACTGGATCACTTCTGGGCGCCCCCGGCCCCGTCCGTGCCCCTCTCGCTGTCGGTCTCTATCCCTTTCACGCTTCTCCTTCTTGATGGTGACTTCTTCCTTGGGCCTGGAAAACAGAACAGATTAAGGGAAACCACTCACTTCCCCTCCCTCTGAGAACTGGTCTTACTCTCCCATACCACTCTGCTCCACCTGAGTGGAGAGTTTATGAGCCAAAAACTACATCATGAGCAGAAAAACCCCCAATCCTAAGTCTGGCATCTTTTTCACTTCCTTGATGAGGCAAAGTCCTTTCACTTTACTTTATCTTTTTGAGGCTGTATGTTAGAACTATAACTCGTGCTCGCTTCGGCAGCACATATACTAAAAAAAAAAAAAAATTGGAACGATACAGAGAAGATTAGTATGGCCCCTGTGCAAGGATGACATGCAAATTCGTGAAGCGTTCCATTAAAAAAAAGAAAAAGAACTCTAACTCAAAAGCTGAATTATAGACTACCTCAAAATGTGGATTATTTTTGTATTGGCTGAAAGCAGGAAGCCCATAATGCAAAAGAACTTAAGGGAAAACCTTAAGGGATGTATCTCTGTCCAAACTATTGTCTCTCAAATCTGGCTATAAAAGATAATCACTGTTTCATTGCAAACAAGTTAAATTACAATTTTAGGGATGGACTCCCCTGCATCAGTATTTTTTTTTTAAAACTTGTGCATTAGAATCATCTGGGAGCCAGGGCTGAAAATCACTACTGAAAAGAACTAAATCTGCAAATTTAAATTTCCGAGCCACATACCTAGTTACTCCCTCAAAAGCCCAAATTCAGAACCGGTAAACAAGGGACAAGTATTCAGAAGACCTAGCAACTTACTCTTCCTTGATCTTCCGACTGATGATATTTGGGGTGAAGGTTTTCTGAAAGTAAAATACAGGAGTCACTGATTTGGTAAGTTCTGACCCCAAAGTACAGAAGAAAATAAAAACTCCCAAAGGGCACCTTCTATGGACCAAGACCACCATGGCTCTCCTCTGCACACTCCACACTGTGATCAAAGATTTATAGACATGCACATGTACTTGGAAAGAAAGAATATCATGTCATCGTGGCAGTGGAGTTACACAGAAGAAAGGGGCATCAAAAAACATTTAAACAGCAGCCTCAGGTTCTGCCCTCTGAAAGGAGAGCCCTCAGGACTTGTAACAGCAAAAGAATTTACCTAATCTCACCTCTGGTCTTCAGAGTGCTATAGGGACCGGACAGTATCATAGGGAAAGGGCCCTGGCAGCAAGGCTCAAGTAGGAGAGACAGATCTGCCAGCACTCATAAACAGATGATCGACTGACACCACAATTCCCCAAAGTAAACTTAGGTCTTCAAAAACTGGCTGCTTTATACGCTGTCATCCTCCCCTCTACCCTTTAAGGGTTACCCTTTACATCTACAGTCATAAATACAATAGGAGAGGACACAGAACCTCTAATATGATGCCTAGGACTCAAAATACTTTGGATCAGAAGTCTGCAAACTGCGATCCATGGAAAATTTAGAACTTTAAAACTGCAGCCCTAGTTTATGCCTGTGTGGCTTGCATGGGTTTTCTTAAAGGCGTCCAAAGCACACACGAAAAGGAAACAAACACGACTCAAATTGCTTTTGAACTAATTAGGATTCTCTGCTCTTCAGCCATCCCTGAGACCATGTCAACATCTTGTACCCAGTATCTTGACTTGAAGGGAGGGCAGGCTCCCCAAAAATTGTAGGCAAAAGTCTGAGGACAAGATTCACGAGGCCCAACACCACGCCTGGCACACGGCAGACCCTACATGAACATGAGTCGAACCCCCAGGTGCCTGGAATCCAAAGTAGCTGGGTTTCTTTAAAAGGTGCCATCGGGTACCTTCTTGACTCCCCCGAGGGTGAGGTCCCTGGAGCGGATGGAGGGAAGGCGGCCCGGGGTGAGGGGAGGCGCCGGCCTCCGCCCGATAAGCCCCCGGGCCCCAGAGAGGAGGGGTCGGGGCCCTCCCGGAGCGCTGGGCTCGCCCGCGGCATTTCCTTCCGACATGTTGCCTGGAAGAGAAGGAGGAAAGTGGTAACAGAGTCACTGGAGGGGGAGGACACGCGGACCCTGGGCGGAACCCCACCCACGTGGCCTCCCGCCTCCCAGTCAGCGCATCCCTCCCGCAGCGCCTCAGCTCCTCCCCGTCCCACGTGGCGAGACTCCTCGCAACACCCCGGCTAGAGCCCTTGACTCGCCAGCTCCCCAGGCCCCCGGCCAGGCACGAGGCAGGGACGCACCCCAGCGCACGCGGGCTGCGGCTCCGCACCACGCACGTCCCGACTTCACCTCCGACGCGACCCGCGGCTGGCCCCAGGCCTCAGCGCCCGGCGGAAGTCTGCGTGGCAGGACCCGGGCGCCTGCCATCTTGCCGCGGAGCGGAAGTGAGGTCGGTGGGCGGGGCCGGGCCACAGTATTTATCCGGCGGCGCCTCGCTCCCCTCCGCCTTCTCTTCCCGGTTCTTCCCGGAGTCGGGAAAAGCTGGGTTGAGAGGGCGAAAAAGGAAGAGGGGACTGGTCTGGGTTACACCGCGATGCAGCGCTCGGGGGTCTTGGCCCGGGGCGTGAGGTGGGGGCGCCCAGCTCGTGGTCTGGGGGCCGGGCGACCGCCACAACGCGATGTGGGGATTCGCCGCTGCAGAGCCTCGGGGTCGCGGCTCGAGATGGGGCGGGGGGCGCGGGGCCGAGAACGAAACCCGGACTCAGACTCGGGGCGCCCTGGGCCGGGCCGAGCCTCGGCTGCCGGCGCGGTGGTGACCTTGGAGTGGTCACTGCACCTCCGGGCTGCACCCTCGCCCTCGCCCGGGGGTCCCTTCCCCGGACTCCTGGTGGGGTCCTGGGGTGGGGCTGTGGGCACAGCGCTGGAGCAGCTGCAGCGGACGAACCGGGTACCTAATGGCACCTCCCCTGGGCTCGGGACTGTGGGCTTATGACTGTGCGTGGACTCTTGCCCTTGTGTGCACTTCTCGTCCGATCCTGGAACCTGAGAAACGAAGTTTGCTCTACTGGGAAGGACAAATTTAAAGTACTTTTATCGTCACTCCAACCTTTGTAATATAACATAAAAAATGACCTTTACTGTTATTACCCCCCACCCCCATGTTAAGACCATGTAACAACATTGCAGAAAGTTTGAGGGAAGGAAAACATTTGTTAGAATTCCACATAGACTAACTATTAAAACTTGTAGTATATTCCAGTCCCCTTCACGGGGCTTTCTTATTGTACCACAATTTTGAATCCTCTCTTTTAAAATAACATTTCTTTGTTGCTGTATCAAACGATCTCGGATGGCTATGTCATGATTTGCTAATTTTCCTGCTTGGACGCTTAAATTGTTTCTTTTCCCTGTTGTAAATAACGAGCTGGTTAACATCTGGTGCATTTAAACTTCTTCCTTCTTTTGGATTATAGTCCTAGGACAAATTTCCAGGCTTGTGATAACTGTACAAAAGAAGATGTACCTTATTTTTAAAGTAAATTTTAAAATTTTGAGATAATAGTAGATACACATGCAGTTGTAAGAAATAATGTGGAGATCCCAAGTACACTTTACTCAGTTTCCCCAATAGTACCATATTGCAAAACTATGGTACAGTATCACAACCAGAATATCAACATTGAAAGTCAAAATACAAGCTGTTTCCATCACCACAAGGATCCCTCTAGTGCCCTTTTATAGCCATACCTCCCTCCCTCCCACCCATCCCTGGTAATTGCTAATCTGTTCTCCATCCTCATACTTTTGTTATTTCCAGAGTGGAAATCATTCAAAATGAAATTATACAGTATGCGACTTCTTAGGATTGCTTTATTCACTCACCATAATTCCCTGGAGATATCCAAGTTATTGCACGTATCACATGTGTATCACTAATATGTTCTTTTTTATAGCTGAGTATCCATGGTTTGTTTAACTGTTCATTCTTTGAAGAACATCTGGGTTGTTTCCAGTTTGGGACTATTATGAATAAAACTGCTATGAACATACAGGTACAGGTTTTTGTGTAAATGTAAGTTTTCTTTTCTCTGGGATAAATGCCCACGAGTGCAATTGTTGGGGCAAATGATAGTTGTATGCTTAATTTTATAAGAAACTGCAAACTGTTTTCCACAGTGGCTGTACCATTCTGAACATGCATATTTTATGGTTGTTCATCCATATTGCTGAATTACTTTCAAAAAGAGTTGTGCTAATATGCATCACCACTATAAAAATTTATACATGAATATATATAATATATAAGAATATATATATAATGTTTTGCCACCTCAATTTGAATATTGGCTCTTAAAATTTTAAACATTTTTGTCAATTTAATAATATATTAATATTATATTATTAATTTGTAATGTTGGTTTCTAACCAGACTTTTTTCAACTTCTTTTCTCCATATTGGTTTTATGACAACTAAATCTAACCAAAGGAAAACTCTTTCTGTCCCTTACTGAGCTACACACAGTGGCTCTTAGCTTCTGACTGGAGCACTAGATAAAATTGCTTTGAGGTCCACCAGCTTTCTAGCTGCTCCTAGGTTTTTGTTTTGTTTTGTTTTGCTTTTTACAAAGATACTTATTCATTGTAGAAAATGTGGAAAATTTAAAAAAGCATATATATGTACACACACAGAGGAATACTACACAGCCATTAAAAAGAATGAAAATTTTTCAGTTGCATCAACGTAGATGGACTTGGAGGGCATTATGTTAAATAAGTCAGATGGAAGAAAACAAATACTGTATGATACCACTCATATGTGAAATCTAAAAAATACAGCAAATTCATGAATATAACAAAAAAGAAGCAGACTCACAGATATAGAGAACAAACTAGTGGTTACCAGTGGGGAGAGGGGAGTGAGGAGGAGGAATATAGGGGAAGGGGAATAAGAGGTACAAACTACTATGTATTAAATAAGCTACAGGGATATATTGTACAACTTGGGGAGTACGGCCAGTATTTTATAATAACAATAAATGGAGTTTAAACTTTGAAGATTGTGAATCACTATGTTTTACACCTGAAAACATATTGTACATCAACTATACTTCAATAAAATTTTTTTAATTAAAAAAAGCACCCAGAGGAAAATGAAAATCATCCATCATTATCCCAGCAACAATTCTATATATTTGAAGTTGTTTTTCTTTGCATATAGATTTTTAAAAATTGAGACATTTTTATATGGTTCTATAATCTGCTTTTTCTCTCTTAATATACTAAGAAAACATTTTTCTGACTTTATTCCTCTAAATTATGATTTTTAATGGCTAAATAGTACTCCACATTGTTGTCTTACACCATAATTTATGTAACCAGTTTCCTCACAGCAATGCTTATTGGATTTCCGTAGCATTTTTTATGCCAAAAGGACAAGAGGAGAGAATACTTAAGTCAAGCCTTCTACCTTTAGCATTTTGGGGCTTACTTCTAAACAACAATTTTTATAATTTCCTGTTAAGAATATTCTCCAATTTTCCCTCTAATTAGGCTGATATTCTTTTGGCACTATTCTGTTTTTTGAATACATATCAGTAGAATAAAAAATATTAGTAGGAAAAAAATATGTGGTAATGAAAATGTTATCCAAGTTCAAGCTATTACATGTTCTCTATGAATAATTTATCCCAATTTGTTTGTGTCATTTTGCAGTCATTTACTTGCTGGTTCCTCCTCATCTCCTTGACCTCCAGACACTGGAGAACTGTAGGATTCAGTCCTCGGAACACTTCCCTTTTTACTCTATACTTAGGTCCCTTGCAAATGGTCTGGTGTTTTGACTTGGAACTATGTGCTGTGTGCTGACAACTTGTCAGTGTTTATCTCAGCCTGGGCCTCTCTGAACTCCAGATGTGTGTCTCGGCCTAGCCCGCACCTCCACCTGGATGTCTGCTAAGCATCTCAAACTTCTTCTGTCCACATCCAAGCTCTTGGTCTTCCTCCTCAAACTACTCCAGAGTGCTCCCCATCTGAGTACATGGCCACTCCATCCCTCCTGGTGGTTCAGGTCCGAAACCTGGCATTTATTCTTGACTCCTTTGTCTCATGCAGTCCAGCTAACATGTCAGCGCTTCCAGATATTTCCAGAATCTTACCACTTCCCACCACCTTCACTGATATCCCACCTTGGTCCAGGCCACCTCTGGTGAGGAGGCTGTGATTATTATAATAGCCTCCTAACTGGCCTCCCTGCTTCCACCAGGGCCCCCTCAGCCAAGATAATTAATAGCATAATTAACATATTTCACATCAGGTCGGTCTCTGCTCTAAATTTCCCAGTGGCTTGCCATTTCAGAGTACAAACCAGAGGTTTTAGACTGGCCCACGCAGCCCCGCGTAATCTGTCCCTCCACCCACCAACTCTCTGTCTGTCCTCAGCTCCTACCACGCTACCCTCACTCCCTCTGCTTCGGCTGCACAGGTCCCTTTGCTGTATCTGGAACAATCTGGCATGCTCCCGCGTCAGGGCCTCTGCGCCTGCTAACAGGAATGCTCTTCCCCTGCATAATTCTGCACGACTCCCTCCCTCCCTTCTCCCTTCCTTTGGTCAGGTTTTTTAGCCCAAAGTCACTTTTTTGAGGAGGCCTTCTCTGATGGCCGTGTTTAAAATTGTAACCTCCCACGCGCGCACAACGTTCCCTGTCCCTATGTACTGACTTATTTTTCTCTACAGCACTTGTCACCACCTAATATAGAGTTTGTTTATCTGTCTGCATCAGAAAGTAAACCCTGTAAGAGCAGGACTGTTTCCCTTTCTCCCATGACAGTATCCTCATTGCCCAGAACAATGCCTGATACATAGTTAAGTACCCAATAAATTTTTGTGAAGTGAATGAATGGATTCCAGTTTATGGAGAGCCCAAGGGGCCAATCTGGAGGTTGTGTTAGAAAAATAAGGGTGGATTGTTTCCAGGCGGATTGTGTCAGTAATTTAACTTTGGCACCACTGATATAAAAGCCATCTTTGCGTTGCATTTTCCTATGTCTTCTCTATAGGTGCTCTGTATGTAACTCTCTAAACAGAGGAAGTGTGGTCAATCCTGAGTGCATGGAGGGAAGCCTTCCCAGCATGGCAGGAGTTCGTGTATTCAGTATGTCTAAGTGTTGTCCCTGGTGTCTTGCCATGCGGTGCCCAGTGCTATTCCATAATTCCTCCATTATGCTTATCCACATCAGATATAGCTTAGTGACTGTCTTTCTCTGACTGATTTCACTTAGCATAATGCCCTCTAAGTCCATCCATATTGCTGCAAATGACATTATTTTATTCTTTTTTATGGCTGAGTAGTATTCCATTATATATATATATCTCACCTCTTTATCCAGTCACCTGTCAATTGACATTTAGGTTGCTTCCACGTCTTGGCTCTCTTCATTGTTTTCGAGCTTCTTCCCCTGAAGTTTCTTTTGCCTCTCCAACGTATCTTTAGTGTCTCTTCTAATAGCTTTTCAGAGTCTTCAAATATCATCTGATATTTTTCCATGTCTTAAAATTGTTAAACATTTAAGTTTAAAAAAGTTAAAAAACTAACTATATTCTTTAGTTGAGTGAACTTAGAAATGTGTCCAGTTTTTAGAATTAATGTTCTTTAGTAAGTTCAAAATAGGTGACCGGTGAGGGCTGTAGGAAGTCTAAATATAATTTCAAACAGATAAAGTAAATAAGCACTGAGACATCCACACCGTTTTTATAAACAGTCACTGCCCACTCCTGTCATTATCAACGCTTGTAAGTGAACGAGGTATCTGTTTTTTATGGGCTGCCTGGATGTGTCTGCGTTCATTGGCCCATGAGATCGCCATACTTAGTTCAGCCAGGGGGGAACACACATAAACATTTTAAGTGTATAAAGTGCATAAGCAATATTAAGACTGTAGTTTTTTTTTTCACGCACAGCCTCATTCTCTGCTACCTCAGACTCTGTATTTGCTCTGTGTCCTTCTGTCATGAAGAACCCAGCTTTTGTACTCAGACCTGGATTTTTGTCTCTAGTTTGATTTCTTATGGACTGAGTCTCATTTCTTACCATCTGCCTTTTGAAAACAGGGTAGATTCACCTCTCAAGGTTGTTGTGAAAATTGCATGCCTAGCAGTGTGTCATGGTGCTTAATAAATGTTTTTGTTATTATTATAATCATGGCTTTGATACAATATTTAATATGGAAACTTCCAAGCATACACCAAAGTGGAGACAGTAGCTTACTGAATCTCAAAGTGCCCTGTTTCAACAATTATCCACCCCTGCTGATCTTTCATATGTACTCCCCACATCGCCCAAGATTATTTTGAAACAAATCACAGATATCATCCATATATTTATGGATGATAAGTGGATGATAAATATTATGTATCTCTGAAGGATATGCTTTTAAAAGAATAACTATAAAATATATCAGAACTAATGATTCCTAAATATTATTAAATATCCAGTTAGTATTCAAATTTCCCAATTGTTACATGGGATTTTTTTTAACGGTTTGTTTAAATCAGTATCCGAATATGATCCCTTTCATTTATTATACCCCTTAATGTTTTATTGGAAAAATAACTAAAGTGTGGGAAGAGATTTTGCTGCAAGAATGTTCACTGCAGTGTTGTTTAGAATGGAGAAAAAGTAAAATAACTTAATCATAGACTAGTTGGGGATTGGCTCCAAAGAAGGGTATAAAACCTGACAATAGGACATATACAGCAATTTTAAAACGATACTGTAGAAAGACTATGTAATGAACAGAACAGGTACTGGTAAGTGAAAAAAAATCAGGTTATAAAACCATATTTATACTTTCTATTTTTGCTAATAAAGTATATATCTTAGATGCCTATTTCTGAATGACAGGGAAACAAGCAATTTTAATTCTCTCTTAAGTTTTAGAATTAAATCTTCTCACCTTTCTACAACGATTGCCTATGACCTATGTATAAAAAGTTATTAAAAATAAAAATGCAGTGGAAGTGTTATCTTGGCAGTTGTTTGGTTTCATCTGGAGTTAGTTACATTTGGCACATTATGCTTTCCTCTTACTGTGTGTGTTTTTCCATGTGATCTGCAGAGACATCCTCTGGGGCAAGAAGAGGCAGGAGCTCTGAGAGGGTTTGTGCCTTCACCTGACGCCAGCACCCAGCTCCACAAAAGCGCATTCAGATGGCTATTGTTCTCTGCTTGGGACACATGATCTCATGCGATCTCCACGTGCCCTCCTGTGAAGGTGGGAGGCAGGGATATGCTGAGACTAGTCTCCCTTTACAAAGGGGGAACCGAGTCGCAGCCCTCAGGTTTGTTGTACGGTCCAGGTTTTGGTCCAGATGCTGGCCATAACCGTGAGATTACATGTTGCATCTCTTTGGAGTTTCAGCATCTCAGTGTAGGTGTGTGAGGGGCGGGACCTACTAATGTTTGGCCAAGGGAGTGCTTAATCCTGCCTCAGTGTAACACCCTGTATCACATTGGATCTGACCAAACTTGCTCAGGTTCTCTATGACCATTTAGGGTAGGATTGGCTTCTGCTGGTCTTTGCTTTCTGTGAACTGTTCACTTTCTGTCCACTGTCACCTCCTCTGTCTTTGCTGCTGATGTCTGCAGCCCCTGAGTCCCTCTCAGGGAGTGTCCCTATGCTCAGCTCATGTTTCTACAGCTCTCTGAGGCTCTCACCCTGTCCCTGTCTGCCGTCCCTGCACCAAGCCCTCCCCACCCCCACCACACTGCTGCTTCCTCCATCTCCTCTTGGCTGTGCTTCATCTGCTCTCTGGAGCTGGTCCCGACTCCTCCTTCTCTGATTCCTCATCTGTACCCTCAATTCAATTGTATATGCCTTGTCCTCTAATTGGATCTCTAAATGTCCATCTTTTTTCCCCTAGAAGACAGTGGGCTCCTTGCAGGCAGACCCCGTCAATAATGATAGCGATGGTAACAGTTCTGATGGGTGACCGGGCACATCTTGTGTACCAGTCAGAGCTTAGCGATTTACATAATTTCTCACTCAATGGTGACAACAAGCCTCTGTTATTATCCCACTTGACAGATGGAGAAACTGAAGTGCTGAGAGGTTGAGTAACTTGTCCAAGGTCACCCAGTTCGAAAGTGATGGAGCAAGAAATCTGACCATATCTGACTGCAAAGCCCATGCTTTCCCTCACTGTACACACTCTGTGTCACTGTTGGTTACTTGATTCAGATTTCCTTGAGTGTTATTCAATGGTGGCGTCCTCAGAGTCCTCATTTCTTGTTGGCAGAAAAGCTTCCTGTCGATAAGGGAGCAGATAGTAATCTTTCTGGCCCGGGTATTCAGGACTTGGCTCCTCTGAGCCCGGGAGGCTGGCTGGGATGAGAACATGCCAAGCTCTGTGTGTTTCTGCCACCCCTACTTTCTTGCCTTGTACACCCTTCACTGCCCTACAATCGCTCCGTCTTGTTTCTTTCCCTGGGGAACTTAAGCAGCCACACATTCTCCCTAGACGATCAGGGGTCCCTGGGGCTGACGGTCTGATATCTCTTGATAGAGTTGGTAAGAAAATGGAGCCACGGATCAGCTAAAGGCCTTGAGGAGAGAATCCAGACTGAAGACAGAACCCCCCTCCCCACCCCTGGCAGCTTCCATACCACATCTAACCCTTCCCCCTCCCAGGCCCCTTTCCCATCCCCCAATCAGAATCCTTGCTTTGGAGCTCCCGAGCCCTTAGGCTAAGCCCCACCCCTCTCCCAGCATCCTAAAGTTTGGGGGCTGCCTTCAAGTAAGAGATTTCCAAGCAGGGGTGTGTCCAAGGGACTTCTGAGGGCAGCTTGTCCTGGAAGAATGGGGGAAAGGTGGCTATTGCTGTGGTCTCCGAGGAAGCCGGTGTAGCTCCCTGGCCCTTCTGCCCTTTACCCCTCCCACCAGCCCAGGCGAGCCGGGCCCAAGCTTGCTTATTGTCACCTGACGCTGGGCAGCCACTGATCCCATTGGTGGAGCCAGATTCGGTCTGGCTCTCTCGTTCTCTCTCATCTTCTCTGCCTCTCTCTCCTCCACACCGCTTTGATTTCGCTCCTGCTTCTCTCCTGGCGCTCGGCTGGGAACATCGCCTCTCAGGGGGCAGCAGCGTTGCGCTGCAGAGCCAGGCGGGAGCTGCCTGCGGGGCATGGAAGAAGCCTCCTCGGCAGCCGTGAGAGGAGCCAGGGGAGCGAGCGAGCGCTGCTGCCTGTGACCCGGGCGTCCAGCTGCTGCCCCTCTGCCTGGGGAGCCCGTCCACACAGAGGTCTCTCCCTTTCCTCCCTTCCAGGTCTTCCTCTGCAGAGCCCAGTGCAGCCAGGTAAGTGTCCTTCCTCCCCAGAGCATCCTGCTGTCAATCCTAAGAGGGACTCGGGTGACCAGGGGCTGAGAGCTGGGGACACCAGAGTCCTGCCTCTGCCCAAGGTGCCCACCTGTATTACTGGGGCAGACGACCTTGTCCCCTTTCCCTGAGGCCCTTGGCAAAGGAGTTCACAGCTGGATCAGGTCCCAGGGGCACCACAGTCACCCCGTGACCGTTCTGCTGCAGTCAGAGATGCCAACGGGGACAGCAGGGTTGGGGGGATGCGTTCCCTCTGGCACACGGTGGCTGTCCTGAATGGGCATGGGCCGGGGGCATCGGCGTGTTCAGCGGGAGTGCCTGCTCGCCAGGAGAGCTGCTTGTGTACATGGTTGTGTCCGCCTGCACTCAGGCTCATGTGTGGGTCTTGACTGCTGTGTGGCATGTCTAGGAACATATGCTTCTTGTACACGTGAGGTCCATGATGAGGGGATCACTCATCTGAGCAGCCTGGGGTATATGTGGGCGGGGGGGGGTGTGAGGCAGTATATTTATGGGCTGGACATACCACTTGTCATGCGTGTGGGAGTGCGGGGAGGGGGTGCATGCGACCACAGGGTTTCTCTGTGGGGAGGCGCAACTCCAGAGCAGAAGGGGGACGTAGGTGGAGAGTGTGGGCAGAAGCCACTGTCCGTGGGCAGCCCCGCGTAGGTGCGCAAACCTGTTGGCATGTGAGGGCTCAGGGCTGGCAGAGCCTGGTGGAGACACGCACATTGTCAAAGTCTGTGTCTTTGAGCCTGAGGAAGCTTAAGAGAGAAATACCAGAATATGGGCAGAGGTTGCACATGTGGGAACGCACATGTGTGCGCAAGCAGACGGAGGGATTGCGTGCTGCTGTGGAGGTGGCATGTGTGCGTGTTGGTGCCTGTGGCCTCCTTTCTTCCCCAAATATGGCTTGTGGGAAGGCGTGCATGCATACGTGAGTGTGAGAGTCTGTGTGGAGGTGACAGCTTGTGGAGGGACAACTGTGGACATTCTTAGAATGCGGAAGGTGGCAGAAGGTACCTGAGTGCGTAGGTGTGGGACGAGGATGTCTGAGGGGGTGTGTGCAGCTGTGTGTGGCAGGTGTGGGTGGCCACACCCAGCGCATGTGGGTGTGCCTATGGGTGGGTGTGTAAATGCTTGTTTCAGGGTGGATTACATGGGACTGTGGGTGTTTCTTAGATGCTGTCTCAGCCTGTCCCTCAAACCCTGCCCTTCCCCATCATCTGGGCTTGGGAACTGGGTGCACTCCCACCCTTGGTCCACCCGGCTTTGTTCTTCTCCCAGTGTCACTCACTGCCACCCCTAATCCAGCCTGAGGGGGTAATCTGAGCTCTCCTAGAACCATAAAGAGGAAAGGAGGAGCCAGGTCCCAGAGACACCCACCACCAAACACGGCTGCCCCCCGCCTCTGGGAGGAGTATGGGGACAGGAATAGGTGTCCACCCACCCGGTAGGCGTAGACTGCATCCCATGTGGGTGGGAGGCAGCCGCTCAGGTCCTCTGGGGTGGGTGTGTGCCTGTGTTGGTGTGCGTGGGTGCACGTGTGTGTGTGCATGTGGGGGGCACATGTGTGTCTCCCGGGGGAGCTCCTCACTGGGAGCCCGAGGGGCGGGCAACTCCCCGCTGCCCCACACTTGCCCTCTTGAATTACCAACTGGTTTATTATCATACAGTTGTTTCCAGACACCCGACCCCATTCTGTTTTAATTGGGATGGACTTGGTAGCACCCCCATGCTTATTCACCACGGGATTTCCCCGTGCACAAAGCCACTGGCTTTTGCTGAACTTCACAACAGGCAGGCACACACTTTAGGATGGAAAGTTAAGACAAAACAAGGACTCAGGTGACATCCTGGGGCAGGTGAGGGCCATCGCCCACATCCGTCACCCTGTGCCTGCCGCCCAGGCGCCCATGGGTTAATTTAGAGGTGCCAGGTTCCCGAGCAGGCTTAACTGACAGGAGAGTGTGGGTTGGATCTTCTGGAAGCTATAAATAGAAGTACCTGCTTTTGAAGGCACAAGGTACCCTCACCCTTAGCGCCTGGGCGAGGAGAGGAGAGGGAGAGGGAAGGAGGAGAAAAGGAGGCAGAAATCTAAGGTGTGCCGGGACTGGACTTGAAGAAGACCCGGAAGGCATGAGCTTGATGGAGTGCTAAGCCCGTGCCCTGGGAGAGAATCCAACCACGTTCACGTTCTTGGCCCAGAGACAGTTCCTCCCTTTTCCTTCCCCTTCTCCCTTCCCCACCCTGCTCCCCAGAGCTCCCGTGAGCCAGGCCAAAGTCAAGACCAGAGGTAGCGCATCCTAGCTAAAGCACAGGCGAGAGTGATGGTGGTGTGGTCCTTTCACACCTGGAAGAGCAGTCGGGGGCAGAAGCAAAGGAGTGAGAGAGGGAGGTGAGAGACAAGGCAATTCCTTGAAAGGGAAGGACGGAAGGAGGAAAAATAAATAGTGGTGAAACCAGATGCACATATGCAGACACACATGCCACACACGTCTCTATCTCTCTCACACACACACACATACACACATACATGAAGGGACACATCCTTAGCTTCATGTTAAAGAGCTTGGGCTCTGGAGTCAGACAGACCTGAGTTCAAATCATTTTCTGGCTGTGTGACCTTTGGCATCTCACTACCCCCACCCCGACCTCAGCTACTTCATCTGTAAAATGGGATAATAATGGTACCCACCTACTGGGAGGCCTTCCTGAGATGATGTTTGTGAAATTATTAGAACAGTCAGCCTGCAACAGATGTAAAGGTAAAAACTAATCATTTAAGAGAGTCAAGCAACAGGATGTGCTAAAGGAAAAGGAGCGAGGGTTGAAAAGTTATGGGTGAAAGAGAGCCGTGGCCCTGCTGCTCCTGCCGCCACCAGTGGACCCACGTCATCTCTGTGGCACTTATACTCCCAGCCCCGGGTCATGGTGGCCCTTGCTCAGTCACCCCCAGAGAGGAGGGCGCCTGAGCCCTGGCACCCTGGGCCCCTCGGCCGCCATGCCCTCTGCTGGCCTCAACCCTCACACCCGTCTCCTCAGTGGGTGCTTCCTGCCTCCCTCCGCCTCACACTGTTCTCTCCACCCCACCCCTTTCTCTCTTCTTGCCTGCTGGCTGAGGGCCCCCTCCTCGGCTCCATCTGCTGCAAATCTGTCCCGCCCAGCGCCTGCAGCATTCCCACTGCCTCCGCCACCTGTCAGGTGCCTTCTGCTCTGTAGACCCCCTCTGAGGACAGCCAAGAGCCCCCCGAAGGGGACACCCCATCCCACCTTCAGTCCCACTCCTCTAGCCCTCCCCATGCAATCTTCCTATCAGATTTGATGAGGCAGGAGCAATCAATGGCTCCTCAAGGTTCCACCTGGCAAGGGATATTGGGAGCAAGACATTCTAGAAGACTCCGTGGTGGGGAGGGAGGGGCTGAGTCTTCCCGTCCCCTCAGTCCCCACAGAAGCCAAGCCAGTGGGGAGCATGGAGCTGCTGTCCACGCCCCACAGCATCGAGGTCAACAACATCACCTGTGACTCCTTCCGCATCTCCTGGGCCATGGAGAACAGTGACCTGGAGAGGGTCACCCACTACTTCATCGACCTGAACAAGAAGGAGAACAAGAACTCCAACAAGTTCAAGCACCGGGTGAGTGCAGCGCACCCAGAGTGCCTCCTCGACACCTGTCCTTGAAGGAGGCAGGAGACGGAAGTCCTGTAGGTGACAGTTGGGTGTCAGAGGCCTGACCCAAATCCAGCTCTTCTTACTGTGTCATCTTGGGCAGGTTATTTAATCTCTCTCCTTCACAGGTAAAAAGGGGATAATAATAATGCCAGCCTGTGAGGTGGGTGATGTTGGGGTGATATTTCCTTGGACCCATGACTCACCATGATCAGCGTCATGACTAGGCCTTCACGCGGGGAGGAAAACCTAGGGTGGGGCCCCAGACGTCACACCTGAGGATGGCGTCTCAGGGTCCAACAAAGCCCCGACTCAGGAAGCAGCCTTGGTGCTGACTGGGTGGGCAACGGGGGCCTGGGGCAGGGGCTGTGCCTTTGCTCGGTCCTCAATACTCTCCCCTCAGGCCTGCGTGGTCTTCTCTGCCCCTGGCCCTCTGGCCTGTTGTTTGCTGGGTTTAGAAAAGGGATGGCGAGTCCTCCGCTGGCTGCAGGGTCCTTTCCCTGGGTTAGAGCCTTCATGGGGGCGGGTGGGAGGAAGGCTCCCATCTTCGCAGGCTGGCAGAGAGGCTGGGCAGAGTGCGGTAGGAAGGAGCTCGTTCCCACGACGACTGCATCATGCCCGTTACTCACCCTCTCTCTCTTTGGAGCTGGCTCCCCGATCTGGGTGTCTTTTGGCAGGCCAGTTGCCACGGTGACGTGAATGTGCAACACCACCCCCTTAACCCTCCCCCCCAAAGAATAAGGCATATTTTCCCTTCCTCCCTGGCTTCTCAGCATTTGCCGTTGCCGTGGAGACGGCGCTGCAGTGCGCAGAGCTCTCCAAGTCTCCCTCGAAAATGAAGGTCTTGCCGCCCTCAACTTTGTGGGCCTCCACCCCAGTGGCCTTTCTCCCCAGTTCCCAAGAGAACGAGCATCGAGGGTGAAGAGGGTGGAGGTTGGGGAGTGTCTGCATGGCCTTCCCAATGGCCACTGCTGCCTTCTGCGGGAAAATGGTGGCCAGGGCACTGAGCCATTGAATCCTCGAGACTCTGGCTCTCCTCAGCAGGGAGGCGGCCACTGGGGGAGTGGGAGGTGTGGGGCAATGCCAAGGTCGGGTGCGACCCCCACTTTGACTCTTGGCTCTCTGTCTGCTCCCCATTTCTCAGGATGTCCCCACCAAGCTTGTGGCCAAGGCTGTGCCCCTGCCCATGACAGTGAGAGGCCACTGGTTCCTGAGTCCCCGCACGGAGTACAGTGTGGCGGTGCAGACCGCCGTGAAGCAGAGTGATGGGGAGTACCTGGTGTCTGGTTGGAGTGAGACGGTCGAGTTCTGCACTGGGGGTGAGACCCTGCTGTTCTGTTGCTTTGGCTCATCTGGTCTAGTGATGGGCAGGAGGGGGCTTCAACTTAACCCAGCAGGCACTTAGGAACACCTGCTGTGCACAGGCACCATGCTTTGGCCATTGGGGGGATGCCCATGGATGAGACCCACTCCAGCCCCACAAAAGCCTGCAGTCTGATGCAGAAGGCAGATTTGAGCACTGCTAATCATATTGACAATACTGCTTCCAGAAAGGGATAGAGTTACTTTTCTGGCTTGGGGCAAGTGTAACTGGGGTAAAATCCCCGTATCATAAATTTACCATCAACCATTTTTCAGGGTACAGTCCAGGAGTCTTAAGTATATTCACATTGGTGTGCCATCCACATTCAGAACCTTTTCATCGTCCCAAACTGAAACGCTATGCCCACTAAACCCCCCGTCGCCCCCTCACTCCAAGCCCTGTAACCACCCTTCCACTTTCTCTGTACATTTGACTACTCTTGGTACCTCACATGAGGGGAATCACACAGTATTTGCCTTCTGTGATGGGCTTATTCACTTAGCATAATGTCCCCATAAGGTTCCTTGTGCTGTAGCATGGGTCAGAATTTCTTTCCTTTCTAAGGCTGAATGACATCCCATTGTGTGGATGGACCAGATTTTGTTTATTGATCATCGGTTGATGGACATTTGGTGGGACAATCACATTTTGTTGGTCCTGAGCCTCCACTGAGCCCGGGAAAATGATCCCACAAATCCACCTAGCAGAACTGAATTTGCAAATTTGAGCATGAACTAACACCAGGCTTCTGTGTACTTGGTCACTGATGACCCGGGATCTGCCCCACAATAGTCCATTCTTCTGGTGTCCACGGTGAGAACTGCTCCAGATCTCCCTGTGTCACAAGGAAGGGGCAGGAACGCTCTTAGCCCCAGGCCTCTGAGGCTGCTGGCTCTATCCTCTGCCACGTCTGTGCCCCAAGTCTCCTTGACCTGCCTTTCTGTTTTTGAGTGGTGCTTTTTCTGAGCTCGGCTGCAAAGCCCCACTCTCTGGAGGTGCTCCTGCACCTTGCAGGGAAAGCCTCTTGGTTTACTCAGAACTTTACATGTAATGAAAGTTCATTCAAACTAGGGAGCTGGGGGTGGCTGCAATCCGGTTTCCCCTTCCTTTGCAAACCCAGCACCCTGGCCAGGGCTGCATCAGCAAGGAGAAAAGAACACCTTTTCCTACTTTGTGCAAAGGCATTGTCTAGACTAGCAGCAGCCCTGCCCAGGCCCCAGCGCCCCAGCCTCTGGCCCTTGCCCTGGGAGTCCAATTTTACTATCCAGTTTCTGCTGTCCCCTTTTCTCCTGGGATGTCGAAGTGAAGTCATTGCCCCAGGCCCTGGTCTGGCTGAACAGGCACCTTGGTTCTCTACAGTCTCCTCCTGAGTCCCCCCTACCATCACAGCCGGCTGCCCTGTGGCAGTGTGGACAGCCTCCTACCTGCTGGATTTGAGGGGCTGTCCCCAAAGGACCTCGAATTCTCCTGTCAATCCTTCTTTGGCCTGTTGATCCTCTTTGCCCTCGAGGATGGTCTGGGATTACGGCCCCTGGGGCCCTCGGTGTGATTGTATAACTGGGCAGCCGTCTGCCATTTTCTGATACAGAGCCCTGAGCCTCTGACAATAGGCCACAGAGGTGACAGGGACAGACAGCACCCAGCTGTCCATGTTCCCAGCCAGGTCAACTGGCCCATTCCTCCCTGGTCCAAGGTGCTGTGACGGTTCGGCCTCCCCCATACCCTGAGGACAGGGGTGGGCCGGCGCTCACGGTGAGCTGTGGGTGGTCTGTGGGGGAGGCCGTGACCCCCAACCCAGCCCTCAGCTCAGCCACCTGGACTCTTGCAGATTATGCCAAGGAGCACCTGGCCCAGCTGCAGGAGAAAGCCGAGCAGATCGCAGGCCGCATGCTCCGCTTCTCCGTCTTCTACCGCAATCATCACAAGGAGTACTTCCAGCATGCCAGGTAGGGCGCAGCCCCCCGCAGGGCCTGCAGCTCCCTCCCTCCTGCCCCGGCTCTGCCAGCCCCCCAGCCCCACCCGGGCTGTCTGACGTCACCAGCTCCCTGTTAGTTGCCAGACCCTACTCTGGAGTTCCCACCCCCTCATAACCCAGGCTGGCTCAGGGGGAACGTCTGGCTCCTTGGCATCGGGCTCCAGGGAAGGAGAGGATGCTCAGGATGGGGCTGTCTGCGGGCACCCCCCCACTAACAGGCCTGAGTGAACGAGGTCCTGGGTTTGATCCCACTTTGGGACAGTTCCTTTCATGGGGTTGTAAGGTTGTGGGCCAGCTGTCCCTCCAATTTGGGCCCTGTGTCCCAAGGGAGGTGGTGAGGGGAACACAGAGTGAGAGGATTCTGAGCATGAAGGGTCATGGCCTTCAAACTGTGTGCTGGGAAGCCTGGAAGCTCCAGGGAAGGATCTCAGGGCACCCTTTAAGGTGGCATCGAAGGGATGGCGAGGAAATCAGAGGGGGAGGCAGCTTCAACTCGATTGCTTATGGCCCACCTGTGTATAATTTCCTTTGGGGATAAAAGAAAGGGGTTCTGCAGTCCAAAAATGTTTGAAAATTGGTGATCTGCTCCAACACCCTCAGCCTACAAGTAGCCCAGAGGGCCAGCAAGTCACTAGTCACTTAGGACAGCCAGGACCAGGCAAGAGTGAGGCTGGACCAGGGGCTGCTCATCCTCCCCGTGTCTGCTGACACTACTCCAAGTCCATGTCCTTCTAAGTCTGGGCCAAGGCAAGCCATTATTACTGTCTTTATCATTGCTGTCAGCTGGGGCTAGGCGTTTTGACCTGACCCCAAGGCAGCAGGGACCTAAGGGGTTCTTTGGTGTTGGTACTAAAGAAGAGAGACAGTGAGGTGAGTGATGAGGGATCTGACCCAGTCTGGGCTCCTCTAACAGCAAGTCAGAGAGAGACGGGGCACCCAGCATGTGCCAGGATATAAAGATGAATAAAGGCACAGTCCCCTCTCTTGCAAACCTCAGAGTCTATCAGGGGCACAGTGCAGACAGATGGAATGTAATCAGCATGGGTGATCACTGAGTAAAGTTCCGTGTCCTACAAGCAGTAGGCAGTCAAAATTTTGTTGAATGTGAGTGCTTGCTGTTCCTGGAAGGTTTTAGAGAAGAAGGAACACCTGTGTTGGGCCTTGAGGGATGATTAGAAGTTTGCCAGGTCAGGTGGAGAAAGGAGGGAAGGGCTGTCCAGGCAGAGGGGAGAGTCCTGCAAAGGCACAGAGGCAGGAAAGAGCTGTGGTGGGGTTCCTGCATGGCTGGAGGATGTTACTTGTGGGCATGGTGGGTGGGGGTGGCAGGAGGTGGGGCCAGAAAGACCAGCTCTCCATGGCCCTGCTTTTTGTGCTAGCTCCATCAAAGGGTTTGAAGCTGGGGAGTGGCAGGTTCAGATCTCTCTCCGTGAAGGAGTGGGCTGGATCAGCCCACCTCCAGGGCCCTCCCCGCTCCTGCATTCTGGACTGTTCTATTTGTGACTGTTGGAGGCGGTAGTTGGTGGGAGAGCTGGAAGCTGGGCTGGCTCTCTTCTCGGTCACACACAACAACCAAGTCTCAGTCCAGCTAACCAATGGCGTTTCCCCTTCCCTTTGGCATTTCTCCCCGGGGTGGGCAGAACCCACTGCGGGAACATGCTGCAGCCCTACCTGAAGGACAACAGCGGCAGCCACGGCTCCCCGACCAGCGGCATGCTCCACGGTGTCTTCTTCAGCTGCAACACGGAGTTCAACACGGGCCAGCCCCCGCAGGACTCCCCCTACGGCCGCTGGCGCTTCCAGATCCCTGCCCAGCGCCTTTTCAACCCCAGCACCAACCTCTACTTTGCGGACTTCTACTGTATGTACACGGCCTACCACTACGCCATCCTGGTGCTGGCCCCCAAGGGTTCCCTGGGGGACCGCTTCTGCCGTGACCGCCTGCCCCTCTTGGACATTGCCTGCAACAAGTTCCTGACCTGCAGCGTGGAGGATGGGGAGCTGGTCTTCCGCCACGCCCAGGACCTCATCCTGGAGATCATTTACACTGAGCCCGTCGACCTGTCCCTGGGCACTCTGGGGGAGATCAGCGGGCACCAGCTTATGAGCCTGTCCACTGCTGACGCCAAGAAGGACCCCAGCTGCAAAACCTGCAACATCAGTGTGGGCCGCTAGGGACTCCTAGGGGGCCAGGGGGCTAGGGAGAGATGGCAGACAGGGTGGCGATGGGTGGCACAGGTTCAGGGAGCTGGCTTTCTCTCCCCTGCCCCTCTGCTCCCTCCACGCCATCCAGCTCCCTCTTCCCTTCCTCTCCCCAGGGCATTGGAGGCAACAGAGGGTGGTCCCCTTGGTTGGCATGGCCCACCCATGCCTGGTGGAGTTGGGAAAACTCCTTAGCCTCAGCAGGTTGGTGGGGCGGGGGGCGGGTGGATTTCTGGAGGCTTCCCCTTTCCTCTGGTTTCCCGGCCCTGCTGTTTCTTGCCTATCAGGCCTCCATCTCAGGAGACGGGCCCCCTAGAGCTCTCCCCGGGAAGCCTCTCCCTTCCAGGGCCTACGTGTAGCTTATCGGCCTCCAGAGATGAGCTGAGAGCTGTGGGCGTGTTCTTCCTTAGCCCCACCCACCCTGCTCAGGGCCAATCACAGAATGCCCCTCCCCGTGAGCTGGGCCTGGGGGGGGGCATCGCACCCTTTCCCTCTATAAATAGTCTCCTGCACCTCTGTGACCCCGCATCCCCACCCCACCCCCTGCTCCTGGCCCCAAGGCACCCTCTTCCAGCATGGGGAGAGCTGTCCCTCCCCCTCTCCACCTGCCCTCTAGAAAAGAACCCTCTTTTTCCCCGGCTACGGGGATTTCTCCTCCTGTCTGGAGATGGTATTAATCCCGGTGTACTTTCTCCCTTGCTCAGAGTGCTGGGGTCTGCAATGGCAGCCACTGGGGTCGAGGAGGGGGAAAGAGACCCCTGAGACCCGGAGGGACCCCTTCCTCAGCTGGGAGTGGATGCTAAGGGGACGCAGTGTGGGATCGGAACTGAGGGCGTTCCCGCAGAGCCCTGGCACCCCGCCTGGCTGCGCGCTTGCTCGCTCTCTCTGCCGCGGTGCCGCACTGTGCCGCACTGTGCCTGTGTGTGACCTGGACTGTGGCTTCCCTGCCCCTCCCCACCTCGCACCCCGGCCCACTGGCACTCTCCGCTCCCCGTCGCCAAGCGAGCCTGTTGGCGGAGAGCCCCTTCTCTGGGGAGTTCTTGGTGAAGTCTTTCGTTGGCTACTCACCTATTTCCTACTTTTGTACAGGTCTTGGGAGTGGTGAGGGTGGACCCAGAGACTAGCAGGTGATGTGATGGAGAGAGGTGTCAACTAAGGCAGCCAGCTGTTTGGGGGGATGACAGAGGTGATGTCAGGTGGAGGAAAGCACCCCCTACAGTGACAGCCAGCTTTCTGTGATGAAAGACAGAAGAGGGCAGCAGGCCAACAAGGCCATATCTCAGTGAGGGGGCAGGTGGGACAGCCGGTCTCCTCTTCTGTAGCCACAGGGAATGGTGTGGTCAGCTGTCTCCGTGGCATGGATCAGGTCTGGGAGCCGTGGGAGATGCATGGAGGAGAGGACGTGGGCCCCAGGCCCTCTCCCCTCTGCCGAGAGGGTGGTCCTCTGCCCTCCCCTGGCCCCGTGTCTGCCTTGGGCTGGGGGCACACCCGCCTGTGCTGTGCTTGCGACGTGCATCAATAAACCACCTTGACCTGAGAGCCGTGCCTCTCCTTCGGCTCTGGGAGGGGTGGGTTGGGCAAGCTGGATAGTCACAGAGGAGCTTGAATGGGGATGCCCCTGGGGCCAGACACCTGGAATCGTCTCCAGGGGTGTCCCAGAGCTCGCTGTGGGAGGCAGGGCTCCGAAAGCAGAATCACATCTCCAGCTTGGAAGGGGTTTTGGAGGTCATTGGGCGCTATCCTGCACATTGCAGGTGGGGAAACTGAGGCGTCTTAGGGGAGAACCTGTAGCAATCTGGAGGCCTAACTGAGGTCCACAGGCCCCCCTGTTTGGAGCCCTTCTCAGTGCAGCAGCCTGCCACTGCCTCAGACCCAGATGCCACTGAATTCCCCTCCCCCAGATCCCCAGTGTCCCCTCACCAGCTGGGCTCCTTGTTTGCAGATCTGAGTCACCTCTGCATCTATTATTAAGGACTTATTAAAATGATCCTCTGCTGGAGTGGAAAAGCTCCAGAAAAATTAGAGTCACCTCCCTAACACTGCCTGACTCAGGGCCAAATGAACGTGTCATTCAAAGCTTGGGGCACAGCCTCCTTGCACTAGGAAGGAAAACTGAAGGGCAAACACCACTTCCTGAGGGCCTACTATGTGTCAGGCATCTGACCAGATGTTTTCACACACATCCAGTCCTTTAGGTCTTCACAATGGCTCTGTGCTGTGTTATTCCTATTTACCAGATGAAGAAACAGGCACAAAAAAGTTAAAAGGCTTGCCCGTATCTTACAGCTAGTAGGTCATGATTTGATCCAGAAGCTGGAATCTTCCCATTTGACTGCCCTGTCTCCCCTTGTGTATGCCAGGGACCACCTGGGACAGTGAGACATGGGCAAGGTGGGTCTCAGACGCAGTGGCCCTCGCAAGGGTCTTAGTCTCTACAGCACTTCTGGCTGATCATGGCTGTGCCTAGTTCCCAAGTAACACCAGAGGGGGCTGTGGAGTCACAAATGCTAAGGAGGCTTATTTTAAAGGAGTGGTGGGGAATATCAGGAGTCCAGGATTCCAAGGATGGGGAGTGACCTACAGGGTCTTTCCTTCCACCTCTGGTCAAGGCCACCCAACCCCATCACCAGCCGAGGGGTTTTCAGGGTCTTCCAGAGGCACAGGCTTCAATTCTCCTTTTGTAAACCTTTCTGAATTTCTTAGGAGAGATTGCCTCCCAGGGGATAAGGAGCAAGTTGCCGCAGGGGTAATGGTGGGGCTGCATGTAGGTCTCCTCCAGAGAGGCTGCTCCTCTTTCCTCCCTCCAGATGGCTGCTCTCTGGCACTCAGCCCTGGGCTGCTCGAGGTGTCCATCAGGGCATCTGCCAAAGTATCCCCCAGGGTCCTTTCTGGCCTGTGTCCCTCTAATCTGACCAGATGGAAGGAGAGAGGTCTATGTATACATACACACCATAAACACACACACACACACGCACACACGCACACGTCGCCTCTCTGGCTTGGATACAGAAAACAGCCTTGGTGGCCACAGAGGACTTCAAGGTAAGGGACCACCTTGGACCGCAGCTGCTACTGTCCAGCAGAGGGGCCCGAGTTAGCCCTGCTCCAGTGAGATAGGGAGGGAAGACGAAGTGGTGGCCACCAAGGGGCACTTCCGGGTACAGGTGGGGTGTTCTGCTGTGCAGGCACAGACACACCCAACACACACATGTGGCCACACACACACACACACACACACAGAGTCTCCTCTGTCCAGATGTTCACCCATTCTCCCCTGCCCGTTCCTTTCCTTCTGGGCCAGCATCTTTCTTTTAATCCTGGATGGAAGAGACAGCTCCCTCCCCACAAGGAGGTGGGAGGGGAGGTGCCAGCTCTGAGGACCCTCACAGTTTCATCTGGCTTTGTATTTTTTCTCCATGTTAGGAAAAGCGGTGGCCAGGGTCCCAAGGAAAGGGATGAGGAGGGACTGTTCCCCGAAATGGAGGGGGGGCCTTCAGGAAGCTGAGCTGAGGTGATTGGCCATAAAACAGCTTGGCCACAGCATCTGGAGGAGATTGGAACCAGATGTTCCTGGGATGGGGGAGGGGAGGGAGTGAGGCTGGGAGGGGGCTGGAGCACAAGAAGCAGGCTGGTAAGGAGGAGGCTGCTTTGGGGACCTCATGACTCTTTAGGGAAACATCTGGCTGCCCTCTCCCTATCTCCCCCACCTCCCAAGTCAGGCACTACTATTTTTTTGCAAACTAGGGCAGCAAATCTTTTCACAGATTCTAGCATCAGCGTTGTATGTAGGGACAATCAAGAACAGGGTGTGACTTGGGAGGTGCCCAGAAAGGCTACCAGCGAGCCAGAAATATGTCCCCTGCGTCCTGGCAAGCCACACCCTGCTGTGGGTTAAGCATTGCCCTCTCTGGCAGGCAGAGTGCTGCACTAAACTCCTAACACACGGTTGGAAACTGGTGTGCCCAGAAGTTTCCTTCTAGCACAGCAAGGGCATATAGTCCAGGAACTGGAAAATTGTTCGGCAGAGGACCGGAAAGGAAGACCCATTTACGGAAAGCCTATTTGCCAGCAGATGATGTGACAGGCTCCCTCCAAAATGTATCTCTTCCTTTCTTGAAACCTTGTGCTTTCACCCCATGTATCTAGGTGAAGAAACCGAAGCTCAGAGCAGTTAAGTGACTCTCCCAGGAGCACACAGCTACCAAGTGGGACAGCTTATGTTCAAAGCTGGCTATGTTTGCATTCAAGCTTATAACCTTCTCATAATTGAGAAGCCTGTGCGATTAGGAAGAAGGGGAGGCAAACGGAGAAGGGGGGAAAAAGATGCGACGGAACAGTATAGGGCATTCAACTTTCCTTCTATAATTGAGCCAACAGTTGGTCCTGGAAGCACCCAGGTGCCTCAGGAGCCTGGCCCCACCCTCTGGCTCTTGGAGACTAGACCCTGGCAGGAAGAGTTTCTGGGGAACGGTGACAGACTGGGGAGCAGAGCCCCAGGGAGGGGACAGCTGGCCAACATCAGAGGGTGAAGCAAAGGCACAGCCAGGTCTCCTGACCGCCAGGCCAGGGCTAGTGTCCTGTCCTCCAAGGGCTAGAGAGGTGTGCCCAGAGGGAGGAGCCTGGAGCTCCGGGGTATGTGGTTATCCCAACTGGTTCCCAGGTTGGGACCGCAGTCTGGGGCAGGTCCATCCTAGCTCTTCTGCTGCCGGCCATGCACTCAGGACCCAGGGGATCTCAGGGACTTGGAGACAGTTGGAGCAGCAAGGGTGCCTTCCTCTAACATGGAATCCCCTCAGCCGGTGGGCAGCTGCGCTGGAGTTCATCTAAACTAGAAGCCTGAAGCAACTGGAGGTGAGGGAGGGCTGGGTCCAGAGAACACATTCATTGATTAAGTTCTGGAATGTGTATCAGTGGCCTGCAGCCAGCTCCTGAGCACCCTTCACCACCCAGAGACAGCCTCTGCGCATGGGCCCAGGGAAGACTGGGAGGGCCCACCAGCACAGCCCCTGTGTTGTTAGAGGGCCCGAGTCCATAGTGGTGATGGAGTCTTGGGATGGGCGCCCGGGGCAGCTGCATGGGTCGGGTCGGTCCCGAGTTGCCTCCAGCGGTGCTTTTGCTCTCCACAAAGACCCTGTCCTGGGTGGAGGCCCGGGTGCTCTCTCGGGCTGGAGCTCCGCAGTCTGGACAGGGCTATGATCCTGGCTCCCTTCGCGCATGTGGTTTGTGAACTGGGAGTGTGGTCCTCTGAGCATCAGAGGAATCTGGCGGGCTGGTGAGGAGAGCTGTGACCACTGACTACGAATTTTGTTGTGGAGCTGATGCCAAGCTGGCTGGCAAAGTGTCTGGGTAAAATGCCCAGGCAGCTCCAACGGTTTGGGGGCCTCTCCATTCTGCTCGTGGCCCTTCCGGCCTTTCTGTGCATGTGGGTCAGAGGAGGTAGAGACAGGGAGGGGTGGCCGTGACATCACAGCCTGTGATCTCACTGGCTCTTCTGCCATCACCCACTCCCTCACCTGCGGTCAGGACAGGAAGAGAGGGCTGCAGCCTGACCGGGGGAGCTGGCCCTGCATGTACATTAGATACCAGCCATGCGTTTGGTTTCCACTGCTGCTTTCTGCTTAAAGGACCAAAATGGGGTACACCATGCCATACTGCACCCTGGGGGTGGGTCCCCCCACATAGTTCAGACATCATCTAGCAAAAGGGAGGAGCTTGGGGCCAGTAAAAGACCTCCAGTCCCACTGTAGGGTCTCAGGGAGCCCCGGGGCTTGCAGTATGCCGCCTGGCTCATTCTGGAATCTGGGAGTGGTCAGCCCAGGCAGAGAATCTGGGTCCTCTCTGGCTTTCTTTCCCTGTGAGGTCCACATAAAGAAAGGGGAGAGAGAGGCTGCTTTGAAGGGAAGGAGCAGGGATGTGGTTTCTCTCCTCTTGGCCTCCGGAAGACAGGTCTATGCCTCACTGCTGGCTGCGGAGGGAGGAGAAATGTCAGGAAGGAGGGGGCCAGACAAGACACAGCCATGGGTCACCTTGGGAGAGAGGCCCAGAGCTGGAATGTTTGCTCAGTGGCTGCCGAGCGTCTGGCTCTTGTCTCCCTGGGGAGAGAAGGACCCGTGAGGCCAGCATCCGGGGTCTGCCCTTCTGGAAGGCAGGTACTGGGGGCCAGCTGGTGGATTCATTCCAGCTGAGGCTGGTGTTCTGTGGGCTCCCAGAGCCTGACACCCAGACCTAGAGACAGAAGACCCAGATGGACACTGGATGGACAGACACACACCGTCCCCTTTTACATACCTCCTCCTACCCCACCAAACAGAATGTCCCACCCCTTTGTTGTGTGTGTGGGGGGGCTAGGAGCAGTGTGTGTACGTGCTGCGCCTGCAGGCTGAAGTGTGCAAGGCGCCTGTATTTGTGTGTGCCGGAGTGTGAAATCACACCCTCAGGGGCTCTGGAACTGAAGGAAGGAAGGGCAGCCAGGGAGGCCAGGTGCCCTGGCTGTGAGCCGGCCCCAGACAGTGCAAGCCTGCACATCTGGAATGCGATGCCTCCCCACCCCGGGCCCCCACGTCCCAGAGAGAGCATCTGGCACAGGATACTGGCTGTAACACTTTCGGTTTATTTGCTGGGGTGCCCTGGTGTGGCCGACCAGCCACTGGGCCTGAGAGAAGCCCTGTCTTGTTGCCCCACCCCCTCCCCTGCATCTTCCCACTGTGGCTCCTGTGGGACATGTGCAGAAACTCACACCCCAGGGAACAGGGGGAAGTGGGGGATTAAAATAAAACCAAATCGAGGTTGGAGAAGGGGTGGGAAATGTACATTACAATGAAGCTATGCCACCGGCTGTACACAATATAGTGTGTAGAGATGGGCAGGGAAGGGGGCGGGTCCTGCTGACAGACCCTCACCCACCGGGCCAGGCCCCCAGAGAGGAATGGCCACTTCAAGTGTCTCAGGGAAAGCTCTGGCTCCCTGGCCCTGGCCCCTCACTCCGGTGGGGGCGAGGGAGGAAGGGACCGTGGAGAAGTGGCTTATGTAGGAGTCCAGTCCCCTGCCTCTTGAGGACAGCCTCACCCAGACCATCAGCCCACAGGTCCTGGCACTGGGGACGAGGACGGGGTGTCCGCCTTCTGCCCGCCCCCTGCTGTCCGGCTCAGGTGACCAGGGGCAGCAGGCCTGCCAGCCCCACCCGTGTGGGGGCTGTGGTCACTTCCTGCTGTGCAGAGTGTCCTGGAACTTGGTGCTTGTGTACCGCAGGTGGAAGCCTTTTTTGGTGATGGTGTCATCCGAGTGGAATTTCACCAGGACAGAATCTCCCGCCGAATACACCTCCTCGGGAGGCTGACAGAGGAAAGGGGTGGGCGTGAGGCTGAGGACGAGGGGCTGGGACTGCTGTCTTCCCTCCCCACGTTCCTCTGCTGCAAGGAAGGCGGGCGGCTCCCGACTTCCACCAGATTCCCCCAGCACCTTGAAGCAGGAAGAGGACTGTTTGCTAGCAGGAGTTTAAGGGGGCGCCTGGAGGAGGGGAGATAGCAGTGGGTAGAAGAGCTTGTCTTAAGTCAGAGTCACACTTCCATTCCACACCCAGCGCAACTACTAACTAGTTAGCTGTGAAGTCTTAGGCAAGGCACTGCCCCTCTCTGTGCCTGACTTCCCTCAACAGCAAACAGAAAAAAATGCCATCTGCTCCCCAAGCCTAGAAGGGCTAGTGAGGGGAAACGAAAAAGAGGATGGCTGTGAAAGGCTTTGCAAAGGGAACGATTTCTCCAAGTGGCTGCCGTCTTGCTGTCCTGGCCAACTCTTGGAGAAGACAGGACAGCTGGGTCCCCCAGACCGGGACTCGGCTATTCCCCTCCTGCCCTCTGCTGATGCCGGCCAAGGTCAGCTCTCGGTGATGCCCCTTGCTAGGCTCCTGCAAGCCCCTCCTTACCTCTGTGTGCAGGCCCTCAGAGTGAGAGCCGCCCGCAGAGCATCAGCACACAGAGGCCCTGGCCCTTGAGGCATGGAAAGGATCATTTCCGAGAACCTTGGGGACATTTCCAGCCACCATGCCAGGAAGCCCTGACGGAACTGGGTTCCTTCCCCAGGTCCCCTCCCGCTGGCTCCAGGCTGGTGGAAGTCTCTGGAAGAAGCCACCTGGGGACGCCTGATTTGGTGTGTGACTCATTCGAGTGTGTCGGATCAAGGGAGTTACAAAGGGCAAAGTGGGGAGGGCACGCTAGCTTGGTGGCCAGGGGATTCGGAGCAGCTACGTGTTCCGCTTCCCCATCTCTCCCCCCTGTCCCAGCCCTGCCCAGACCTTGCCAGTTGACAAAGGCTGGAACTCTGCTCCTAAGGGGAGATTCCACCAGCCAACACTGGGTCCAGCAGCTGCTGCAGCTCTTGGAAAGTTTAACCCTTCCTGCTGCCCCTGAGCATGGCCATGAGAAAGGCAGGGGATCAAGGAAGTGATGGGAAGGAGTACATGTCTGAGTGTGCGTATGAATGCAAGTACATGTGCAAAAGTCTGTGTGTGTGTGTGTGTGTGTGTGTGTGTGTGTGTGTGTGTGTGTGTGTGGAATGGGGAGGGGAGGATGGCATTGTCTGAAAGTGGAAAGGATTAAAAAAAAAAACAAAAGAAAAAAACAAAACAAGCCACAAGCTCTGCCCAGGAGGAAAATAAATCCATCTCTGTGGTTTTCCTGTGGCCTTAGTTAAAATCCCATTAAGCAGACTTTTGCCCACTGCCTCTGAAAGTGCCATTTTATGGACCAAGCAGTGATGCTCCGTGTCTGCTTGGACAGCAGCACCAATATGCTTTGGGACCAGCTGGCCTTTAGCCAAGAAGAGAAGCCGGCAGTGGAAGAGATGAGGGTATTGTTACGGCTCTGCCAGGATGACTGTCTAGCTCAGCCCTGGTGCCTGGATCTTGCCCCAACCTCTGCCCTCATTCCGGGCCCTGGGAGCTGCCTTTGGAATGGAGCAAGGGAAAGAGGCGGCAGAGGGAACGCCATCCTCCTCCCTAGATGCAAACTACCTTAGAGACAGAATCATACTGGTGCTGAGCAGGCTTGGGTCAGGGCAGGGCCTGTGCCCGAGGCTGCAGGAACGTCTGCGTTAGCTGGGTCTCTGGCTCCTGCAAAGCGCCAGGCAGGCAGGTGCTGCCACCCACGCCAGAGCCCCACGCCCTCAGAGGCTCAGCTGCGTCACCTCGGCGCTGGGTCTGCACTGGGGCGGGGCGGGGCAGGGGCGGGGGCGGGGCCTCACCCCCGAGCCGCAGTAGCGCCCCAGCCTGGGGGCGGCGCTGTCGTAGCCGTCGAACAGCTCCATGTAGTCGTAGCCGCAGTCGGTCTCCTCCTCCACCTCGAAGGTCTGGAACACCAGCTCGACGCCGTAGCCTTCCTCGGCCACGATGACCCACTCGCAGTCCACCCCTCCGGGGTAGTTGTTGTCACCAAACTGGGCGTGGGAGTAAAGGTCCTTGGTCTTCACCTCTGCCTGCACCTGGCCTCCGCACTCTGTTGGGGGCGGGGGGACACACAAGATCGGCCACCACCCCTCCCCAAGCAGGGCTGCGGCCCAGACACTGTGTCTCACGACGTGCAGTCTTCCTGGCTGGATGGAGGCCCTGGCTCAGGCCACATGGCTAGTGATAGGTGGCTTTGAACCCAGCCCAGGACTCGGCCTGGAACAAGTGCTCTGTTGCTCTCCGCCTGGAGAGATGCCCACAGAGGCCCAGGGACGCGGCAGGGTGGAAGGCCACTCTGAGCGGAGGCGCTGGGGAGAGTGCACTTGTCCAAAGAGGACATTGCTAATTCGCTTCAGCTGATGGCTGTCACAGAAGAACGTGGCCCTTGAGTCACCAGAGCTCCCATTCTTAAGAGAGAAGATGTACATCTGGACTTTAGGCGAAAACTCCTAAGTTTAAAACGCTGGCTCACGTCTTTAAAAAACACAGCGTGGGCCAAACATAGCAGGTCTGAATGCCAAATGGAGTTCCGGGCCTCCAGTTTGTGACCCTGTGCTGGGAGAGGCAAACGAGAACAGGCAGGGCAGGGCCATCCATGTCCACCTCCTCCCGATGCCCTCTGGCCTCCAGGATGCTGGGTGGGGAATGGGTGGGTGGGGCCCGGGTCAGGGACTGAGCTGAAAGGGAGGAGGGGAGGCTGTGGAACCATCAGTTCTGGGCGCTCCCGAACAGGTAGCTTAAGACCCACGAGAAGACTGCAAACCCCCCTCTGACCCTCCTGGCCTGGCGTCCCAGGCCTCGCAGGACTGGGCTCCAGGCTTCCTCCGTGGCCACATATTCCCACTTCACTGCTAGACTCACATAGGAAATGACCTGCAGTCACCTATGTGCACCCAGAGCTGTCCTGGGATCACGGCTGTGCTGGGCTCCCCCCACTCCCCACCTAGAGTGACCCATCAGCTCTCACCCACAGAGAGGCCCTTATCGTGTTTTGTCTCCTGCTGCAATTATCTCTGTCCATGTCCTGTCTCACTCCCGGGCTGTGGCTTCCCGGGTGGGCCGGGTGAAGGTCTCGTGCGTGATTCATGGCCTGTGCCCCTCTGCGTCTTCTGCACAGGGCTGGGGCTCAGGAAAAGGTCGTTGAGTCAACGACCAAATCAAAGCAGAAGAAATGTCTCAAGGACTGAGAAGTCTGTCTGCTTTGTTCACTTTGTGACCCCCACTTAGAATGCTGCCTTATACATTCCACGTGTTAACAGGTGTCTGTAGAATGAATGATGGAGTGAATTTGGGGGGCTGGAACGTGGGTGGGCTACTGCACAGTCAAGTGTCCTACCACTGGGGACTCCAGGGGACTCCCTCCCCACCCCTGGGTTCCCCACCTCCGGTTGTTACTGCCCTGTTTTCTGACCTTCCCAACTCTAATCAGAACCTCCCCTCCCTCGCCCAGGAGGCTTACTCTCTGCCCCCCTGGCCTTGCCTTCAGGACACACTGTCTCTGCACTGAGTCATGGGCTTGGCCTGCCTGTCTTCACCAGCTCTTTGTAAAACCCTCACCCCAAACCCAGGGCCTGCCTTTGAGATCAGGATTAGCAGAAGCCTCAGGACAAATGACAGCCCAAGGGTACCGGCCGCCCAGCGCCCTGGCCTCTCGGGGGGCTCACCTGTGGAGTGGGACGCCTGGAAGCCCTTCCTCTGCACGGAATTGTCCGAGTAGAAGCGCAGGAACATGCGGCTGCCTGTGGCCAGGACGGGCTCGGGCTTCTTGCTCCCGCAGAAGCGGCCCAGGACGGGGGCCTTGGCGTCACGCCCATCATACACCTCCAGGTGGTCGTAGGCACACTCAGGCTGGGACTCAATGTCCATCTCCGTGAAGGTCTGGAGGGTGTGAGGGACGAAAGCGCATTAGGAAACTGGCTGAAGGGCGGGAGGGGTGGGCAACAAACCTAGGTCTCCGGACCCCAGTTCATGGACACCAGGGAGTGATCGCTGCTGGTGGATGGGAAGGATGGAGGACCTAGGACTGGGGCGATGGCAGGTACACCCACACTGTATTTTGGGAAAGGGCCTTTGTCCAGACCAGACTTGGGGTTCTCACAGGGATGGCAGCCATATGGGCTCAGCCAGGCCACGGGCCTGCAACCGGCATCGCTCCAGGCAGTGCTCTGGGTGACATGGGGCTTTGGAGCTGACGGGAAATAGGTGATGGCCAGAAGGCATGGAGGAGCAGGGGTGCCCAGGCAGGCTGGGGAGTGGGCACCTTACCAGCTTGACCCGGTGCCCGGGGGTGCTAGAGATGGCCCAGGTACACTCCTTCTTGCTGGGGTATTTGTCAGGCCAGTTGGGGCTGGTGATGGTGCCGCTGGTGGAAGTCACCTTGTGGTCACAGCCGGCTGTGGGGGGGGGTGGTGAGTGAGGGGAAGGGGATCAGCAGGAACCCTATGTGCCACTGGTCCCTGTGAAGAAAGGAAGGAAGCCCTTCCCTCCTGCCCTCCTCCTCTCTCGCTTCTCTGTCCTCCTCTTAGAAATGGACTGAAGGCTGACATTACTTCTTTTCCATTCAGTCACCCAGCCTAGTGAAAAGCAGCTGCTCGGTTCCAAGCTGGACTCCACCCGCAGCATCCATGCCAGCAGCCCCCACAGGTGCCCCGAGTGCACGGCTGGGCCTTTAAGGCCATCTGGCCACATCACCTCTGCCCTCAATGCTGGCATCCTCTAAGCTCCTGTCATGCCTCCACACTCACAGAAGACTTTGGCACCTGACTCAGTTCTCTCCACCCGACTCCTGCCACCATCCTAGGTGACGTCAACGAACACACAGACGGCCCATCCACACCCTGACCTTCTCAGCTCTGTGGGTTCTTACTGCCCTGCTCCCGAGGCTTTGCCATCACCCTCCATTTCTTGATGCTACAAACGCATCACGCTCTCAGTGGCCACCTCCCGTCCTTCCAGGGCTCTCAGGCCCTCCTGTTGCTTTAACGCTTCGCAACTTTAGAGAGACCTCCACAGCCTCAGTCCTTCTGGTGTCTCCCAATACTTCCTCCTGAGCTGACTTAACGTGCTTCTCTATCAGCTGGACCACGTGGCCGATCACCCCAACTGCCTATCAACAGCCATGCTTGGGCTGCACCATCTTGAAAACCCTAACTGTGATCTCCAGGTTGGCTGGGCCCCATCACTTGGTAATCTTTGGATTTGTCCTTCACTGGCTCCATCTCTCCCCTCCTCAGCCGTGGCTCCAAACCTTCAGCCCTCTCCTCAACACCCAGCCCTGCTCCGAGCAGACCACCTCACCTCCTGCCTCCTTGAGAAAAGCAGGGCCCTCCAATATAAGCGACTTCAACATCCCACTCCCTACCTGCAAACTCACCTTCCCTCCTGCTGCATCTCGGAGAAGGTGCCCTCCTCTCTGGCAGGAATGGACTTTCCTTCTGTGAGCTGGAGCTCGTGCTGCCCACCATCTGGGGACCCTCCTACCACACACACAGCCCCCCTCTCTCTGTCAGATCTGCCAGCCCATGAACTTTCTGACACTCTGCCCATCCTAAAACAACGCACGCTCCCCTCCAGCTGCTGCCCATCTGGGCTCCTTTCCTTCAAGGAAACTTGCTATCACCACGTTCTCACTACTCATGGCTCCTCGATCCACTGCCACCTGCCCTCTGCCTTGGAGAAGCGTGGCCTCGCAAACTCCAGTTTAAAAGCTGATGCTCCTGATCCATGATCATCCAATCTGAGGAAAAGCCAGTGCACTGCTGGGCTGGGGAGGAGAAAAGGGTGGGTGGGGTGTGGGCCGCACATTGCTCACAGGATGAATGCATATCCGCCAGGGCCCAGAGAGGGGCAGTGCCCTTGCAGGCTGCCCAGCAGCCCGGGTGGAGGCAGGTGGGGCTCCTGGCCTCTATACTGGAGCTATGAGCTGCTTCCATTATCCATCCACAGCCCCCCATCTCCGCACTCACTGGCCCCCCATTTCTACACCGGTCTTCCACGCCTTCTGATGTCTCCTTCCATGCCCACTTCTCTCCCTAGCTGGACTGCAGTCTTCTTGGGACCAGAGGGATCCTCTCTTGAATCCCCTACAGAATTTTGCACAGTGCTACACCCTCCACGGGCGGTCAGGAAATACTGACTGATTTGTAAGTAGCCTATCACTGGAGTGTGGAACCACCGGTGCTTCTAGAATGAATCAGAGCTACAGAGAGGCCCTCCTCCCAAGAAGTGTACACCTTCCGCTGGCTAGCTTGTCGATGCCGAAGCTGAGGGTTCTTTAGCAAAATCCTCTTTTTCAGAGAGAGTGTACAAAGCTACAATGCAGTTCAGACATCAGAAGGTCTCCTCTAGCTAAAGGATGTGGGGGCTCCGTAAGTCAGGAACTCTATTTGGGGAGTGGGAGTGATGGGTTGGAAGCCCCTGAGTGTCTATTGGGTGCTTCAACTCTGTTTATTATAGTCAGCAGTTTATCTGTCAGGATCTGGGTCGTCCACCCAGTAATGGAGAGAAGACGCATTTGCCAGGCACTGTGCTAAGTGCTCAAAGCATGGGCTCTAATGTTTAGGACCATCTCATGGGTGAGGAAGCTGAAGCTCAGAGAGGTGAAGTGACTCACCCAGCGGCACACAGACACTCAGTGTCAGAGGCGAGTCTGCATCGTGCTGCTGGGATAGTAGGCTCCCAGCAAGCATGCAATTAACGCCTTGGAGCAGGCCAGCATTGCATTGTGTCCAAAGAGGTATCTGATGATGTGCGCCACGACACAGAGCTGTTTTCAGGGACCTGCAGGGCTTCCATGTCAGGGAGGCAGTGACCCTGGGTCCCAGGGGATCTGAGGTGTGATGGATAATGGTAGCATACGTGACTGCGCTTGCTATGAGCCAGACGCTGCTCGGAGCACGTCGCAGCACCCTGTACCCTTGAGGCGGGGCTGTTATCATCTATGCATCACTCACGGCAAACCCAGGCACGTAGAGAGGAAGTCAGCTGCTCAAGGGCACTCGGCTGGCTAAGTGACATGGCTGGGCCACGTGGTCTGGCTGCAGGATCTGTGCTCTTAGCCACTGTCCCATCTCAACCTCCCTGACAGAGGGAGGTGGGTACAAAAGGAGACTTGGATGTGGATTTTAAGGGGCATAATTACCAGAACAGCCTAAAAGGGGAGCCTGGGGGAAGCCATGAGCCCCTCCTCCCCTGATACACACAAGACCGGAAGTGTGTGTGGCTTGCATATTGCTGGGGGGGGGTCGCAGGGCGGGGGTCCATGTACCAGGCAGGAGGCAAAACAAGGTGACCTCAGAGGTCACTCAGCTTCTTGAATCCAAATAGAGGCCAAAGGAGACGGCATCTCTGACCCCGCTCCCCGTCCCAGCGCTGCAGGCTGCACGCGTGGGCAGGGGCGGTGCTGGAAGGGCTCCGGAGCTGCTTACCTTCCTTGCAATCGTGTTTGTTGTCGTGGAGGACGAAGCCACTGCGGCACTGACACTCGTAGCTGCCGAAGGTGTTGATGCAGTCTTGCTGGCAGCTGCCGTTATCCTTGGAGCACTCGTCTTTGTCTGCAGGGGGAGCAAGCAAGGGCAGACGGGTCTGTGCAGGGCTGAGGGCGGCGTCACCCCAGGGCAAGTGGGAGGTCTGGCCGGGCGTCCTCCCCTGGGGAGGCAGGGTGGGGAGCAGAGGCCGAGGCGATGATGGGGGTCCCGGGCACAAGCAGAGCCAACTGAGGGGGGCCCAGCTGTGGGGAGAGAAATTCCAAGTGGACGGAGGAAGGGCTGGGGTCCAGAGCTGACTGGCATGGGAACCATTACCTGCTTACTGGACAGAAGGACAAGTGGAAAAACAGACACACGGACAAGCAGACTGCAAGAGAAAGGAGCAGGACGCAGGGGTCCCTCTTTTACTTCACAACAGGAAATGTCACAGACACCATCAAAATGGGAGGGGGCGGGGGGCAGGGAGGGCCCCCTGTCCACGTGAGGGGGACGGGGTGAGGAGAGCACCAGTTCTGTCCGGCCAGGGGGAGGCGGCCAGCATGGCAGAGCGGAGGTGGGGGTGGGCGGCAGCAGAGCCCCATCCCATTCTGTCCAAGGTGAGGTTCCTGAGTAACAAAGGGTCCTGAGGCCAGGCAGGCCTCACTGGGGGGTCCGGTTTCTTTTCTGCACTCGGAATTTGAGCTGCTGGGGGCGTCTCCGGGGGGGCTGCAGAGCTGGCCTTTTTTCTGAAATGAGAGAGAGAGAAGGAGAAAAGGGACCAAGGGGTGGGGGTGGAGGGCGGGGGGGGCCAGGGAGGGAGAGCAGTGAAAACCAGGCCCGGCTCTGGCTCCGAGGCGGGTCCCCGGGCAGGGCGGGAAGGCAGCGGGACACACATGCAGGATGGCCATGTCCGGCGGTGCAGCCAGGTCACGGAGGGGCAGCAGGTGGGAGGAGGCGCAGCAACAGGGAAAGGACGGGGAGGAAGCCTGCAGCGGGGAGAAGGCTGGGGGTGGGAAGAGGCCGCACACTGGGGAGGGAGATGCAGTCTCTGGCAGAGGGGAGCAGTCCGTTGGAACGGGGTGGGGGAACTCATCCAGAGCTCAGCTCCCTCCTGGCGCTGCAGCTACAGAGTGTGTTACACACAGACACACTCACTACACTCACCAACACACCTACAGACACAGTGTCCCTCACCAGGTACTGTCGTCCCTACTTGGCAGCACAGAAGCCGACCCACGGTTACACACGCACACACTTGCGCAGGACACATGTCAGCCCCTCACACACAGACACCACCCGTGAGCCATCTGTGTACCCACGTACACAGACAGGCATGGCTTGCTCACTCCCCAGGTGTGTGCAGAAGCGTGCACAGGGACGGACGCACAGGCCCAGCGGCATGTGCGGGCACTCAGGGCCCCGCGCACAGGTACCAACGGAGACGCGGACGGATGCAGAGGTCGGGGGCTCAGGAGTGCTCACATGTGCAGCTGCTCCCGGTCAGGTGACTCTGCACACGCACTTTCCAGTGAACGCAGAAACAAGTGCACCGACACAGAGGGACACCTGGTCACAGGCGTGGGTACCTCACACACATACTCTCCAGTCTCTCCGTGGTCATTCTGGGGACTGTGTGCCTGGCATGGACGCAGGCATTCGGGGAAGGGGAGTGGAAAATGGACACCCAGAATTCCAGAGATGAACCCTGCTGGCCAGGCGGGGACTGTGACAACGGGGGCTCTGTTCCTGGTCTCGCACAGGAGAGGGGCCTGCGGGCTGGAGCACTGGCTCCCAGAGGGCCCTGCTTCTCTGATCCACTCTCAGGTGAGCCAGACCCCTTGGGGCCCATGGAAACCCAAGGTTAAGATGTGGAGTCCTTACATACTTCCTCGGGGCTCCTTTTTAGTTATAGGGCGTCACAGGGGACCCTGTGGAAGCTGCCTTCGCACGAGCCCTGTGAGAAAGTGGGGCTGAGGAGCACCCTGCGAGTCATCTTGGGGGGTTCACCGAGGGACTCACTGGTGACTATGCTAGCAGCTTCAGCGGTCCCCGCTCATGGACTGAACAAAGATTTCCCTGAAATGCTTTGACCCCACGCCTTCCTCATATTTGGGCTCCAAATACCAAGTACAGTGCCTGGCACAATGTAGGGGTAAAAGAAATACTTGCCCAATGAATGAGTGAGTGGGTGAGTGAGTGGCTGAGTGCAGGAGTGAGAGCAGTAACCCTGAGGAAGTGCCCGGGGCGGGGCTCTGGCCTGGTGGGGTGGGGGCAGCCTCTCCTGGGAGCCAGGGGAGCAGGTTGCAGGAGGGGCAGGAGCAGAGGGTGGACACGGCCCAGACAAGGAGATGGCACTCACCCTCCAGTGCCAAATGCCCCGGAAGGTGGCTGGGGTCACACTGAAGGTCTTCAGGCTCTCTCTTCTTCTTGCCTTAGGGTCTCCTCGCTGGGTGTCCCAAAAGTCCAAATAGCCCCCCTCCTGGGGGGCCAGAGTCAGATGCCCCGGGCCCTGAGGGCTGAGCCTTGACGCCCACAGGTGAGGGTCCTCTGCAGGTTTCTTGTGCGAAGGGGCAGTGCATGTGTGTGCATGTGCAGATGTGCACGTGTGTGTGTGCGCGTGCGTCTGTGTGGGGCTGAGGGTGGGGTGGGCACAGTGTCAGGGCAGGGCGGTGACCATGGGTGGAGAGCCCTGGGCTCTAGGCCTGACAGACATAGTCATCCCCTCCGCCCCCCAAGACTGGAGCAACAGAAGGGCAGGAAGAGACAAGAGTAAGCAGGTAATGGTTTCCCCAGGGGGCCAAGCCCACCCCTGAGGTGTTACAGCCCCTCAGCCCTCTGGTGAGCACCTCACAGGAGTTCCAGGTGGGCCCAGGGAAGAGGAGAATTCGCATTGCAAGGGGAGGGTCTCAGCCAGCAGTGGGGCAGGGGCTGTGGGGCACTGTAAGCAGAGCGGGGTGGCTGGCAGTGCCAAGCAGGGAACCAGTGCACAGGGGCAGTGCGTGGCATCCAGTGGGGCAGGCAGGGGTGCAGGGTGGCCACATGGGGGCTTGAGGATGCAGGACCCTGGGCAAAGGAGGGGAGAAGGCCGGCAGCATGGACCCGGCCGTGGGCTTCCGGCCTTCCTGCTGCCCAGGCCTGGCCCGCCGGGCATGCTGGGGATGAGGACCCCTTGGCTGCTCCCCAACAAAGCTGCCTGCTCCAGCCAGCCCACCGGCCTCCTGCTCTCCGCTCTCCCCCACACTCGATTCCTTAGAGCTCCCGCCCTGCACTGCCTGCACCTCGGGGTCCTACTGCCTCCAGAAGACCACCAGCCCCCTCGCAGCCTGGCCCCAGGGTGGAGGACTGCGGAATTACTAAAGCAGCGGCGGTGTCTCCAGGGAGCCCTGCAGGTCTAGCCTGGAGAGGCTGGGCAGGGGGCTCTCCCATTTAGGCTGCCCGAAGATGGGGCCATCAAAGGGACTTGACCCCAAGCCTGACGTGGGGCGGCTCTCAATAGATGTATGCTAGTTGCATCTGAAGCCCCTACCGTGGGCCAGGAGGAGCGGGAAGGCTGTGGGATTGAGGGAAGGGAGGCTCCTCAACTTTCCTGAAGGCCCTGGCATAACCCCATTTGGCGTGTGCTGGGTCTGATTAAAGATCCAGCTCCTGCCAGATAGTCCGCCCCACAGTCCAACGCAAACAGCCTCCTCCCCTGCAAGCGTCCCAGGTCCTGGCCTCGCTGAACCCCCTGCTCCTGGGGCCTGCCCTCTCTTGGGCCTTGGCTTGTGGCTCCTGAGACCTGGAGCGCCCTGTCCCTTCCTTTCTGCAGGCCTGTGTCCTGCCCATCCTCAGGTGGGCTCCCACACAGCCCTAAGGGCTCAGAGAGAGTGGGGTTCAGGCGGGGAGGGGCTGGCCTGGTGGTCGAGGGCTGGTGAGGGGAACCGGGGACAGACCCTGCCGCCTGGCACCAGGGGGGCTGGGAAGTGCAGGGGTGCAGCGGCAGGAAGAAGGGGAGGTGGGTCCCGGAGCTGGGGAGTCCGGGTTACCTGAGAAGAAATGGGCCTTGAAGCCCTTTTTGGAGACCGTGTTGTCGGATTTGAACTCCACACGCATGTTGTTGTACTGGGAGGTGATGACCTCGGGCTTCTCGGAGCCGCAGAACTTGCCGTGCAGCTTGGAGTCGGCTGTGAGTCCGCTGCGCACCTCCACGAAGTCATACTTGCACACCTGCAGGGCAGTGCAGCTCCAGGCCCACCTCCTCCAGGAAGCCTCTCCTGACCACTGCTACCCGGGGAGGCTCCCTGTTCTGTGGGTCCTTTCGCCTTTACTTACCTGCTTTGCCACACCTAACAATTCAGAAGGGTGCCACCCCTGCCCCATTGGGTCCTCTTGTGCTGCCCCCAGCCCTTCCTCCCTCCACAGGCTTCTAGACTCCCCGTCCTTCATTCCCATCTGCCACGTGCTCCCCGGTCTTCAAGGCCCTCCTCTGAGCCTCCCTGGCTTCCCTGAACCCCCCTCCGCCACCTCCCCACTCCTGGAGTATTTCAGAGGGCAGGAAGCAGGCACCGAGCAGAGCGCCCACACCTCAGACCTCCCTGCATCTCCTCAGCCCCAGGCGGGTGGGCACTTACATCGTTGCCCTCGGTCTCGAAGAAGTCAAACTGCAGGGAGATGCGGTACTGGGTGGGGGCCACCAGCTGCCAGATGCAGTTTTTGTTCGGAGGGTACTCCTTGGGCCAGCCCGGGCTGGTGATGGAGCCGTTGAGCTTGGTGAGGAAGCCGCCACAGGCCGCTGGAGGGACAAGGGAGGCGGCGTCACCCACCACAAGTCCCCCACCACGAATCTGGAGAAGGGCACGGGACGTGGGCTGTGGTGCGTCAAAGAGGAGGCATGGGTCTGTGGGTTCCCCCAGCCCGGGGGCTTGTGGCTGATCTCTCTGGGGTAGAAGGTAGAAGGGGAGGAGGCAGGGTGGTAGGGGGTGTCATCAGAGTACGAGGAGCTGAGGAGTTGCGTGGCCACTTCTATCTTCTGTGCGAGAGAAAAGGCCAGGCATCTGCTTAGAGGGAAGAAGGGGAGAGAGGGGCTCCAGAAAGGCAGTGCCAGATGGCAGGGAGGACTAGGAGGAGGGTGGGGAGGCAGAGAGGACTGCGAGAGGGGCAGGGAGGAGCAGGAGGAGGGTGGGGAGGACTGAGGGGGAGGCAGAGGGGACTGGGAATGGGGCAGAAAGGACCAGGAGACACAGAGAAGGAGCTGCTCAGAGGTGAGTGGAGAGAAGCCGGGCACCAGATCAGGCTGAGCTGGAGTCGGTTAGCCAGAGAGTATTTCACTAGCCTCCTGGGAACCTCTGTGGGAGGCTGAGACTCAGTGGCTGTCCGAGAACAGTGGTTTCCAAATTGTAGATCTTGACCTTCTGGTGGGTGATGGAATCAATTAAGGTCAGCATTTTGAAAGAAGAAGAAGAATGAAAACAAAGCCAAACCAAACGAGTACCTCATACCTGGTCACAGCGTGTTCTGAAGGACTGAGACACACCATGTACCCGTTATCCATGGGCAGGGACAAAAGTGCCCAGGAACCCTAGTCTTTCCAGAAAGGGGTCTGTCCACGGGCACAAGAGGTCCGGGCTGCAGGGTGTGTGGGGGGGGCGAGTGGGCGGCCTGGGGGCACTCACCCTCGCAGCGGCGCTTGTCGGGGGCCAGCTCGTAGCCCGGGTCGCAGCTGCACTTGTAGCTGCCCAGGGTGTTCAGGCACCGCTGCTCACAGCCCCCGCGGTTGGGCCGAGAGCACTCGTCCACCTCTGCGGTTGGAAGGAAGGGGTGTCAGGGACTCCCTGTCCAGGGCCTGGTTCCTTCCTCCTGCCCTCTGCTTGAGAGCCAAGTCCAGGGCTCCTCAGGCTCCTGGGACCACCCCAGCCCCACTCCAGTGGGAGGAGGTTAGCTGCGAACCTCCCTTGTTCGCTCACCTCCAGGGCTGTGGGCCTCCCCCCAACCCCCGTCCAGCCCTCCATGGCTGCCCAGAATGCTACTCGGTCCCCAAGGGATCCTGCTTATGACAGCCCCAAAGGGACAGACGGTGCCCTGAAGGAAGGGACAGGAAGACTCCACAGAGCCTTCCTTCTGACCATGCTGGCTAGGCTGGCAGCCACCACCAGCCTCTGGTGCCTCTCATGAGGTCCCCTGGCTGAGTAGGGGACTTTCATCTCTCCTCATGCTTTCATCTCTCCTTAATCCCTACGTGGAACCTGTGATGGAGGGGCTGTTACTGTCCCCATCTTACTGACGAGGAAATGAGGCTGGGGCAGAATACCCTGCCCAGGATCACACTGACAAAAGGTCCACACTGCCTTGCCTCCGCCCTGAGCTCCCATGGCACTTCCTGCCTCTCTGCCTCACCAACACTTCTTCTGTACAAACTTAGACTTTAAGGAAACTCCAGAACTGTTACGTCAATTCATAGTTGAGCATCTACGGTGAGTCAGCTACTTGTACCTAAGTTTGGCATTTACTCAATGAGGTGTGGAGTTTTTCGGTGGGACCATAAATTCAAAGGCAAGGTGACAAGGTCGACGCATCCCTCAGAGGGTCTGTGTCAAGTGAGTGAATGAGGAAGCGATGAAGCCGTGGCTGCACTATTCATAATGGCCAAGGTGTCCACCAAAGGATGAGGCTAAAGCAAATGCAGGCTATGCACACAGTGGCATGCTATTCAGCCTTAAGAAAGAAGGAAATTCCGCCATACGCAACAACGTGGATGTATCTTAAGAAAATTGTGTTAAGCAAAATAGGCCAATTATGGAAAGTCAAATTCTGCATGATTCCACTTACATGAAGTATCTAAAATAGCCAAATTCATAAAAATATAGTGTGGAATGGTGGGTACCAGGGGCTGAGGGAGGGAGAGATGGGGAGTTACTAATCACTGGGCATAAAGTTGCAGTCAGTCGAGGAGATCTGTACAACCTCGTGCCTGTGGTCGGCAATACTGGATGTACACCTCAGTGTGTTCCGAGGGTAGATCTCAGGCTAAGTGTTCCATCACCATCAAATAAAATTTAAAACATAAAAAGAAGGAATGAAGGAGGTGGTTTGGCCAGGGAGAGGTGGGGGAGCGGGGAAAGAGGCACCTTTGAAAAAGTTGACAGCGAAGCCAGCTTTGTTAATGGACCCGTCAGAGACGAACTTGAGCCAGAGGCGGCTGGACGTGCTCTTGATGTCGTCTGGCTTCTCGTAGCCGCAGTAGCGCCCGATGAGGGTGCTGCTCTCACTGTGCCCGTCGCGCACCTCCAGGTAGTCGTAGGCACAGCTGTCGTGGCGCTCAATCTGGGGCGGGGGTGGGGGGCTCCGTCAGCGGGAGGAGCTCTGGCAGCCCAGACCCAAGCCCTGGAGCCCGCAGAGAGATGGGCTGTCCCCGGGGGTCTCTGACCCACCTCAAAGGACTGGAAGGTGAGGCCCACATGGAAGCCCTCGGACACCTGGATCCGCCAGATGCAGACTTTGCTGGGCCGGTAGTCGTCTGGGTAATTGGGCGACTGGATGTGGCCATTGTCTTTCTTCACATCTCCCCCGCAGATGGCTTTGGGGACATGGGGTGAGGTGGGAAAAAGAGGACATCAGTCAGAATGCTGTGCCCTGATCAAGAGTCCCTTTCCTCAGCCCTCCCCACTTCCCCCACAGCTGCCCAGTGCCCCTGGCCCCAGCCAATCCCGCTGGAATTTCTGCTTCCTCCCTCATGGGCCCTTCGGGTGACAGGAGGGAGTGGTCCTAGGGTGTCCAGAGACCCCACCTCTGACGTCCCCCCTCCCCCTGCCTCGGTACCTTCATAGACGGCAAAGAAGCCCTTCCCGACCCAGTTGCTGCTGCTGCGGAATTCAACCCAGAGGCGGCTGTCGGTGGAGACGATGGGCTCGGGGAGTTTGCCCCCGCAGAAGCGGCCTGCACAGGCGGTGCAGACAGAGGGGCAGTGAGGCCCGAGCAAGTCCCTCTCCCTTCCTGCATCAGAGCTGCACCTCCAGGAAGCCCTTCTTTGGGGGACTCGGGGGCTCTGACCCTGGTCTGCACTTGACATACATTCCCAAGGCCACTGACCCCCAGTCCAAGGTCCAGCTTGGCCTTGAAGCGCCAGAGACCAGTCTAGAAGGTTTCATGCACTTGAGAAAAAAGATACGACTGTTTCTGGGAGGAAACGTGACTCCTCGCAATAACCAGCTGTACCTGCACTTCATTTACTTCTTAAAAAGAACATCACCATCGTTACTTGTCTTTGCTGATTTGCTCTCCACGCAAGCAAGTAATAACTAAAAGCAAACACAGTGTTCTTTGTACATTACAAAATGTTTTCATTTGCTCAAATGCAGGGGATACCACGGGACCCCAAATAAATCCCAGAATCCAGGGACAGGGTCAGAAAATGTCCCCTTTGAAACAAAACCCAACAAGAATCCACGTAAGTGGGTAAGGCTGGCCATCGGTAGAATTCTTTGTAGTAAAGAATTGACTGGGGATGATTTGTGTGTTCCTAATAAGATGCGTGTTTCCCAACTTTCAGCAACGGACGGAGGGTGCTGCCCTAGGAATGTAAGTTATGAAAAAGAAACTGCAATCTTGGAAACGCTGACACTTCTGCAGTAGGAAGTGTCGTAGACAGCAGCTTTGAGTGACTAATAGGAAAAATTCCAATATCAGAAACTGGCGGGAGAAAAGAGATGGTTAGCAAGGATCTGTAGCCTGCTTCAGGCTCAGACTATGGGACAAAAGTTCTTTGTTTTTTTTTTTTTTTTGGTGGGGGGGTAGGTAATTAGGTTTATTTATTTTTTTAATGGAGTTACAGGGGACTGAACCCAGGACCTTGTGTATGCTAGGCACGAACTCTACCACTGAGCTATACCTTAACACCCCACCTCCCTTGACAAAAGTTCTAATGCTAATGAGTGGTCCTGGGCCACTTAGGATCATGTCTAGATTGGAGAAGAATTTAGCCCCTCAGGCCTGATGAACACCTCTCTTTGCTCTAACTCTATGTCCATTACAGCATCTTCTGTCTTGTGGTTCTGACCTCCCCCTCCATCTATCCCCCAACCAGACAAAGCATCCTGTGCAAACAAGTTTGGGCCACTGTGCCAGGTATGTAGCTCCCGGTCAGATCTTGCAGACAGAAAACAGAGCCCCTGAAACTGCCACGATGAGGAAGAGAGCCTGGAACCGTGGGGATGAGCCTGTTCAACTCCCTCTGTATACTCCCCAACCGGTACACTGAGAGCCCCCTTCCAAGGGAGGCCTGGAAGCCCGCACCGAGGACCCTGCAGTCCTGATCGGGAAAAGGACTTGCCCAAAGTCACACAGTCAGTGATGGAGCCGGCAGCACTGACTACACCGGGAAGCCTGGTGTTCGTGCCAGGGTGCCGCCCGTGGCCAAGTGCAGGATGAAGGGAGTGTGATGTGAGTAGTTCTAAGAAGGAATCAGCTGTTGGAGGAGGCACAGGTGGGCTAGCCGTTACCTCGGAGGGGCGCTTTCCTCCAGAAGCCGTCTCGGACCTCCACGTAGTCGTACCAGCACAGACGGCTGCGGTACAGGTCCATGGATGTGAAGTTCAGAATGATCTGGGGTAATGGGGGAGGAAGAAGGTTATGCTGTTGCCCATACCCCTCTGGCCTTGCCCACCAGCCCTATGACTGCTGCCTGCCTTGCAAGGTGGTTTGCCACGGATAATAAATAGTTAAGGGTTCCAAAAAGGAGCTCCTGGCCCAGATATGGCACCCCCCGCCGCCGCCGCCCCAGCCATCTGCCAGTTCTAGCCAGCATTCTTCCCAGATATCCTGAGCCAGGCCTCACTTAAAATGCACAGCCTCGATGAATGTTTGCGACCCCAGGGTCTCGTTTTACTGATCTCCTTGGTAAAGGGCCGTTGCTTAGGGTTAAACAAACCCAGCTCTCCCCATGGTCAACTTAAATAATATAAATTACAGCATCTGTAGAGGAGAGAGGTCTCCTTGGTGATAGGAAGGGCCCAGGGCAGCATGTGGGTCCTGGGGGGTCTGAATGGGAACGAAGGGTCCAGAGAGGAAAGGCAGAGGGAGGCAGGGCTGAGTCACCCATCATCACATATTTACTGAATGCTGATCCTGGGCAGGGTCGTGCTAACTGCTGAAGGGAGTACCAGGTCTGGATGCCTCCCGTGAATGATTTTAAGATATGTCCCTGTCAAGGGGCTTAGGAACTAGAAGAATAAGACGTAAGTATGAAAAGACTCCAATCACACAGGCCTAGGTTTGACTCTCACCTCTGCATTTCCTGCTGTGAGTCCCTGGGTAAATCATACAACCTCAGCTATCTGGTGCATAAAATGAGGAAAGAGCATGTCACCCTGACACTGCACTCCATACGTACAGGTAGTGCCCTAAGCACTTCCCGTGCATGAACTCATTTTAGCCCCCAAACCCATCAAACGCTCACCCAATCTGGGAGGAACGTTTGACACCTTGCGAAGTACCAGTCTCCCCAGCTGGTGGGCATATTAGCAGGTAGAGGAGCAGACGTGCTAGGAGGGCAGCTGCTTCCTGAGTAGTTTCCAGAGTGAGCCCTGAAGCCCAGCAAGCAGGGACTCCAGACAACGGCCCCCCGCCTGCAAGCGGCGTGCAGCGGACACACGATGGCCCACCTGTTAGGTGCTAGCTGGGTGCCCTGCTGGAGTAGAAAGGGGCAAAGAGGGTCTGTCTCCCCCCTGGCTCACTGCAGAGCTAGAGGCCAACAGAGTGGAGGTCAGAATGAAAAGGACCCCACAGCGGGTGCTGGCGGTTGTGGTCTGCAGCCTGGGTCAATGCTGTGACTGGTCAAGGAAGAGCTTCTGGCTCACGGCCGCTCTCTGACACCGACCCTGTCAGAATGCTTGGTGATTTCAATAACCACCCACACGATCCTTCCCATTTCCTGGCTTCTCCGTTCCCTGACCTCTCCCACCCTCCCCCTGCCCCTTCTTGGCCACCCATCATGCCCTGGACCTTGTTATCATCCATCATCTTAAGTCCAAGGACCACGCTTTCCATCCACATGCCCCAGTCTTTCCCTGCTCACCCTCTCTGTACACAGAGCTCAACAGTCCTTTCCAATTCTCTACAACCTTCAAGCTACCGCGAATTTCCACTGCCCTGCCACCGCCATGTACTCACATCTCTCCTGACCTAGCTTGGAACTCACGGTCCACTCTTCATCTTTTCTTCTGATTCATACATGAGTTTAAATGTGTTTATAGTTGGGGGGGGTGTGCTTTCATTAACTGTAGCACCCTCAGCTGTAAGCAAGTGAGAGCACGTTTTGAAAAGTATGCTACGTTACTCTTGATGATTATTAATCAGGGAAGGAGGAGGAAGGGCGTTATTATTATTATCATAAAAATACAAGTCCTGGCATTTTGCAAAACTGAAGTTGAAAATCTATTCTAGCTCTTAAAGCCCGTGTCTTATTACACAATGTTTCATCTTTTTAGAAAATGACCAACTATGATCACAGAGGAAGTTTAATTCACTATGGGATCCTCAGTGTACAGTCACGTAATAGTTGCTTACCAAATATCTCCTGAATAGAATTTTGCTTTTAGGAATTCATTCTACAGCTACACTTGCCCAAGTTGTATAAAGATGTAAGTTTCAGGGTATCTATTCTGGTAATCATGAAAGCTTGGAAAAACCGAGCATCCACCAAGAGACCTGCAGGGAATGATTAAATAATTAAATTAAGGGAAATCAAGATGATGGGATAAGTAGCTACAAAAATGACTAAGGGAGATCTATATGTGCTGACATGGAATGATGACCATAATTTATTGCTGTGAAAGGCAAGTTACAGAAGACCACACACATACACACACACGTGCATGCACGCATGCACACGCATACCTAGAAGGGTCTGGAGAGACCTAGCAAGCGTTACCAATGCTCAGGCTCCTCTGAGGAGTGGGATTTGGAAGACAACCAGGGGGAGAGCATTCCCTTTTTACCTTACGCATTTCCATATTGCTCAGAATTTTTACAACATGCATATGCTATCTTTCTATCTAACAAACAACAAAAATATCTTTTAAAGAGTGGCTGGATGGAGGAAGGAAAGCAGAGTGCTGAGAGAGGGCTCCCTTGTTCCTAAACTTGCACCCTTAACCCCCCTTAACTCCGTGTGGCCTCCCTGGGCCTGCCAATCAATTCTGCTCAGCAGCTGTGCTCAAAACAGCAGCAACTTTCCCTTCCTCCTGGAAAACAACCCTGGCTCTGTCCAGAGAGGATGAATCCAGGCCCCTTGAAGAAGAAACCACGCCCACAGGGTCCACCCGAGACCTCCCAATGGGCAAGAGGAAGCAGAGGTCAGCCTCACGCGGGAGGAAGAGACCTGTGCTGGCGGTCGGGGCATCCTACAGGGAGGCCCAGCCGTGGCTATACTGAGACCGGAGGTGTCTAATTAAGAGTTGTAACAACTTCTGTCGTGTGGAAGCAGCTGTGCTCTGGTGGCAGCGGCATTGCCCTTTGCCAAGGAAAACCCGGCCAGTTCCGCCTCTTCCTGGCTGGTGACTCCCGCCCGTGGCTTGACTTTATGCCTCAGTGTTTTTGTCTGAAAAATGACCTTAACGACACCACTCGGGAAGTCGGGGGTCAATGAGATACGGGGTGTGGGGTCCCCAGGTGCGGCCTGTGTGGGAAGTATTCCATGCTTGTTGGGTGCTCTCAGGGAGGAGGTGGGAGAAGAAGCTGAGCCTCGGGGACCCACTATCTGGCTTCAGTCTGCATGATCTTAGGCTCATCATTTAACTCCTCTGGGCCTCCTCTTCCTTGTTTGTAAGATGGTGCTAGTACCTGCCTGATGGGACTTAGGGGAATTAAATTAATGCATGTAAAGTCGACAACATTGTCTGTCACCGGTGTCACACATACATGTCACTCATCCATACAACGGTGTCCGCCACTCATAAATGTTAATTTCATTCCTGGAGTTGAGTTTGCTCAGATGGTTTGATATTTGGTTCACATGATGGTCCAGACCAGAACCCAGGAGGCAGATGGGGCTGACCCGGGGAAGCTGACCAGCAGTTAACTCATTTACTAGATTGGGACCATAGCATGATAATAGCAGCTAACATTGCTCGAATCCCCACTATGTTCTAGGCAGGGCTCTGAGCGCTTTATGTACATTCACTTGTTTAATCCTCGTATCAACCCCACGAGGGAGGTACTATCACCAGGCCCATTTCACAGGTGGGGAAACAAAGGCACAGACAGAGTAAGCAGCTTCCCCAGGATCATACACCTCGGGAAGAGCACGGCTGGGAGCCACTCAGGCACTCTGGCTCTTAAACTTACGCCCTTAATCTCTGTTCCATGTGGCCCTCCTGGGCCTACCAATAATTTTGCCCAACAGCTGTGCCAAGGAGTGTCAACTTCCTCTCCATCCTCAAAGTCCCACGCCCTACAGAAGAAGGAATCAGGAGAGGGCCAAGCCCAGGCCTTGCAGAGGAGGGCGGGGAGGAGTCACCTCTGCCCAGCCTGGGGATGGGAGGTGGGGGTCAGGGAGGGCATTATAGAGGAAGCAGAATTTGGGTTGGACCTTGAAGAACAGGCAGATTATCAGAAGGCAGGGATGGGAATGAGAGTGGGACACTGCCAAATCCAAAAAACATGTTGAAGTTCTTATCTTCTTGGCTCCCCTGCAACATATGACTATGGTCTCCTAAAACCACTTCCCTGCTCATAAAGGAGTTGCCTTCATTGTTTGGGAAACATTGCAAATCCTCTTCAGGGCAGTTGCTAAGTACATGCGGTGTAAGGGCTTGGGGATCCTCAAAGAGGCCCTCCAAAGTGGGTCTTTCTCCTGTTTGACATCCCTCTGACTTGCATCATTGTGTAAGATAAGAGTGATGCATCACTTGCATTTCTGGCAATAAGCTGAGAACCGGAAGGCAAGTGAAAAACAACCTCTCAGCAGCCAAAAGAGATGTCAAAGTCCATCTGTTAACACAGGTGGATTTAAGGTTTACTGTTGAGAGAGTAGACTTTGGAGTCAGATAGTCCTCGAATTGAAGGCTGGCTCCACCGCTAGTCCCTCCGTAAACTTGGGCAGATCTGCTCACGCCCTTGGAGCCTGAATTCCCTCTTCTCTCCAGCAGGGATAACAGTGCCTACGTCACAAAACTGTTATGAGGAATAATGAGATCATGCCTGTAAGATGCCTGATACTTTGGCACAAAATTGTTCAGTAACAAAGAGTGGCCGTTCCAATTTTATGACGCCATCCTCTTCTGACTCCCCAGGCTTTCAATGTTCCCTGTCCCCCAGGGTTCCATCTTTGGTTTAGTTACAGCTCTGTGATTTCATCCAGGACCGTGGGTGGGTTTTACTTTTTGGATTTCAACAACCACGCATTGGTCATACTCCTGCCAATGGAACAGGAAAGAAAGTGATGCTCTACCCTACTCTGTGCTCCTCGGGGCCAGGGACTGTCTCATGCACCTGTCCATCCCCAGGGCCGGGCCAGTGCCTGGGGCTTTAGAATACACAGAGTACTGAAATCGCAGATTTTGAATCGTAATCCAGGTTCTACGAGATCTTGCGCAAGTCACTTAATTTTTCCAAGTTTGTTTTCTCACATGCAAAACGAGGCTAACAGTATAGCTCCCAGCCTATAATGTTGTGCTAACTAAGAGACATAACACATGAGGAATTTAACACACGCCTGGCCAGTCAAACGCCCGATAATCATTAGTTGTTGTTATTACTATTATTATCTGCAGTGTGATTTCCAAAGGCTGGAAACCCTCAGCAGAGGAGTGAAGGAATCCAGGGCAAGGTCACCACAAGACTGCAGAAAGGACTGCAGTTTTTAACTTAGATTCAGAACAAGAAGAACAAGGAAGGGGTGTGTTCACTTTTGAGGGAAGACGGTAGAAAGATAACCAGGATCACTCCACTCTCAGCAAAAGTCTGTTGTAAATGAGGATGAACTTCAAGGTACAAAAAAATAAAATGAGCGGAGTTGGGAAAGGACGCGGAAGCCCAAGAATATAGGAGAGGCAGTGAGTGCCTCTTTAAACTGGCTTTTGTCTCTAGGCTCAGAGATGACATCAGAGGACATTCAAATAACTTGCAGATGGGATCAGTGTCTGTAATCTTGAGAACTCGGAACAAAATCTTCCCCAGTTTTCAAAAGGGGCGTGTGTGTGCGCGTGCCTGTGCGTGTGTTGGGGGGGGGTTTGGAGTGAATTCTGAGAACAGCAAACCACTGAGTTGAATGTCAATCCCCAATTAAACAGATGGTCTGTGACCATTTAGAAAAGAAACATTTGATTACTAGAAGGCAGTTTGGGTTCACTTGCAACAAGGCATGTCAGACGAATCTCACTTCCTGTTTAAAATGAGTTTTACCAACTGATGTAACAGTGGATTTGTATCCGTAAGGAAATCCAGGCACATATTCTGCATTTATTAACCACTTCCTGTGCCAGGGATATAAAGATGACAAAGGCCTGGTCTCCAAGGCAGCTCACATTCTGGTCAATAAGGTGGTGACCTGTGGCTGGCTGGTAATGACATTCAGTGTAGTCATAGCTGGTGGCATGTCTCCACCCAAAGCCTGCGGATGACTGGGTCAACGTCAGTTCAGAGGGAGATCTTGGATCTGCTTTGAATCATGTCCTGTTCAATGTTTTGATCAAAGGCCAAGTTCAGAAGACCCAGAAGACATGCTTATCAAATGAGCTCATGACAGAGTGAGGATGGCTACCTGTTGGATGGTGGAATTCTGATTCAAAGTGATCTTGAGAGCTGTTGGAATGAGCAATGTGACCAGTAATAAAATCTAACCCAGCTCAAGGTTGCACTAGGACATTCAGTAACACGTTCCTATCAAGGGAAATAAAGCCTTAAAGCTGACTCTTCCGAGCAATAAAAATACGAAGGACATGGAAGGTCCAGAGGTGGGTGAGAGGTCCAGACTCCGCGTGGAAAGCCTGGGAATTGATCTGGGAAGTGTCTAGAAAATGCCTGGCATGTAGTAATTGCTATCCACGAGTTAGCCTTCATATGTAAAAGCTCCTCATCATCCTATAGGGTGAGTGGGTTTACGTTCCCCAGGTAGGTTCACTCACAGCCACGTGGACTAAGCCCTCCGAGGGGATGCTCAGTTACCTTCTCCCCAGGTGTGACTGAGATGCGCCATACACAGTGCATGTGGGCAGAGTAGCCGTTGGGGTACTCGGGGGAGGAGAAGTTGCCCGTGCTGTCTTGGAGGGTCTCTCCGCAGGCTGTCAAGGAAAGGAAATGACTGGGTTGCTGGCTGCAGGCACCCAACCCCCTTGCCCAAACTTTTGGCTTCCCCGCCCTGAGTCCTGGCATCTTTAGAGGGCAGGAGGATGGCTGAGGAGAGAAGGGAGTCTGTCCCTTTAAGATCCACCCTCTTCTCCTCTCCATTCTACCTGGTGCTGCAGGATGCCCTGTTGTCAAGGCTACATGGGTTCCAGAGTTGAGGTCAAGCTCCTTGAGGAGAGGGAGGATGTGGGGGGCTCACTCCCTGAGAACTGCTCTGTGCTCCTCGTTTTCTGCTCCTACTGCCCCTCACTCTCACAGACCCTCAGAAGGTCTCGGCGTCTCCCCACCTGATCCGAGCCCCAGTTTGGGTCTGTAACTTGAACAGTGCCCCTCCCAGGGTGCCCCTCCCCTGACATCAGGCAGCCTTGGCCTTTGCTAAGTCTCACAGCTTCAACCTTCTTGGCCCCTGGGCCCTGCCCTCCACCCAGCCCTGGCCCGTCCCTCCCAGCCCTGACCTGGACACTTGTAGAGCTTGCGAGCCTGGGCAATGTCCCCCTTGCTGAGCCGGGTCCTCTGGCCGATGGGAGGCTTCACCCCGTTCACCTCGTACTTGGGAACAATGGTGTCCAGGAAGATGCCCCTGAGGAGAAGAAGCCCAGCCTGGGTGAGAGTCTGATGGGAGGAGGGCGGCTCGCCTGTGTGCACCCAAGGTCACGACCCACCGGAGCCCAGACATTTCTCAGCAGGGTCAGGGACGGGTGGAGACATCTCACCCTGTCATTACACTGCCCACTGACTAGCAGCCACCCTGCTCCGTGGCAGCCACACCACAGGGCCTGGGGGAGTCCCAGGAACACTTTGGGAGGTCGGGGACATGGACCCAGGTGGCCCTGGGAACCCACTGGTGCTCTGGCTCAGTCTGGCCCAACTCCCAGCCCCAGAGAGCTGTGGACCCCTAGCCATTCACGCCTCCAGCCCCGCCTGGCCCTGCTTCTACGGCCTCCGGTGCTGATTCAGCCCCGACTACACTTTTCCCAGGACTACCCAGGGCCAAAGCTTTGCCCGGCTGGCACAGGCTGCTCCTGATGGCACCAGGGGCAAGGCCAAAGGGCAGGTTCCACTGTGGCCAGACCAGACCCTGGGGACAGCTCCACCAGCTCCTGATCCATCAGTGTCTCCTGTCCCTCCCAGTTCCCCATGAGGCTACAGCCTGGATGTTTCCATCTGGGAGGAGCAGAATGAAGGGGAAGCAGGCACCTCCCCAGGGCCCCTGACTCACACCCAGCTGGGTGGACCTCAGCAGGGGGTGGGGTGGGATGTGGTGGGAAATGTACAGGGGGTGGTCTGTGGGGGTGGGGTGGGATGACCTCACCACCCTTCCTTGGTCTCTGTTTCCTCAGGTCTGGAGGCAGGAAGAGTGGGTCTAGAAGGAGCAACTGAAGAGAGGGGGAGGGCCAGTGTCTGGGAGAGCAGAGAGAGAGGATGAGGACAGAGCCAGGCATGGGAAAGGCCAGGGGAGCCTGAGGAGGAGGAGGGGCCATTTCCCACACTCTTCTAGGGAGAAGCTAGGATAGGGAAGGCTGGGCCATCACCTCTGGGGGTTCTGGCTGTGATTCTGGGAATCTCAGCCCAGGATAAGAGCAGGTGTATATGAGCTTGTGGGCTGGGGGAGGGGGCTGGTCCAGGGCAGGAGCCAGACTTTGTGCAGATCAGCCTATTACAAAAGGGCAGACCCATTAGAAGAATGTGGCCCCTCTGGCTGACGTTTGAGGGAAAAGCACAGCTCCTTCAGGCTGACACACTTCTGGACCCACCGCACACCATGTGGCTGCAGAGCAGCTGGATTTCAGCCTCTGGGGCCAGATGTGCACAGTCCTAGGCAAAGGCCCTAGGCTCCCTGAGTCCCAGCCCTGCTATGGAGCCACTGAGGAAGAGGACAGCAGAGCAGACAGCAGCCACGGGTCCTCTGCTTGGGGGCCACAGCCACCCAGAGGCCTGCTCTGGTCCTCGCCGACTAGTCCAGCACGGCAGACTAGTGCAAAGCGGGAGACCTGCAGGGCCCATCTCTCACCTGGAGAACGTGTTCCGGGCATAGTGCATGATACTGTCAAAATCATAGGTCTCCCCCAGGGACTCCACCTCCTGGACCTCCATCTTCAGGAAGTTATACTCCTGCCCTGCAAGACCAGGAAAAGAGTGTGCGGGGTGGTGGGAGGGGGCAGACTGTGCAGGAGCCAGTGCTGCCTTTCCGAGGTGGGGAACAGGGTCCTTCCAGCACTTGAGAGGTGCCCCCCTGCCTGAGGGTCCGGGCAGCAGCGAAGGGAAGCCTTGGGGAGGAGTGGGTCTCTGGAAGTCTGTCCAGCAGAAGGGCAGGTGGGGATGAGGGCCTGCTGGAGGGAAGGCTCAAGGCAGGATGGGAAGGAGGCTCCCATTTCTAGAACCATGGAGAGATGAAAGCAGTGAAGAACGGAGGAGGCCTGGGGAGAGAGGGGGGAAGTAGGAAGGGAGGGAAGAAAGAGCAGAGCGAGGAGAAAGGAGATAGAAAACCCCCTTAGAGAACCGAAAAGGCAAAGAGCAGTGGGTAAAACTGAAGAGAGTCTGAGGTGGCGTGGGGGGTGGGCTGACCCCTCCCCAAGCCCCACCCCACAGGCCAGGGGGGTTCTGGCTGCTCCAGATGCCAGGACCTGGACCTGTCCCGGTCCCCCAACTGACAACTGATTCGCAGTCCCTGAGCTGCTACTGGCCCGGAGGAGATGCCTCAGGGGTGGGGTCTGGACCCTGGGTAGGGGTGTTACTACCCAGCTGGTTGGGACAAAATGCTGAGCTGACCAAAGGTGATGGCTTGAGGGAGCAGCTCCCACCCTGACCAGGGGCCCTGGAGGGGGAGCTGCACAGCGAGCCCAGGCAGGTGGAGATGTATACCTGGCTGGATGTTCTCACGGACGATGGAGACATGGCGGTCTCGGTCGGGCCGTGTGTGCTCATGCCAGAAGCCGATGACATGACCCAGCTCATGGACCACGATGCCGAACTTGTCACAGTTCTTGCCGATGGAGATGGCCTGGGGGCCCCCACCGCGGCGGCCCACGTAGGAGCAGCACCTGGAGGGCGGGGCCAGCTCAGGGGGGCGGTCCCGAGCTGGGGGAGTGCATCCACTCAGGGGCCGGGCGTGGCTGCCAGGGGGGCCAGGGAGCAAGGGGTGGGAGAGGGACCCGAGCGCTGGATGCTGGGGTCTGAGCCACATCTGGAGCAGCTCCTGGGGAGATGCCCCATGGCAGGAGGGGACAGATGACATAGGGCTGTGCCCAGATGGGACAGCTGCCATGCCCAGGACGGAACATGGGTTGGGGCGATGGCCGAGGGTGCAGCACCCAGGGGCCCCTGCTCACCCGCAGGGTCGATAGGTGAATACGATATAGCTGTCCTCATCAGTGCGCTCCAGGAAGGTGACACAGGTGTGCTTCTCCCAGTGCCTCATGGCCTGCCGGAAGACTGCCCTCTGGCTGCCTGCCAGGACAAAGGAGGCCAGGCTGTCACAGTGTCCATGTGGGCCCACGGCTAAAGATCAGCCACTCGGCAGACAGGCAGAAGTTACCACGCATGCATGAGGACAGGCTGCTCCCTGAGGCCCCTGACATTGTGCTCACCAGTGAAGTTTCCCCCAATGACAAAGGGGATGACCCCATCGGGCCACACCCGCTCTGGTCTGGATGTTGCTGCCCGCCGGCTCCGGGACCTGCCTCTCCGTCTCCCGTGGCTTTTCCTCTGAAGCTGCCCACTAGTGCTCTGGCAGCTGAGTATGGAAGAGTTTCCTGAAATTGAAGGAGGAAGGCACTGGTAAGGGAGGGAACGAAGGGCCGGACAGGGGAAACGAGTTACAACCAATGCGCATGATTTCGGGATTTTGCCCACTCAATAAAACTTGTTTCTAACCCCAAATCAATACCTTCAGCTCTTTCAAGGTCACTTGCTGCCACGCACAGAGCAGTGAAAAATGTGAGTCACCCAACGTGTGTGATCCCAGCTGAGCTTGGACAAGGCGACAGGCTGCCTTCTTGTTTCAGCTCATGCTGTAAATGTGTCTTTTTCACGATCTATTTAGTGCCGCTTTTTTTTTTTTTTTGCATTTTTGTGCTTTTTGTTGGTGATTTCACTGTTGAAAATGATTTTCCCCTCACCCTGCTGCAGTGCTGAAGTGTTGTCTAGTGTTCCTACCTGCAAGAGGGCTGGGATGGACCCTATGGAGACGACACCTATTAGATAAGCTTCGTTCAGGCACAAGTTACGGTGCTGTTGGCCATAAATTCAATGCTAACAAATCATAATACATTAAATAAGGTGTCTTTAAACAGAAACACACACAGGACAGGGTTACGTATTGATGAGTTGATGAAACGTTGTGACCAGAGGCTTGCAGGAACCTAACCTCGCATTTCTCCTAGGAGCAATGGTTTAGAATTGGCTAATTCAGTGTTGGCAGTGACTTTATGGAATAACTATAAGGTTATTCTGTAACTCTACTCATAGCCACCACAGACAGTGAGAATTGACAGTAAGTGAAAAAGAACTGCGGTGTACTCATTTCCCCAGCTTTGCAGGGGACCCGAGACTAGGAAACATTCCCTTCTCAGCTAATAAAGCTTCATACTTGTGGAGCATACAGAACTTGATGTTTTCCTGATGTATTCCCAAACGTACGTCCTCAGTTAACACAGTAGCTCTCTGGGTGGACTGGGTGAGTGTCACTATGTTTGACAGACGAGGAAACCAAGCCAAAAGATTGGCTCAAAGTCACATGGGGGGTTAGTGGCAGTCACAGATGATCCAACATCTCTATTCTGCTTTCCCCTTGTCCCATGTCTGCTAGTCACCACCAAGGTCAAATAAGCCTTGCTAGTTACCAGGTCACCAGGTCACCCTCTAATGCCAGCTGCTCTCTGGGGTAGTTTGACCTTTACTCCATGGGCTGCCCATGCCAGCATCCTCCCTCATGCTGGACAGGACAACTGTCTGGTCCCATCAGCATGTGTCCCAGGTGAGAATCCCCCCAACTTTGGCAATGGGAGAGCTACCTGTGGGCAGGACCACGTTCCAGAGCAGTGAGAAGGCTGGACAGAACTGGGCCAGCCCAGGCCCTCATCCCTCCCATTCCCTCACCCATTCTCAAGTGCCAGGCCAGGCTGTGAGGCACTTGGACCCATCGCTGACCTTGAAGAGCTTTGAGTCCAGCTGGGGAGATAGACATAAACAATTGCAATGTGGTTTGACGATGGAGATGCTAATGGCGTAAGTCCAGAGTAAAGACAGAACAGCAAACAGAGGCACCGTCATGACTGGGAGATGACCAGGGAAGATCTCACATGAGAATCTCTTGAGATGGGCCTTGAAGGATGTGTAGAAGCTTGCAAAGTGCGAGCAGAAGGGGAAGCCAGGAGGGATGGTAGTGTTGAGTGAAGAGCCTTGGATTTGGAGTGAGAAGGCTGGATTCCTGTCCCAGGTCTGCCACTGACTAGCTTTATGATTTTGAGCAAGTCGCATTACCTCTGTGCATCTTAGCTTCTGTATAGGCAGTCCCTGACTTCTCATAGTTCGACTGCAGATTTTGGGGGGGTGGGTGGAGGAGGTAATTAGGTAGGTAGGTAGGTTTGTTTGTTTGTTTACCTATCTACGTGTTTATTTATTCAGAAGAGGTACTGGGGAATGAACCCAGGACTTTGTGCATGCTAAGCACACACTCTACCACTGAGCTATACCCTCTCCCCTCAACTGCCAATTTTTCCGACTTTATGATGGTATTAAAGTGATACACACTCAGTAGAAACCGCACGTTGAGTTTTGATCTTTTTGAGCTAGTGAGACGCAGTATGACCCTCTCTCAAGATGCTGGGCTGAGGTAGACAGTGGCAGCTTCCAGTCAGCCAGGCCATCACCGGGGTGAACAACTGGTACACTTACAACCATTCTGTACCCAGATGACTATTCTGTTTTTCACTTTCAGTACAGTATTTAATAAGTTACATGAGAGATTCATCATTTTATTATAAAATAGGCTTTCTGTTAGGTGATTTTGCCCTAGAGTGGACTAATGTGAGTGCTCTGAGCACCTTTAAGGTAGGTTAGGCTGAGCTATGATGTTCAGTAGGTTAGGTATATCAGATGCATTTTTGACTTAAGATATTTTCAACTTACAATAGGTTTATCAGGTAACCAACCCCATCATAAGCTGAGGAAGAGCTGTATCTGTAAAGCAGGAGTTGTCCTGACCTATCTTTGAAGGTGGCTGGGGACAGTCAAGTTAGATAATGCTTTTGAAAGTACTTTGTAAACTGCATGCAAAAAGAATGTGCAGCTCCCAGGGACGTCTGCACTTACTATTGCTCAGGGGAAGGGATAAAGGTATCCCAAGGGAAGACAGGCTCTTATGCTGGGTTCAAGCTCGTGGCCTCTGTCCTGGGAAGGCCTGGCTGGGAACAGGGAGGTTCCTTGTCGCTCCGATTCTGGGACAGAGGAGGGCCGGCCTGTACTGAATGTACCTGCAGCTTTGATGGAAGACCTGGGGGTTGCACACTGTCTGAGATCCGCAGCCTGGCGCACCTGGAAAGCCCTCAAGTCCTCCTCGTCCAGGGCGATGTCCCCAAGGAAGGCAGCTGGAGAGAGACAGTGGGGCGAGTTAGTCCCCCTACCCAGCACTGACAGCGCGACCCCGTGGGCACAGCACCTGGCCCCTACAGCAACTGACAAAGGAGAAGGGCAGTGGCGGACTTTGAGGCTCTCTGGGGAGACTCATGCTCATTTTTCAGGTGGAATCCCAGCAAAGCTGATGCCTAGCCCCCACTAGACTGTTAGGTCCTCAAAGACGCGGTCATGGCCTTTACTCCCACATTCCTTAGCAAACGTTTAGTAAGCATCTTACTGCGGGCCAGGTGCTACTCCAGGAATTAGCAAGAAAGGATAGGTCCTTGCTTCCAGGAAGCTGACCTTCAGCGATACACAGTTAAATGTGGAGGTCTCGAGAATTCCAGGAAGGGATGGGTGCTACCAGGAAAATAAAAGGGGGTGAGAGCATAGGGTGTCTACTTTGTGGGTCCATAGCCTTGGCATGGTGCTGAGCGTGTGACGTGCACTCAACAAATGCCATTTCAATTACATGGAGGAGAGGATCTGAATACAAACGGGAGCAGACTGGAGTGTTAGGGAAGCCAGGACACCTAAAGGGCTTGGAGGAAGATGCTTAACAGTCCTCATAGGATTCCTATTCTGAGTCTCAGGGTCTCCGCTCTAGAGGAAAAAGGGCCTGAGAGAAAACAGGCCGCCTAATAGGCCATTTTGACTTCTGGGGGGAGAAGTTTCTGGAGAGATGGGCTAAATAGTCTATCTGTTTTTTGAGAAATGGAGGAGGCCATAGAGCTGAGCGCTTTGGAAGGAGCTCAGATGCCCGCTTCATGCTGGGCTGCGGTGAGGGAGGTGGGAGGCTGAGCGGGGATTGGAGATGGAGCAGAGATCAGCCTCCCCGCAGCTCCACTCATGGCGACATCTGCTTCTCATCCCGAGTGCTGCACAGGCCTGGAGGGCAGCGTTACACAAATTGTTTTAACCTTGGGGCCTTGCACACAGGTTTCCCCTCCCCAGATGGCCCACCGGGTGGACACACAAACACACACACACACCTACTCATCACACACAGAATCGGACACATGGGTCACTGTTCCTGCAGACACACGGTGACATCCACACCCATGCCATCAAGCACAGAGCTCTGCAAAGTCCCAGCGACACCCCTGCACACACAAGCAGCACCCAAGCCGGAAGCCTCTTAGTAACATTTGTTCAAGTGAAGTTAACACGTCGATATTCTTCGGGCTGACAAACACACACTCCTCGCCAGATGTGACCTGGAGCGGGCTGGGCAGAATGTGGGAGTGACTTTAGCAGTTATCTAGGCCAACTTTCCATTTTACAGATGTGGAAAGTGAGGCCCAGAAGGGCAAGGATTTGACTGAGACCACGCGGCTAGTCACTACAGAGGCTGGATTTATGACTCAGGCCTCCTGATTCCCAGTCCAGTGCTCAACGCACTCGTTCATCAGCTGGTAAAACCCGTATTGAATATACACACACACAAAAATAGATTTGCACTCAGGTACACACATTCACAAAAAAATACACACCCCATCCCAGACAGTCCCCAAAAACACATGTGCAGGAGCTCCAACACACACAAACCCACTGCAGGTTCTAAACCCATTCAGTCGGCAACAGCAGCAGTAATGACACCTTAAGTAAATGTCTGCTGAAATTAACATGGTGCTTTCCAGTTGACAAAGTGCTTTCATATTAATGAATTCATGAACCCTGACCCACCAGGGACATGCCCATTAAGCGACATTCCAACCATGCACTTGCCTAGGAGTGCCCCATTACAAACTCTTTGAGAGACAACCTAGTGGCTAGATTCAAGCCCACCTCCCTGACTTGAGAGATCAGAACACTTGGATGTGAGATGGGAAATGACTTGGCCAAGGTAACCAGCTGGTAAGTGGCCCAGAATTTCTTCCTCTACACGGGAAAGATTCTCTTACTGAAAACATCACCCGTGGTGGCCTTGGCTCAGCAGCTGATGGGACAGCAATACAGGGTGCTTCTTAGCTGACACGCAAGGGTGGCCTTAGTAAGGATATGGGATGAGAGGTACCCCCAGCGGGGGTGGTGGTGGGTCCCATGTGCCAATGTCCACACAGGCACTCATGTGCCACCTGAATGTTCCCACATTTCTGTTCACCTTGTACCTTCACACTGACAATGCACTCCAAGTTCACGCAGCCACACCTGCAGGCATCACTGTGTTCATATGTGGCTGGACGTTTATTTAGACTCATCTTTGGACAGAGCAGCAAAGAGCAAGGTCTTTGGAGTCAGGTAGACCTGTCTTTGAATCCCAGCTTACCTACTTCTGGCTGAAAAGGCATATAAACTTCTAAACCTCAATTTTCTCGTCCTTAAAAAAAGAGCTAATAAAAGACTGTCTCCTAGGATTACTGTGGGAAATAAGGCATGTAAATAAAGCATCTAGAACAGAGCCTGGAGCATAGTTAGCACCCACTAAATGGCCACTGTTAATATTATCTCAATAATAACCTGTAATCTCAAGTTCAGCTCTCTACTTCCAAGGGCGTTCTGTTTCACCCACCCTGGCCTCCGGGCCGAGTGAAGCCTCCAAGTGCTCAGATGCAGAGCCTCAGATTCCAAGCACAGAGGCCACAGAACTGTGCTGGCCTGCAGGACCAGGGCAGCGTGGAGGGCAGGGCCAGTGGAAGGCGGGACAGGCCCTGGGCTAGCCATGGAGCTCACTGCGGTGGGGATGTCATGACTGAAGAATGCGTGGGAACGGATTGGGGGTGAGGAGAAACAGGGTGGGCAGGAGAGCCCTCTGGCCAGGAGCTGGGCCTGAAGGTCCTGTCCATTTGGGATTCCCTCCCGGAAAGCTAGGGAATCTGGATGCTGGAGAGTCCAGGATGCCCCTCCTTACCCGGAAGGAAGCCCAGGGTCAGGGTCAGGGTCAGGGTCAGGATAGTAGTTATTTTCAATGCAGGATCAAAAGTGTTTGTTTTGTTTTCTGACTATAAACCAGCCAGAAATACTCATGGCTGCTCCATAGCCAAGCTCCCCAAGCAGGAGAGAAAAAGAATGAGCTGCACCCCATGTACCCATTTTTCAGGTCAGTCTCTTGACTCCAGAGTCTCCTCCCCTTTTGGGAGGAGGGAGAGGAACCTGGATGACGGGATGGAACCCCGACACCATATGTACCAGGGACATGCATTTCCCATCACATAGCTACAAGCCTCTCGCTGCGGGGGACACACTTAAGCTCCTGGAGGTTTTTGCGTGTAGTCACAGGTACACATGTATGCCCTGGTGCACACTTGCTGGCACTCAGGTGTACCCACACGCACAGCTGAACAGACTCGCCCACAAAGCAGGAGCGTACCCACAAATGTGCAAGAGCACACCCTTGACTGCTTCCCTGCGAAAGCCCTAGTGTTTTCAAACACGAAGAACTGCAAGGGCGCACCCCATTTCACAGGCCACACCCCCGAAGGAGAAGGGCGCCTTTGGAAGCGGAGAGGGGAGAAAAAGAGAGAGGGAGAGAGAAATCAGCTGATGCCGCTGGATAGCCTTAGGATAGTCCTTAGTGGCCTGAGAAGTGATGCATTCCGCTCCCTCCCCCAATACCTCGTCCCCAAATCTCTGGAGAAACTAGAATCTTTGAGAGTTCCTTCTTCCGGGGGAGTCTCATTGGTCCCCCTCCCTCTGGAGCCCAGGAAGATTGGGAGACTTTTCCCCCTCCCTTGGGGCACCTAAAAGAGAAGGTGAGTCAGGGAGCAGGGTAGAGGTGGGTGGGTGACTCATTCAGAGTGTCTGGAGGGGGAGTGTGGTCTGGCAAGAGAAGGAATTACTTCTCAACTTCCAGAGCCTACAACCTACTCCTCTGAGGCCCCCTGAAGCCCAAACCTGGGCTCCAAAGCCCCTGGGATGAGGATGCTGACAAGGGCTGGTGAGCTACGGGCCCACTTCACCTCCTAAAAGCGGGCCTCTGAGCTGCTACCTGAGGCTGAAGTGAGGTCCTCACTGGCTCAGGAACAGTCTCTGTGAGCTTCTCTGCTGATGGGAGCACCTGTGTCCCAATTCCCATCGCCAAGGTCTCTCCCAGAGCCCTGAAGGTCACTATCAAGTCACCTGGGGCAGCCAAATGGAGTGGGGAATCTTGGGGAAGCATCCTCTTGGTGGTCTGGCATCCCCCATGTACAAGAAATCAGGGCTGACTTGCAATCTCCCTCGGGGGGGGGGGGGCTTGGTGGAACCAGCTCAGAGCCCACACAGGCCAGCTTGGCTTCCTGCCCATTGTTCTGCTCTTGCCCAGAAGATCTGAACCTCTGGGCGTCAAGGGTCTCCATTCTGTCCTTACTGCAACAGTAACCATAACTCTCGACAGTGACACCAAGAGGTGACCTCAAATGAAGAAGCCTGGCTCTCCTGAGAGATCACAGGTGAGCCAGGGTGTAATGGGGCTTTCATCCTTGGTCCTCTAGAGCCTGGGGACCTAAGGCCTGAGGGTGTCAGTGTGGGGTCTTACGGAGTCAGGACAGAGGGAGGCAGGGCTGTACCAGTCACACCCAGCAGAGAGGCCTGGTCTGACCTTGGCCTTGACAGGCTCTTGGGCCCTCTTCGCTACCCCCAGGCCTGGCCCAGCTCCCCACGAGCCTCGCTCACCCTCCTGGAGAACTTTCTCCAGAGTCTGTATTTGAAGTTCCAACTCAGCTAGCCCCACCCTAGCATGAAATCTGAAACTAGGGAATAGAGCCCTCAGCCTCCTGCTGCTCCAAAAATTGAAAATCGCTCCAATTTCCAACTAGCAGTGAAATACATAGATTGGCTTCCGACCTATCCTTTAAGGCCTTGCCCCAGCCTTCCTCCTGCACGAAGTCCTCCCAAGCCTGCTGTGATCGCTGCTTCTCTGCCACCACCACCACTAGGGCTGCAGAGGGCAGACAGGCTCCTTGAGACTTAAGGGAGCCTTCCCTCCAAGGTGGCACATAACATACCTTGGTTTGTGCAGTTGGCTACATCCGCATACGTTTTGTGCCCTTTCTGGACTGAGGGCAGGGAGAAGAACTTACAATTCTCCGTATCTCCCCAAACACCAAGCCCAGGGCCTGGCATCTCTAGGCACTCAGTAAATATAGATCAAGTGAATGAAGGACAGGGTCAGGGAGATACTCCCTTTTCCTGAAAACCTAGCCTATTCCCTCAAAAAAGAAAAAAAAAAATGAAGCGCGTGAGGCACAGAAAACGGGGTAGGCCACCAACATTTATTTAGTGCTTATTGAGTGTTAAGCTCTAATACGCATTTTATTTATGTTCTCACAACTCAATCCCTACCACCAACTCTACAGGGAAACGTATTAGCAGTTCCATTTTACAGGTGAGAAAAGCAATGTTCAGATACAGTAATTAACATTCCCAAGATGCTACGGCTAATGAGTGGTGGGTCCAGGATTGAGAGCTAGGACCGTCTCCCTCCAAAGCCCACGCTCTGTCCACTCAGGCTCATGTCCACCCCAAGCCCATGAGAAAGATGGCAGCTAACGTCCGGTTTCCTCACAACCCAGCAGGGGTGGAGGAGGAAGGGCTGGGGGGATTGGCTTCTCCTCCTCCCACTGGAAAGTCCCCCACTGCTGCAGTTTGCTGTGATCTAGCCACCCAAAGAGGGGTTCCTGGGTCAGGACCAGAGCAACCTGCCCCCAACCCCCTGTGCCCCCAACTCCAGGCACTGTGCCACTGTCCCTGGCTCTGGCTATTTGGAGACAGTCTGAAGTCAGAGGCAAGAACTTGAAGAAAGGTTCTGATATCTTATGCCCTGTGTGTTCTCATGTCCCAGGCAGCCAGTTCAGGGTCATCCAATCAGGCAAACGGCTGGAGTGCATGACCATCTGGTCACTCTAGGGGCAGGACCGCTCTGGGCCCAGTAGGAATGAAGGGGTTACACAGGGTCTTCAAGGACAAAGAACACACACACATATACACCCAGGGCCCTGACCTGGGCTAATTGGCCTCCAGGGTCTGTGGATGGAGAGAGCTGATACAGAGTATCTGAGTGCCCCTAGTTCTCCCTTTCCACCACATCTTGGCCTCGGTAGGGGCCTCTTCTAGCACACAAGGGCAGAAGTAAATCCCCCTCCTAGGCTGGCTTCTCTGACTTTGACAGCTGTCTCCGTGGTCTCAGAAAGCTGCTGCTGCTGGTGAGGAATATGCATCCCCAGGGAGCATGATCTCAGAGGATCCCTTGAAAAACTTTCTTCTTCCACTTGGGCTGGGTGGGGGCCTCAGCAGACCTGCTCTTTGGAGAGGTAGGCCTCCCTGAACCCAGCCAGACAGATGTGCAGACTCAGGGAAGCCCAGACAGAAAGGCTGGAAAACACCAGTGTGCTGGAGCCCAGGATGGGGGAGAAGGGAAAAGTGTGAGCGCGCGCGCGCGCGCACACACACACACACACACACACACACACACACAGAGGAGTTTGGCCCAAAAAGTTTCCAGTAGGAGGAAAAGCCTCCTTGGCCGCAGGTTTCTCCCGGGACCGGGACCGGGACCGGGACCGGGACCGGGACCGGGACCGAGGAGGAATTCTCTGGGAAAGACCATAGGCAGTCGCAGCAGCTCCCACTAACAGCGGCAAAACTTCAGTTCCTATAATTCCTCCAAACTTCCACTCCCTCTCTTCCTCTTTCTTTTGTTCCCCACTGCATTGCCAACCAGGCAGCTCCCGGCTTCCCACACCGGACTGTCCTCCCCCAACCCCGAACTCTCGGCAGCCCGCGCCTCCCTCCCGGCCGGGCCCGCCCGCCCGCGCCGGGCCCTGGCGCCCCGGGGCCGGCCGGCGGGGTAGGGGGCGCCTACCCGCCTTGCAGGGGTCTTTGTAATTGAGGGGCTCCGCGTCGTCCTCCTCCCCCAGGTCATAGGTGTAGTCGGCCAAGTCGAGCGGCCGGCCCGGGCGCGCGAGCAGCAGCAGCAGCCAGAGCAGCAGCGGCAGCGGCGGGCGGGCCACGCCGGGCATGCTGGCGGGCGCGGCGGGCGCGGCGGCGGGCGCGGTGGCGGTGGCGGCGGCGGCGGCGGCGGCAGCGGCGGCGGCGGCGGGTCGCGCCCGGACGCGGGAGCGGGCGAGAGGGGAAGCGGAGGACTGGCGGCGAGGGGAGGGCGCTCCCGGCCGCCCGCTCTCCCCCCGCGCTCTCCCTACCTCTCCCCCTTCCCTCTCCGCGCCCTCCCTCCTTCCTGTCTCCCGCCCCCTCTCCGGCCCGGCTTCTCCGCTCTCCCTTCCCTTCTTTCCGTCTCTTTCCTTCTCTCCCTCCCTCCCTCTCCCCCTCGTTAGGGAAATGAGCTCGCTGGAGGGCGGGTTTTCGCCGGGAGCTCGGCCCCCCTCGGGGCCGGGACCGTGCTCGGCCGGGCCGGGACGCGCGCCAGCCGGAGGCGGGGAGGGCGCGGAGCCGGCCGGCCGGGAGGGGGCTCCGGCGGCGCGGGGCGCGCGACGGCGGGGCCGGGGAGGGGGCCGCCGGGCCCCGGGGGTTCCCGCCCGAGCCCCATCCCGGGCCGCGGGGCACGCCTTCGGGTCGATCGCGCCGCCTCCGCCTCGCTCGACCCCTTGGTCTCGGACCGCGTCTCGCAGACCCGCCTGCGTCTCCCTGTCCCCCTTTCTCGGACCCTCGCTCTCTCCCACCTCTGTCCCTGTCCCTCTAGTTCTGTCCTGTCTCTCGCCGGCTCTGTCTCGCTGCCTCCCTCGGGAGACGCCACTGGAGGGCGCCTAAAGCCCGTGGATTGCTCCCCAGTCCCTCGCCCCCATCACCCTGGGACGGGGGAGAACAGGAAATAACCGCTTTGCGCCCTCAAGGCCCTACCCTACCCCTAGCTGGCCCCCACCAGGAGGACGACTGAGGGGAGGATAAAGGAGGTACACCCCTCGTTTTTCAGTCAGGCTGCTTTATTCTCTAGTGGTAGGAGCCCCCTGCCCCCTAGGCGCTGCTTCTCTGCCCACCTCTCCCCACAGCTCCCATTTCTCCAGGGCCAGTCCCAGTGGTGTCCGCAGGAGCGGCTTCCTGCCTGTCTCCGAAAGACCCATTGCTCTTGGATCTTTGCTGTCCCCTTGGGGCTTCCTGAGGCTCTGTGAAGCAAAGGAACACTGTTTATGTGAGAGAGAAGGACTGGGGGGCTGCCTGTGAACCTTCCCTCGCCTGAGCACTGGAGGTGACCCGGCCTCAGTGGATCCCCCAGTGCCTGGTCAGGTGACACAGCAAGATGGCCTAAACAGTTCTGGGCCAGTGCTGCTCCAGTGCCCTGGAGGTCATGCCTGCTCACCTGATAGGTGCTAGATGTAGTAGAGGGGCACCTCGCCACACAGGGTGCTCACAGTGCTGCCCAGGAAAGCCAGGTCCCTGGAGGATGCCAAGCCAGCATCATGACTCTCCTCCTGGCCCACCTTGGAGGTAGGCACTGAGGGCTTGGCCTGGAAAGAACACCTTATTGGAGCCTGGGAACTGAGTTTGTCTCACCTTGTTTGTGGGACCTCAGGTATGCTAGGCAATCTCTCTGAGTAAAGGGGCTACGTTGGAGTCAGAAGCCCCCAGGGGGTGTATGGGCGCAGCTGAAGCCAGTGGCTTGGCTGTGGGGTAGGGCTGGGGAACAGGTGGGGACAGTTTGGTGCAGGGAGTCTAGGGAGGGCATTCACCTGGCAGTCCAGAAGGCGCAGCGCTTTACAGGTAACAAAGAGCCATCATCTCAAATGCTCCTCCCAGCAGCCCTAGAAGGGTGACAGCCCACTCCTTCTTACCCACACACCCACCTGAAAGTTCTGCAATTTTCTGGTGAGAGCCTCCAGACTTGGGATGCTCTGCGGAGCCATCTTCATGATGTAGCAGCAGGTTCCCGGGGCCGGCTTGTAGGCAATCAGGAGCTAGGCACGGGAACCCCAGAGCAGGTTCAGGAAGGTGCAGCCTAGCTCACTCCCAAACCCTGGTCCTTGGCCATCTCCCTCTAGGCTGGGCCCTGGAGAGAGTCATACTGCAATCTGGGGCTCAGGCACCCCCAGGGGAGGCAAAAGCACTGAGGGGTGGGGAGAGATGGATGTGTCTGTGTGGCACAGCTGGGTGAGTCTTGCCATTGGTCCCTCAGCCCTAGGATCACGCGGTCCAGGCATACCCACCCGCTGGTAGTCATACACCACGATGCCAGTGGAGCCAATGGAGAAGGTGGCAGTGGTTCCCGCACGCTCACTCAGGGCCAGATGTTGTTGCGCTTCCGGCCCAGCGATGCTCATCTCTAGGACCTGGGGGAGGGCATAGTGCTACCTGGCATTCCTCTTTCCGCACTCATCCCTTTGGTGCATGCCCACTCTCAGTCCTCTTTATTCAAATGCAATTCTTTCTTCCCTGGGAGCTCAGAGAGGCTGAGTAGAACCAAGTGCTGGAGGGAACGGGCTGTCCCACCATGGGGCTGGGGCCTGCGGCAAAAGCCCGGCCAGGTTTGACACCCTGATCCCCCCTCTGTCGTTCCACGAGGTGCCCCTTGCCTCCTCCCTTCATTCTCCTTGGGCAGTTTGCTATCTGTCCACCCTCTCCCAGGCCCGCTCACCATCTCGGTATGTTTCTGGCTCATGTGAAGACCCATGAGCAGGGCGCCTACAATCACCACGACAACAAGGACCACCACCACGACCACGATGAGAAGGCGTTTGATGTTCACAGGACAGCAGGGGATGCGGAGTCGGCCCCGAGGGACTGCTGAGTAGTCCTGACATGGTGGGGCAGGCAGAGAGACAGATGTGAGGTCATGAAGATGCCCCCTCTTCTCCCTGCATAACTTGGACACCTTCCGACACTCTCCCGGGGCTGAACAACCAATGCTACGGGCATGCAGAGGAGGGCTGAGAAGATCAGAGAAGGCTTCCTGGAGGAGGGGGCCTGGATTCCAACAAACTCATAGATGCATAGAAGTGAGGTCTAGCTTGGAGAGACCCCAGAGAGCCTATTTCACTAGTCTCATCTCCTGCTGTTTCCTCCAGACCCCTGGTGCCCCAACCATGCCCAGTTCCTCTCTGCCCCCACACTGGCCCCAAATCCATGCATTCCGACCCTTCTTCCTGCAATGCCTTCTTCCTTCTCAACCTGGTGAGCTCCTACTTGTTCTTCTGGAGCCAGCTCAGATGTTATTTTCTCTGTGAATCTTCCTGTGACCTTCCAGGTAGTGGCTCCCTCCCCAGCGGTCTCTACAGGCCTTTCCTCTGACCTCTGTGGTGGCTCACAGCCTCGAATATGGGAATGACTGGCTGCTGACTCTGTCTCTCCTAGGGTCTCTGTCTTAGTGGTTGGTGTCCCTTTGCTAATGTAACCCAGTCCTAGGTTTGTTGAGTGAATTAATTTGGATAAGGAAACAGACCCAGAGAGATTGGAGAGGGCAGGATCCACCACCACACACACATACACTGCCACACTCAGGCACACTCACCGGCGGGCTCTCCATCAAGACCTCTTTGCTCCCCACATCCATCTTGTAGAAGACACCTTCCCCTCCTCATCTACAAGTGGGACTAGGGTCTTATATGTACCAGGATGGAGAGGGGACAGAGGTGAAAAACCCAGCGCCTGTCTGCCAGCCAAGCCCTTAACTTTGAAGCTTGTTTGTTCCTGACCCTCCAGAGCCAAGGACCCGATAACTTGACACGTGAGAGTCCTTTTGGACCCGTTGAAAGCAAAGCTGGATGAGCTGCGCAAACTGGCCCTTGGGCAATCTGCACCTCTCACCGTGGGTATCTTCCTGGCATGCCCACCTTCCTTGCTGGCACCTGCCCCTGCAGCCCTGTGGCTTTCCCTGTTCTTCTGCCAGGCTTAACTTCAGGCAGTCAAGGATCTGACCCACTCGGAAGTCCACATTTCCAACAGAATTTCCCCCAAGCAGAGAGTTGAGCTCCAGGAAGGCGAGTGAGGAGGCTGTGCCTGTGGAGCAGAGGGGCACTGCTAAAGGCACGGGGTGCTTTGGCATCAGTGTGAGGTTCACAAGGGGTCCGTAAAGTCTCTGGGAGCATCAGATTTTCACTTCAAGTACTTTACCTGCCTCACCTCCTCCCACACATCTCGTACCTAACCTCAGACATGCCCCCAGTCATTCTTTCCCAAATTCTGATAACTGTCCCCTCCGGTTATAAATTCTTACTAACAGGCAGTTTTTCATTCTTTGCTATAGGTTTGTTTATAAGCTGAAGGCTTTTCTTCCCCCTGCTTTGACTTTTATTTGCATTTATTATACGCTGAATTTATTTCCAGACCATACGTTTTTTGTTTCTTCTGTTTCTTCTGGGACGTCTTTCTCTTCTGTGCAACTTCGGCTTTAGGAACAATCTGCTCGTTTTTCAGTGAGGATCATCTCAATGTGGCAGGGGAAGTCGTGTAGGGGTTAACCCGACCACAAGCTCTGTCAGGTTCTGTGCTGCATCTTGGGGACCTGTTCACCTGCATGTGCTTGATGGTCAGAGAATCTACATCTAAACCCTTCAGTTCAGCATGACTCTGCGTTTTTTAAAGTTGTTTTTTTAATCTTTTTTTTTTTTTTTTCAAATGGAAATCCTGGGGATTGAACCCAGGACCTCCTGCCTGTTATGCAGGCGCTCGACCACTGAGATAATACCCGCCCCCATTCTCTGCATTATTAAGCATGTGCAGCAAAAATTCAGCACTCTTTTTGGGCCACCCCACTGTTTGGACTGGGTACACCTACCAGCCCACGATTGTAATGACAGAACAGCACACATTGCTTCTATAAAGTGACATTCTTCAGATACTTGGTGGCTTTTCTGATATGCAGACCCTTGATGGCCTGGGCAGTTTCACAAATGTTCTTAAAGTGAACATGAAGATTTGAGCTTCTTGATTTGGAGTTTTCAGGCATCAAGTGACCAGCAAACCATTTCCAGAGATCACGCTGAAGGCTTTTGATGGCAGCTCCATGCCTGACACTTCTTCCTTCCTCCCAACAGCCTTGCACAGGACTGGGTGGCGTGACTGATGGGGTCCCAGTCTCCTCGTCCTTGAATCAGCCCACCTGATCAGTGCTGCCCCTCACCCAACCCCTCTACATTCTTCTTTGTATAGCCTCTGATCCTACATTTGCCCTGAGAATGCTACTCACCCAGATGTGAACCACTTTCTGGACCTTTCTCTTCTCCCCTCTTCCTCCTTCCTGCCTCCTTCCCCAAAGCCATCTCTGTTGCTTTGTTGTAGTAAACCACACCCACTAATGGCTGCATCCTTCCTCCTGAGCTCCCTCCACTGGCTGGGCCAGGTGGTCCCCACAGCACCTCCACCTCTAAACTTGCATGCATGTGTAAGTCAGGGCCCCTCACCAAGCTCCTCTCTTGGCTTCACCCTGTCCTCCCTGTCCTTGAACTCCAACAATTCACCCCAATTCCTGTCCATTACTGGGGCTCCCCCACACCTTGGCCCTGCCCTTCAGTCACGAGCTTGCCCCTACCTCTCCAGCTCTGGCAGGTCCCCCTGTCCCCACAAGGACCCCCCTCTCCAGCTGGAGAACCTTCAGCCTCCAGGTTGCACAACAGCATGGCATCTGAGCTGAGAGCCCCTGAGAAGCCCGGGGAAGGAGAGAGGGATGGAAGTGTTTGCTCCCAGCACCCACCCCCAAGTGTTTGCATCCTCACCCCCAACTGCTGCTTTAAATATTTGCCTAAGCCTCTAGCAGCAAGTGTCCTAGGAGGCGTGAAAGAGGGGAAGGGGGATCCAGGAAGAAGAGGGGAAGAAACATCCTCCTCTTAACTGTGTGCAGCTTCAGCTGTGTGCAGGTGCCAGATGCGGAAGGCAGCCCGCCTGCAGTGTCCACCCCTGCCTGTCCCCCGGGGCCCCCACTCCCGCCCCTGGTTGTCCTGGCAACACTGGGATTGATTGGCTGACTCACACATACTGGACCTGAGCCAGGTGGGCAGTGGGCCAGCGGGAGAACCAAGGAGAATGGCAAGCATCTTGGGGGGCCCTGTGGGCATCTGGGAGGGGGTGGTACATAGTCCAGCTGTGGAGCTCGTTCTGAGCAGGCGCTGTGCCTAGGGCTTGCCACCATCACTGGCTGCTAGGAAAGGGGTCTTTTTCTTGGAAAGAGGCCTCTGCTCCCTTGGGTTGTCAGTCTCCCCTGCAGGCTGTCCTTAGGCTGTAGTTCTTACAACTTTGTTTTTTCTTTCTTTCTTTTTTCTTTTTTTAACTCGTTTTTCACCTACTTGGAGGTTGGGGAAGGAAGGGTGCTCTCAAGTTTCCTAAAGGAAGTTCAGGTGCTTGCACTGACCTGGCAGAGGTCTTGGGAGTCTTGCCTTCCTTTTCAGGAAAGGGGAGAGGGACCTTTAGCTGGGCAGGCACCGCTGTCACCTCGCCCTTGGAGCCAATCCCCTGCTGCAGTCTTTTCTCTTTTTGGCCTTCCCTTAGGCCACTTCTCCCTCCTAAAAAGCGCACCCTCAATGCCTCTTCACTGCTCTGAATACCACCCACCCTAAATAGCCAGGCAAGAGCCAGTGGCACCTCCTCTGTGCTCACGGCCTCAGCCCACAGTGTCCCTTCCTCCTCAGAGACCGCCCAGCTTCTCGGCTGCACTCTCACCTGTCACCTGATGAGAACAAGACTGCTGTTCCCATCAGCTACGTGGCTGTTTTTTGTTGCCTTTCTTCTGAACCAGGCTGCCGGCCCTGAGACCATGCTTTCCCGAGGCTTCACGCAGGGCAAGGTGCACGCATGCAGCCAACATGTGACTCTCTTCAATGATAAGTCTGTGTCCAAACATGAGGGGACTCCTGATGAGGGGTCAGTAGTTCATTCCTTCAGTACATGGAGGCCTCGGTGCTTCACTGGCCAGCTCTGGGGCCCTGAACGAGTCATTCTGCCTTTCTCGGCTTTAGTGTGTTCATCTGTGAAATGGGACTAATACGGCCTTTTCTGTCCCCCTCTCCAAGCTGTTGTGAGGATCCAATGACACCACGATGTGAAAGTCCAATCATCGTCAGTATCATCATCTATTTCGCCCTCCAGGGCACCTCCCCTCACTAGCTAAGACTAGGACCCACGTTCCCCTTTTCTGTCTGTCTCTGGGTTAAACCCATCCGAGAACCCTGAGTGATGGCGAGCCCCATGGTAGCCACTCCTTCTGTGTGGGCCTCCCCTCTTCCCCCTTCCAGCCCCTCAGCTGCAGGGGATGGGCAAGATTCACTCTGCCCTTTGTGTGCTGGGCAAAGCCGTGCCAGGGACGGGTGGGGATGGTTGCCCAGCTGCCCCCGCCACCCTCCCCACCCCCACTGCTTGTCTTCCCGCAGGCTGGCATGGGGAGGGCAGCATGGGCAGCTGGACTGGCAGTGGCTAGTGAGCATCAAAGGGCAGGGGCATCCCTGGCTGAGAAAACATGGACTTAAGCTCAGACCAGAGAATCCCCTGCTGGCAGAGGCTGGGGACAGCTGGAGAAGCATCTTAAACCCAGTGATCTCAGTTTCCTGGATTGATGGAAAGAACACTACACTGGGAGCCCAGCCACCTGACTGTACCCATGAGCTCTTGCAACAGTCACACACACACACACACACTCACCTGTAAGTAACATAATATAGACGAGCAGTTCTTAAACTTTCCAGTTTCAGGACTCCTTAGCACTCTTAAAAAGTATTGAGGATCCCAAAGAGCTTTTGTTTCTGTGGGTTGTATCAATTAATACTATATTGATATTTACTGAGAATTTTTAAAATAATAAAATAATTTTTAGAATAGCAATAATAAACCCATTACATGTTATAACATACATAACATACGTTTTAAATGAAATTAACTATTTCACAAGGCAAAAAAAAATTCGGGAGGAGAGTGTCATTGTTTTCCATTTATTCAAATTTCTTTAATTTCATTGATTTAATTTATTATAAGATCCATCACGTAGCGAGCGCCTGAAAAATTCCAGGGTACTTCGGGGAGAGCATGAAAATGAAAAGGGCAAATAAGTTTTAACATTATTAGGGAAATTCTTTTGACTTCAGAAACTCCCTGGAAGGTTCTCGAGGACCCCCGGGCTCCCTGGACCAGACGTTGAAAATCTCTGCGTAGGACAGCTGCGAAGTTTGGAGTCAGGCTGAGGGGTTGAAATCCCTACTCTGTCACTTTCTTCTGGTACTTCCGGCCTCACTTTTCTTATCTGTAAAAGGGGGTTAACATGAAAGACCTCAAAAGGTTGAGGCGATTAAGTAGGTAGAGTACACAACACGTAGTAGATATGGTATCAAGCTTGGCTGCTTTCCTCTTGATTTGGGCCTCTGTTTCCTCTTTGATAAAAAAAGGGCTGGACTGGAACGGTCCAAGGCTCTTCCCAGCTCCAGCAGGCTGTGGTGGTGTAGTGAGGAATGTTCCGGAATTCCTCACATTCCCACTCCAACTCCAGGGACAACATTACCCCTTTCCGCTCACACAGACACAAAGGCACATTCTTTTATTAGCTCGTGGAGGCACGTGAACACATACACATGTCACCTCTGACATGCCCATGAACTCTGCCTAGAGGCCGCTGAGGGCCAAGACAAAGAAAGGCACAGGTACATAGAGGCTCATGAACCCAGAGTGCAGAAATGCCTCCTCCAGGGAGTAAGCGCCTGTGCCCGTGCAGGGACAGGTGTGCACGCGTGCAGTCTTGTCGTGATAGGATGCACTTGTAGACCTCGCACGCTCTCAGGCACTCACGCACAGCCGCTCCGGGTGCCCGTCACACAAGCAGATGGCCCCAGAGCCCGCCCGCAGGGCACGCACGGCCAGGGCCAGGGCCGGAACCACTCCTTTCTGGGGCTACTCCCCGCCCGGGACTCCCCGCGCCGCCCTGCGCGCCCCCGCCGCCCGCCGCAGTCCGCGTGCTGCCCGGCCGGTCCGCCCTCGGCTCGCCCCGGGCTCCGCGCATCTCTCCGAGGCGGCTCGCGGGAGCGAGCAGGGGAGGGGACGGCGGCCGGCACCCGAGGGCGGAGGAGTCCGCCGCTCTCCGCAGCGGCCGGCGGCCAGGCTCCGAGCTGCGGCAGCGGCTGGCGGTGGCCGGTGGCCGGGAGGTGCCAGCCCGCGGGGGTGGCCGAGAGCCGCGGGGCGGGGGCGGCGGCCGGTGACTTGAGAGGTTGCAGGCGGCATGGCGGGGCTGCGGGCCAGGCGGGGCTTAGGGCTCGGGCTGCTGGCGCTGTCCACGCTCGGCTTCTGCCTCATGCTGCAAGTCGGCGCCAAGAGGCCCCCCAAGACGCCCCCCTGCCCGCCCAGCTGCTCCTGCACCAGGGACACCGCCTTCTGCGTGGACTCCAAGGCAGTGCCCAGGAACCTGCCCTCCGAGGTCATCTCTCTGTGAGTGCTGAGCCCTGGTCTGGGGTGGGGGAGCTTTGGATGGGGAGGAAGGCAAAAATGGCTCTGGCAGTGGATGGGGAGAACCTCTGCTCCCCCACTACAAAGTGTGGGGTGCAAGAGGGCTCCAGGGAGTTCTCAGGACGGGAGATGAAAGGCATCCGCGGGGCAGGGAGTTCTGCAGTCATGCAAGCAAGGCAGCCATGGCTGGGGAAGCAGGTGGTACAGCCAAGAATGAATCACCAGCACCGGCAGCATCAACAAGACCTACTGTGTGCAGGGCTCTGGACTTAGGGGGAGGGGTTGTTTACATGAGCGGGGGCCCCTGCCTGTGATGTCACACCAAGGACAGAAGGCTTCTTGTGGGGGGAGGGTGGCAGCAGGGGGAGGGGTGGAAGCGAGATACACTCACACAGCGCCCTGGCACGGGCGGATGGCGGCCACTGGTCTTGCCAGCCACTCTGCACGGGGCCAGCCAGCCTGTCACTTGCAGCAACTGGCCTCGGGGACGAGAATGAGCTCTTTGGTCCTTGAGAGCAAGATGCCAATCTACAACCCCAATCCCAGTGCCCCATCCCTCAACGGAGCCAAGCACTCTGTGGATGTTTGAATGATGGAGAAGGTGTGGGTAATGGAACCTTCTTTTGACTGGGTGGCGGGTGAGCCTGGGGTCTTTGGTGCTCAGGGAGGCAGTAGGGGAGGATGACGAAGGAAGGCAGTGAGTTTCTGAGAAGGGAAAGACAGCCTCAGGTGTGGGAGGGGGGGACCCAGGTGAAATGGAGAATTCCCATGGCCAGTGCATACAGAAGCCATTGCCCTGTGCACCTCTCAAGGCCCCAGCACAGTTCCGGCACACTTCCCACCGAACTGACTCAGGTGTCCCCTGCAGGACGCTGGTGAATGCTGCCTTCTCGGAGATCCAGGACGGAGCGTTTTCCCACCTGCCACTGCTGCAGTTCCTGTAAGGACAGGGCCTTGCTGATGGGCAGGGGCGGGCAGGGGAAGGGGGCAGATCCTGGACTGGGGAGGGGGAGAGGAGAGCGGTTGTAGGTAGTGTTTGGAGATTAAGAGGCAGGTGTCACTTACTTTCACTCCCATGGGCTAGCCACAAAGTGTGGGGGCGACTGGAATCAGGAGGGGTGCAGGGAGCAGCAGCTGGGGAGAAGGAAGGTAGGGATTGCCTGCAAGAGCAAAGACGGGAGTATTTGGAGCCCAGTTAGAAGGGACCTGCCTCTTCTGGAGACCCAAAAGAATTGGGTGCCATAACTTGAGCTGGTGCCAGAGGGCGGACAATGCAGGGGAGATAGTTCATCTTAGAGACAAATGACCCTAGGTAGGGGTCAGGGTTTAAAGAAAGAGCTGGGGGCTGAAAGAGAGAGAAGATGGGAGGGTCTGGAGTTCTAAAAGGGGCTTTTATGTTTGAAGCCCCAGTCATAGGGGAGAGTATATGTCAGTTTCCTCACCTTGCCATCAGTCCGAGAGGGACTGGAGTGAGCTGGGGTGAGGGTGGGAGACAGAGAGGGGAGATGCAGAGGGGAAGGACCTAGCTCGACAGGGGAGCTCTTCCCCTCACTGTTCTTACCCTAGAACCAAATAGGGACCCTGGGAGCTTCTGGGACCAGAACAGGCTCCTGCCTGGACTTGCCACCCAGGCTGCTCTGGGGCCCTCCACTGGGGTCCTGAGGTTGGGAAGCAGAGCTTGGGGGTAAGGCAGCCAGCTGGGGGCTGGTGTGGCAGGTGTGCCCTTGGGAGCTCTAATCCACCTTTGTCTCTGCAGGTTACTCAACTCCAACAAGTTCACACTGATTGGAGACAATGCGTTCACAGGACTGTCGCACCTGCAGTATCTGTGCGTTGGGAGGAAAGGGGAATTGGGAACTGGAAGGCAGGAGGGAGCCCGGGCCTGCCTGGGCTGCGGGGGGAGGTGGAAGGGCAGGGGGAAAGCCCTTGAATACTCTGACTGGAGGACCTGAGCAGAGGGTCATTTCATCCATCCCTCTGCTTAAACCATCCTGCCTGGATGCCCTGTCACCACTTAATGTCCCCAGATTCAGAATGGAAGCCTGTCTTAGGGTCATGGGCTGGAATCTTGGTGGGACATAGGGAGAGAGCTGGTCAGGGGTCTGGGATCATGAATGGCAGCTAAGACAAGTTCTTGTCTTTCTCCAGCTTCATTGAGAACAATGACATCTGGGCACTATCCAAGTTCACCTTCAGAGGACTCAAGTCTTTGACACACCTGTGAGTACATCACACACATACACCGGACCAAAGCCTCCTATCTCCTTTGGCCTTTGGCCTTGGTCATGATCTTCAGGGGTCTCTCTTGCAGCTCACTGGCCAACAATAACCTGCAGACACTGCCTAGAGACATCTTTCGGCCTCTGGACATCCTGAGTGACTTGTAAGGCCTGAGTCTTACTTCTTTTGACAGTGCCACAGAGGGGTACATCCCTAGAAGGAGGGATGGGGAGCAGAACTGGGAAGATCATAAGGTCTTGACAGGCTGGGAGGGCTTGGGTTTGGGTTTGGGGCAGAAGGCCAAGAAGGCTAGGTTTAATCATAGATAGACTGGTTACCTTTCAAACCTACCAAAGATTCAAGTATTTTAAGGCATCTGTGGCCCTCTTTAAAATGCACACTGCATGTGTATGTTTTTTAAATAGGTGCTTTTTTAATGTATGTTTGATTTGAATCTACGTTAAAGTCTGATAGCATAGCCACAGTCATTGATCAGTATTTCTACGAGAAAACAGAAGCCCTGGATTGTGGAAAGTTTGGAGGAACTGGGATGTGACCGATACCTGTGCAAGTTACAAGTACCAAAGACACCAGGTCAAGGAGGCAAGTAGGGGCTGAAACTCAGCCTCCACTCTGCTGGCCAAGCACTTGACTGTGGGGCTGCACCACCCCAAGGGAAACTTTTTTTTAATCGGTGCAAAGATGCCACATGAGCAGCCAGCAGCAGCCTTGATATCTACTTCTGAAAACCTTGAGGGCCTGGGTGGGCAGAGCAGCTGAGAACCTGTCCCTCTCTGTGTCCCCTCCATTACCCTCACCATCTAGGGACCTGCGGGGCAACTCGCTCAACTGTGACTGCAAGGTGAAGTGGCTGGTGGAGTGGCTGGCACACACCAACACCACGGTGGCGCCCATCTACTGCGCCAGCCCGCCCCGCTTCCAAGAGCACAAGGTGCAGGATCTGCCGCTACGGGAGTTCGACTGCATCACCACGGGTAGGAGGTGCCCCACCCCGGGCATCAGGCTGGGCCTCCCCAGGGAAGGTCCCCCAACACCCTGCCTCGCCAGCTGAGTAACCTTACCACCCAGAAAGTTCTTACTCTTCTCCCTCCACTTCCTCCCACCCCTCTCACCCCTGCAGATTTCGTGCTGTACCAGACCCTGTCCTTCCCAGCAGTGTCAGCCGAGCCCTTCCTTTACTCCAGCGACCTCTATGTGGCTCTGGCCCAGCCAGGAGCCAGCGCCTGCTCCATCCTCAAATGGGACTATGTTGAACGGCAGCTTCGAGACTATGATAGAATCCCAGGTACCTGCGCCCGGCCTGGCTGTGGCGGCCCTGATTGGGTGGGGTGGGATGGGATTGGGCTCCGTTGAGTTCCTGTAGGTAGGAGGAGAGATGAGACCTGGTCTCTGACCATAAGAACGTTCTAGTCTTTGGGGGAAGGTTGATACATATGGATAACATCCATATAATACATTGGTACTAGGAGGGAGATGGAAACATGATGTTCTGGGAGCACAAAGGAGGGGCCTACTCTGAGAAATCAAGGAAGGCTTCCTGGTGGAGAGGATGCCTAAGCTGAGTCTTGAAGGATGAGGGAGAGGAAGGAGTGATGCCCAGGATCCTGGCTTAAGTGAGTGGTGCCAGTGAACTAAGGAAGAGATAGGAGTGGCTAGTGAGTTCAGTTTGGGATCCACTGAGCTTAAGCTGAATCTAGAAGGCTGAGGGAGACTTAGCTAGGAGAAGAAATGTGGGAAGGGTGTTCTGGCAGCGGGAACAGCATGAGCAAAGTCAAGAAGGCGTGAAACAGCTTACCATGTGAGTGCATGCACGTGTGAAGAATTACATGCATGCACATGATGGCAGCATAAGGTTCAAGGTGGAGAGTGGCAGACGAGACCCAAGAGGGATGAAGAACAGGCCACTGACAGGTACCGAACAGAGAGTGTGACCCAATCCAATGTGCATTTTGGAAAAGTTCCTCTGTGAGCAGCAGGAGAGTGCTAGGCCTTAGGTAAGACGCCTGGGCACACCAGGAAGGGATCAGCTGGCGCCTGGGCTGGGGCAGCAGCAGTACGGATGGAGAAATAGAGTTAGAAGGGAGGGCTGAACTGACACAAGAGGAAACAAAAAATTTAAATTGCCCTGTATCTATGAAAGAACTTGAAATCATTACCTAAAAACCTCTCCTCCCAAAGAAGACTTCAGGGCCAGATGGTGAATTCCGTCAAACTTCTAAGGAAGAAATTACACCAACCTTACACAAGCTGTGTTAGAAAGCAGGAGGGAGGGCTGACAGGGCTTAGGGACTGGTCAGCAGTGAGAGAAGGAGAGGGGATCCGCTGTTGGGGATGGCTTCTATGTTTCTGGATGGGGCCATGAATTGAAATCAAGAACACAGTTTTAGGGGTAGATGTGGAGCTGGCCAGTGGAGGCTGAGGTGCTTGGGGCAGGTGGGCAAGGAGGGTCCGAGCTGCAGCTCAGAAGCTGGAGGAATTATAAGCATCGGGGCGGGCAGCCCAAGGCTGTGGAAGGGATTCAGGGCTGTGACTGTCAGAGCCTGAGGCTCAGCGTGGGCTTCCCTTGGGGAAGAGGTAGGTCATGGGGAGGAGGAGGGCGGTGAAGCAGTGCTGGCAAGCAGGAGAGGAGAGGCGAAGCCTGGGGACCCAGGACAGGTCAGGAGCGTGGCCCCACATGCTTCTGGTGCCTGCGAAGGGGCCAGAGCGATCTGGGTGCAATGCACATGTTCTCCTATGTAAAAACCTCATCAAAAGTGGAAGCTCTGGGGAAAATGTGTTTTCACCTACAACGATCCACAAGCCTCTGTCTACCCAGGCTCCATCTGGCTGTGTTCAAATTCTTCCTCCTTCCCGTGCCTAGCCATTTGCCAGTGGAGTAACTTTGGGCAAGTCACTTAGACTCCAAGCCTCCATTACTTTCTGCGTGAAATTGCAAAATAATAGGGTATCTTTCAGACTTATTCATTGAGGCAATATGTTCATACTTAGTACAGTGACAGCACACAATAAAAATTCAGTAATTGACATGATGGTTAGACCATCGGTCCATATCTAGGGACACCTATTTTATGCTCAGTGTCAGCTTGTATTTGAACCCTGGGGGCAAGGGCGCAGGGAGGGTGATGCTGAGATGGGGTGTTTGCTCTGAAACAGTCAGAAAGCATTGTGCGCCCAGTGGCTATTCAGCAGGGAGAGAATGCTGTAGCCAAAACCCTTAGTCCTGTCCCGGGGCTGGAGGGGACTGCTTCTCTTTTCTGAGGGCGTGGCAGGGGCTTGCGGGCCCCCTGACGCTGCTTCCCTCCGTCCTTGCAGCCCCCTCTGCGGTGCACTGCAAGCCGATGGTGGTGGACAGCCAGCTGTACGTGGTGGTGGCCCAGCTGTTTGGCGGCTCCTATGTTTACCACTGGGACCCCAACACCACGCGCTTCACCAAGCTGCAGGACATCGACCCGCAGCGCGTGCGCAAGCCCAACGACCTCGAGGCCTTCCGCATCGACGGTGACTGGTACTTTGCCGTGGCCGACAGCTCCAAGGCAGGCGCCACCAGCCTCTACCGCTGGCACCAGAACGGCTTCTACTCCCACCAGGCCCTGCACGCCTGGCACCGCGACACTGACCTAGAATTCATAGACGGCGAGGGCAAGCCGCGCCTGATTGTGTCCAGCAGCTCCCAGGCACCTGTCATCTATCAGTGGAGTCGCACCCAGAAGCAGTTTGTGGCCCAGGGCGAGGTGACCCAGGTGCCTGACGCCCAGGCTGTGAAACACTTCCGCGCCGGCCACGACAGCTACCTGTGCCTCAGCCGCTACATTGGGGACTCCAAGATCCTGCGCTGGGAGGGCACCCGCTTCTCCGAGGTGCAGGCTCTGCCCTCCCGGGGCTCGCTGGCCCTGCAGCCCTTCCTCGTGGGTGGCCGCCGCTACCTGGCGCTGGGCAGCGACTTCTCGTTCACGCAGATCTACCAGTGGGATGAGGGGCGGCAGAAGTTCGTGCGGTTCCAGGAGCTGGCCGTGCAGGCCCCTCGGGCCTTCTGCTACATGCCTGCTGGGGACGCCCAGCTGCTCCTGGCCCCCAGCTTCAAGGGACAGACGCTTGTGTACCGACACGTGGTGGTGGATCTCAGTGCCTAGGGGGCCTCTGGGTTCCTTGGGCAGCCACGGGAAGCTGGGTGGGAGTCTCCGGATGAACAGCACAGGTGCCCCCGTGAAGACCCACGTAGCCAACCCGCATACGTGCTCTCACGTGCACGCACCCCCGGTGAGCACGGGCCGTGCTGTGGACCGCAGCCCAGAGATGCCACTTCTCTTCGTTGTAATCAGCATGAAGACTTGTCTGCACACCAGGCGACCCAGCACCCGGTGCCCTCCCACACATGGACACCTGTTCTCCCCACATTCCATCCGCAGCCTCCCTTGCACTGCCGCCTTCCACAAGCTCTGGCCCCCAGGAGGGGAGCTGGGAGGGCAGAGGCTGAACTGCTCCCTCCTGTTCCTCAGCTTACCCTTCTGATCCTGTGGTCTTTCCTGTTGGTGCTCCAGGTGTCTGTTTACCTGCTCGTGCTCCGCATTGCAGCCCACAGCCACACCCTTCGTGTTGCCAGGTACACTCACCCACACTACCGTCCTCTGCATGCACACGTGGACCCTGATGGACTCCTTCAGTTACACGCACACACACCTGTCTACACACCCATTTCCACGTGCACTCATGCAGATTCAGCACCGCCTAAAGGGGCTCCCCCCTCCATCACCTTGCCTGTCTTCCTGGAGGGGCACATAGTCCATGTCCTCCTCTGCTCACCCCTGCCATGCCCACCCTGCGGCTGATAAAGATGGGAATGGTGGTGCCAGCCTCTGGGCACCAGCTTGACCTCCTAGGGGCAAAGCCCCTCTGCCGGAAGCAATAAGAACAACAGCCCCAGCAAAGCCTGACTTCTTCCCAGTGCTGTCTCTGTTCTCGCTGGAGTTTCCCTCTCTGATCCTGAATCCGGCTCATTGGTGGACAGTGAGACCACCCAGATGAAAGCATTTCTGCTTTTCTTTCCTGCAGCTGCCCCAGCCTTGGACCAGACCCGGATTTAGCTCCGCTTTTGGGATATGGATCCAGTGCTGTGCTGGCTCCTTTGGGTGCATCCAAGCACTGGACAGGCCAGGGATGCTGCAGGCACCTGAGCCATCTGGACGGGTGCCTGGAGTGGAGCTGGGCTGGAGAGCATCTCGGAGGCCCTGAGACCCCTCCAAACCACAGAGGCACACCCCAGAAGCACGGCCTTGCAGTGCAAGCTGAATGCGGGAGAGGGGAGGGAGTGAGGGTCCTGTGGGAGCCAAGCTTCTGCTGCCCTCTGCTGTACGCTGGGAATAGATGGCTGAGATGCAAGGCTGGTGGGGAAGGCGTGGCGCAGGGAGGCTCTTCCCTGTGCCCAGACTGTATGAGGGCCTCTCGGTAGCAGGATGCTCAAGGGCACTTGGGGGCAATGCTCTGATTCACTTGCTTCAGATAAAAAGTTCCCACCCCACTGATGGGTCTCAGGTGTTCAAGGGTGACAGTCGGTGGCAACTATTTCATTAAGAAACAGGGGACCAGCTTCAGCTTTCGGAACCCCTTTCTCCCTGCTCCATTCCCTCTGCAGAGTGAGGGGGCACCCCAAGGTCAGCTGCTGCGGGGGTCAAAGTTCATAGTGGTGACACTCAGGTGCTGGGCGAGTGTGACTGGTCTCCACCAGCTGAGGCTGACTAATGGCCAAGTGTTCCTTCCTGGAGATCACAGTCTTGGGGCCCGCTGAGACTGGAGTCTTTCCCTCGGTCAGGTCAAGTCCAACCAACAGGACCAAGGACAAGCTCTGCAGGCCCTCTCCTCTCCATTCTCCTCTGCTGGGCAAACACGCAGCATCCTGGCCACCCTCCACCCTGGGTGTGAGATCTGAAGCAAGGGGACTGATTTCCTGAGCTGAGCTTCTACTTCTGTCAAGTAAATAATAAAACCTACTCTACCCGAGCCTGATTCTGCTGCTTACTAGCTGGCTGGTCTCAACCATGTTCCTTTGCCCATTTGTATCTCAGCTTCCTTGTCTGGAAAGTGTGGAGAATCATGCTACCTACCCGGCAGAGTTAGTGCGTGATTTGAATGCATTAGATCGGTTATAATGTATTAATGTATGTAGGGCCCTTAGAAGAATATGTCCTGCACAGAACTAAGATTTCTTTGGTGGTAGGACTAGAGACAAAGAGGTGGCTCAGAGAAGGCTGATCCTTGAGGAGACCTACTGCCTGTGGATTAGGGTTCCTTACCCATCTTCAGTCTCAGGGCCCTGGTACCCTGTGTCTTACCTGTAGCCTCAGATGCCCGCTCCTCACAGTGGGGAATCTGCTAGGTGCTGTGTCTGGGTTTCTGCCCCCTCCAAGCACATTCATGTGCTCTTGGCTTAGCAGGCACCTGTTGGGTCCCCCAGCCACACTGTCCTGGCAATGTCTATCCCGCTTTTTTCAAATGGGGAATGGGCCCTCATGCTGTGCCAGGGAGAGGTTGCCAGGGAAAGTGGGGTGAGTCTCCCAGACATGTTGGCAGTCTGTCACCCAGTAGAAAGATAAACATCACTCTGACTGCTGCTCCCCTAGGACGCCTCCCAGGGTCAGGAGACACTTCTCCCCCTGAGTGCCCAGCTTTCTGCACATGGAGAATGGAGCCCACTGTGTGCCTGTCTGGTCACCCGCCCAGGGTGGGTCATCTGTATGTCCAGAGAGCTGCTTAGCAACCCAGTGTAACCAGGTGACTGTGTCAACAGCTCAGGACCAAAGGGCATGAGAGGCAGAGTCCACTTGCTCTTTCAAAGCCGAGGAGGGTGAACCCTCCTCAGCTGCCAGCCTCACACCCCTCCATGCCGAGCCCTGACATCCTGTCCCTTAGATTTTCCAAGCACAGTCATCAGGACCAAGGGTCTCCATCTGAGAGACCGCCCCGGCTGGGTTGGTGTAGAGTGGGGACAGGAGAGCTCCTCTCCAGCGAATGGCCTCGAGAGAGGCGTGTGATGCTAAGGTCAGGTGCATGGCTCTGAAAGGCACCGAGGCGGGGGAGGCAGTTCTGCAGTAGGTTCCAAAGGACCCGAGGCTCGCATGCACACAGTCAGCCCAGGCACCCTTACTTCCAGAGGCATGGATGTCCCTTCCCCTTTCTGCAAGCCCCTGTTCCTCCTGAGCTGTCCCCCACTGGGTCAGTCACATCCTTCTTCTCCAAGGAGACAAGGATACTTTCACACTCATTACAATGCCTGAGCCTAGAGACTGATGGTAGCTGGGACCTTCCTGGGGCGCTCCTGCCCTTGGTGGTTCTTGTTCCTCCAATCTGGGGTGGGAGCTGGGGCCAGTGTGAGGTGGTTGGGGGAGAGAGGGAGGCATGAGGGCCTCGGCGGAGTTTCCCCTGTGGGCCGGTTTCACTGCTGGCTCTCACATCCAGCAACACCAATAAAATTGATGGTAATAATTAGGACTATATAATCACTGAGTGTTTATTTATTCCCAAGAAGCCCCCTTTCCCTGGCTCCCATCATTGGCTAGTCCATCCTTTTGCTAGATGGTGGGTGTTAATTGTGGCTCTAATAAAAAGTAATAACTGCCTGAGTTTCCCACCCCCACAGCTCTGAGCAGCTCTGTTATCACCCCTACCTCAACCCTATGAGGCAGAGGGGAGGCTGCACAGAATGGGGGGATGGAGCGAGGCACCTAGTAGAACAGGTACAAAGAACGCGACCCCACGTGGAGAGTTGTAGAAGCAGCCAAGTTTGCCTTCTTCCAGATACACACCTCCTAAAGGAGCAACTCGGCTTTCCCGTCCCCTCTCGGGGCCACCCTCAGAAGACTGATCCAGCCAAGCGCTTATTTATCATCCAGCCACAAACACCATCAGGTGCCTTCGGGCAAGTTACTTCTCATGGTTGAGCCTACATCCTAAATGGTAAAAAACGATCTTTGTAATGATCAAGGCTCTGCGCTCAAAGATGCACTACAAGATGGCCATCGTTGATACTACTAAACCCTCAGGGATATTTGTGTTGTTGACTCACAGAAATAGGTGGAATTTCAATCCTCTGCGGAAGGAGGCATGGGGGGCTGGGTACTCCACCCAGAATCTCTCAAATCAGCCTGCCCAGGTACGTGGGCTCTGGAGAGGTAGCCCACGGAGACGGCAACTCCTGAGGCCCACTCTTCAAGGTGGGTGGGTGGGGGTGATGAGCCCCTCACGTTCCCTCTCCTCCACCTCCTCCGGCTTTCCCTCTAGGCCACTTCAGCAGCTCTGAGGCACTTTACCGAGCTCCTGACCTAGTGTGATAAGACTCGGATTTGCTGGCGCTCAGCCAAGCCTCCTGGTTTGTGCCCGAGCCTCTCAGTGGGGGGGCCTCCATCCATCTCAGGCTCATTCCCATTTTATAGAGGGGGAAAACAAGGCAAATGAGGGAAGCTAGCAAAGAGCTAGTTGCGAAACTCTGGACTTCAAATTTCCTTCCCCCGCCCCACCTTTTTGTTTCCGCTTCCCACCTCCACGCGGAGGGCTACTCAACCTACCGGCCTCCTCCTCGAGTCCGAGGCGCATCGCCACTTTAAGGGACAGGCCTCTCGCCATCCTGACCTCGCCCCGCCCCCTCCGGGGCCGCAAGGCGCCTGCGCCGGGAGCCGGAGACTCGGGGTTGGGCAGAGCCCAGTTCCGTGCAACTTTCAAGTGAGTTGCAAACTCCGCCCCGAGGTTGGTGCTGGTGGCCCGGCGCGCTGGGACCGCGGGGACCCTCTCGAGCGCAGGCTGCGACCAGCCACCCCTGGCCCGAGACCCGCAGCGCCCGCGGCGAGGGCCGAACGCCTGGTTCCCCGCGGCAGGAAGTGCAGGTCGGGGCCGTAACGGCCTGAGCAGCGCGGCCGGGCGGAAGAGCGCGCCCGCCGGTGCCGGCTCCCTAGTCGGTTCCTGCCTGCCCCGGCCGCTGGTTTCCCCATTTTCAGGCTGGCTGCACTGCGGAGGTAGTGGACGACGGACACCGCCTTTCCAAGGGGCAGCCCAAGCGTCCCTCGGGTTCCCGCACCTCCACTGATAATCCCATCCCAGCCTGGGCGTGAGCGTCCCTCTGGGCGTCTTCCTGCGGCGGGGGTGGTCTCCCTTCGTTCCCGAGGCTGCAGGATGGTGTCCTGGATGATCTGTCGCCTGGTGGTGTGAGTATGGCCGCTCTCATACCCCTCTATCCCGGAGGGCCAGACTGTCCCTGGAGTGGAAGCTGGGAATGTCTGGTGGGAAAGTGGGCTTTCTGATCTCCGACACACCTTTCCCCTCCCCCAACACTCACCGCAAGGATTAACGGACCTGCGGTCCTGCGCAGGGTACCGGGCACCGCGTGCTTTCCCCCTACCCTCAAGCCTACTTGGCTGATGGCGACCCCTTGCAGTCACACACATTGCAGACAGGTGTGTTGGCCAGAGGACCACAGGCTGGCCAGCAGCCCCTTGGCAAATACAAGCTGTTGTGACACATTGTGGGTGGAGAATCCAGGTGCCTGCTTCTCAGCTGAGCAGTCAGTCACGTGACCCACCACCCCGGCCTCAGCCTCCCCACTCTGTCCTACTCGTCACCTTTCAGTACTCCAGCACCTGGCTTGAATATCCCTGTCTGCAGCCTGGCAGTGCCGGGCCTGGTGGCCCTGAGCCTGACTGCACACCCATGGGAGGAAACAGCCTGGTGCTCACGGCTCAGAAGCCTGCCTCCTACCCAGCTGGTGGAGTGGCTATGGGTGCTCTCGCTGCATCATGCACCCATGGGCCACTGGCGCAGGCCTGGACAGGCTTGGGATGTTTGTAAACAGCAGGGTGGGGAGGCAGCCTCCAGGGCACTGACTCAGGCACAGGTTGTGCAAGCCAAGCGGGAGGAACAGGGCAGGCACTGCCACCTTGAACCCAGGTGGGTGGTGGCCACCTGGCAGGGGCGCGGGGAGTGGTGCCCCTCACACTCCCCCTCTGCTTTGGGGGCTGCTCTTCAGGCTGGTGTTTGGGATGCTGTACCCAGCTTATGCTTCCTACAAGGCTGTGAAGACCAAGAACATTCGTGAATATGTGAGTGTTGGGGTGGGCAGGAGGCCTCCGCTCAGGTGGGGGGACAGCAGCCTTGGGGGGTGAGGTAGGATTTGGCCAGGTGGGGAGGATCTGAGCTGGCCTTCCCCTCCTCCAATGGTATGATCTAGTGGCGAATCCTGGAACAGAGTGGGTGTGGATGGAGGGTGGGCTGTTGGGGTGCCTTGCATGATCTTGTGGGTGAAGCCCGCTGGGGGTGGGTACGGGAATGAGTGGCAGCTGCTCTCTGAGGCCAGCCAGGTGCCAGGGGAATGCAGTGGGACTGGCTCTCTGGAATCTCTGGGCTGGGTCAGCCTGGAACAGAGGGGGTTGGCACTGCAGGCTCAGCTGCTGGCCTCTGACCTCCCTGCGTCCTGATCCCCCAGGTCCGGTGGATGATGTACTGGATTGTCTTTGCACTCTTCATGGCAGTGGAGACCTTCACGGACATCTTTATTTCCTGGTACGGGGGCAGGGCTTCTCTGGGCTGCAGGGAGGTGCTGGCCCTCCCCCGCCCGGCTCCCTGGCAAACCTCACCCCCTCTGTTCTGCCAGGTTCCCTTTCTACTACGAGATCAAGATGGCCTTCGTGCTGTGGCTGCTTTCGCCCTACACCAAGGGGGCCAGCCTGCTTTACCGCAAGTTTGTCCACCCGTCCTTGTCTCGCCATGAGAAGGTACCCCGGCAGGTGGCAGAGCGGGAAGCATAGGGGTAGGTGGGAGGAAGCAGCCCTGGACTCAGGGTTCAGGACACTGGGGACACCTGGGCTCTCATTCCAGTCCCACTGCTGTTTAGCGATGGGACCTTGACAGAGCCTAAGCCTCCTCCTCTTCTGGGACAATCAGATGAGGGACACATGTGAATGATGTTTTGATGGTGGGGGAAGGCTGGAGCATGGCTGTTCACTGAGGTGTGAGAGCCGGTGAGGGGGTGGGGAGCCCTGTGCTTGTGTGGTTGCCAGGAAACTGTGCAGTGTTGGGGACAGGAGGCGTGGCACCCAGTGGTTTCTCTGGGTCCTCAGGGGAGTGACTCGGGCTGTCCACCTGAGCTTTCCTCCCCCCGTGTCCACAGGAGATCGACACCTACATCGTGCAGGCCAAGGAGCGCAGCTACGAGACGGTGCTCAGCTTTGGGAAGCGGGGCCTCAACATTGCCGCTTCGGCCGCTGTGCAGGCTGCCACCAAGGTGCCCTGGGCCCAGCCCTCCAGCGGCCCTGCCCCCACCCCCTGGGCCTTTTGGGTCCAGCTCTCTGTCAGGGAGCCTAGAGATAGCAGCTGTCCATGCCGGGGAACAGGAGTGAGAGGTGACAGGTGGGGTGCTGGCAGGAGCACGGAGCTGGAAGTTCAGACTTCCCTGGCTCTGACACTGACCGTGAGCTGCTGCTCCTGCTCTCTGGGCCCTTGTTGGCATGGGGGGGCTAGAAGGTTGCTTTCAGTACTGAGGCCTGTGCCCCAGGGACAGCCTGCAGGTCAGCCTCGATTCCCCGGGCCGCTGCCCTGGCTGAGGCCCCTCCCTCCAGGTGGTACAGCGGCTCCCCCTCCCTTGCAGAGTCAGGGTGCGCTGGCTGGAAGGCTGCGGAGCTTCTCCATGCAGGACCTGCGCTCCATCCCCGACGTCCCCGCCCCTACCTACCAGGATCCCCTCTACCTGGAGGACCAGGTACCCCGTCGCAGGCCACCCATCGGTGAGTCGGCAGAGGGACCCAGAGCTCTCTGGAGAGGGGTGGCTTCCTTCCTGCAAACTGTGACTTCCTCCAGGGCTAGAGGAAAGGCTGGCTCAACCCCAGGCCTTCAGACTATGTCAATGTCCAGCTTTTCCTCCTGGCCTCCTCTCCTCCTACAGGGTACCGGGCAGGGGGCCTGCGGGACAGCGATACCGAGGATGAGTGTTGGTCAGATACAGAAGCAGTCCCCCAGCCGCCAGCCCGGCCCCGAGAGAAGCCTCTGAGCCGCAGCCAGAGCCTGCGTGCGTTCAAGAGGAAGCCGCTGGTGCGGGAGGTCAGTGGCGAGGAAGACACAGGGAGGTGGGCTGCCTCGGCTGTCCCTTCAGCCCGCACCTCTCACAGTGTACCTGCTCTCTCTCCCCACCAGGGCACCTCACGCTCCCTGAAGGTTCGGACAAGGAAAAAGACCGCGCCCTCAGATGTGGACAGCTAGGGTCTGGGAGCCTGGCCCGGTCTTACCTCGTGCCCTGCAGGGCGTTGGGGACTGTTTGGAGGAGACCCCTGGCGGCACGTCTGTCCTGGCTGTACCAGCTGCCCGCGCGTGGCCTTCCTGGCTCTTGGCTGTCGGTGACGGGCCCAGGGGCAGGTGCTGCTGGGGCCCTGTGCGGGCTGCACCCATGATGTACCAAAGAAGGCTGGGCCCAGGGTTCTATTTATTGCCTTCCTCGCCCCTCTCCCTTCCCAGGTGTGGGACCAGAGCCCTCCCCAGACCCCTGAAAAGTGAAACCAAAAGCCCACCCCGCTGTGTTCATTCCTTCCTGTTCTTCAAAGTACTTGACAGCCTTCTCCAAGGCCGTGTGTGTGTCCTGTTGTATGGTTTGTGTTGGTGAATGAGGTCAGGTTTGTGGAAGTTTTGATAAATAATTGCATAAAAGTGTTCTGTTTCTCCTGGCTTGTGGTTCCAGGGCTCACAACACATATTATTAACCAGCCTGCCACAGGCCAGTCTGGGCCTAAGAACAGTGCTAAAAGGACAGACAGACTGCTAGAGGGGCCCAGTGTTCTGGGGAAGATAGCCACTGACAAGTAGTTGTGATGTGGCCAGAACTGTCACGGAAAGCTCTTTGGGGACCAGCCCTGAGAGGGGGCAGAGTCTAAGAAGACTGCAGTCAGGAGGAGGTGGGATTGGGCCTTGATGGGAAGTGGAAGCCAGTGAGAACAGAGGTGTGGAGGGGCCTCAGGCAGCACGATAATCCCATGGGGATTAGCTGGAGCTGGCACAGATTAGGGCTTCCTCCAAGGGCCTGCCGGGTCTCTAGGCAGCTCCAAGGACACCGAGTTCGGTAAACACTCAGGTTAGCAGCAGGAGCTTTGCACTTCTGCGGTGTGGCCGCGAGAGGGCAGCAGCTGCCAGGGCCTGGGCTGCCCCCAGCTTCCAGGTCAAGGAGGGCGGGGCTCAGAGGCTGTGCAGAGCCTTGCCCTGCAGGGGCCTGGCTGCTTGCTGGCTGGCTGGGAGGATGATGCAGAACTCTGGCCCGGCCTCCAATGGCCCTCCCTGCTGTTCGTGGTCATTGGTCCTCAGCCTGCACCATCCACGAATATACCCTGTTCTCCTGAGACCCAGGCTCTTTGCTGGCTCCACTCCATCCCCTACTAGTTCCTGGGGCAGCCAGTGCCCGGCTCTGCCCCATCCTGCCCCTCGATGCTGATCTCACCATAGTGTCCCAGGGCTGCTTCCCTCTCCCATCCCCATACCTGCTTTTCTTTGCCCTTTCGATTAAGCAAAGAGATGGGTGAGAGTGTCAGGTGGGGAGAGGGGAAATGGGGTGGCCACCCGGAGTGACCTGAGGAGTGTGGATTAACTCTTGGTGTGGGGATTATCTGGGTTTATTTGGGGGGAAGTACTTAATCTGCTGGGAGGCTTAGCTTCTCACATTTTGGTGTTCAGTGACTCCCTATCTTGGTGTTCCCTTGCAACATGGTACTACCTTATCTCTTCACTTATTCATTCAAAAAATCTTTACTGAGCATCTCCCAGGCATGTTTCGTGATACTGGGGATGCAAAATCTAGTGACAGCCAGCACTTAGAATGTGCTACTGGGGCTGCTCTGAGGCCCTGACATGTATTAATTTAATCCTCACAACAATGTCATGGGGTACATACTATTATAATCTCCATTTCACAAATGAGAAGACAGGCACGGAGAGGACAAGTAATTTGCCTGAGGTCACATAGCTAGCAAGTGGCAGAGTTGGGCTTGGAACCAGGCAGTCTGGTTCCAGAGTCTGTGTGCTTCACCACTGTGCAGAACTAGAGTAAATGAGGTGTGTCTTGCCGGGGAGGCAAGGAGAAGGAAATTAGCAGATATCAAACATTGATTGTGTGCCTGACCTTGTGTTGGGCATTTTAAAGAGATGATTTCCTTGAATCCTCCCGACAAGCCTGTCAGGTAGGAGTTACACCCATTTTACACATGGGAAAACTGAGACTCAGGTGGGGCAACCTGTTCACGATTGTGCTGCCTATGGGCCAGGGCCCTGTCTCCTGATGCAAGTCTGCCCAGAAAGTGCCTCGGTAGGAATGGAATGGCAGGATCCACATCCCTAAAAGGAAAGAACAAAACAGGAGCCTATGATCAATGGGCAAAATGAAATAAAAACTCCAATTTGGCGCAGCTGGCGGAGGCCTGAAGGTGTGGGGTAATAAGGAAGCTCTCCTGGGAGCTGGGGCCTCACCTGTGTGCATTCCTCAGCTTGGGACTTACCAGTGAGTGGCAGGGTCACTTGGCCCCTAGGGTTGAATTGGAGATGGTCCCTGATGGCCACCTTAGCCCCAGCCTCCTGCTGGCCCGGCTGCCCCACAGTCCTGCCTTCGCCCTGCTGCTCCTATCTCTGTCTCCAGAACACATGGCTTTCATTCCAGCATCAGTCCCCAGGCCCTTGCTCCACTGTACGAATCTCCTGTGCTCCCAGTGGTCTTCCTTCTAGGCCAGCATGGCCTTTCTTCATGACCTGCTTTTTCCAAGAAGCCTTCTCTGACTCACCAATGTCTCCTGAGGCTCCTAATCTCTGGCCTGCTCACCCTGTCCTGGGCGCAAGATGCTGTGGGCTGTGTTCATGTGCCCACTGCCCTCTGCTCCCTGCCCAACCAGCCTCCCCTACACCTCCCCTACCTACACCTGCATCCTTACACCCCAATTGCTCCATCAGTCTGGACTCTTCCGTGGTTCCACACTGTTCTCCTGACATGCTCTCTCCACCTGTCCCCACAATTCTGTCCTATTCCTATTTGCCCTTTGAACCCCTTTGAACTCGACATCACCTCCTCCAGGAAGCCCTCTGTAAGCCCTCCCCCTGCTCTCTTGGGGTTTACTGTTCATCCAGACCCTGCCATCTCTCTTCCTGCACAGACTTCCGTTTTTGCCTTGAACATGTCGTGTTTTTCCCCCTGCTGCATTATGACTTCATAATGAACAAATTTGCTCTTGTTCAATTCTGTATCCTGGACTGGAACAAATGGTGGTTTAGACACAGTGAAACATTGTCATCCATGGTGAAGGGCCACTTATTCTCACTTCTGAGCTCAAGCCTTGGCCCTCCTGTGACGCTCCCTCGCCTTTCCCAGGGTGGGGCTGGAAGCACCTTGTCACTGTTTGTTAACATACCCAATGCCAATCTTCCCCCCAGTTCCCAGCACAGGGCTTCAGTGAATGTTTGCTGGTAGAAGAACACACTCTAAGCGAGTAGAAGCTCCTTGAGGGCAGGCATGACCTTGTACTTTCATCTTTGTGCCCTGCATCCCCTTGTTGCCCATCACAGAGCCTTGAAAACGCCCAGTTTCTGTAACACACATTTGGCAAATGTCTGCTGCAGTTGTACGGGTTCCAAGACCTCCTGGGGCCAGAGGGGAAAGGGGCAAGGAGGACTCCAAGTTCTGAGGCATTTCTGGCCAAGCACACACGTGATCCTGAGACTGGGGCACTGGGTTCAGACTGGGCTTCCCTCAGAGCCTGTCCTGTTCCTCTGAGAATCATTGAGACGTCTGCCCAGCACTGTCTCTTTCTGCGTGGGGTTCCTGGCCCAGCCCTCACCTTCTCTGGCCTGGCCCCCAAGAGGAAGGTTAGGCTGTGCTCTGGCCTGCCCACGGCCCCCCACCTTCTCTCATCCACCAGTGTGCCCACTGCTTCCCCAGGCAGGATCAGGGCTGGGCCTCCGTTCCAACTAGACTGGAACACAGATGGACCAGGCTCCATCCCGGGCACTGGTGAGGAGCTACAGAGCCTAGGCCAGCGTCCTCGGAAGCACACACCTCTGCTTGGCCAGGGTACCAGCCCTGCTCAGTTTGTGCTCACTCTGGCCTCCCCATCCACCTTGCCTGCTTCTGAGGGTCGCCCCCATTGCCTCGAAGTTCCCAGGTGCAGGTGGCCCTTCATTCCTGGCTCTCCCTTCTCCCTCTTCCCCACAGCCCCACTGTCCCTTGGACCTTTCAGGTGGCTCCTCCATCTCCCAGTCTCTTCAGCCTCCCCTTGCCTTGGCCCACCTTCCCTGGGTCTGGCCTCCATGTGCAGCGGCCCCCCTGCCGCATTTGTAGCTGCTGCTCTGGGTGGCAGCAGCATAGATGGCCTTTTGTTTCAACACAGCCCCGTCCCGTGGTTGAGTTGGGGAGTCCTGGCTGGCACTGCCCCACCCTTGAGAGGGTTGAGGAGATGAGCACCCGGGCTCTGGCCCCTTATCCCCCGCCCAGCATCAGGGACTGGGATGCCCAGTAGCAGGGTAGGGGGAAGAAGCCCAGCGGGAGGATGCTGCCCTCCGCTCAGGAAATCCTGGGGGCCAGAGCTGGGTTGCTGGGCGGAAGGTCCTGAGCCTGGGGGCAGAATGAGGTGGCTCTCTCTACCGGGGTGGCTAGATTGCAGGGGAGGGAAGGTTGGGGGGAAGGAGGAGGGGCTCTGGGGAGGTGCGGACTGAGAAGAGGAATTAGGTCAGAGATGTGGGTGGGTGGGTGAGAGGGGAGGGGGCATCTGCCGCAGAGCTTCCTCCTGGCTCCAGAAGCATCTCCACACTTCCCTTCCTCTGCCCCTCCCCACAGGTCCTGGGAGAATTCTCCCTGGTATTCCCCCTCCCCCATGCCCCCGCCCCAGGCGTTGCCACAAGGGTGGGGGGTGGGGTGGGGGGAGGCCAGCCTCAGCTGTCTGAAGGATGGAGGGGCTGGGGAAGTAGGGCTAGGTGCCCAGACGGCCGCGTGTGTGGGAGGGGATGTCCTCAGATGCCCTCCACCCGGCAGTCCCCGCTCTGACGTGGGTGCCCCCCCTCTCCCCGCCCGGATTAGTGGCAGCTTGGCCTGACTCTCCGGGGCTCCTTCCCCCGCCCCCGCCTGCTGCCCTCCCCTGGGCAGGGGGCTGCTCCACCCGAGGGGCACTTGTGCTTGCCCAGGTAAGGGGCTCTGGGGACAGCGTGAGGGCAGCTGGTTCATGAGTGCTGCTGCGCGTGTTAGCGGGAACGTGTGTATCAGTGTGTGTGTGTCAGCGCTCTCGAGGGGTCGGTGCGGGGCCGGAGTGGGCCCACGCGAGCCTGGGGGTGCGGGTCAGCTCGCCTTTGTCCCCGGATCGGGCATTGTGGCCGCACGTTGTGTGGATTTCCCTCTGTGTTTGTGTCTTTGTGTATCTCCTCAGATCTGCTCTGTCCTCAGGCACAGAACAGCCAGCCACAAGGGCTCCGTGGGCCTGGGGCCCCGGCTGTAGAGCGTGATGGGGTGCTGGGTGAGGGTGGACAGGGACTCCCCCACCCCACCTCCCACGACCCCCTGTGCATTTCAGGAGCCTGTCCTGAGGGTCCTGGTTAAGTCCAAAAACTGTGATCTGACAAAGCAGACTTGGCAAATGGGGTGGGGGGAGGTGTCTGTCCCATTCCCCTGGGACAGTCCCCGTTCCCCCTTTGGAGATGACAGTGACAGGCCCTTGAGGCCCTGGACAGCCCAGGCTCCCACCCTGTCCTGCCCAGCCTCTTCTAGGCCTCAAGCCACAGGAATCTCCCCCCGGACTCTGCCACAAGCTTGGTTGCCAGAGGACACAGATGGGGGACCACAGGCACACCCCAGCCCCCGTCCGCATCCCCGGAGCCAGCCTGGAGCTGGAGGCTGGGGCTTGGGGCTTCAGGACTGCAGTCCCTGTTAGACCCTCCAGGATCATTTCCCCTGGGAAACTCAGGTCCAGGCCACCCCTCGGGGGAGCTGGGGGAGGAAGGGAGTGCTAATAACTCAATCGTGTAAACAACCCCTAGCAGCCTGCCCTGCCACAGAGCCAGCCTCTGGGGGAAGGCAAAGGGGCTGGGAGACTTGATGCCAACATGACCCCAGTCCTGCCAGTGCCAGACATTTCAGGCCTCCTCCCTCAGGACCCCTCCTCTTCTCAGCTGATGGAAGGATCCCTGCTTCCATTCAGTCTTTTGGGAGGAAGTTTCCCTCCTGGCCCTTCACGGCTTCCCTCTCCAGGGATGGCGGTGTGACCTGGGACAAGGCTAGAGGCATCTGAGACCTCATCCTTCCATGGAATGGGGCTGGGTAGGGTGGCCCTGCCTCTGTCTCAGACTGGGTGAAGGCAGGCCAAGGATGGCTTCCACAGGGAGGCAGGGGAATCTCAGGGTGGGAGGTGGGTGCCTGAGGGGAAGGGAAGCGCCCGTTGGGCGTGTGGGTTTCTGTGTGTGTCTGAATCTGTCTGTGTGTGTTTGAATCTGTCTGTTTGTGTCTGTGCTCTGGAACCACCCCCGCAGAGGAGCCAGGATGCTTCCTCGGGTGGAGGGTGCCCTGCTTTCCCATTTCCTCTCCTCCTCTCTACTCCCTCCCAGGAGCCACTCCCATGGGCTCCTCTCCAGTGCTGGGCCTGGAAACACCAGGAGCACAGGATGGGGTAGACCCCCAGAACACGGAGCTAGAGCAGGTGGTGGAGTACATCTGGTCGCACTTCCTTTTCGGACACTTGGTGAAACCGAGGCCCTCAGAGCAGGGACATTCTAGAGCCTACACCCTTCTAGAACTGCCAAGGCAGGACACTGCGCCCCAGGAAGGGGCTTAGGTCTGAAATAGTGAAGAGGAGCTTGACTAGATGAGGACCAGGCAGGGCAGACCTGGGCCAGCGGGATGTGCCCATGTGCCAGAGCTGAAGAGGACCAGGAGCTAGTGGTCCAGCAGGCACCGGGTGGCTGGCATGGGTCAGAGCACCCATCACTGACCCGTGAGAACCCGACTGCCCCTGCCAGCTCTGGCACTGCCCCCTCCCAGCCGCCCTGCCCTGGCACCCCAGGGGGCACCCCGCCCCATCGTGGCCTGGTCCGGCCCCTCCCGCCCTTTGCTCCAGTTCCCGGGCTTGGCACCTATAGTGGGGGTGCTGCCCGCCTGCCAGGCTCCGGGGCCGGGCCCACGGGAGGGTGGGGCAGCTGGGAAGCTGGCACGCTGCCCCGGGGGAGCCTCTCTCGGCAGGCGCCCGGGTGCCGCGGGGGGGAGGGGGGAACAAAGGGCTCATTCTCCCCGTGCGCAGCCGGTGGCATCGCCGGGGCGTTGGCGGAAGCCCCCGGGGCCCGGGAGGGGGCAGGCCCAGGCGGGGCCGCCAAATCACGGGCTCCTGTTTCCCGCAGGGTGCTGGAGGAGGAAACCGGCGGAGCAGCTTCCCCACTCTCAGTTGCGCGTCTGGCGATGGCGATCGGAGGTCCTGCTGCGCTCTCCGCCGGGCTCTCCCTCCATTAGCCGCGCTGCGCCGTGCTGCGCCCTCGCTGGTGCCTCTCTCCCGGGTAGCGGGATCGGCCCCCCTTCCAGGCACGACCCCCTCCCCCGGCCCCTCGGCCTTTCCCCCCAACTCGGCCATCTCCGACCCGGGGCGCGCGTTCCCCCCGGCCCGGCTCCCCCTCTCCCTCCGGGGACACCCGCTTCCTAGCCTCGGCCCGGCCCTCCCCGCGGCGCAGCACGGAGTCTCGGCGTCCCATGGCGCAACCCACGGCCTTGGCCCAGAAGCTGGTGCGGCCGATCCGCGCCGTGTGCCGCATCCTGCAGATCCCGGAGTCCGACCCCTCCAACCTGCGATCCTAGAGCGCCCCCGCCGCCTCGGGGGAAAGAGAGCGCGAGCGCGCTGAGCAGGAGAGCGGGAGAACGAGTCCTCGCCCGCCGGCCGGGAGGCCCCGGAGCCGGCTCATGGGGAGAGGGCGCCCGGCGTCGGCCACCACGACCGCCGCCGCCCGCGCCGCGCCCGGCCCGTGAAGCCCAGGTAAGTGCCGAGAGGGGCGCCAGGCGTGCGTATGCTGGGGACACCCGCGGCGGGGCATTTCTGAGCCAAGCCCGCGCCGCATGCAGGGAGCGAGTTCCCCTTGCTCCTCAGGGCAGGGCCACAGCTCTGAAAGTTAGGATGCCCGACGGGGCCGGACCGCGTCGGAGCTGCGGCCCCGAAAACCCCGAGCGCTCTCCGTCACAGCTCCCCGGGCCGCCTCGCCTCCTTCCTGGGGCTCCCCTCAGTGGGCCGAGGTGGCCGCGCCGGGAGTGCGCTGCGGCTCTGGTGCCACCTGTCATCCTGGTCCTCTGCACGCACGTTCAATTTTCCCTCCTTTGCCTCCCTCTGGGGCCCAGCCCGCTTTCCCCGCCTCCTTCGCTCCGCACCAGCCGGGCGTACAGTTACCGACGTCCACCGGCGGCCCCGGCACTGTGGCATCTTGACCCATCCCGGCTGAGGCCTCTTAACCCTGCTCTCCTGTGGTGGCTCACTCCTTCCCTTGGGGGCAGCGGTGGAGATCCCGGCCCTCAGCAGTTGTCCTTCGTTCTGCCTCAGAAGCCAAGGAACCGAAGAGCTCAGGGAAGAGGCAGACTCCTGGCTGCCCAGGAGTAGGGAGCGATTCCTGCCGGCAGCCCTGCCTTGCCGCCCTTCCCAATGACTCCAGCTTGCTCTCCGTTCGCTTTCCACCCAAACAAGCCTGGCTGGGGCTGAGGGGTCGGGGGTGGGCCGGCAGTCTCCCCTAGAGCCACAGGACTGACTGCAGTGTGGGAACAGGCCTCTGAAACTGCCCATTTCCCAGCCCTATTTTACACAAGGACACACCGAGGCCCAAAGGAGTGACATGCCTTGCCCAAGGTCACACAGCAGGTGACTGGATCAGGGCCAGGATCCAGACGTCTTGTCTCCCAGTGCAGTGCCTTCCATGGAGCTCATCGTTTGGGTTCTTGCCCCCTGTGCTTCCCCGCGGCTCATGACCAGTTCCAGGCTCAGTAAGGCCAGGATATGTCATCTTAGAAATGGCAGAATCTGCTGAGGGGCTCTGGCCCAGGTGGGCTGTCAAATCCCAGGTGGGCTGTCAAGTCCCAGGCATTCTGGGGAAGGGGTGACCGACCCACACTGGAGCATCCCACCCATGCGGGTCCTTGGAGTCACATGTAGGCAGGCAGCATGGAGCCCAGTTGTAGGTTGGCACTTGCCTTACTGGTTTGAGGCGCCTTTGTGCTGCCAGGGCGGTGCCCACTCTGTGCCGGGTGGTAGGGTGCTTCGGGCATGTGCCTAAGAAGCCCATGCTCTGGTGGTTATGCTCCAGGGACCCACTCTGGGAGAGCCCCATGAGGGCAGGAGAGTGATGGAGAGTACGCCCAGCTTCCTGAAGGACGCCCCAGCCTGGGAGAAGACAGTCCCTGAGAACGGCATCGTGGGACAGGAGCCGGATACCCCGCCGCGAGATGGCCTGCACCCTGCGGCAATGTGCCTGGGAGAGCCCGCTCCCTTCTGGAGGGGTGTCCTGAGCACCCCAGGCTCCTGGCTTCCCACTGGCTTCCCCCAGAGCCCCAAGGACATGCTCCCACTGGTGGAGGGTGAAGTCCCCCGGAATGGGGAGAGAAAGGCTGGCTGGCTGGGCAGCAGGGAGGGGCTGCGCTGGAAGGAAGCGATGCTTACCCATCCACTGGCATTCTGCGGGTCTGCGTGCCCACCTCGCTATGACCCCCTGATTCCTGAGCATGGCGGTAGCCATCCCAAGAGTGACCCTGTGGCCTTCCGGCCCTTGCACTGCCCCTTCCTTCTAGAGACCAAGATCCTGGAGCGAGCTCCCTTCTGGGTGCCCACCTGCTTGCCACCCTACCTAGTGTCTAGCCTGCCCCCAGAGCATCCACGTGACTGGCCTCTGGACCCACACCCCTGGGTGTACTCCGGGGGCCAGCCCAAAGTGCCCTCTACCTTCAGCTTAGGCAGCAAGGTGAGTGTTGGAGCAGAGAGGGTACCTAGGGCTCAGGCTGGCTCATTGGTCCCCGAGCGACACTGCCAGGACCAAAGCACTCTGCTCTTCCATTTTGATGGAAAGATAAGGCGGTACCTGGGCAAAGGAGGAGCCTGTCAGCTCACAGTCAACCCCAAGCAATTCCTCTTCTGAGCAAACCCATCTCATCAGGCCTCCCCTGCCTGTAGGCCCTTTCAGGAATTGACTCACCCATTGTCCACCCAGAACAAGGCCCTGGGAACAGGGGCCTCAGAATGTGTGGTCTGGTCCTGGGGGAGGGGCCGACAAAGCCTTCTATCCAGGAGTGATGTGTGCAGGGGGCCCCAGGCCTGTACGTTCCCCACAAGTGTCCCTGGCGCCCAGGCATGAGATGTAGAATATTTTCAGTGCAGCATGGTACAGAGCATCGCACAGTCTGAATAGATTCTGCAGGCTCTTTGGCTGTGCCAGGTATCAACCCTTTAGCTGCTGGATGGTGGAGAGGTCTGAGAAACCCTGGGGAGAGATCGGGGGGTAGCCAGGGCTATGAGGGAGGCAGTTAGGGGACCAGTATGTGAGTTCTTCAGTATTTTCACAACCCTTAAGGCCACAAAGTTTCATACCTGCTGGTTGTCAGTTCAGCTCATCCTTTTAAGCTCTGAGAACCAAAGTCATCACTGGCTTAATCCCTTCTCCTCTCTTTAGGGCTTTCACCACAAGGATCCAAGCGTTCTCAGGCTGGCAAAAGAGCCACTGGCAACTGTGGAACCTGGGGTTTTGGGCTTAGCCCCTGGTGGGCATCTCCAAAGAACCGGGGAAGTGGAACACCCTTCAGTCCACCAGAGGGATGGAGAGACAGGAGTCAGCAGGCATCAGAATCTTTGTCCTCTTCTCCTGGGGCATCCAGACACTGTTCCCCGGACCCCCTGGCCCACTTGCTCCCCAGGCCTGGTTCATACTCTTGGCAATGTCTGGTCTGTACCAGGAGGTGGGAGCCTTGGGTACCAGCTGGGGCCGTCAGCCACATCAAAGTGCCCCTCTCCTGGGCCTCCTGCCACCCAGGTGGGCTGTTGCTCATCTCACCCACCCACTAGAGATGGAAGTCTTGGCCCTTGTGGGAAGTGCCAGGAGGGCCTGGAGGGGGACCCCAGTGGGCCCAGTGAATCCAGCGAGGAAGCAAACAAGGCCCCTGGTCCCAGGGCCTGCCCACCCAGCCATCACACCAAGCTGAAGAGGACATGGCTCACACGACACTCTGAGCAGTTTGGGTGCCCAGATAGCTTCCCTGGGGAGGAGGAGAGCCCAGCCGCTCAGCTGCGGGCCCTCAAGAGAGCAGGCAGCCCGGAGGTCCAGGGAGCAGTGGGCAGCCCAGCTGCCAAGCGCGCATCCGGCCCTTTCCCAGGGCGGGGGGCCAGAGGTTGGCAGGACGTGCTGGACTCATCATTTGGGAACAAGGAGGAGACAGAACAGCATGATGACCACAGAGGTAAGGGGGCAGGGGAGGGGCCGCAGGGGGCCCTACTTGGGAGGGCACTGGCCAGGGCGGGGGCTCTGCGGGGAGGTGAGGTCAGTAGGCACTTTATGAGTAGATCACACCCAGCTGTCTGATTTCCCACTTGGATGGGATAGCTCTCTGGGAGTTCCTTAGCATCTACAGGCCAGAGCCTTCCAGCAAGTGGCTTCTATTGTCATCTGCCTCCTCCCAAGCCATGGTGTGTTGGTGGCAGTGTAATGACAGTGTTCAGAGCATGGACTCTGGAGTCAGAGTGCCTGAGTCCTGACTTTGCTGACTGGGTCTGTGTGACCCTGGGGCTAGTTACTTCACCTTTCTGGGCCTCGGTTTCTTCATCTATAAAATGGGGATAAGGACAGCCCTACCTCATACTGCTCAAGACATACCTCAAGACTGCCGCAAAGATTAGTGCTATCATTTGCGTAAAGTGCACCCAGTAAGCACTCAATGAACAGTCATCTTTGTGATTATTCGTGCCACGAATCTCTCGTCGGGGAGATTGCCTCTCCTGAAGGTCCCCTTGTCCTGTCTCAGGAGCAAACAACTACTCTCTAAGCAAGTCGGACCATGGAAACTCAGTTTGGACTCTGCTAGGACTTTGGGCACATCCTGGACCCCTCTGTCACACTGTGCCCCTCATGGAGAGTTCTGGCACTGCCAGCCCCAGCCTCAGTGATTCGGGATCACCTCGGTTTCTTGGCCTCCTGGACTGCCCAGCCTGGATCAGGACTCTCGCTGGCCTTGCCCAAGCACCCTGCACCTGGCATGGGTCTGTCCACGCTCTCCCGGGCCTCTGCCTGGGGCTGGGAAGCTGTTGGCCCCTCTGCCTTCTTGGGTTACAGCACCTGTGGCCTGTGTTGAAACTCTCCAGCCTTCTCACCTTCCGGCGCCCTCCGTCCACGTCAGGATTGCCTCTTCACACTGCCAGGCAGCCAGCAGTATCACTGATCCTGAGGCAGCGCTATCCAAAGTCTGCACCAACTGGATCCTGCGTCCTAGCTGCCCCAACCTTAGGCCCAGCACGGCAGAGCCCTCCTCTCGGCCCATCAGCCCACATCAGGGAATTCACAGCCTCTTCACTCAGCCTTTTGATGAAGTTTCTGGCTGCCTGTTAGCTAGTTCCGAATCAGGCCTCATAGGCCTGGGCCTAGAGGGCGGGCTGGCTCTGCGTGGAGACGGGCTGGGTGCTAAGGCAGGGCCTGGGGTTCGCAGAAGCCCCCTGACCAGCTGCATTGTCCCCTCAGGACCGGGAGACGGCAGGGCCAGCCTCCAGGACCCAGGGCTTCCCGATACACCTTGCGCGGCTCCCCCAGTGGGCATCACTCAGTGTCAAAGCTGTGCCCAGGCAGCTGGCGAGGCGGGAGGGCTGGCCTGTCACTCCCAGCCAGTACCCAGGTGAGCCTGTTGCCCTGGAGGCCCCCAGCATCCTCCCACTGGGGCTCCCACCTCACCTTCCTCTGCCCTGCCTCCAGGTTGCCTCTGGGAGGGGAGCAGCAGCAGGAGGAAAACTCGGCAGCCAGCTCTGAGGAGGGAAGAGGGTCTGGCCCGGAGGCCGGGCTCAGCGTGGGCCTCGCCAAGCACCTGCTAAGTGCTTTGGGAGAGCGACTGTGCCGCCTGCTGCGGAGGGAGCGGGAGGCCCTGGCCTGGGCCCAGCGGGAAGGTGAGCAGGCCCCACAGGGTATTCAGGATCCCAGGAGGGCCAGGTCCTGTGGTCAGTGCTTTCACAGGGAGCGTGGGGCCTCCCTCCCACAGCACTGCTGGTCCTGCTGCCACCGCCACCTCGGGAGAGCTCCTGCCCTGCTTCGCCCTTTTTCCCAGCTCAGGCTCTGAGTCAACTTGTATTCTGGTTTCTGGCCTGGGCGGGTGATGTTGGGAAGGTGTAAAACCTGGTCTGGCTCGACTCTCTAAGAGCTTTGGGCTTGTTGGGGAAACAAGACTGAGTGCCAAGTGTCTGCAAGATCACCCAGAGGCGAGGGAGCTCCCTGCGGCTTTGCGCGGGAAGGAAGGCTTCCGGGCGGCAGGCTCATGGGCCCTGGGCCCTAGGAGGCTGGTAGGCTTGGGGCTGAGGTTGGAGACTGACAGGGCGAGGGGCGTTCAGATAGTCCCTTAGGCTCTAGGCTGCCCCTCCTGCGCCTCTTCCACGGGATGTTAGAAAACACGCACCTGTGATGCTGTCACTCCCTGAGTGGAGCCCATTGGTGGCTCCCTCTTGCCCCAGGAAGCCCATTCCCCTCCTCTTTCACAGCCAACCCCTGTCCACCCCACCCCTTCCCTCCACCCGGATTCCTGGCACACCGCATCACCTCTGCCCAGGCCTCTCTGCTCACCTGAGCTTGTCCGCCCCCTCAGGCCTTGGCATCCTCTGTTCCTTCTGTCTGGAATGCCCTTCCCCTCCCTTCCTACCTGGTGAATGAACACTTAGTCACCGCTCGGGGCGCATTTGGCCAGCTGTCCCCACCCGTCCCACTTTTGTACTCTGGCACCCACCCCGTGATGCCATGATCATTGCTGTGTTTATGAGTTCATCTCCCCCCTTGCGATGTGAGTGCTGGGAGGGTAAGCGCCGGGTCCTGACCAGTTCCGAATCCCCGGCCCGGAGCCCGGGATGGGACAAGGTGTTTGTCGAATGAGTAAGTGAACGTGTGCTCACTGGCCTCCTCCCTCCTGCCAACAAGGGCTTAGTCTGAGGCTGGGTGAGGGAGAGAGCAGCCTCCTACTAAGGTTTCCTCTTCTGAGACGCAGAGTCCTCCGAGGACACAGCGCCCGCGAGGGAGGGAGGTGGATGATGGGCTGTGTTGGGACTGGTGTGGCCTGGGAAGCCCTGAGGCAGGCACTGGGGAGGTGAGGCCTGCACTGCCCTGGGAGGGTTGGCGGGGTGTCTGTAAGGGGCCTGTCTCCCTTCTGGGGCAGCCTCTTGGTGGAAACTGCTCCTGTATGTCCATCCCTTCCTGGAGGCCTCCCCTATGAGGTCCTCAAAGTGGCCGGTGGCTTGAGGCCCCTCTGACCCGGTTCTCTCTCGTGGTCAGCAGGCCAGGAGCCAGCGGGGGCAGAGGACAACCCGGGCATTCCACGCTGCTGCAGCCGCTGCCACCACGAACTCTTCAACACCCACTGGCGGTGCCCCCGCTGCAGCCGCAGGCTGTGTGTGGCCTGCAGCCGCATGGCGAGTGCTGGGAGGGCCAGGGAGAGAGCAGGTAGGAAAGGAACTGGGGGCCTCGGAAGGGCTGCTCCAAGGATTGTGGCCAATTCTTGGCAGCCTCTCCCCAAGGAATCCTCCCTCCCCACCCTCGGCCTCAGCCACCACTGCTCAGTGCCCCTTTGAGCAGGCCTTTCCCTCTTCCCGGATCAGAGGGCTGTGCCCACATCCTTGCTCACCCTTAAAAGAAGTCGAGTGCCTAGTCTCTGCCCCTCACTTTGCTCAGCTGGCACCTTTTTAAACCTTACAACATGGTAAGGTGGGTATTATTGCCTTCATCCTCCAGATGAGAAAAACTCAGAGAGGTTAAGTGACTTGTCCAAGGTCACACAGCTAGTAAGTATTGGGTCCAGGATTTAAGCTCAGGTCTTCGGATTCCAAGTCCTGCACTTTTCACAGTTCTCAGCTTTCTCTCCCTTGGCTCAACTCAGCCACCTCCACACTTGAAATTTCCCGGTAGACACGGCCAAAAAAAGCTCCAGGGTCAGAAACCTTTGGGAACACCGTATTCTACAAGTTTATCTTGCAGCCTTGCAATGCACATTAAAGCCTCTGTGTTCTACAAGCAAAAGATCTTATGTCACTACTGAACCCAAGTTTCCCAGAAAGCCCATGTTTTATAGATTGTCAAGGCCCCGGACTTGGATATCATGCCCTTGCCCTTCTTCCCTGACCTTAACCTGGGGTCACCTTGATTTCCTGACCCACAGCTTCCCCCTTCCTACCCTACAGGCTGTCAGGAACAGTCCACGGAGAAGTGTGCCCAGGAGGCTGGGCACAGTGCCTGTTCCCTGATGCTTACCCAGTTTGTCTCCAGCCAGGGTGAGCTCTCACAGAGGGGTGGGGCGTACAGAGGGCGGGCCCTGGGGGAGACCAGCTTCCTGTTTGGATGTCCCTCCACTGCCAGATCCCATGCTCTCCCAGTTGGTGAGGCCAAGCAGCACAGGGGTGGCCTCCTGCCTGCACTCACCAGCAAATTCTACCTCCCCTCTCCCCTTCACAGCTTTGGCAGAATTAAGCACTGCAGTGCACCAGGTCTGGGTCAAGTTTAACATCCGGGGGCACTGCCCCTGCCAAGCTGATGCCCGGGTGTGGACCCCTGGGGATGGGGGCCAGCAGGTAAGAAGCAGGGCCAGGCAGTGTGTCTGCAAATTACTGACCTTAGTAGGATTTGATCCTTTTTTTTTTCTTTGATGGGAATGAAGAGAGACATAGGATGCTGGGTGAAATCAGGCTACTTCTCCTCTTCCCTTGGGGATGAGGATACAGGGCGTGAGCTCTAGCATCTGCTCCACCTCCCTGCCCAGCAGAAGTCATCACTCTCTGCCCGCCACCCTTTGTCCCCTCCCAGCTCAGCACTTCCACATCTGGCTCGAGCTGCTGGCTGGCGAGTCTGCCTCTCCCTCCCCAGCCACTGGCTCCTGCAGGCGGAGCATTGACCCACCTTCCCAGTATTCCCTGCACCTAACACAGAGCTAGTGCTCAGTGTACATTTAGAAAGTGTCTACAAACTTCGTATTTTTATTGTAGAAGTCATTCATTCAAGAAATAGTTTATCAAGAAGGAGGGTACAGCTCAAAATGCTAGAGTGCATGCTTAGCATGCACAAGGTCCTGGGTTCAATCCCCAGTACCTCCTCTAAAAAATAAATAACTAAATGTAATTAACCTCCCTCACCCCCCCCCCCCAAGAAATAGTGTATCAAATGACTTTTATGTGCCAGACACCGTGTGCATTCCCATTGCGGAAAATTTGGAAAATACAGACAAGATTAAGGAAGAAAACAGCAACAGCTTAAAATGCCATGGTTATCGTTTTGATGTTCTTCTTCCCAGTCATTTGCTTGTATATTTATTCCAGTCTCTTTTAAGTATACTTTAGATCTCACTGTATGTGTACGTCCATGGGCAACTTTTTTCCACCTAATGTTATATTGTGTGACATTTTGCTCCTTGTAAACACGATCTTAGGACTTAGAAGGGTCCACTGTTAATACCCGTGGGCTGAAGTTGATTGAGTTGCGTTTGCCATGTTTAAATCTCTGGTTTGTCTGGTGGGTGGCGGATGGGTCTAACAGAAGGAGCCGACGGTGGAAACTCCCCCAACTCCTCAGCCTTCCTGCAACGGAGATACCAACAGGACCAAGGACATCAAAGAGGGTGAGCAGCCCCTGCCCCTCGCTGAGGCCGCGCGCAGGGGAGGCTGGGCCAGTTGGAGCCCCCTGAGAGAGACTGGAATTGCTTTAGCCACACCCCGCCTGCCCCACAATCACGGTCACTCTTCTCAAGTCATTCTAGAGAAAATAAATCTAAATAAAATCTAGGGCAAGCCTCCTAACCCCTCACCAGCCAGACCTCTGTTCTGAGCTCCTCCTATGGAGAGGTCCTGGAGATGCTGGCAGGAAGGCTGGTGGGAGGTGAGCGTACCCCAAGCAGAGCTGAGATGGGCAATGCCAGTGGGACAGAGCCAACTCAGCCAGGAGATGAGGGAAGAGCAGGTGGGCAATGGAGCCTCGAGAGAAAGGTGAAGCCCCTCACTAATCACTTTTCTCCCTGACAGAGACTCCAGACTCCACGGAGACCCCAGCAGAGGACCGTGCTGGCCGAGGGCCCCTGCCTTGTCCCTCTCTCTGTGAACTGCTGGCCTCCACTGCTGTCAAACTCTGCCTGGGGCATGAACGGATACACATGGCCTTCGCCCCTGTCACTCCGGCCCTGCCCAGCGTGAGCGAGGGCACGAAGGGAGGGCTGGGGGCCTGGGACTGAGGCTGGGCTGGCCTGCCCTGCAGGGTCCAGCATGTCCTGAGCACTCCTGCCCCTCCATCTCTCCCTCCCCGCAGGACGACCGCATCACCAACATCCTGGACAGTATCATCGCACAAGTCGTGGAGCGGAAGATCCAGGAGAAAGCCCTGGGGCCCGGGCTGCGGGCCGGGCCAGGCCTGCGCAAGGGCCTGGGCCTGCCCCTCTCACCGGTGCGGCCCCGGCTGCCTCCCCCTGGAGCTTTGCTCTGGCTGCAGGAGCCCAGGCCTCGGCGGGGCTTCCATCTCTTTCAGGAACACTGGAGGCAGGGCCAGGTGAGGCTCCTTGCCTCGGTGCTCCCAGCTCTCACGCCGTCGCCTACCCTCAGGGCCTTGATCCCCAGACCCAGGCAGACGGGGTCCCTCACTCAGAGGGAGCAACAGGGCTGACTCCACGCTGTTCTGGTTCCCCTACAACACGCCCCAGCCTGGCCATATTGGGCGCCCCATCCATTCTCCCCCATCCCCCTTTTGCCCCCACTACAGCCCGTGTTGGTGTCAGGGATTCAGAGGACACTGCAAGGCCACCTGTGGGGGACGGAAGCTCTCGGGGCCCTTGGAGGCCAGGTGCAGGCACTGACTCCCCTCGGGCCTCCGCAGCCCGCAGGTCTGGGCAGCACGACATTCTGGGAGGGATTCTCCCGGCCTGAGGGTGAGTGTCCCTAACGTGGGGTAGAGGGAGCTGGGAGCCCGAGCTGAGGGGCAGCAGAGTCCCAGAGCGGCCCTGGGGGCGGCGTCCAGTACAGAAACCGGACTCTGCTGCTGCCAGAGAAGCAGGGGCGTCTGGGCCAAGGAGGTTCCTCCCTGGGCCAGTGGCCTTTCTGTCTCCTCCCCTAGTTCGTCCAAAGTCAGATGAGGGCTCCGTCCTCCTGCTGCACAGAGCTCTGGGGGACGAGGACACAAGCAGGTGTGTGGTACCGAGAACTGGCCGGGCCTCTCTTCCTCGCCTCCTTTGCTCCGTGATCCTCAGTGCTCCATGCTTGCCTCAGGGAGTTACCTTAGTTGTGGGGGGCTTTGATGGGGCCTCTGGTGCCTGGGTCGAGCCTGCTGGGCATGACCCCTCCCACACACACAGGGTGGAGAACCTGGCCGCCAGCCTGCCCCTCCCAGAGTACTGTGCCCACCATGGGAAACTCAACCTGGCTTCCTACCTCCCACCGGGCCCTGTCCTGCGTCCACTGGAGCCCCAGCTGTGGGCAGCCTATGGTGAGTGTCCACTCTGTTCCTGCCCAGTCCCTACCCTCTTCCTGTCATCTCCGTGTTCACGTGCATACGTGCCAAGGTCCGGGGGCCTGTTCCCAGCTGTCCTTTCTCTACCTCCATTCAGGTGTGAGCCCACACCGTGGGCACCTGGGGACCAAAAACCTCTGTGTGGAGGTGACTGACCTGGTCAGCGTCCTGGTATGTGCTGAAGCCCCACTGCCTGCCTGGCACCGGGCACAGAAAGGTGCGTCCTCGGCCGGAAGCAGGGGTGGGCACAAGCTGTGAAGGTGAGGTGCTGTCTCTGCAGGCCTTGGGCCCTCCTGAGCTGTCTTTCTCCCCCAGACTTCCTCTCAGGCCTGGATGGGGAGGGGCTCTGGTCTCCGGGCAGCCAGGTCAGCACCGTGTGGCATGTGTTCCGGGCACAGGACGCCCAGCGTATCCGCCGCTTTCTCCAGATGGTGAGGAGGGAGCTGGGAGCCCGCCCCTTCCCCTCCCAGCCCCAGAAGCTCTCCCTTTGTGTGTGCCCCGTGTGCTCGCCCCCCTGCCTCAGGTGAGCTGGACTCAACAGGTGCAGAGAAGGCAGAGTGGGCCCTTATGAGTGGCGTGTGGTAGGGTGAACAGGAAGGGTAGGGGCTGAAGTAGGACCCAATGATGAAATGAAGCAGGAGATGCTGCAGGCTGGGCTCTGTGCCAAGGGCCCTAGGTACACTATCTCTGTTAACTGTCACAACCAACCTATGTGGTAGGTACTGCTGCTTTCCCATTTCACAGATGAGAAAACTGAGGCTGAATGGTAAAGCTAGTCCCTGAGCTTGTGGCTGTTCCCAGCCTGGGTCATTACACTCCATGGGCTCTGGGTCTGCGTTGGCAGGCCAATGGGAAACCTGCCTGAAAATCCATCCTGTTGCTCTCCTCCTCTGCATCTTATGAGGAGGTGTCCTTTGAGATGCTAGCAAGTAAGCGCTGAGGGGGCAGTGTGTTAGGTGGAGGGAAGAAGGGACCAGGAGAGGGGGCAGGGGAGGAGAAGAGGAGGGGGTGAGCAAGAGGCTCTGGCCAGCGGAGGGTGTGTCCCAGCGGTTCCAGAGTCCAGATGAGCTCTGACTGTGCTGGAGAAAAGATGCCACGAAGTGTCGCTACGCTCAGCCACACGCACGCACGCACACACACACACAAACGTGCAGGTGTCCAAGTGGCTGTCCACCACCACCCTCCTGCCCCAAGGCGTGCACATCTGCAGACACACCGACGGATCACACAGCGCTGCAGACACACACACAGGTGCTGGAGCGCGCAGAGGGGAGCAGACCGAAGCACACCTTCATACACAGGGGGCCTTGTCTGGTCTGGGTGTGGCCAGCTGTGGGCCGTCCCGTACGGCCAAACCCAGTGATTCACAGGGAGGGTCTGAGGGGCACATTCTCACTGGGTGGCCTGGGAAACACTGCTTCAGTTCCAGAATGTTCTTCCTCAGCACCTGCCTGGAGTTACCCTACCTGACTCACCAGCCTCCCCTCTCCCTGCGGTCCAGTCCTGGAGGCCTGAGCTCTAAGCCCAAGGGTAATTGCTGAGGTCCTAGCTGAAGAGGTGGATGTAGCCGGTGGCCAGCTGGAGGGTGATGCTGGCGTTCACCTCTACAGGTGTTCCCTGGGCCCTGGCCTCCATGAGTCCCCATCTGCCCAGGGAGCTCCCCACTCTGGTTGCTCTGGGGAAGTCCCCCCAAAGCTTGCCTGCTCCAGAGGACAGGCAAGTTCATCCAGCCACAGGGAGTCAGAAATTCCATGTGGCTTTACCTTTCCGGACTGAGGATCTTAGAAGACTGACAAATGCTTCGGATCCTCTCCCCAGGGACATACAGCTGCCTACTTATAATTTAGCACACAGTTCGGGATGTTCACAGGACTCCACAAGTTAAGAGCTCCTGGTGTCGACGCTTTATGAGTTGGGATTATGCAGGATGACTTTCTGGGCTTTGGAGAAAGGGGTACCTCTGAACGAGGGAGCAGAGGGCCCAGGGCCAGGGACAGAGAGGCATCTAGCCCAGGAAAAGCGGGGATTTAGACCCCTAGCTTCAGCCTTAATCCTTGCCTCTAAGCTCCTTCCAGCCAAATAGTTCTGCCAACTTGAGTGGCCCCAGCCCCTCACAACCCTGCCCCTTTCTCTCCAACCCCCATGTCCTCCCCGACCTGCCCTCCAAGGCTTGACTGCTCCAGGTTTTTCCTGTGCCTCTAGCCTCTGGGGAGTCCATGCGCCATCCTGCAGCCCTACCTGCGGCTTTCCCCTTACTCATTCCTCCTTCTTTTCTCTCAGGTGTGCCCTGCTGGGGCAGGAAACCTGGAGCCTGGCACCCCAGGCAGCTGCTACCTGGACGCAGGGCTGCGGCGGCGCCTGCGCGAGGAGTGGGGTGTGAGCTGCTGGACCCTGCTGCAGGCCCCTGGAGAGGCCGTGTTGGTGCCCGCGGGGGCTCCCCACCAGGTGCTTCCCCAGCTCGCAGGCGGGCGAGGCCTTCGCAGAGAGCTCATGATATCAGAAGCATTCCCCAGCCTTTTACACACTCGTCCCTCTCAACTGCCTCCAGAGCCAGGCAGGGCAGGAAGTCACGCCTCCATTTAGGGAAAAGGAGAAGCTGAGTGGTCTTGAAATCATCAAGCCAACTGCCCTTTGTGTCCTCACTGGCGACTCTGCTGTCTCTGGCATCCCCTAGGCCTGGGTTTGGCCACACCCCTTGGGTTGTCTGGTGCTGGATCCAGGGCCTCTGCTCTCAGGCCTGAATGGGGGTCATTCTGGAAAGCAGACCTCAGGGATGAGACAGAGGGGCAGGGTATGTACGTCATCCCGAGTCTGCACTGACTCTCCTGCCCCCTCCCCCCTTCCCGGAGCAGGTGCAGGGCCTGGTAAGCACAGTGAGCGTCACTCAGCACTTCCTGTCCCCGGAGACCTCTGCCCTCTCTGCTCAGCTCTGCCACCAGGGACCCAGCCTATCCCCTGACCACCGCCTGCTTTACGCCCAGGTGAGTGTGACACTGGCCAGGAGCCTGAGTGTGCTGCTCAAGGTCCCCTACTGCACAACTGGGCCCAGGAAGGTATTCTTGGCTGGGGGGAGCCCCAGGATGTGACTATAAACTCCTTGTCTTCTCTTTTTCTTCTAGATGGACTGGGCTGTGTTCCAAGCAGTGAAGGTGGCTGTGGGAACACTGCAGGAAGCAAAATAGAGGGAGCCCAGGTGTCTGGGTTAGGGGTGAGGGACAGGCGGACCAGTGCTCAGCTTCAGCAGAGACTGGCACTGGGGGACTTGGGGACTTTGGGTCAATTCCGCAAGCACCACTCTGGGCACAAGCAGGGCACCCCGTTCCCTGCCCCTGATCTGGGCCCTAACAAAAACAACCACAGTGCCACCAAATCTCACACCTGCCCTTTGCAGGCCGGCACCTGCTCCACTCCTGCGCCCCTCTCCATGGTACCAGCCCCACACTGGGGGTGACTGTCTCCCTCCAACCCCTGCCCCCACCCCGACCCAGGGGACAAACAGCCCTTCCTTGGGGACCTCGGGAATCATTCTGGCTTAAGTAACACCTGCTGCTGCTGCCTCTTCTGCTCTCTCACCTGTGCCCAAACTCTGCTTACACCACCCACATCCTCTCGAGCTCCTGGGGGGGGCCTTTGCACTGCAGGCATGCTGGACAAGGGGCTACCAACATCCTGCCCTCTGGCCAGAAAGCTGTGAAGTGTGGGGAGGGGGTGGCATCAGGACACTGCACAGGCTTGGCTGGAGGAGATGGTACAGGCGAGTCCCTGTCCCTGCTCCCTCTCTTGCCTCCCTCCTTTCTCAATTTCCATTAAAGGCTGTTGTTTTGTGAATGCTGCCAGTGTGGTTGGCCCTGCTCCTGCAGGCCACATGGACTGGGGAGGGAGGGGACACGTGGAAATGGAGCAGGGTGGGAAGGGGCTGAGGCTGTTGTAACAGGGACTTCAAATACTCCTGCCTGCTCTTCTTGGTAGAGGAGGGTGTGGGGGGGTGTTCCCTCCATCCCACTGAGGGGCAGATGGAGCCTTCCCCAGGGGGCTGCCCCTGAGGATGGTCCTGACAGCAACAGTGGGCCAGGCAGAGGCCTGGACCATAGCATCAAGGTGGCTTCCCTGTGTGGCACCACAGATCTGGGTGCCCCAACTCTCTCTGCAAACACCTGGCTTCCCCAGCTCTCCTGTGTGACCTGACCTGGAGCTCCGGCATCTGGCCCAGAAGCGCCCCTGCCCAGCCTTCTGCCCTCAGTGTCCTGTGGCCGGCCCCAAGCCGCCGGCCTGGGACTGACCTGCTGCCTGAGACAGCTGACAGCCCCGCCCCACCCCAGGGCCCTCTGGTGTGGCTCCACCCGCTCCCCTGCCCTTGTCCGTCTCAGCCCCAACATGCTCTGACTATTGTTAAACTTAATTGTTCCTGCGGTGGTTCGGGGAATTTTTTTTATGAAATAAAAATTTTTTATTAAAAACTTAATATACTTTCCGAACATTTAGAAAAAAGAAAAAAAAACCCTATAAACCCACCTCCAGTCCAACCACTATTAGTATTTTCATATATTTCCTTCTAGTATTTTCTCCAGGGAATCTGCTTTATACAGGGTTGAATTGGGGTGCTTCATACTGGGGTTCTTTTTTTACCACGGGATTCTGATCACTTCTGTGCTGCTATCTGACTTTTATTTTAAATGACTGCTTATATCCCCTTAAGCGGCTTTGCAGTGATTTACATAATCATCCCTCATTTTTTAAAAAATTAGGTTTTTCCATTGTTTGCAAAGGGAGATTATTTTAATTATTTCCCATGGGCTAGGGGACAAAAAGGAAAAATTAAGGAGCTGCTGCCCTTTAAGTGCCACTGGATTCTTTTAACTGATTTTATTTAACCCCATATCATGACTTAGGGGTAGGTATTATTTATTTCCATTTACAGAGAAGGAAACAGGCAGGCTAGGGATAAGTGAGTCACCCAAGGTCACCCAGCAATCTTTGTGGCAGAATTGGGACTTGAACCAATTTTCCTGACTCACTTACAAGACAGTCTTAGCGCTTAATGGACTTTACAGACGGGTTTGCTGTCCCCTCTGTCCTCCTCCTTCCCGTACAGACACTTCACAGCTGATCACATTCCAAGTGGCACAGAGCGACTCATCCTCACCTACACTTCACCTTGTATAGCCGTGTCCTGATGTCACCCCAGACCACAAATACAGGGTCCTTCCCGTGGGAAGGTGGGGTTGGACCAGGGACTGGGCTTCTTCCGACTCCAGTCTGCCCTGCTGCCTCCCCTTTCATGGCGGGTCCTAGCACCCTCGAGGGCATATTAGGTCTGGCTCCTAGCGAGCAGCAGGTGGACCAAATGTTCCAGGACTAGACCTGCAAATGCAGACAGTCCAGGTGGGGCTGATCCTGAGAGTCAGCTTGGGGCACGGGGTGGCACTCTTCCTCACGGAGGCTCAGACGGCTCACCTAGTCCAGCTCTGCCCCCTGGACCCCTGTTTCTCCCAGCTTCTCACTGTCCACCTTCTGTTCCAGCCCTGCTCACTGGCCGAGACAGCCCAGAGGCACAACCCTCAGGGCTGGCAGTGACCTCAGAGTGTGTCTATCTATCCAATGCCACTTTTTTTTTTCTTATCAAGTACATTTTTAAGACTTCTTATTTTATTAAGAAATGGTTTGAGGTCACAAAGATAGCACAGAATGTCCCCAGTTACCCTTCATCCAGCTTCCTCTCACGTGAACATCTTACACAACTTAAGAAATGGATATTGATATGCTATTAACTAAGCAACAGACTTGACTGGGGTTTCATCAGTTCTCCACTAATGTCCCTCTTCTGTTTCAGGATCTACCTAGCAAGCTTACAGCTGGCCTGGAGTGTAGAGGCGGCTCTCCCAAGGTCGCTCAGCAAGCTAGCGGCAGGGCACAGGCTGAAGCCAGACCTCCTCCTCCCTGTCCCTTGGGCTCCTGCCCTCCTCACCCTTCCTGCTTTGTCCAGGGCCAGGTGCTGCTCCATAAACAACTCCAGCCTCACCGACACCGCTGCCCCACCCTGCCTGCCCGGCCCATTTCTGAGGTTGCCTATACCACCTTCTTGCACACGTGCTCACATGCACATGCCCTGAAATGCCCGGCTCACCCACACCAGCCAGTGCTCTTCCCTCAGTGGGAGTGGAGGACTAGGAGCCAACCTGAAGGAGACCTGCCGTTGCTTCACGTTCTGGAAGTTTCTATCTCAGCCCCCCTCCCTCAGCTTCTCCAGTTGTCTCAGGGCCTCTCCTGTCTCGGTCTGGCGTGTGCTCTCTGCTTCCCGGCGCCTGGAAGTCTATTTTCTGTTGTACCCCTCAGCCCTCCAAGAAGGCCCCGGTACACCCCCTCGAGGGCCCTCCACCTGTGGGGCCCTTTCACAGTTTACAGCTGGCTTTCAAGTTCCTCACATGCTCCTCATCACAGGGGTGATTAGGGCCACTTAGCAGGAGAGGCGTGCTTTCCCAGCGGTAATGGGGGGAGTGGAGCCGCGGTTTGCTGCAGCCTTTGCTCTTCCAGGCAGTTAGGCTGTCTGGTGTTTATCTTAGGCTGCCTCTGAGGCTCTCAGAGCCCTGCCCAGACATGACCTCACTCTCCCAAATCATCCCTGGGAGGCAGAAAGGAGTCTGGGACCAACGCTGTCCCCACTTCACAGATGGGAAAACCAAGAGCTAAACACACACACACAGACACACACACAGACACACACACACACACACACACACACACACACACACACACACACAGATATACACACAGAGCAAATATGTTGACAAGTTGCTTGGCAGTCCTGCAGGCCTGACCCTCAGTCCTGTGATTTCAGTTGTCTGGAATGTGAGAGGTCTTGGATGGGGTGGGGGCAGCAGTGCTTACCAAGTGCCTCAAAAGACTGTGGGTCCACCGGGGATATCCCCCAGCCTGACATACGGCCCTACCTCCAGGGAACCTGCAGCCGGGTGAGTGTGTATGAAGGGCCTAAGGAGGCCCATCCTGTGGCTAGAGTTTGTGAGGGTGAGGTCTTCTAGTCCGTGGCGGCAGTGTAGGCACGCGCCATGAAAGTGGGCCTTTGTCTGGTAACAACAAGGGCTGTGGCCAGGAGGGCCCGACCTGGAGGGTTGGCGGGCTGCCTGGTGATGGTGACCCACGCTGGACAGTCCACAGAGCTCCTCTCATGACGTCTCACCTTCCCGACAGCCCTGGGATGGAAGAGCTGTTAGGAGCTCACTGTACCAGTGAGAAAACAGGCCCACGACTTATTCAGGGCACAGAGCCAGCCAAGGAACGGTGACTGGGCATCCAGCTCCAAGGCTAATGCTTTGGCTGCTCCATCAAGCCACTGTCCCCCCGCAAAAGGGATGTGCCCAAAGCCAGCAGGAGGAAAAGGGAAGTCTTAACTGAGGAGCTCCGACTTGGCTGCTTTCACAGTTTCTCTCCAGATGGTCCTGCCTTCCTACCCTGAGAGGAAGTTAAAGGAAGCTCTGAAGAGGAAAGGTCAGGCTGGAGGAAAAGAAGGAGTTTGCCAAATCAACCCACACCCCGCTCTCAATGGCCCAGGGCCCTGCTAACTGGGCAGGGGCGTCGGGGAGGACAAGTAAAGACACAGGAGCATAACCCCGGCCCCTGCAGGGGAGAGAAATGCATGAGAAATGCGAGGGGAAGGTGGCTGGGACACTGCTAAAAGCTAGTCAGGCTGATCCCAGGCCCTCTCTCTGCCCCCAATCCCCACCTCCCATCGCCAGGCACACCTTGACCACCCCAGCTCTGCTCCTTCCCTTCTCTCAGCGCCTGGATCATCTCCTGCCCAAACCAGTCATTTAGCACTTGACTTAGAAGTCAGTTGACTTTCCATTATATGTCTATTCACCTCCCCAAATGGATCCTAATCTCCTCCAAGGCAAGAGCTCATGAGCCACGTGACAGTCAGTACATTCTTAGTAAAAAAAGGCTATTTGGGAAAAATAAAGGCTATTTCGTGCAATGCCGTGGTAAGTTCATGACAAAAGCTGGACAGTGGGTACAAGCCGCAACCCCGGTGACGTCATCGGGCTTGTGACGTCAGTGTCGCTGGCCGCCGTGGCGCTCCGCTGCCTGCGGGCAGGATGACGTCGCCGTCGGAACCCGGGCAGACAAGTGCGCCGAGGGAGGAATTAGCGAAGCTAGCGGCTGAAGACTCCGGGGAGAGGCGAAACCGATGGAGCAGCAGAAGCCGGGCGGGGTCCGTACTGCCGGGGCGGGGCGCCTGGCCCCCTTACGGATTGGTTCCGCCCCGCAGTGACCGACACGCACCAGCCAATCCGGGACAGCCTCGGAGACGCGCAGCCTATCAGCAGGCCAGGGCTCGCCGAGCGCTTCCGCGTTCGCGAGCGTGCCCGCTCCAGTCCGCAGGGGGAGGGGGCGAGGCCGATGGGCCCGAGGGTCACCCACGTCCATCCCATCCGGCTCGGCCGGTCTGCGGGGACCGGCCCGCTGCTTCCCAGGGAGCCCGATGGCCTCGGAAGGACTGGCGGGGGCGCTGGCGGCCGTGCTGGGGGGCCGGGGGCTGCGCGTGCAGAGCTGTGACTCGGGGCCGGCGGGGGAGCCGGCGGCGCCCGTGCGGCTGCGGAAGAACGTTTGCTACGTGGTGCTGGCCTTGTTCCTCAACGAGCAGGTGAGCGTCCGCCCGACGGGCCCACCGCCCGGGCCACCAGAGCACGCAGCCAGCCTCAGTGGGGACAGAGGACCTGCCGGCAATAGCCACCGCTTCTTGGTGTGTGGCTCTTCCCAGTTTTGCAAAGCACTCTCACACTTATATCTGAGCCTTGTGCGGTCCAGCCTGGAGATTGTCCCCATGTACAAAGGAGGAGGCCCAGGAGCCTGTTTGTCTCATTCCACTAGGCCTCGGTTCCTTGAGGGGAGGGCTGTCTTACTCCTTTTCCCCAGAATGTAGCACAGTGCCTGCCACCCCTGAGTCCCATGGGCAGTCACTGCGCAGCCTTTGCTTATACTCAGAACTTCTGACTCTCTGTGTGATGCTGCCCTTTTTCGTGCTGATCCCTGTACAAGTTGCTATAAAAACAGCTGGGGGTGTGGGCAGGGCCATAGGTGAGAGTTGTATGAGCTGAGGGTTGGGCATGTGTCTCAAAGCCTAGACCCCAATGTGAGGACCAGCCACAAGCTGTCAGTAAACCATAAGGAGAGGTGAGAAATACACAGTGACTTACATACACATGAGTCAGTGCAGGACACATGGCGACCCTCTCTGTGGAGCCTGATCCCTGAAGCAGCTCCCAGGAATCTTAGCCTCTTTCTGAAATGGAAGCTCGAATGCAAAGAGAGATGAGTTGCTGAGACAGCTGCAGTGCCCAGATACACAAGGGCCAGCCCCCTGGAGAGCTCAAAAATTTAAGGGTGTCTACCAGGAAGTGGATATTGAGGGACTGTATCTGAGATCTGATCTGGACCGAGGGCCAGTGAAGGCTGCTGTCTGTGCTGATCCTGTGGTGGGTGAGGATCTTCTTTCTCCCCACAGGATGAGGTGCTGCTGGTCCAGGAGGCTAAGAAAGAGTGCCGTGGGTCGTGGTACCTACCTGCAGGGAGGATGGAGCCTGGGGAGACTATCGTGGAGGCGCTGCAGCGGGAGGTGAAGGAGGAGGCTGGGCTGCACTGTGAGCCTCTGACGTTGCTGTCTGTGGAGGAGCGGGGCCCCTCCTGGATCCGCTTTGTGTTCCTTGCCCGTCCCACAGGTACGGCCCATCGGGTGGCATTGTGGGTAGAAGGCCATTGACATTTCCCCAGCTTATCCTTAGGTGAGATGAGCCCCTGATCTGGCTGGCACAAGCCTGGCATCCTGAGATTCCAGCCTGAGGGCTTGACTTGGGGCCTCCCCACTTGGGGTCAGAGCTAGATGCCTGGGTGGCCCTTTACTCTGCCAGGCCCAGCACTTTCTTCAACATAGACCCTTTCCTCCACCCTGTTCCCCACACCTCCCCCAGGTGGAATTCTTAAGACTACCAAGGAGGCAGATGCGGAGTCCCTGCAGGCTGGCTGGTACCCACGAACCTCGCTGCCCACCCCGCTGAGAGCCCATGACATTCTGCACCTGGTAGAGTTAGCCGCCCAGTACTGCCAGCAAGCCAGGCACCCTCTCATTCTGCCCCAAGAGCTTCCCTGCAGTCTGATCTGCCAGCGGCTCGTGGCCACGTTTACCAGTGTCCAGACGGTGTGGGTGTTGGTGGGCACAGGGGGGACGCCTCACTTGCCCATCACTGCTTGTGGCTTCACTCCCATGGAGCAGAGGGGTGGCATCAAGATGGCCGTCCTGCGGCTGCTGCAGGAGTGTCTGACCCTGCACCACCTGGCAGTGGAGACCAAGGGGTTGCTTGGACTGCAGCACATGGGCAAAGACCAAACAGATGGCATCTGCCTGAATGTGCTGGTGACCGTGGCTTTTCGGAATCCAGGTATCCAAAATGAGCCCCCGAAGGTTCGGGGTGAGAACTACTTTTGGTGGAAGGTGATGGAGGAAGACCTACAAAGCCAGCTTTTACACAGGCTTCAGGAATCATCGGTCATCCCAATCAACAGATAGGAGGCTGCCGTCAGCAGGCCAGGAGCTGGGTGTCTGTGCCTCCTCTGAGATGGGCAGGGGGTTGGCAGTCAGAGATCTTGTTGCGTTGGGAGCAGGGCAGTTCTCCTGGCTCCCAGGGGGACTTCCATCTCTCGTCGCCATGGAGCAGGTCTCTTCAGGCTACACCAAAAGGGACAGTGCCTTCAACCAAATAAGGCATCCAGAGCTCAAGGACCGAGTTGCCCTGAGGGCACAAGGAGGGCACGATGACTCCCTAAGGGGATGGGAGGACTTTCTGAACTTGAGGTGGCATCTGCTCTGCATTTTCTGTGCCTGCCTCAGTGAAGGCCTCATCGGGATCTTCAGGCGCTTACAGCGTGGAGGGGGCGCTGGGGGAGGTCATTCCAAGGGAGTGGGTCCCTGGCTGAGTAAATAGGTGTTGCTTACTTTGCCTTCCCACCTAAATGTCTCTGTGGGGAGGACGGGAGCAGGAAGGGGGGCTGCCTCAGTTTGAGAAGCTCCTCTCTTTATCTCACTGACACCACCCAGGCCTTCCCTGACAGCAAGCTGATACTATAGGTGACTGGCGGCTGGCTTCCTTGGTCCACTGCAGCCTCTCCTGCCTCCCAGGTGGGGTGTGACCACATCCCCTCCAAAGTTTGAGCGGTGAGATGGCCAGAAGCTTCGAGGTGGGGAGTGAGAGACCCCACCCCCACCGCCTCCCCGCCTCTCTGCCCAAGGCTTTCCACCTTGAGTGTCTCCATCCCTTCCCTGAGCCACTCTGCTGACCTGGGCTCCTGCCTCTGCCTTGATGCAGCTCCAGCCCAAGCCAGACCAACATGTTTCTCCATTTCCCCTCAGCCCAGCTGGATCATGGCAGGAATCTTTTTAAAGAGAACTTTACTAAAATTTAAGGGAAAACCAAAGGAAATGAATGAAGAAAACAATGTGCCATCACTGCTGGGCACTAGTCATTAACGTAGAGATTCGATTCTGAGCAGGGAAATACTTGACTGGGCTTCCCTTCTGCGGTAGCTCCACTCTGACGCCGAAGGACCAGGATGTCCTCAAAGGCCCCCTCCCCTGCCTCTCCGGGCTGCCGTCCTGGCTTTCTGGCCACTGGGGCTGCGGTAGGAATCCTCTTGTTCCCTCTAAAGACGATCGTCTTCTGAACAACGGAGTCAAAGCCTTTCATTTCGGTTCACTTCTCTCGGTGTCTGGGGGACCCACCAGTCCATATCCACCTTGAAGAACAGTGATCTTTGCTCCCACTACTTGGCCTACAGTGTTTTCAACCCTGGGTGCCCACTAGAATCGCCTGGAGAGCTTTAAAACCAACTCTGGGCCCACCCCCGGAGATACTGATTAACTGGTGGAGGCTGGGCCCAGGCCACTGGTATCTTAAAAAGCCACCAAGTGATTGTGACATTTCCAGGTGAGTGGCACTGATCAGCTCCCTCTCCCCACGCTGTCAGCTTGCCCTGCCCTGGAGTACTCTTGGTGACAACCCCCCCCCCCCCACCAGAGGATCTCCACACACATATATTTAGGGACAAGAGTTTTAAAGTATCAGGCCCACTAACTGTTCACTAAAGCAGCCACACAGCTCACACCATAAACACTGAAGACGAGACATGCACACGGACACTCCAGGCGGCCCATTCCCTCACTGTGTCTCGGGGGCTGCCGGCTCTCGGCTGTAGGCGAGCTGAGCAGAAATAGTGCTGCTTGGCCGAGACAGGCTGGTTCCTGGTTCCTGGCAGGCGCCAGGGAACATCAGATTTGCACTGCCAGAGCCTGTCTCTGTTTACCGCCCCCCCCCCACCTCCCCGCTCCACTCCCAAGCTGGGAAAAATGGGCCCGAATTAGCAGTGGAGTCCTGGGGAGAAGGACTCGACGGGTGGAGAAGAGCAGGGCACCCGTGTCCACGCAACCACACCATTTATTGCCATGCTGACCGGGGCGACGCCGTGTGAGCGCCCAAGCACATCGAGGAGGGGAGTGTGTGTGACCCGCGGACGCGCGAATGTTTTCTGAATCCAGGAGTCCAGACCCAGCTGGCCTGCTGAGCTCCGCTCCCGTCCCCCACCGACGCCCACATGTGCGCACACATGCAGGCACATGCCCGGTGTCCTCGGAGTAGCAGTGAAATCCTCCCCAGCTTGGAGGAATGCGGGAGAGGCAGAGGTCACTGAGTTTCCTCTGCTTTCATGTCACCTCTTGGCAACCTGCGGCCTGCTTCTAGAAGCGGCATGGGCAGGAAAAGGAAGCGAAAGGGGCTCTGGCTGCTCCTCCTTGCCCAGGAGCGAAGCCAGCGACTGCAGTTTGCTGAGGTAATGCCTGGCGCCGTCTGTGTTCCTGCAGGTCGAGACAGATTCGGGCCGGGTTGGGTGGCAGCCCTAGCCACAGAGGGCACGCAGGGAGAATGCCACCACGACCAGCTGCCTGCGCCCCAGCCCCTCCTCGCCAGGCCTTGGGGGCCTCTGGCCAGGTGGTCATCCTGGTCTCACCAGAGCTTCCTGCACCCCTGGGAGAGTATTCCATTGAGAACACAGCAGGCAGAAAGCTAAGGGCGAGGCCTGGCCTTTCCCAGTCTCTGAGCCCCTCTGCCCAGGTGTTGTGGACCTGCCGAGACGGGTTCAGAAGGCGCCAGAGAGAAACCAGCTGGAACTGGAGCCTGGCACCCAGCCCCCCAGCTCCCCAGGCCCTCTCCCGCCCTGGCTGCAGTTGCATCAAGCTTCTCATTAGCAGCTGCCCCCGCCTGGGCGCGGAGCATGCTTTGGGCATTTGCCACAAGGCGGCTGGGAATTTTGCAACAGTCTCCACGAGGGTCGAGCGGGAAGAGGGGGCTTCCCCTGCTGTCCTCTGCCCCTTCCCCAAGGGTTAAGCCAAGAAGGCAGGAGAAATGTCAAATCTCAGCAGCGTCTATGGTACCTGGTGTGACAGAGGCAAGGCCATGCCCCCATTCCTCTCGCCTGTGGCCCTGACCAGCTTTGAAGCCATTAGCGCACTGCCCCTCGTGCCCCTGGAATTGAGTCTCAGGCCTTGGCTCTGGCCGCAGATGGCCCATACAGATGGGTGACAAGCATAGAGCACATGAGGGTCAGGGTCTGGGTGCCCACCTGGCCATCACCCAGCTCCCCAGGGAAGACCTGAGGACACCATGCTGCCCAGGAAGCCATCTCTTTTGCTTCTTGGCTTCTGGTACCTCAGAGACCCATGCCTTTAAATCCCAACTGGTGTGGCCAATAGGCCAAGGTCTTCTTGAGTTAACCCAGGAGCAGAAGCCCAGGCCTCCGCACAGGCTGTGGTCCCTGGGATGTAGAGGAGACGGAGCCAAGCCTCCGCCCTGGGAGGAGGGTGGTGGCTCTTGCGCAGAGGTGTGGACAGGAGTGTCCCCTCCCGTCATGCTCCTGGCTCAGACATGCCCTTCCGGGGGTGTGGAGAGGCACAGGTGAGGACCACGTGGGGGGAACTTGACGAACGCGATGGCAGCCAGCTCCTTGCAGAATTCCTCAAGTACTACCACGCCCTGGAGGAGGGTCTGGTGGTCCAGCCTGGGGGAGACAGCACCAGGGTCACAGCATCAGGAATGTGCCCAGCGTGACATCCCATTACCCAGAGGCAGACACTTTTCAAGGAGGACCGGCCTCAGCAACGGGCCCCCCTCTGCCCTCGGCCTGGTGCCTCCCCAACCCGGAAACCCTGCCTTCCCACCCCAGGGCTCCTCCTTGGCCACCCACTTCCCTCGGTTACTTACTGCTCCCCGGGGACCTGGCCCATCAGCTGCCTGCGCACCAGGAGCAGTTTGCCTGGGAACTGGGGCACTCTCTGAATTCTCTGCATCAAGTCCCCAATCACCTAGAGCAGGAACAAGAAGAGACTGAGGGGAAGACCAGCGACACGGCCGCTGGGTCCCTGGCTCTGCCGCACCATGGGACAGGGGCAGAACCTGTGTATCCCCTGGCGCTGGCAAGGGTGCCCACTCCTGCAGCCCCCAGCCCCCCATTCGGTCCCCCTCCCTTCATGCCCCCTGCCCCAACTGGCACGCTTCCTCCAGCCCGGGCATCCTTACCCTGACGAGCACAGAGAACAGGCTCCTGCAGCCAGGGGCCAGGCTGATGTAGGGATCCAGGAGGTACTCGTGGATGAGAGGGTGGGGGAAGAGGGCGAGCCGGGACAGGACTGAGGTCACCTGCAGATTCAGGCTGTAAGGCTGTGGGGAGCAGGGTGGACAAGCTGAGGGCTGGCAGAGGTGGGTGAACATTTTCACACCCCCCCTGCAAGGCGCCTGGCCAGTGTGGATGTGTGGGAGACGTGTGGGAGACGCACGTGATGTGTGTGTCATGGATTCCCTGGGGCTGAGGGCCAGGACATGTTAGGGCGTGTGGGGCAGAGGCGAGACGGGGCTTCCCGCCTGGGGATAAGTAGGGGCTGAGGTGGGTTGTGAAGCTGGAAAACGGACCACTGGACCCCCATGGCTGGGCCCCGCTTTCCCGAAGGACTCCAGAAGCCCTCACCGTGTGGCTGGCATCCAGCCCTGTTGGCTACCTGGTCTAAAATCCGGGACATGCGGTCAAAGAGCATTTGGAGGAAGTGACCCTCGAAGAAAGGCCGTTCGGGCTCATGGGGGTCCAAGGGTGGGGGACCCAGTGGCCAGCCCCAGGGCGCGACTCGGGAGCTGCACTCCTGGAACTGAAACAGGCGGGGAGAGTTGAGGAAGCAGGCCGGGTGGTCAGGAGGCACCAGCAGACAGAGGGAGCTGCGCGGGCAGGCGGGGCTTGGACTCCTGGCCAGAGCTGGGAGCACCCCAGGCAGATCACAGATGCAGAGTGCATTAGCTCCATGCTCTGAGTGGCGAGGTCTTACACTCACCAGTCCGTAAGCATCGTGGACGTACGTGTCGTATCCGGTCTCCTCCAGGAAAGCCGAGGTCTTGGCTTCCTCAGGAACAAGGCAGAGGAAGCTGAGAAACAGGACCCTAGGTGTGGAGGGGCCTCACCTGGGCCGCCCGGCTCCATCTCCAGCCCCCTGGGAACACCCCCTCCCAGGCTGCCCCCCATCAAGGGTGTGGCCAGAGATGGAACAAAACTCAGGTGGCCCAGACTTCCTGACCTGCCCCTACCTGTTGACGATCTCGGTCACCGCAGTTTTGCCATCGGGGTTGGTGGCAGGGGCAGGGGGAGGCTTTGTGGAGGGTTGAAAGCTGGAGTTGAGGAAGCCGTCTGTGAAGTAGGGGTCCTCCTCCAGATCCCTGTGCCAAGGCAGACAATCATGGCACCAGTAAACGGGGGAACCGGTGTGGGGTGCTGGGGGGCAGAGGAAGTTCCCGAGCAGCCTGAGGACTCCCAGAGACACCGAGTTTCACTCACAGGGTGTCCTCGTAGCTCTCGGGCTCAGGTGAGCCCCGGGCCACGTAAGGGCGGCCCTCCAGGTGACACAGGACCAGGCTGCGGACGATGTGCTCGTGGGGCTTCTGGAGCAGCTCCTCAAACAGCCGCAGTGTGGCGCTGCTGATCTGGGGCAAGAAGGGGTCAGCAGGACACCCCCTTCCCATCCTGGCTTCTTGGGGTGCCAGGGAACTGCTCACCCAGATGAGAAGAGTCCCCTCAGGGTGGGGGGGGTCACCTCCCCCGGCCAGGGGCTAAGGCGGCAGGTTTTGGGGGGAGCAGATGGGTGCTGGCCCAGGAACCGGAAGTCTGGCTGGTCCCGGTTCCGTTACTAATTTGATGTGTGGTATCGGGCAAGCCAGTGGGCTTCTCTGTGCCTTGGTTTCCATGTCTGAAAAATGGAACACCGGCCTCACCTACCCCACAGTGGCTGTCAGCCTCAAACAAGGCAAATGAATACAAAAAGAGTTTGCAAAATAAAAAATGCCATCACATGGGATCACAGAAAATTGCTGTGTGACAAAAGCAGTTTGGCTTCTAATCACCAGGTCACTGCTTTTTTTTTTTTTTTTCTTTCCCCAGTAGGGGCTTGGGTTTGAATGCCTCCAAGGTAGAACCACCTGGAAAGCTAATGAAAAGGGGAAGGAGGGCTCAGGAAGTCCCCTGGGCGGGGCAGTGGAGGGGAGCGAGGAGAGAGGAGGGCCCTCCCACCTCACCTCATCAGAGAGGTGGTCGCAGTGCCTGATGAGGTGGGCACACAGGGTGTGGGGGCTGTCCTCAGGGACTGCAGGCTGCTGGTCTGTGCCCAGGAGGAAGGCCACGGCCTCTCCCAGCAGCCCAGGGGAGCGAAGCTGGCGCAGCATAGCTGTGAGCAGGGCGGTGGCGGTCAGGACGCTCTGTTCAGACCTACCGGGAGAGCACACTGAGCCAGGCAGGGGAGAGACACTGGGAGCAGGGAGTGAAGGAGGAGGGTGGTGGCAGGCAGAACCCTTTCCTGGCTTCCTTACATCTTCGGCTGGTATTTCTCTGCTCACTCCCCATCCCTCCTGAGGTCCGGAGGCCAAGGGCAGGAGGCCTTTGTTAGCCCACGTGGCTCTGAGCCACCGATGTGTGTATAGGGGGGCCAGCATGGCAAACATCAATGATGGAGCCCATAGACTCCCGTGACTCTGGCCAAGGCGGTCCCTGGCCTCAGGCACAGGAAGGGGCCTGGTGGAGTGGGCGGTTTGCCCAGACCAGGCCACGCCCGAGGGAACTGGACATCACTTACACATGTAGGAGCTGGGGCTGCAGAATCTCCACGAATAACTTCTCAGCCACAGCCTTTGCCAAGGCATCCGAAACCACCTGGGCGCCAAAGAGCACGTCTTAAACACATACTTCTGTCAACGATTTTCCACTAAGACATAGCTGTGACCTTGCACAGTGCCTAACGCAACAGGCAGAGAGGGTCCCTGCTGATGCCAGGGCCCCGCCCAACTCCTCAGAGACCCCCTGGGTTCTCGAGGGAGCAGCGTGAAGTGGGGGACACCCTCAAGAGCCCTGTCGGTGCCCAACCCTGCTCACCGTGTGCGCCTCTGTGATGAGGTGGTCGCAGTAATCGAACCAGCCCAAAAAGGCAGCCAAGGCCTCCTTGCCAGGGAAGGAAGCCTCATCGGACGGGGCACTGGGTAACCTGAGGGCGAGTGAGGGAGGTCTGTGAGGCCCGCTTCAGGTACATCCTGGAAGCTGGGCCCTCCTGTCCTCTGCCCTGCAACCTCTGATGCTGGGGGTCAGTTCTACTGGGGGCTCTGAAGGCAGAAGCCAAAGTGATGCTTTCCTGGAGTGCAAGACGGTCCTGGGGCATTGGCTGTAACCTCAGGAAGAGGGTGGCCAGCAGGGGTCCCCATCCCCCCAGAAAACAAGAGGAGCCACCACCAGAAAGATGACAGGCAGGGCTTCTGGCCACTGAAGATGGGGCCCAGCCCTCCCTGGCCCAGCGCCTACCTCCAGCTAATGCCCTCTAAAGCAGCGATGTCTGCGGGGTCCAGGAAGGAGGGCAGGGACTGGTACAGCTGGCAAAGGTGCTCGACGACGGCCGGGCAACAAGGGCTGCTCTGCACCAGGTAGGTGGCGGCGGCCTGGGAAGCCACACTCACCAGGAGCAGCAGGTTCTCCTGGGCCTTCAGAGCCACCCGACCTTTCTAGGGGATGAGAGTACAACTTCAGGGACAAGCAGCTGAACCCCCAAGCGCCCTCCCAGTCACTCACCCTCCCCGTCCCCACCCACCACGTCTCGGCAGCCAGCACCTTGCTCTTGCACAAGCCAATCAGGGAGGTGATCAGGTTGCTCTCCCCAATCCCCCCATTTGGTTCCTCAGTCTCAGCAGGTGGCTGGGTGCTCAAGACCCGGGCCCCACAGGGACCCCCGTCAGGAGCCTTGCTGTGGGGGTGATCCTTGTCCTTGACGCTGGCTGCCTCTTTGGGCAGGGCGGCGGCCTCTCTGGATGCCTTCTTCTTACTGACAGTCTTTTTACCCTGCAAGGGAGGTTGGCTGAGGCCAGGCCATGGTGCAGACCATTCCCCATGATGGCCCTGGGGAGTACAGGACGTGCTGGCTGCCAGGGCCTCAGCGTTGAGCTGGCAGGACCTCCCCGGTACCTGCTCCGTCCTACTTTCTCAGAAGGGCCACGGGGCTTGCCCTGGGGTCTGAGCCCTCCTGCTCCTGTTCCCCAGAGGCGCTCACTTCCAGGATGTACGTGAGCAGGGCTGGATCCTGCTGGATCTTGGAGCAGAGGACGGTGGTGAACTGCACCTCCTCCTTCTCTGTGAAGGATCCAGGAACTGTCCCACCAAGTCGGAGAAGTTTCTGGAAGGGGGGCAGGACAGAGACAGAGGGGAATGGAGTGGTAGGGAAGAGAGGGGAGAATGGGGTGGCGGGGAGAAAAAAAAACCATGCACGGCCATGGGTTCAGACTCAAACCTGCTGCACAGTGGGGGCAATGGTCCTGATGGAGGAGCTGCTTAGTGGGGCTTTCTTAAGAGTCTCAAAGGGTGGAGTGTTTTTGAGAAGAAAGTTTTGGTGCCTTGAGACTGGCCCTAGAGCACCCCCTAGCTTTTCTGGAAAGCATGGCCCTCACCCCGAGACACCCCTTGGCTTCTGGGCCTCTCACCTGCACAGGCCTGTGGACGTTGAGGTAATGCAGGAGTGGGTGCTGCACCTGGGCCAGAACCTTGCTGAAGAACTGGAGCACCTGCTGCCGCATGCCTGGCGGGTACTGTGGGGTCGGGGACAGAGTGTCCAGTAGGCAGGCGGCGAGGCCACGCCCCCGCCTGCGCGCTCCTCCCCTCACTGCTCGGCGCAGCGCGGAGGGCGCCTTCTCCACAGGCCGCCTCCCCCACCCCGACCCCTCCCACGAAGCTGGCCTCCTGCTGCGCTGCCAATCCCCCTTCCTGCTTTATTTTTCTCCATAACGTTGTCTTTATTGACCTTACTATATGTGGCCTCCTTTGATTATCCTGCCTCTCCCTGCTAGAATTTTTGTGTGTTTTAATCACTACCTGGTCCCCAGCTCCTAGGACACAGTCTGGCGTGTGGCTGGGCCTCAGTACATCTTTGATGAATGAGAGCGGACTGAACGAAAGGGAGCAAGTCCTCAACCCGGAAGACAGAACCGCCACCCAAAGCAAATAAGCAAGGGCCAGAAGCCTCAGGGAGGTGGTGGGGCGCTCTGAGACAGCCTCAGTGTCCCTGCCCCCAGCTAGCCCCTGACTCCGCCAGCGTCGGGACTAGGAGGAGCACTGGTAGAAGGGCCTGGAACCCAGGGGCCCCGACTCAGGTGGAAGGTTCCAGAGGCACCCAGGGTCCTGCCCACCTCGGCCTTGCCCAGCGTGCACAGGGTCTCCAGGATCTTGTGCTGCAGCAGGTACTCCAGACAGGGCCCCGCCGCGCCCGCCGCCGCCTGCTGCCTCTCCTCGTACACCAGGATGTCCAGCATCTGCTTCAGCCGCCAGGGAATGTCCGTTTTCTTGGCCGGGGTGTTTTCATCTAACAAGATCCAGGAAACAAGGTGAGTGGGGTGCAGAGGGGCCCTCTGGCTTGATGGGGTCAAGCCCATGGGGCCTAAGTGGTGGGGCAGAGACGGAGGGCAACCTGGAGGAGGCCAGGCTAACCATTTCCTTTAAAGACCAGAGGAAATGGAAGTTAACAGTTGATGCCTCTCTGGTTAAAAAGACAATAGAAGCAACAGGGATGGGCCTAGAGATTATCATACTGGGTTCTGTAAGACAGAGAAAGATAAGTATTATATGATATGTTTATATGTGGAATCTAAAAAAATGACACAAATGAACTTATTTACAAAACATAAATAGACTCACAGACATAGCAAACAAACTTATGGTTACCAAAGAGGAAAGGGGTTGGGAGGAATAACTTAGGAGTTTGTGATTAGCAGATACAAACTATTATGTATAAACTAGATAAACAACAAGGTCCTACTATATAGCACAGGGAACTATATTCAATATCTTGTAATAATCTATAATTAAAAATATGAAAAGGAATATATATATATGGATAACTTAATCACTATGCTATACACTAGAAACTAACACAGCATTGTAATTCAACTATACTTCGATACAAAAAAAAAAAAAGTTAAAAAAAAAGACAAAAGACCTTCTAGGTGAGGCCCAGGAGACTAGCCCTCTGATGGAGAATGTGTGCAAGCCCTAGCACTTTATCAGAGGAAAGCAGCATCCTTTTTTCTCTGAACTCTGGGGCCTGCAGAAGGGTATTTGCTGGGGCTGCAGGCCAGCTCTGTGCCTGAGTGAGAAGCTGAGGGCTCAGAGGGTCTCTGTCATATAATTTAGAAGCTGCCTTTGAGCATTTTCCTAACAGATAACCTCCTGGGGCCTTTTATGTCCCTTTGACACTCATGGAAGGCAAAGAAAAAAAAAATCCATGCACTACCATGGGATCAGACTCCAACCCACTGCATGGTGCCAAGGTCCTGATGGAGAAGCTGGTTAGTGGGGTTTTCTTAGTCAGAGTCTCAGAGAGTAGAAGAGTATTTTTATAAAGAAAGTTTTGGTACTTTGGGACTGGCCTTGGAGCACCCCCTAGCTTTTCCTGAAAGCACAGACACTTGAGCAAGGCAGCTCACCTCACCCACCCCTGTACTTCTGGTCTAGGAGTCAGTCTGGAAATCAATGTGAAGTCCCAGGTGGACCTCAGGCAATTCTAGAACTTTTCCTAGTCTTCTGGTAGATGGGGACTCCCTGTCAAGAGATCTTCAATCTAAAAAGTGCAAACTCCCAGTTATAAAATAAGTCCTGGGGATGTCACATACAGTGTGGTGACTACAGTTAATAATACTGTACTGTGTATTTGAAAATTGCTGTCAGAGAAGATCTTAAAAATTCTCATCACAAAATAAAGATTACAGCTGTGTGTGGTGACAGATATTAACTAGACTTGTGGTGGTGATCATGTCACAATACATCCATATATTGAATCAATATGGTATACACCTGAAACTAAAATAATGTTGTATGCCCTTATATCTCAATTAAAAAAAAAAAGATCTTCAGTCTAAAGCAGTTGTTCTCAACTGGGGGTGATTATGCCAACAGGGATATTTGGCAATGTTTAGAGAGACATTTATGGTTATCACGATGGGGAGGGGTTGCTACCGACATCCAGTGGGGAGAGGCCAGAACTGATGCTAAACATACAGTGTACCCCTGCAGCTCCCCACAACAAAGAACCATCCAGCCCAAATGTCATCAGCGCCAAGACTGAACAGAACGCTCAGATGGTCCCTCAGAGTATATGAAGACCACTTTTTAATTTCTTATGTTGGCTCAGGCTGGAAATTAAGCCTTTGGGAAAGGTGTAGGCTGGAATCAAACCCCAGTCTGAACTCCAGAAGGTGGAATGGTAGGCATGCAGGAAAGGTTACCAGGCAACCAGTAGGCCTCCACCAATCCCAGAATACTGACCACAAAGCAACCAATGAGATTCTGTCCCCTCAGTGAGTGATCCTGATGGGCCCAGATGACCCAAGGCTTCGGCTCTCTAGAGTGTCAGTGGGGAGAAGGACCAGGCACATTACATGCCTTGGTTTCTGTTCATCTCCTACCCTCTAAGCTGGCTTAGGGAAAAGAGGAAATTTATTCCATTTCTTTAATCAGTACGCCCTAGGCACAGGCACTTGGGGGCTGAAGGCCTGGACACTCTGTCCAGCTAGGGGCTGGGGGCAAGTGGCGCTCAACCTCTGTCTTGCAGAGTCAGGCCAGTGAGACCCCAGTCTCCATGGCCCACTCCTACCTCACAAGCTCCTCTCCCAGAAGGTCAGGGTGGGGCAGCCTCCACTCTGAACTCCCGGGCAATGGATGTCACCTTCCCCAGGACATCTGCAGCTCTGTGCTGCAGGGTAACCCCACTCACACCTTCCTCCCTGCTCCCTCCAGGGATCCCGGGCCGAGGGAGAGCAGGTCCCACCTGTGCTTTCGATGTAGTAGTTCGTGATGCCCTTCCAGTGCTCCATGAAGGCCTCCAGCAGGTCAATGCTGGGCTCCCGCTGCAGAGAGAGCAGACACAACCTCACTCATCAGAACGGACCCGCCCCCGTCTACTAAGTGTTGGGTGGGAGCTGGGCCTTGGGGAGCCTCCCATGGCGGCTGTGATCCTGGGTTCTCAAAAGGAATAGTAACACATTTTCTCCAGGACACTTGCACGTTGTCTCCGTAGCTGCCAGCAATCTCCTGGCCCCTCTCCCCAGACCCCCCTCCCTCCTGCAAAGGCTGTGCTCCTGCAACATGTCATAACTCTATACTCCGTCCCAGAGCGGCTGAGACTGTTGATGGGGGAAACAGACACAGAAACAGATCGTTTCCATACAACATGGTTATGCTACAACAGAGGCACATAGGGCAGAGCACTCCCAGAGCAGTAAAATCAAAATGATGCAGACAGAAAAAGTGACAAAGATTTCAGCTCCCCCTCAGTCTGAGAGTCTGTGAAAATCTGTGTTGAAGGCCATGACAGCTCAGTTCGGCCAGATGGATAACGTCAGCAGGATATTAAGAAAGCACTTTCCTTACAATGTGCATCTTCTGTCCAAGCCTGCAGTTCGTGCACCCCTAGTGCCTCTTAGCTCTGCTCCTGTCCACGTCTCTTCTGGCTCCTTCTATGTCCCAGGCCCCAGGAAATTCTCATCGGCTGCGAATAATTCCCAAACCTCCCCTCTTTCCATTTCCATGCCCTGGCTGGAACCAACCTTGAACTGGTAATCACCACTTTCCCTGAAAACTTCTCCAAAAAAGGGCATTTCTTCTCTTTTCTTGCAGAGTGAATGGTTGCAGGAGAAAAACACATAATCCAATAGTCCCTACCCACAGTGCTCATTCCTACCTCTCTCCTCTTTTCACCCAGGGGGTCCCATATCCCCCTACACTCATCTCTGTCCTACCAGTCTTCAGTGAGGTCTGGCTCAGAGCCACCACCTCCATAAGGCCGTCCAGGGTCCCTGGACGCATCTGTCTGTAACTTCGCGTTTTACTGCACCACAGAATGGAGGGTCTCCTCCTTACATAATTCACTCAATAAGCACGTGCTGAGTGCCTACTGTGTACAAAACACCATGCTGGATGCTAGAAGCCACACAAGGATGTCTAAGGCCCAGTGCCCCAGAAACGTGCCGTGAAGGGGAAGAGAATATAAAACTGCGCTGACTAGCTCAACCACAAGAAGCAGTGTGAGAACGCAGGGGAGGTAGAGAGTGACCTCTGGGCTAAGAAGGGTCACTCCTAAGGAGCCGGAACAGAGAGGCTTTACTGAGGTCATGCCGGAACTAAAACCTGATGAGCTGGGTCCGATTTCAACAATTAGAGATGTAGGAGAGACATTTCCTGCAGAAGGACCTTTGCAAAGTATGTCTGGGGCAAGGATGGATTGACGAGTATGTGAGGCCTTGAACACCAAGCCAAGAAGTCTTTGCTTTTTTGTTGTTTTTTTGCAGACATTCTGACAGGTCAGTGACATCTTCTAAGCCGTGTGAGAAAGAGTCATCATGGGGTTGTATGTAGGAGACAGAACAGAATGAATGACAAGAAGAGGAAGCAATAACACTGAATCAGAGGCCCTCATATACTTGCTCTGCTTTGGCTGCCCAGGCAATTTTGTCTTCTTTCAAAGTTAGCTGTGGGGGCCACGACCCTTCTTGGAGTGGCACCTCCTACCAAACACACTGTCCATACAGAGTGACTGCATCTTACCACGTTCTACATGACACTGTAACTGCTGGGCGAGCAGTCATCTCTCCTAGGAGACCGTGAGCTCCCTGAGGGCCAGGGTTCTGTGTTTATATAATATAAACTCTGCCTGCCCCTAAAGGGCTCAGACTGCCTACTCATTGATATTTACCAAATATCTCAGCAAACTCCTTAAGTCCTTCCCATAGTTCCTTGTCTCTTGGAAAGCCCTTTCTCTGACCCTTGACCACACTTCAGTCATCTCACAAGTCAGTGATGGGATCTCATCTATCCTCAAAATGCATTGATAGTCTCCTAAAACCTTAAGCTGGGCTTACCCAAAAGAACACTCCAGGAAAAAAAGGAGAAACAGGAGAGTAAAGATTAGCCAAAACAGGCCATTGGAGTGAAGAAAGCAGGGGATAATGTTCACCTGAATCTATTATTAGCTACTATAACACCAGACCAAAGAAATTGTACCAAATGATTTATTTTTAAAGATACTGTTTTCAAGAATAACTGTCAAGGCTGTTATTCTGTTTTGTCAGAAGAGGGCAGGAAGGAGCACTTTTCCTCCTTGACAAGGGGTCAAACAACTTGCCAGGGGTTTTAACCTGGTGATTCAGCCCAGGGAAGACTTACACCCAAGAGGTGGGGGTGGAAGGGAAAAGAGGGGTTCCCATCTCTCCTGGCAGTCACATGGGGCCAGCCAAATACATTGTATACTGATTGGCCTAAGATCACCTGCCGAAAAAGATCTCCCTTGACCACCGAAACCTCCTCCAACCACTGACACAGAAATTCCCACGCTGGAAACATCTGAAATACACTTCTCAGGGCCAGGGTCCTGTCTGCCCTGCCTACCCACCTTGTGTATGGAGCTTTGTCTGGGAGTTGTGACGAAGTGCCAGGTTACTTTCTAAGAGGGCAGCTCTCTCGATGGGGGACAGGGAGGAGGGGACGAGAGATCATTTTGGAACTCCCTCCTGAAGCAGGATGGCCCGAGGCCCCTGACTTCAGCAAGAGCAGGGCTGGGGCAGCTGGAGAAGCGGAAGGAGCTTTTCCACTTTCTTCCCAAGTCTGCTTAAGGCTGAGGCTGTTCTCATTCATAATAAGCTCTGATGGAGGGTGTGTGTTGGGGAGGAAGGGGATGGAAGCCAAGGTTGTTTCTCTTGAGAACATTTGATACACTAAACTGATCAATTAGGAGGAGGGCTTATACTATGAGACAAAAGAATTAACTTTACTGGCAGGTTCTTGGCAGGGTTACTTTAACTGGAGGGCACCCCGCCTACCCTATCAAAACCGCACTTTTATCTTGCCGAATGAAGAGAGGAGCCGTGGGCGCCTCGGACCAGCCTTCAACCCCAACAGAAAATGGCAGAAACGCAAACTCCTCTTCCCCGCAGGCCGCCCCGGGCCCCACCGGGGCTGGCCTCTCCCAACTCAAGGTCAACCGGACTCGGACTGGCGTGGTGTTGAGATAACATTCTGGAAACTGCGCTCGTACCCTGCAGAAGGCTATTTCCTGGGCCAGGCGCTCCACACCCACCCTAGACTGTATCCGTAGTCTTCCTGGGGACTTGGCCAGTCCGGGCCTGCACGTCCCAAGTCCTGAGTAAGGTCCTGGAGTCGCCTCGGGGCTGGGAACCAGGGGAAGGGGCGGCTATTTTTTTAAGCCCTGGTGACCAGGAAGGGAGGAGCGTGGGGGAGCAGGAAGGCAAACAGGATGGGGGAGGGGACTGGGGGGGGAATTTTGGGAAGAAACTATTGGGTGACGAGGGCGCACTCAGCCCAGAGGAGTTTGGGAACTGGGAGAGACTCGGGGAACCGGAAAAATAAACAGGAAGCAATCCGGGGAGGAAGGCTAGGGACTGGAGCGACCCGGAGGGGAGCTGGGAACAGGCGCGATCCGGAAAGAAGCAACCGGAAGCCGGGAGCGCGGCGCGGGGGTGGGAGGGACGCCGCGGCCCTGGTGGGGGTCCCTTCCCGAGGCCGCCCGCCCGCCCGCCGGCTCCTCCCCCGGCCCCGCGCCCGCCCTTCCGGCCCAGGCCCGACGCGCCCCGGTTCTCCCCCCCTCGCCCGGCCTCACCGCCCCCACGGCCTCCTGCAGCAGCGCCCCGAGCCGGCTCAGCATGACGGCGGCCCGGCTCCCGGCTCCCGGGCAGCGGCGGCGGCGGCGGCGGCGGCGGAGCTCCCCAGCGCAGGCGGCGACCCGGAGGCGCGGCGAGGGAGGCGGGGCCCCGGCCGCCCCGCCCCGCAGCCCCCGCCCGGCCCTGCCCGGGGTCGAAGAGCGGACGCGGCCCGGCCTGGTAGCGAGGGGTGGCCCTCCGGAGTCCCGGGCGTCCGCAGCGCGGGGGCAGGGTCAAGTCCAACGGGGTCCCTTGGGGAGCCAGGTGGCAGCGAGCGAGCGACCCTTAGAGAAGGGCGAGTGGGACCAGGCAGGATTTTCCCATGAGGAATGAGGGTTTATGGGTTTTGGAAGTCTCAATACTTCTCTCGTGGGACCCTCCCATCATATGATGTCAGAAATACATTTTTGAAAATACGACTGCCCTGTGCTCGGGAAGAATCTCTATTCCTGGGGGCGGGGGTTGGAGGTGGGAGATGGGGAATGGGCTTTGAACTGGCAGAGCCGGCTGCTCAAAGGCCCCCTCCCTAAGGCCCCAGCTTTGGACATTCTCAGAAGCCCTGCTCTGGCCGAGGGTTCTGCCCCCGACACCGGAGACCCACCTTCTGTTGTTTCCTTGGTGCGGCTAGAAGGGCAAACCGGGGCCAGTTGTGACTTCCCCCACCTCCCGCCCAGCACAGCAGCTACTGGTCACTTGTGGCTGTCCGGCCATGAAACGTACTAACTCTGAGATGTGCCGAAAACAGTACAAAGGAGAAAATGTAAAATAGTCGCTAATGATATTTTACATGTTGAAATATAAGCTATTAGATAAGTTGAGTTAACGAAAGTATAACATAAAAATTTCACTTGTTGCTTGTTACCCTAAGTGGATGCAGTTCTGGTCCAGAGGTCCTGCAGAGGCAGCCACAACTCTTTGCTTTTATAGCTGCAACAGGGAAAGAGACAGAAGGTGGCTCTCCCGTGCTGGGGGGGCACACTGGGAAAATGACACCCAAGAATTACACAGGCAGAACCCTCACCCAGAGCAGGGCTTCTGGGAATGTCCAAAGCTAGGACCTTAGGGAGGGGACTTTCTAGCAGCCAGCTCTGCCGGTTCAAAGCCCATTCCCCATCTCCCACGTCCAGCTCCCAGGAGTGGAAAGAGATTCTTCCAGAGGACAGGGCAGTCATCTGTTCAGAATGTGTTTCTGCTGACCTCCGACACCATATGATGAGAGGGTGAGGCACTAGGGGTCCCACTAGGGAAATGGGGTAGCCCTTGTCCCAGAACTGAGGACCTGGAGCTGTGGGATCTTGGCTCAGCCTTTTGGGCCCCATTCACCAGTGGGACTGTGGCCCAGGAGGCAACGCCTGCCCACAGTAGCCCACGTGCCGTGGAGCGGAGCCTGCAGTCCAGACCCACCGGGAGGCCAAGGTTCGGCCGAGCCCAGGCTGAGCTAGTATTTGGATCTTAGTTCTCTGGCAGCTGCTTAGGAAAATAGATGTTTTTGACTGTTCATCTGCAATCAGACCCTGGTGAAGAGCCTGTGGGAAATGAGAGGAGGCTTTTAAGCCAAAAAGTATAAGAACGAAAGGAAGAAACAAATCTGTTCTGTGTATGGGGAAGCAGTCTAGTCCATCACTTTTCTGGGTCTCCTTCCTCATGGGTAAAGGAAGCAGGCTGGATGGACTAAATCTGCTTTTTTTCCCCCTCAATATGTTTCAAGGAACTGTAGGTATCAGGGAAGTGTATAAGGAATTCGTAATCTTTCATTTGGTTTAACTTTTTAAATTTTATTTTAAAAGCTCTAATAAAAGTCAGCGGACACACTTATATATGTGTTAGAGCCCACTGACGTATTTAAACTCCGCTGCCAGGTTAGCTGTTTGGGAGAAGATGTTTGAATAAACCTCTCCTCCTGTCAGCGTAATGAGGGTAGAAGTCTGTTGCAGAATGATCAGTTTGAAAGAGCAAGTCACTAAGTTCAGATTCAAAGAGATAGGACTTCGATGCTGCCGCTCAAGGGGAGGAATGTGAACAAACTTGTGTGTGTTTTTAAACCACCACAATTTTGTAACTACTTATCTGTGTGATTCAGGCTTTTCCCGATACTATGCAATTAAATGTGAGAGTAAATTAGATCCTGCACTGGGTGAAAAGGCAGCTATGATATACTTATATATAACCCCTGAGTTAAAATGTTTATATTCATCAAATAGCTTCTTTGTTCTCATTGATTGATTCCATAATAACTATAAAATTCAACTTATAAAGGCATTTTAATTACTAATAGTAAGCTCTAATTTAAAAAAAAGGATTTGCTACTAAAAAGGTTTGGAAACCACTGGACTAAGTAATCACCAAGATTTTGTTCTGGGACAGACCTCCACTTTGATCCACTCTAAATTCTAAGGAACTTAAAGTCCTTTAGGACTTGGCTTCCAGTCTGCGCCCACCACAAACACTTCCCAGTGGATTCCTTACACTGGTGCTCAGCAACCTGGGGCTGCTGCACGGGGTGCAGTTCTTGTCCACGCTGTTTCCTTCATCCTGGAATGGGGTAAGCCCTCCAAACCTTTGCTGAACACCTATCCTGGGTCTGTGTATGGAGACAATTCCTCTGTCTGCTGCCCCTGGAGAGGCAACTGTCTGTCCTGGGAAAGTCCCAGGTTAGCAGTCAAGAAACTGGATTGTGTGTTCCCAGTCTGCGCTCGTCAGTTGCACGTAACTTCAGGCTTCAGATGACGTATCTCTATTCCACGATTTTCTCATTCTCGAAAAGGATTAAACGGACTTGTGCCGTTGACCTCATAGGTCTGTTGAGAGGACCAAACAATGGGTGTAATGGAACTCCCACAGTTTAAAATAATCGTTCCCACTTGAGCGATTCTTACCCACTTTGCTTTTGTTGCAGTGAGAGGGGCTAGAAACTCGTTCCGGGGCAGCAGACTTGACTTCAGGAGGCAGCTCCAGGCTTGGGTTCACATGCAGTGCCCCCTCTGACGTACCTCTTCACGCGCCCAAACCAAGGTTCTGTTCAGGCCAGGTGAGCGGGCCCCACCAGCACCCACATCTAAAGTCCTTCTGATCTTTGCATCCAGTTGTCACCCCCTCCACCCACATCAGCACCATGCGTACTCCCCCTGGGAGGTCCTGCCGAGTCAGCTGAGACTACCTTACTCTGCTCCCTCAGCCCCCACTTGACCCTGGCTCCTGCTAGAGTTCATCCATCATGTCTCCAGCCCTTAGTTTTCCCTGCCTGATCCTGGACAGTTAGCTCACCGCCCACGCGTACACTGTTGACCTTTCCTGAGTGTTTGGCTTCTCCATTGAACCGTGAGTGTCACAAGCCCAGAAGGCTACAATCATGTCCACTGTTGATGACCCTGACTGCCAACGGGAAGCCTTTAGGGCCTCAGGGGAGGACAGAGCCTTTTCCTCCTAGCTGGCTCTTTATCAGGCTCCAGAGTCTGAGTCTCTGGCCCCTCATCCATGCTGCCATCACACAGCCCCTGAAGGAGCGGGAGGAGGCACACAGGACCTGCTAGAGGACCCCCCCACCAGCTTTTCTGTCCCAGGGTCGAGGGAGGGTAAAATGTGGGCCATCTCTCTCCATCCTCTAACTCTGCGGATCTGGTGGCTCATAAAGAACAAATAGATTTGGGGCCCCAATGCAACCTTTTAATTCCAAGCAGAGTCCTTCTCCCCAAGCATGATCACACACACACACAGTGGAAAGGGATGGCGGGGTCTGGGCAGGAACAAAACCCAGACCCGGGCAAAAAATATATATATAATTATATACACATATGTATTTGGAGAGAAGAAAAGCTGGGAGCGTGATTAAGGTGGGGTGTAGAGTTAGGTGAGGAAAGCAGCTAGGGGTGCCCCAATAAATTACATTCTTTAGAGAGCGTGGTGGGGGATGCACGGTGGGGGGCGGGGGTGGGACCTGGTAGCCAGGACTCTCAAGCCTGGCCTCTTGGTCCCATTCAAGGGAGCCCGAAGGCTTGGGTTCTGCCCCAGACCTGGGTGCTAGAAAGTAGCATTCTACCTGACTTTGCCTGGAGGCTGATGGTGGCCTGGGGGTCTGTATAGGCAACATCTCCACTCTAAGCCAAGGCTTCTGGGGAAGCCACAGGGCTGGAGCAAGAGCTTTGAAGCTTGGGGGTCGCAAAGAGCAGACAGGGCGAGCTGGAGGGCCAGGTGGCCTCCCTGCTGGAGGCTGAGCGCTGCTCCTGCTGGAGTCAGAGAGGCAGGAGGCTCAGGTGCAGGGCAACCTGTCCAAGGTGAGCTGCAGAGGAATGCTTGGATGCACACAGGGTCCTGGGGCTCTCTCTGCCTGCCTAGCTGCTTCCCACCCTCACCCGCATCCTCCTAGGTCCAAGGGTTCTCCCCACCCATTGGTCAGGACAGCAGCCAGGCCTGACTACCAAGTGCCATGTTCCTTTCTCATCACTCTCTTTTGGGGACCTTCCTGTGGGGGTAGGGGACAGGGAGAAGGTGCAAACATTAACTCTGTGTGTGCTGGAGTCCAGACTGGGTTTGTCCAGTGCAGTGAGGACCAGGGATGAGAGAGGTGAGAGCCCCCTGCTGGCTTATAATGGGGAAGGAAGTCCATGTCCCACAACCCCAACACTGCACAGGTCCTGCTTCCCCTTGACCTGGGCAGTGGAGCCAACCCCACCTCTGCCCCACTTCCATGCTCCCCGAGAGACGATGCTTTGGGATCCAGTGACCCCAGCTCCAGAGCTCAGAAGCAGGAGGGCCAAGGGTCAGTCATGGAGCAGGTGGGGGCCGTCAGAAGAGAGAGGCCTTTTTCTTGAGCTCGTTTCGCTTCCACAGAGCCAGCTTGCCAAACTCTTCGGGAGACATGGAAAATACCCTCGAGAAGTCCTCAGCCGACAGGTGCCTCTGTAAGGGGCACGCAGAGACCCAGCTCAGAGACGAGGCACAGCCCAGGGTGGGGCCGAGGGACGAAGGGGTGGCCCTCCCCACCGATGGGGCAGCCCCTCCCTACCCAGCACATTCCCTCTGCTCACCTCAAGCCTCATCCGATCCACACCTGGAGGCAACTTGGTCCGCCCCCTGTTGGTCACCACCAGCATTTCGTAAGGATAGATCTGGGGTGGGCGGGGAGGGGCCAGCATTAGGTTCATAGAGGTCCTTGTGAACGTAACCCCCTCAACTCCCCGGCCCCCTTATCAGCCCACAGGGGCCATGGGGCTCATGCCATCTTGCCGTCCAACTCCCCCAACTTCCCTGCTGCCCCTCCCATCATCAACCAGGTGGACCCCTGAGTGCATTCACTTCCCTGGCTTCTCCCCAAGCTGGCCCGCCCCCAGGAGAGATGGTTCTATGCCCTGCCCACCCCATCCCCTGCCTCTGCCCCTGCCCCTCACCTTCTGCTCCAGCACACAGGGCAGGGAGTTCCCCCGGTCCATCCTCCCACTCTGGCCCTCTCCGTTCTGGGGAGACCAAAGCCGCAGTGAGCCAGAGTGGGGCAGCGAGACCTCCCCAGCCTTACCCTGGGCTTCTGCCATCCTCACCAGGCAACTCTGAGGCCCCACCCACCCTCCCCCAACACTGCCAGTCTCCCTTCTGTCCGTGGCTCTGGCGCTCCATGTGTGTTCCCCTCCGGAAGGCACTCACCTGCAGGCCTGCGGGAGAGAAGAGTCATTGTTCAGAGGCAGCTCTGAGGTCAGCAGGCCTCCAGACTGCCAGCTCAGCCTCACTGACCTGCACCCACAGAGCCCTGCGCACAACGCACGTGGGCTGACCCAGAAGCCTGCCTGAGCCCCCCTCCCAGCATCAGGTCAGCCCTGCCTCTCACCTGGGCTTTCTGCCTCACTCCCAGACGGGCTGAAGTCCGTGGACTGTAGCTGGAGAGGACACAAAGGGATCAGAGGAAGCTGGCACATTCCACATCACCCCCCTTTTACCGTAAGAGTCTGCCCGCGCCCCCAGGGTGCCCAGGTGGCGCAGTCCCTCACGGGCCCCCACATGCACACTCTCTCCGCACCGTCTACGGTCTCTGTTCCGGGACCTTACCCGGCTCAGGGTGGTCCTGCCGTAGGCTGGGAGGGAAGACGACTTAGACGTTCCTGCCTGCAAGGCTGGAAGAGAGCAGGAGGCCCGGGTTCAGTCCCTTTGATCTGACAGTTACTCCTGAGAGTCATTCCCTGGGCTGCCCTGCCTGGGCCAGGGCGATGAAGGGAGGACTTGGGGGAACCCAGTGGGCCCTTCCAGCTCCTGCACGTTACCTTCAGCAGGTGACATTGTGCCGGCGGCTCTGAACTGCCTCTCTCTACTGCCTTCCCTCTCCCTAAACAAAAGTGCCCAAAACACATTTGGGCCAAACACCTGAGTATGCACACTGATAGTCAGCTAATGATAGGCAATGAGGCTCACCATCATAAAATGAACCTCTGGAATACAAAAATAAACCTATAGTTTAGTCAAAATCGGATTATTACAATTTTATTTTGAGCAGTGTTAATCATCAAACTTCAAATGCTGGACATTTTAAAACAGAAGCAACAGCTTTCCCTGCACTGTCAGCGGCTGGACGGCGCCAGCAGCCACCGGACTTCACCCTCTCGTGACCAAATGTCACTTTCCGTTTGACATTTAATAATATCGCTAAGCTTTCAAGCACTGCAGATTATAGTTCAAGAAAACTGGCTTTCAGTAAGAGGCTTTCTTAGAAAGAGTCTTAGTTTGGGCTGCTGTCAAAATTCCTTCATCTCCAGTTATTATAAATTACTGGCATTCGATAGCAGCATTTTTGTTTAAAGGGTTAGCCTGGACAGACTCAATCAGGAAAAACTGTTTTCTTCAAGCATTCTATTTTTTTTTTTTTTTTGATGGAGGTACTGGGGATTGAACTCAGGACCCGATGCATGCTAAGCACATGCTCCACCACCGAGCTATACCCTCCCCTCTCCCAAACATTCTCATAAAATATGTTATTTGGAGGTATGCTGAGAACAAAATGTGTTTGGGACACCCTCTTTTTCTCCCTTAGTGCTTCTTATTTTTGTGTAGAAAACTGTCTGCTTTTATACCGTCATTCATGATGGAAGCACTTCACTTTTGTGGTAAGTATGTATTTCTTCTTTTCAAAAAATCTTTTCAAATCTTTTGTTAACACTTTTTTTTCTTGGTTTTCTTTTGGGGTGGGAGGGAGGTAATTACGTTTGTTTACTTAAATAAAAATTAGGTTTATTTACCCAGGACCTCGTGCATGCTGTGCACACACTACCACTGAGCCACACCCTCCCCACCCAAGTGATAAGTACACATTTCTGATAGAATTTCAACCTATAAAGCATATAAGGAGATTTTTCACTCCTAATTACTTCTAAAATGATTACTTATGTTTGAAAGTGACGATTTACTTCAATGTTAAGTCAAAATGATTTGCCTGTTCATCATTGATCAGGTTCAGATTGATCAGCTATGACCGTAACCTAGGCGACCATGCGGTCATCGATCCCATACAAGTTCAGGGGTGCCAACGGTGACGGCGACGCAGACATTTCGCTATGCAACTTTGCAAGGCCAAATGGAAGTTAAAGAGCCAGTTCTGCCTGACAAGCAAATCCTAGTAGAACACAGACTGTCTCCAACCTTTTGGGCATCTGTCTGCCTCATTCTTCAGGCCTTCACTGCATACTCCATATTCTCTAAAAAGACCTGTCATAACTCTTCCCACCCACACTGAAATGCCATCCTGGTGAAATATCATTTTGGTGACTCTGTGGATGTCCCAGCCACATATGAACCTTACGGTTCTTTGAGTCCCCCACCCTAGTGGCCCTCACCTCCACTCCACAGCAGGCAACCCCTTTGAACGGCAAGCCTCTGGACCTTGTTGTCCACAACTGCTTCACCTTGACACTTGAAACCTGGGGGTACCCCTTTGTGGCCATAGCACCCTTCTCTGTTTGCAGCTTCCCCCCAGCCTCATTCCCAGCACACCCGCTGGTCAATCTCGTGGGGACCTCCAGCGTCTTGATCCCCCGCTTCCCCCTGACCTTCAATCCGTGGTCAGGTACATAGCACTCAGTATCCACCCAGGGCTCCCTTCTTGCCCACAGGCTATGGAAAGAAGTCCACCCCATGGAGGTTAGCATCACACAGACCCCTCAGCCTTGTACCAGTTCCCTTTGCCTGCAGAAGCTCTTCCAAACCTTCACCCCTTTCACCAAGCCTCCCCCTCCACGTGCTCAGCAGACAGTCTCAGCTTCTAATGTGGCCTGTTCCCAGATCCAAGTCTCCAACTCTCTCAAGGCCAGCCTCCCACTTCCTGAGGCTGGGTCTCCTTCCCAACCTCCTCCCAGCCAACCCTCCAGGAGCTCGTAATGTGAGTGTTCGCCAAAGTACAGCCCTCTGCGCCCTGCCCTTCCCTCTCCTCTCTCTGCACAATCGGAATTCTCTCACGGTCCCACCCCCAAACAGAAGCTGAAGACCCTGCCTGAGCCCTGACTCGTCCCTCAAGCTTCCGACTCAGTCAAACTCGGCTCCTACCCACATGCACTTAAAACCCAACACATCCCAAATCAGTCTCTTCATCTTCCTCCGAAACCTGCCTTTCTCATGATCTTAGCCCCAGGTTTGTTATCACCCAGCACCCGAGACAAAAATCCCAACCTGTCTCTCCCTCACCTCCCACATCCAAGCACCCACTAAATCCACTTGATTCTAGCTCCTACACAGATCTCCCTCGACTTACAATGGGGTCACATCCCGATAAACCCATCGTCAATCAAAAACGCATTTACTGCACCGAACCTACTGAGCATCAGAGCTCAGCCCAGCCTATCTTCAGCGTGCTTGGAACACTCTACATGAACCTACAGCTGGGCAGAATCACCTCTCACACAGCCGATTTTACAACAAAGCACTGAATATCTCATGTGACGTATTGAACACTGTACTGAAAGTGAAAATAGAGTGGCAGTCTGGGTACAGAATGGTGTAAGCGTATCGGTTGATTCCCATCACGATGGTGTGGCTGATGGGAGCTGCGGCTCACTGCCCAGGCCCAGTAAGCATCCCAAGAGATGACTGTACCGCATATCCCTGGCCCAGGGAAAGGTCAAAATTCAAAACTGGATGCACAGTTTCTACTGAGTGCACATTGCTTTTGCACCATCATAAAGTCAAAAAATCATATGTTGAATCATTGTAAGTCAGGGACTATTTCTATACAATGTCTGAATATTTCTCATTCCCTTTTCTCTGGACCTACGGTGTATTTTTAGCCCTTACCAGACTATTGCAAAGTGTGGTAGGCTGTCTCCAAAGATGGCCCACAACATTATCTCCCAGCCTGTGTGCCCTTGTGCAATTCCTCTCATCAAGTAGAATCTTTCCTCTCCCTTGAATCAGGGCGGCCCGGTGAGCTGCTCTGACCAGTAGGAGGCAGTAGAGGGATGCCCTGTGTCTTCCAAGGCCAGGCTGTTAGAGGCCCCGTAGATTCCAGTTTTGGGTTCTCAGATCTGCCTGTCCCCTCTCCAGCTGCCATGCTCTAAGGAAGCCCAGGCGAGCCTTGGTGATTAGTGGCATGGTACCAAAGCCCTGGCCACCGAACGGCACACTCTGTCCTGGGCAGTTCCAGGCTCCTGGAGGCCCTCTCTGCTGGCCAGGATGTTTGCTGCTCCTGGACTTTGCTCCCACACTGTCCCTGGGGTCTGCGGTGCCCTTCCCCCCACTCACTTTGTCTTGTCCTTCAAGACTTGGTTTAGCACCCCCAGCCCTTGAACCCCAGGCCCCATCACCATCCTCTCAAAGCACTCAAAGTGTGTCTCCCCTCTCACAGCATCCTTGCTGTACTGAAGCCCCAGTTCCCATGTCAGTTTCCCTGTGACCAGAAGCTAGTGGATGGCAAGACTGCAGTGTTTCATTCTTTATATCCCCGGGGCCCCGCACATGGCAGACACCCAATAAATGTTGGATAAATTAAACAAAGTTTGCTGATTCTGCTTTAGCTGGTACTACCCTTTGTCACCTAGTCCTGTTCCATGGCTGGTCCTCTTGCCCTAAGGAGAGGGTGAGCGCCTTGAGCCAGCCGTGGAATCTCCTACGCCTTTTATACCCCCAGTAGCCCAGTGCTGGGCATATGACACACAGACGCAGCAGACTATTCGATTCTGGCCTCAGGGCTTGGCCAGGCAATTCTGAGCCCCCTCGGTGGCACTCACCGGTATGAAAGGGTGTCCGATCAGGCAGAGAGCGGGTTTTCCTCCGGATAGGCAATGACTTTTCCATCTCTTCTTTCAAGATCATCTTTCCCAAGTTGGAAGTAACCTGGGGAGGGAGAACGGAAGATGGAGCCCAGGTTTCGATACTCATTTCTCAACTCCAAGAGGTTCAGGGTTGGGTCTGCCACAGGCAGGAGTGGGGACAGAGCTCCTGGGGGCTGGGTCATCCCTGGAGCCCAGGGAGCCTGTCCTTCTGGTCAGAAGCTCCAGCACATTGGGTCTGGCCACTCTCAAGAGCCAGGAGTCAGAGCTGCTGGGAGTAAGTCTGCCCCCGGGCCTCCCCATCCCAGGTCACTGTGTCCCACAAGCCCATGTCACCATCAGTGGCCGGTCCATGACTCCCTGCACCCTCCCTCCTCCTGGGGAGGCCTCTTCTCCCTTCTCCTCCTCCCATGAACTACTCAGCTGGCTGCAGCCTGGCACCGGCGGGGCCGCCTTTTGGCGCTAATGGTAAGTGACATTCCCCCAAAGCAACATGGAGTCCTTGTGTCCCTTCAGGAGCAGCAGCCTGAAATCCTGGTAAAGAAGGGGAATCTGTCATGTGCTCTTCAGACCTGAACCCACGTGGATCAGAATGGAATTTTGTCCCCAGGGTGTCCCCAGGAAGTGGATGGGGTAGCTAGACACTACCTTACTGAGCTCCTCTCTCTGGCGCTCCCTGAGAGCCTTCATCTCATCCCCGGAGTCATCCTCCTCCTCCTCTTCCTCCTCCTCTGCCCCCCTCCTTTCGGCCTTCCGCTTCCTCCACTCCGTCTCTGGGAAACACGGGTAAAAGCGGGCATGTTAGCCAGTCAGCCACTTGCTCAGCAAGCATCTGTCAGTGGCTACTTTGTGCACGTCCGGGGGCTGCACCTTGAAGGGAATGTTACAAATTATTACAATAAAATAAAAACCACGTGTTCTCGCCTTGCAGCAAAGCTGTGTGGGCAACACAAGCTCACAGGACTTAAATTCACTGGCAACCAAGACCTGGTCTTGTTTCTCTTTCTCTTTCCAGAGCTCCCATCACAGAGCCTGGGACACAGTAGAAGTCTGGCCAATGTCCGTTGAAGGGGGGACATGATGAACAGAAAGCAAGGGAAAGACTAACAAGTAGGGCCACTTACACCAAGAGCAATGGGAATGCAGGAGATGGGGGAGCAGGAGGCTGGAGGGTTCGTGCAGGTGGTGGGGGTGGGGCGTGATGGGTTCCCCGGGCTTCAACAGGGCCTATGAGGTGGTGTCTGGGCCTCCCCCTCTCTTCTCCAGCAGCTTCTCCTACCCACAACGGCCAGTGACGGGGGGCATGGCCAGTAGTCCGTCTCGATCTTGGCTGGCTGGTTGGGGTCGGGAGGCTGGGCTGCCGGGAACTTGGATGACTCGATGATGAGGTCCTCGATGAGGTGCTTGCTCTGAGGGCTGCCGCCCGTGGGCTCTATGGGGGAGGTCAGGGTCAGCCTGGGCACACCTCGCCCTGGAGGCCACCTCCCACCCCCAGCCCCCAACTCCCTCAGCTCTCCCCCTTTACACGTGTGAGATCGTGGACGTAAAAGCAACACGCAAGGCCAAGCACACGTGGCTTTCCTGCTGTTGCAAACATCTCCTCCCCTCCCCCTCCCCGCCCTCAGCACAGCCTCTCAGCACAGCGGTGGGGGGGTGGCTCAGGTCAGTCAGGGGACCCCTCACCTCTCTGCCTGTAGATGGGTGGCTTCTTGTAGATGTTAGAATCTGGGTGGGTGGTCTCTGTGGAGAGGGAGCAAGAGTGGATGAGAAGGAAGATTTGTTGTGGTGGGGAGGCTGGGTCAGTGAAGAGAACAGAGACAAATGGATTGGGAGAAGGTAGGAAATTGATGGGCTCCTTCTAAGAGCCAAGACAGAAACGGAGATCCTGGAACTGTCCTTCAAAGATCGGGATTTTTAGCACTTTTCTGTTTGGGTGGGAGGGAAGACGTAGCGGGGCCCACCATCTCTAGGAACTCTGATTGGGGTCCTGGTATCAGGGCATCTGGCCTGTTCTGTTGTGAGTGTATACCCCAGAGAGTGGGGGACTAAGAGTAAGGGGCTTGGGCTCCTGAAGGGAAAAAAAGGCCCCAGGGCAATGATGCGGCCATGCTGGCAGTAAAACCTACCAGGATGGTGGAAATGGGGCAGGCTGGTCCGGAGGGTCCCAGTGGTTCTTGGGGCTGAAGCCTGAGAGATGGTTCCAGGGGACCGGCTGTCTGCCCACACCTGTAGAGCAAAAGTGCCATTCACTGCAGCTCCCAGTCCCCCCTCCCCCCCTCCCCCATCTCTGTCCTCCCACCCTCAGAGCCCACACACCCCCAAACCCAGGGTACAGGAAGGCTGTCCAAGGACTCGACCTGCTGGTGATGCCTGACCCAGGAGAAAGGATTATATGAGAATCTGGGTCAGACACAGATGGACCAGAGCTAGCCAGTGTCAGGATGAGGCCCACTGATTCCATCACCCTCTGCGCAGTGGACGTGTTGTAGGGGCAGGGGTTGTGCCCTGTCAAGGCAGGGCTGGGCAAATGTCAGGTGCAGGGAGACTCACCTCAGGGGATGGAGGGGGAGATGTGGATTTGGGTGACAGCGAGCGCTGTGAATGGAGAGGAGGCTGGTCAGAGCCACAGGGGTAATGATTAAGCCCTAGTCCCTAGGACCCCAGATGGGTCACTTCACCCTCCACCCAACTCTGCACTGCCCAGCCAGTTTCTGAGCACCTGATCTCTCTCAGTCCTTGCCAGCTCCCAGGGCTGGCGCCTCATCCTCTCTCTACCGGGCAGGGTCCTAAGCCTTTCCCTAGGACGCATGAAGAAGCCGAAGAAGCCACAGATCTGGGAGCAGAGTGCACATGCTCCTTAGTCCAGCTGAAGGTGGCTATGGCCCTGACCTCAGAGCCGGGCAGCGAGGGGAAGGCACAAGACCCACAACATCCAGGATGGAGTCGGGCCCCTCACTGGGCTCTGAAGTCTCCCCATGGCCTAGCCCCATCTCACGCTCAGCCACGATACTACCCCTTTCTCCAGAATGGTTTATTACAGAGTACCTGGCCTATGTTTTCTCGTGCACTTGACTACCTGGTGAGGCAGACGGGTAGAGGCACCACTTCCATTTTACAGGAGGGGAAACTGAGACCACACTGCCACGCAGGTCACACTCAGCTAGGACTTCTGGCCTCCTAGTTCAGTGCTCCTGAGGGCTTTCCACAAATTTCCTGTCTGCCCCACTCCCATCTCTTTCCTACATGACCCACCTCTCCTGCTGCCGTTCAGACATGGCCTCCCATGCTCTCTACCTGGAGCTAGCCTTGGGCCTCCAGCCAGCTCTCCACGAATACTCAGTTCATCAGCTGACTAATTGATTTCTGTGCATAGTTTCTTTTTTTGTTTTGGAGTCTGGCCTCCAGGAAAGAAAGCATGAGAGGGATTCTGCATCCCACCCAGGGACAGCTAGGGGAGTCCTTCCCCCACGACCCGTCCAAGAGGACCCTCCCACCCTTACCTCCCGGCTTCTGGGCAGCTCCACGTGTTCCAAGAGAGAATAGGTAAAGTGGGGCTCGTAGATCATGAGGTCAGGCCTCTCGATGTCCAGGATGGCCTTGTCCTTGGGGATGGCAGCCAAGTCTTTGTAGGCCAGCACCTGGTTGTCCATCTTGGCCTGAAGGGAAAGGGTATGAATGGAACCGGGGTGCCAAATCCTCACCTACAATACGGGCCTTACAAGCCAGACTTGAAACTTCTTAGGAAGATAATGGGCATTTGTTTTAGATGTCAGCTCTTACAAGTTAATACTTCTCTTACTTTCATTTTAAGGGTTTAGAGAGTCACCTTAAGATGACAGTCCTTCACCTAGCACTTTAGATACGAGACAGGACAGGACCAGCAGAAGCAGGTGTGCAGAACCTTCTCTGGCTCTGGGGTTCTCTCTGCCTGCCAGCCCTGGCAGGACCGTCATCAGGGAGGCTCAGAGTGAAGCTGTCCAGCGGTGAATGCGTCCCCTCCCCTTCCCTCCTCCCAGCCTGAGGGTGCTGGTGGCCGAGAGGTACTCACCGCGATGCTGGAGGGAGAGCCTGGAACACTGGAGCCTCGGGAGGAGCTGACGCTCCCAGGGGAGGTAAGTGGTTGCTGGGGAGAGCGAGAAGGCGGGCGGGTGGGAATGTGCGTGTGTGCCAGGGCCGGGCCAGAGGGAGGGGGCGGGGACAGGGGAGGACTTCCCTAGGCCTCTGGGGCCCCGGGGTGCGGCGCCGCGGGCAACCACCAGGTGGCACCCTCGACTCCCGACGTGACCCTCCGGGGGGAGCCTGGCCCCCACCGCGTGCCCCACCCCGGCACCCTACTGCCCAGGGTGGGTGCAGCCTTGCGCACCTTCTGCAGCCGTTCCATGCAGCAGGGAGCTGGCCGGTCGGATCACTCGCGGAGCCCTGTGCGCGAGGGGAGACGACAGGGCGTCAGGCTCTGCCGGGCTCCTGGGCGCTGTGCGCTCGGGGCCGCGAGAACAGAAAGGGCGCTCCCCCGGCCTGTAGCGTCCTCATCCCTCGGTGACTCTCCACGCTGCTGGCCGAGCGCAGAGCCTGGAAGGGGAGGGAGAACGTGCCAGCCGGGTCTGTCAGGCCCCGCGATCTCAGAGGGCGGGGGTGAGGGCAGCCCCCTATGGCCCCTCGTGGCTCCGGGGAGCGGGGATCAGGCTTTCCATTGACTCAGCCCTGGGGAAAGCGAGCTCGCGTGCAGGCCCACGGGATGGGAAAGTGGAATAGCTGCACTTGTTTTTGAGCCATTGTTCTCTGGCTGGAAAGGAAATGACGGCAGGGGTCAGCCGTTCCCGGGCAGCCTCCACATCCACGCTTCGTCACACCTGCCCTGCTGGGGCTGCGGGTCAGTTTCAGGCCCAGGTTCTCACTCCCCTCGGCCTCTGCCATGGCCTCTCCCTGGCTCTGTGCTGGTGCCCTCGCTCCCTTCCCTCTCCATCTGCTGTCTACGGTGCCACCCATCTCTCATAGGGCAGGAAGTCTCACAGAGGTAGTAATAACACCAGGTGGCCACACGGGGAGGAGAGGACCGAGAGAAGCCATCTTGGTGGGAAGCGGTCAGGTCTGGGGGCTGCTGCTCTGCCCTGGGTGGGTTCCAACCCCAGTGGAGAAGGGAGGGGCGGCTGGAGGGAGCCACATCCCCTCGTGCCTGTAACTGCATGGCAATCTCACTTGCAGGCATTCCGTAAAGCACCTTGGGGCTGAGGCCACATCCCAGCTCCTCACTGTCTTCTCAGAATGCCGTGCAGAGGCTACCCTCTGAAGTGCTACTTTGCTGCAAGTCAGCGCCCCCTGGTCCAGCAGGAAGGCCTCCCCGCTGGCACCTGCTCCCTCCTTGTTCCTATAGGGAGTTGGGTCCGGTCTGCTGCAGTAGATTATGAGTTCCCTGGGGCCACAGCCCAGGTCTCCTTCCTCAGTAACTCCTTTAGCAATCCTCCCATCCTCCCTACACACCCCAGGACTGGACATACAATAACCATTCAATCAATAAACGCCTGGCTGAGTTTCCAGTGTGATAGTGGCAGGGGGACAGTCTTTCCATCTGCTGGCAATAAGCCATAGAGTGAAGAGAGCTGATGGCTACAGAAGATACAAGGAAGAGGCAGCAATAATGTAGTGGTTAAGAGCATGGACTCTGGACTGGAGTGCCTGGGGGAGAACACAGACTCTGCTACTCAGAAGCTGTGTGACCACGGGCAAGTTACTTACCCTCTCTGTGCCCCACGTGTCTCATCTGTAAAATGGAAGATAGTCATAGTACCTGTGTCATAGGGTTGCTCTGATTATTAGGGAAGTTACAACATGTGAAGTGTTTAAAACATTATAAAGTGTATGTAGAGTGTTAAATATTATTATTTCGATCTCCCCAAGGACTGATGAACTAGTAGCCATTCATTGCCAGAGAGGGTCATGAAAGACCGAGGTCACTGGTGCTTCCAATCTCGTTACCTGTTACTTTGTATCCCTGCCAGTTTTCTGCTCACTGTTTCTCCACCACCAAACCGCCTACTCGCCCCTCCAAGCAGCCCTCACGCCTGCTCTCCCGCTTTTGCGCATGCCCTTGCACTATGCTCGTCTCCCAGATCCCATCCATCCTTTAAGGGCCATCCTAAACCTTCCTGCTCTGGGGGGGGGGGGGGTCTCTCCTATTATTCCAGTCCTCACTGATAAACTCTTCTCTGAATTCCAGTGGGACTTAAAAAGGGAACCCTGTAACTCAGCCCTTCATTATATGTTGCCTGACATGTTTTTTCATTATGATTGCTAACTTCTGGAGGGCAAAACCAATAATAATAGCTATCATTTTTTGAATGCTCATGCTGGGCACTTTGGTAAGCACTTTACGAGGATTGCTTTGTTTTAACTTCACACCCCCGCCTCAACATCTTTATAAGGTAGACCCATTTTACAGATGAGAAAACTGAGGCTCAGAGGTTAAAAACTTGTCCAGAGTCGTGGAGGTGAAAATGACTGGGTCTTCAGCACTAGCATGGTTCATAGTACCTACCTACTACCGTGTCAGGTTCACTGTGGACATAGACTAGCATTTGCCACATTTCTCAAGTCTTTTTGGAATTCTAGAGCCAAGGCTTCTCCAAGATGAGACTCTGGCCATCAGAGTCACACGAGGTATTTGGTGCCCATGGAAAGGCTCCATTCCAGAGCTTCAATCCTTCTCTTCTTTTCTTAACATTCATTTTTGTAACGCTTTTAACTAGGTGTCTGAGAACCACAATAAACATACTCAAAGAGTTGTTAGCTCTGTTTCATCCTCTTTCGTCTTTACTTTGGTAACACACATTGTCAAACTAGCTATGTACTTGGCTTAGCCCTAGAGGCACATATCCATCCATCCATTCATTCACCCACTCACCCATCTACCCACCCACCTACCCACCCATCCATCCACACACTCATAATACATCCACCCACCCAGTCATGTATTGTTTTACCCATCCATTCACCAAATACTTTCTGAGCACTTATTCTGCAATGACCACAGAGCAACACGCTGTGGTTAAGTCTTACGGAGAACAGAAAGAAGAGTCAAAGAAGCTAAGCTGCCCCTCCAGAAATGAGGCCATGTATGTAGATAACACCCATGCAAAGAGGAAAATCACATGTGCCAGATAAGATAGTATAAGGAGCCATGAGAGGTCACGGGAAAGAGGGATCACTCCTGCTGGGGTGTCAAGAGGGGAAAATAAAAAAAGGTCTCTTAGAGGAGGAGATGTTTGAGGTAGACCTTGAAAGATGCCCAGTTTGAGAGCATGAACAAACTCAAAAAGCGATCCTTGAAAGGGACATCAGCATGAGTGAAAGTGGAGACTGGGGGAAGCACTGGGTCAGTCTGCGGACAGCAAATATGGCTGCATCGTGGGGCTCAGCCAGTGAGATAGGTTTGAGGCAGGAAGCTGGGGACCAGACTGGAGAGAACTTGAATTCAGATTAGGGAATTCTGATTGTAATTGGTGGGCAACTAGGGCTATGGAACGCTTAGGAAGTTTTTAAAACAAAGAACTGATGGATCCGAGCAGTGCTTTGGGAAAATGGATCTGGCTGCAGCCTTAGACATGGATGGGACAGATTTGTGAGGGTCTAGACTTGGGCACCGGGCTGAAGATGGAAAGGGTGTGAAGTGGGAGGAATCCTGGAGGCAGAATGTGCAAACCAGGACTTGATCTGGAGACTCTGCAGGGGAGGAGCAGGTTGCAATGACGGGAGAAGGGGAAGCAAAGAGTTCACTTTTTGCCAGGTTGAGGGTTAGGTGGGAGCAGTAGGTGAACAGGGGGCAGGTCAGAAATAGATCTGTGAGGCAGCTGAGCTAGAGGTGGTAGGTAGTCTGCACATGAGGTTGCCAGCGGAGAAAGAAGGTCAAAAACAGCTCCTGGGAAACACATAGGCACTGGAAGAAAAAAAGAGCTGGAGATGGCATGACAGGGGGTGGGGATGAGGAAGACTAGATGGCCAATTCCTTGAGGGGCTGAGAGTGTATCTAGTGACTCTGTATTTTCAGCAAAGGGCCTACTACAAAGTTAGTCTGCGATAAATATTGAGAGAAAGGATGGAGGGGGGAGGAGGGAGGGGCTGAGAAAGAACGTCCCGAAGCCAAGAGTCCATCGCCCAGAGAAGGCGAGACATGTGGAAAGGAGTGACAGTTGGCCAGTTTGGATGTCAAGGCCTGGTGGCCTCTGAGAACATTTGCAGAGCAAGAGTGAGGGCTCCTTGTCAGGGATGGGGGGCTGGGAGGGCTGGCCAGGTCACACAGGCAGGGGAAGGTGCACATCTAAGAAGTGTGACATAGGGCAGGAGGTTGGCTAGGAGAGTAACTCTGGAGGAGGTGAGCTGGGCTGAAGGTTTTTCAGGAAAGTGGAGACTTGAACACATTTGTAGGCAGTGCAGAGGGAAGAGGAGAGAGAAACTGTGGCTGCAGGACATGGGGGAGGGAGCAAGATCCCAGCAGGGGAGAGCGATGGCATCCAGGCCCAAGTGAAGGACTGCCTTTGGGAGGAAAGCACCAGCTTCCCTGAAAAGAGAGGAAAGGGGAAGGTGGGAACTGCAATCCAGGGGATATTAGAGGTGGCTGATGGCAATCGGGGGCTTCAGGTTTCCCAGGTAAAGTGAGAGCTAAGGTCATCTGCAGCCCTCACAGGTGGGTTAGGCCGAGGCAGAAGAGAGCAGAAAGGTTTGGGAGGGTCTCGGTGGGGACTGTGGACGGCTGAGCAGGCCAGAGAGAACTGAGAGCTTCCACGTGTTCTGGAGCCTCGGGCTGAACCTGGGGGTGGCCCAGGCTCCCTCCCCTTGAACACAAGCTACCAGTGGGTTTCGAGTGGGGCAGTGACCGCCTATCAGAGTAGTCACTGCCCAGGGAGAGAGGGGAGGGGTCTACGGTCACGCACTGAGTTCTACACTCACACGAGCACAAACACTGTCCCAAGGGCGCAGCCACACGGTTCAGAAAAATGACGTCTCTGCTCTGTCCCATGTCCCACCCCCACACCCCGCCTTCTTCTCCACAGCCTCCTGCCCATCCCCTGGGCTGGGTCTCCTCGCCTTCTGCCCTGAGCCACATTCCTTCAGGAACCTGCACACCAGCGCTTGATGTGTTACAAAGCAAGCTCAGAAAATTCTTCACGTGTTACCCTTCCAGGGACAATAATTTGCATTTTAATTTGGGGCTAACCTTAAGGAGTGAAGATCTGGTGAAATTTTAAGCCAGCAGGGAAAATGTTTTGGGGTGCAGTAGAGGGTGTGTGTGTGTGTGTGTGTGTGTGTGTGTGTGTGTGTGTGTGTGTGTGTGTGTGTGTGTGTGTGTGTGTGTGTGTGTGTGTGTGTGTGTGTGTGTGTGTGTGTGTGTGTGTGTGTGTGTGTGTGTGTGTGTGTGTGTGTGTGTGTGTGTGTGTGTGTGTGTGTGTGTCACGCCCGCGACCGTTTACTCCGCCCACGCGTAGCCCCGCCTCCAAAGCGCATTTCCGCGCAGGTCCGCACCGGCTCTCCCCGCCCTCACCGCGCGTGCTCCCGCCCTCACCCCCTCTCCCATTGGAGCACGCCCATGGTCTTTGCACTTGCGCTCCCGGGTCCCGGCCACCTCCCGTGGACAGACCCAGAGGGCAGGCTGCAGCAGGAAGGGAGGGCGCAATGGGAGGAAAGGGAAAGGGCCCAGGTGGCGGAAGGGCCATCTCAGCTGCCTCGCGGTTCCTCGTCCTTCCATCTCCGCCCCACCCTCCCCCAGCTGTGCAGTCGCGCCTTATCTGAGCCCCCAGCCCGGCCCCGCCTCACACCGCCCGCCCCGTCTCTATGGCAACTAGAGCCGCTCAGCCCGGGCCGGGCCGGGTGATAAGGCCCGCCCCCCATCCTCGCGGGCGCCCGCTCCAGGTAGGGGCTGAGCCCGCTGTCGCTCCCTGGACTTGTGGAAATGAAGGCTCCACCAGTAGAACCACAGCCCGGGGTCCTCTAGTCCAGCTTCCCTTCCTGTTCTAAGCCAATCACCACTTGCTCTGACCAGGGACTTTCACCCATCCTCTCTGGCTTCACACAAGCCCACATCTTCTCTATTTAGAACTGGGGCAAATGTAGCTGAGAAATTGACTTGCCAAAGAGGCACCCCCTCAACCAAGTACAAGCCGCGCTGGAATTCCTACCCAGGCATGTCTCAGGTCAAAGCCAATGAATGCTTTTTTCAATGGGTCCCCAAAGACCCAACTTCAATCTGAACTTGGGGTCCCGTATGCTAACCTTATGCAGTGGAGCCACCAGAATCCTACTTGCTGGCCTGTGGACAAGGAGCAGAGAGACTGGAGGATTAGGGCTCTGTGCCCCAGGGCAGGGTCAAGCTAGGCTGGAGGCTGACGGTGCAGATGGTAAATGAGTTACGAAATGGGTGAACTGTCCCCGTGGGCTGGGGTCAGGTGGGCAGGGGTTCTGCCGCTCTCCGTTTTCTCCAGTTTCATTCACCGTGTGCTTGCCGGCCTCAACCCCTCAGGATCTCTCCAAGCTTCCTCCAGATCCCTCCTTGCTCCTTCTGCTTTCCATTCCCTTTTTCTTTCCTTTCTTCATCTTTCTTCCCTTGGCTCTGTTTCCCTTTCACCCTCTCCCCCTCCCAGCCCCACCCCCGCAGTTACTGTGGCAACAACTCAATGCCAGAAATAAAGGCAGGATCCAGCTAGGTCACCAGTTCCCAAAACAGCATCCCAGGGTGGAGAGGGGAAGGGCGGGAGGGAGCAGACCCGCCCAACAGGGGAGGCCCCAGGCGTACTCTGAGGGTGGGGTCTACGTGTGCAAGGGGAGGGGGCACCCACGATTGCCCAAAAAATTGCCCTGCTCCTGGCCAGTGGTTCATCTGAACGTCCCTCACCTCTGCCAAGCCTGCGCCTTTTCTAAAGCTGGTGAAGCACCCACTCCCTCCTCTTCTCTCATTTTTTCCTGCTCCGCTCGCCCCCATTTTTTTTAACGTTTTTTATTGATTTATAATCATTTTACAATGTTGTGTCAAATTCCAGTGTAGAGCACAATTTTCCAGTTATACATGAACATATATATATTCATTGTCACATTTTTTTCTCTGTGAGCTACCATAAGATCTTGTATATATTTCCCTGTGCTATACAGTATAATCTTGTTTATCTATTCTACATTTTGAAATACCAGTCTATCCCTTCCCATCCCCCGCCCCCCACTCGCCCCCGTTTTTAAGCCCTGTTCTATCTGCTAGGTCTAGGGTTGGCATTCCTCTAATGTCAACACTGAACAGCGCCCTCTCACACTCTGGTGAAGCATCAGGCAGGGGCAGGTGGGCCCAGAACCTGGGTCCGGGGTTGGGAACCCACTTACTCAAGGCTCTGCTCCCCCTTTGCTTCTGATGACAGCAGAACCTACCGGGCCAGGCGCCCCCGATCCTCCCTTCCTCCTCCACACAAATATGCATCTAGTCTTCTGGTTTCTCTTAGATCTTGGGTTTTTTACCCTCTCTCTGCACGCCACCCCGCCCCCGCCGCCGCAAGAGGCCCCTCTTTCTGTGTCCTGGCCCCCACCAGCCCCTCAGACTTTCTTGGTCCTTAGCTTGTTCCTGGCCTCTATTTATAGCTGGTCCTTTTGGCAGGTTGTGGTGTCACTTGTACAAGCTGGACTGATAGGGCTCGGCGAGATGCACAGAGACTGCCTCCCAAACTCAGCTTTCTGAGCCTTGGGGGCATCCCTAGTCTGGTCTTTACACACACACATGGGCTCTGAAAGAGGAACTCCTCAGACCTGCACCCCCAGGTGGACAGCCTGGTGCAGGTGTTAGGCACTTGGCTCTGGCAAGGCCGGCAGCACAGAGGCAAGACACACCCGTGGGCACAGGCCCTTCACCCACAGAGGCAGAAGAGCCTCCGCTGAAACACAGTTGCAGAACGCATGCATCCTGCTTGCAAGATCACGCCCGCACTCTCCCAGCCAGGCCCCCACAAGCTGACACACAGTGCCTCTGACACCCACTCACACCACCCACCGATCCTCCCCTTGGCTCCCGTTCTCCACGCTCACAGCCACCCGCACCACGTGCTACACCCCCTCCCCAAGCTGTGCACGTGGACGGCAATGCACCAGAACCCCCGTTTACCCATCCCGTGGGGGCGTCCCGTGCCCCCTCCCTTCCCAAAGTGAGACCGCCTGACTTCTTGTAGACCAGTCCCCACTCCCCTGACTCTTGCACCCTGGCAATACAGTCCTCTGGGAAGGAAACACCTGGTGCATCTGCCCGGGAAAGGGTTCTTGGCCTGCTAGGCCAAGGGTGGGGGAGAGCCAGCAAGGGGGCCTGCGTGTCTGCTCAGCCCCCAGCCCCTTCAGGCCCTTCAACGGCCTGCACCAGGAGAGCACCGCGGTCAGACCTGCAGCCACGCCCTGCCGCCCAGCCTCATTCTGCATCTGGCCAGCTAGGAGCTAGAAGGGGGCTCTTCACGTCCCTACCCGCAAGAAGCACACCCCACACCAACAGCATTCAGGCTTCTGAGTGAACTGCTCCCCCCTCAAGAGCATCTGTGGCGTGGTGGCAATCCCCCCCCACCGGGTCATTCAGCAAAGAAGGAACAGATCCCCACCTAGTCCGGCACCCCACCCCCACCGCCCCATCAGCGCAGCTAGGTGGAGGGGCACTGAGTGGCAGCATGGAACACCCCAGCCCCTCTTCCCCAAATCAGAAGGGGGTTGGATCAGATCAAACCCAGCTAGGGCCAGCCGCCCAGACCCATTCTCCCACTGAACGAGGGGCCACAGCTGACCCCTCCCCAGGGGGTCCCTGCCACCCGCTAGAGCCTCGCTCCCAGGCAGGTGTTGTGGCCAAAGTGCCCACAGAGGGGAAGAGAGGCGGGAGACCCCGCCACCTACCTCTTCCCAGACAGTGTGGCCCAGATGGTGAGGCCCCGCGGCGGGGACAGGGGCGGACGCAGATCCCGGGGCTGCGGCTTTCCCTCAGAGCCCAGGTAACCGGCGGCTCTTCCAGGAACCCAGCGTGCTTTCCCGGAGCACAAATAACAGGAAAAAAGCCGGCTTGCGGTGGGTGGGCGGGGAGCCGGCGAAGGAGGGGACCTACCCTTCTGGGCGCCCACCTCCTCGCCCCCACAGCCGCTTCTCCGCAAAGCCTGGCGCTCGATGCCCGGGCCGATCCCCGGGCGGGCGTGTGCGCTGGTGGGCAGTCCCGGCGGGCGGCGGGCGGGCCGCCGGCTCCCCCCGCCCCCCCCCCCACCTCCCGCTGATAGCGTGTGGCCGCCGGCCCGAGGGTGTGTGTTTGTGTCTGCTCTTCCACCTCGCTCGCCGCAGCTCAATCCATTTCAAACAAGAGGAGCATTAACCGGGCATCATGACGAAGCAGAATCGGAAGCGGACTCGGCGGCGAGCCGCTGGCCTTTTCCCCTTTCCCACGCCCACCCCCACCCTTGCAACACTCCCGCTCACACACACTGCCCCTGGAGCCTCCTAGACGAGCAGAGTTTGAGTAAGAGGGGAGGGGTCTCCACTGATAACAGAGGGGTGACGACAGCTGGTTTCTCCAAGCACCTGCATCTCCCACTCATCACCTAACAGCAGGCCCAGAGGCCTCTGGGGTCCCTGCCTCCCCGGGGTGCTAAAGCGCATAGGTGGCCAGGGGCAGGGGTGTGGGCTGGATGCCAGGATTGGTTAGCCAAGGATTAACCCTCTCCAGGGGAGCGATGAAGGAGAGGATTCAAAAAATCAAGTCCTCAGCCCAAGAGACTGGGCTGGCCTTTCAGTAACTCGAACCCCTGGGAACTGCAACAGAGCACAGGCCTGTCGAGTGAGAAGGACCCCATCTCTCTCCCAGGGCAGCGTCTTCAAAAGAGAACTTCTTGCTAGGTGATGCCCAGGTCCCAGCACAGAACCATGGGGATGTGCCTTCCCAGTCTCTAGGAAAACCTCCACCCCTCCAGGTACCTGTCATTGACCTTTTGGTTCCCTCTGGGCTCAGAGCAGAGCCTGATTCACTTGTGCCCCGCGGGGGCAGGGGAGGGAGCCCAGCCAGCTGACCCTGGCCGTGACCCTGGCCTCCTCTCCACCTCCGCCAGACTTGCCTACCTAGGCAGCCCTTGCTGTTGCCCTGGTAACCGCTGCCCACAGCCGGTCAGCTGATGGTATCAGCTGTCGTTGGGAAAATCTAGAATCTGGGGAGGGGGCTCTGGGGTATCTGAATGGAAAAATCACAGGGGGAGGGTCTTGAGGGGACAAGTGAGAGTGTGTCCTGGGACCTCTTTCTCAAAGAGAAAAGGAGAGAAGGGGACAGGGAGGGACAGGAAGGGAGGGATGTGTCTGGGTTAATGGAGAACAGAGAAGAGTGACTCCTGAAGGATGGGCTCCAGAGAGAGAGGAGAAATGAAGAAGGCAGGTGGCTGAGTGGCTGGGGAAGAGGGGAAAAGATCCCGGCTTAGCTGCTGGATGTGTGGTGGAGGCCCTGTGGAAAGGTACTAGAAAGCCTGAAGGTGGAGGAGAAACAGGCTCCACTGATCCATGAGAAAAAGGCCAGGAGGTGATGCAGGAGAGGGTGCGTGTTTGATGTGGCCAGAGGGGCCAGAGTCTTGGTGGAGGGGGCAAGACAACCAGCTGGGCCTCTCAGCTTTCTGTCCCTTCAGCTTCACCCTTGCTGCCCTGGCCCCACCCGAGTCCTGCGCAGCCTCCCTCCCCAACTCTAGGAGACGAAGTGCCAGGTAGCCCTTCAGAATTCCTGATTTTTCCCAAGACTTCAGTTCCTTTCCTGCTTTCACACGCCCCCCCTCGCCCCTCCACAGACCCTATCGTAGATTTGCCTTCCGGTGCAAGGGTCCCCAGAGGTAGGGCTGGAATGAGTGAGCTGTCGCTGAGGACAGTATTCAGAGGCCTGGAATGAGGTGGCTCAGGAGGAATGGGTGGGAGTTGCTGGGCAGGGAGGAGGGGAGCATTCTCAGGGAAAAGAGCACACAGGATGGAGTGAGGGGGGAAGCCAAGAGGAAAGGGCAGTGGCGGGGAGGGGAAGGTTCTCCCGTACCTTCAAGGACCTGGGGTGTGGGGCAGGAGCACGGCCACTTCCTCAGTGACATACACCTCCATCCCTCGGCGCATCTCCTCTCCGCCTCCCGTTGCCAAGACAACCTGCCAGCTCAGCTGAGGAGGCAGCAGCGGCAGGGAGGGGGGAGGAGGCAGCTGTGGCTCCTACTGCCTCTTCTTCAGTGATGGAGGGAGGGGGCCTCAGTGCTGGGGTGGGGGTGGGGGAGATTCGGGAGCCAGGGGCCCCCCACTGAGCCCCACCACCCTCCCCTTTCCTCTCTTTCCATAAGCCTCTGGGATTGTCTCTGAGAGTAGCCTCAGGAGAACCCTAATTCAGGGTGAGATAGCAGGTCGGTCTTGGGGAGTGAGGCAGCACTGGGCCATGGCCCCCATTCCAGAAAGCTCAGTGTGGAGTTGGGAGGAGTGATAGGAACAAGGGAGGGATGGCTTATGTTGGAGGGTCAGAGAGGCGTCTGGCAGGAAGCAGAGGTCTTGGGCATGGCTGGACCCAGAAGTCTCCCTGCCCCCGCCTCTGCTGTCTCTGAGCCCCTCCTCCCAGCCCCAAACCCTCTCATTCCCCTGATCTAGAGGAAGGTCAGAGCCTGGGACCGTGCTCTTTTGATCCCATAAGGCCCATTCCCACTGCCCCTCACTCCGTAGGAATGTTTCTCCACGGGGCGGGCAAACACCTTGGGCAGAAGAGTCTCCCTTAGCTGGCTGGCCCCAGAACCAGGGCAATCGCAGAGTTAGGGCTCCCTCTGTCGACCTGAGGCTTGGTGGCTGTCAAGGTCATTCTGTGCTGAGCGATCCTGAGATATATGTATGTGTGTGTGTGTGTGTGTGTGTGTTGGGGGGGGGGTTGGGAGGGCACAGCCAGGCCAGAATACCCTTCCCTCACCTCCCAGGCTCTGTCCCCATCTGCCTCACCTGATGGGGAGACTTGCTCTGTCTCCAGCCCCAGCCTCCTGGGAAGGCCCCAGACTTTTCAAGGCCAGCTGAACGGCCGAGTCTTCCCCCACTGCTTGCCTGCCTCCCCATCAGGCTGGGAGGAGAGAGTAGGCAGGATCTTCCCCCCAAAAGCAGGCAATGCTGAGCAGCAGGAGTGTGCGAGCCTCAGCCCAAGGGCGGGCGTCCTGGACGCCGCTCAGTCCTGCTCCGCAGCTGCTAGTAGGAAGAGCGTACCTTTAGGCTCAGGAGTGTCTTGAGGCCTTAAGGATAAGCATTTGCATCCACAACAGGGGGCTGAGGCTTCTGCCCCTCTCAGGCCGGTGGTCCCAGGCCCAGGATACCTAGTTCTTGGCTCCTTTCCCCAGCAAGGTCACGGGTGCCAGATGCCCCGACTGGACACCAGCCCTGCCGCCTGCCCCCCTCCCCAAGGCCTGGGCAGTAGGTTTCTCTGTCCTCTCTCTGTCTCACTCCAGTGCCCCTTGCCCCGCCCCGTGCACTGACCTGCCGGAGAGGAGGTCTAAACATTAACTCCTGGAGAGGCTGGCTAGGGCACCTGGGCACCTAAGAAGGGACAGTGACAGAGAACTGGGCCAGCAGAACAAAAGAAGGGACAAGGGCCTTCAAGTGAGCCTTTCTCATCAGAGTTTGGACACCATATCCCCTCACTCTGAGCACTGGACTTTCTGTCTCCCCGATGCCAGAGCCTCAGCCCCCAGCAGCTGCACCAAACCAGCCTCTCCCCCAAACCCTGACCCCACAACTGCACCTGGTCACTCCCCTTCTCCAAACCCCTCACTGTTTCCTCCCTGTCACAGCCTAGAGACCAAACTCTCCAAAATGTGACCCAATCCTTTCCTGCCACTTCTCAACACAAACTTTCAGTTCTAGCCAAACCTATCAACTGCTCACCTTCCCCCAGAACAAACCTCATTATTTTCCTGCCTCAAAGCCCTTCTTCTCATGCTGCTTTCATTCTCAATATTCCCCCCTTTCTGGGTCTTCTCTGCTAACGGAAATCCTGCTCCTTCTTCAAGATCACACAAATCTCAGCTCCCTGACCCAGTACCCTCACCCCAGGTACATCCTGGAACCCACCGTGCCTGGTAGAAGAGTGGAGAACATCCCAGTTGAGGTATTAAAGACAGGCGAGAATCTGGACTGTGATGCTCACTGCTGCCACTATGGGTGAGTTAACATCTCTGAGTCTAAGCTGCCACACATGACAGGGGAATAATCTCAGCCCCTAAATGAGGGGTGCCATGTGAGCACACCTGAGTGCTGCCTGGCACATCCTCGGAGCTTGGTACGCATCACTGTCCTTATTTCCAATAGTTCTTAACTCCCCTTTCATTCTTTGGGGATGTACCAAATGCTGCTTTGCTGTCTTAGGGGTAAAAGATTTCTGAAAGTCCACAAAAGACCTGCCTTTTAATGAGTTTCTCCCTTCAGTTAAATTTCAAGTGTCTTGAGAGCTTGTTAGGGGATGACACACTATCGTGTCCATCTTTTTTATTAACTGAAGTGCTAGCAGAGTGGTCATATGTTGTAAGGAATATATAAATATTTGGACTAACTGTTTAGGTCTCCCCGCTGCCCAAATCCACCTAAGGCTGGACTAGGGCAGGATTCTGGCTTCTCATTCTGCCTCCAACTTAAGGGACTGCATGGTGCTAGGCCAATGGCCAGTGACTTCTTTCTGGGCCTTCAGTTGGTGTATTGCCTCATTATATACTTACTCTGTATAATGTACCATGCCGGGTAGGATGGGAGAGGCAAAGACTGACTAGTTCTACACCTGAGGCACTTGCTGTCCAGCAGAACCATGACAGGAGCATCAACAAGTTCTGGACAAGCCATGATATGTGCCCCAAGGCAAGAGCAGGTCAGTGGCTGGAGGGACTGGGGCAGCGGAGAGGGCCACTGCCCCCGGGAGAGTGAGGAGTGGATGTGGAGCCGATGGCTGCATTCTGGAGAAGGGCATGCTAGGCGGTGGGCATCTCAGTGAGCAAAGACGGGCACAGTGTGCCTGTGGGTGGTAAGGGGTGCAGTTTTGCCAGCGTTTTGAAGGGGATCCGGAGGGATAGGGCTGGGAGGGGGGCCTGGGCAGGGCTGGGCAGGGTCTTGAAAGCCATGCTAAGGAGTCTGCTAGTGATGGCATGACGTGGGCAGAGCTGTGGTTTATGGTAAGGTGAGCTGAACAAACCGTGATGTCCTGGAGTGTGTGTGTGTGTGTGTGTGTGTGTGTGTGTGTGTGTGTGTGATCAGAAGGCAGAGAGACCACTGGAAAGCTACTGCAGTCACTGGGACAGATCCCAGTGAGGTCTGGCCATGGTGCAGGGCTCCAGATTTGGAGGAGAAAGCAGTTGTTTATAAAGGGGATGGTAGTTGAGATGCAGGTTTGCTCAGAGAGACAGGAAGAACAGAGAGAGAAGAGAATGGCAGAAATCTCAGGGCATGTTTCTGTGGAGAGGAGCCAGGAAACAGAAGGAAGAACACTCCTAGGGCAGGTGAGAAGGGTAAGAGTTTCAGGGACAAGTGGTCTTCCAAGGTGCCCAGGGATGTGAGGCTGAGGATGGGTGACTGGGAAGTCACCGCCAGCGGAGCCCGAGGGACAGGGTTGAACAGAGTGACATAAGTAGGAGCCACTCGCTTGGACATGAGTGGGCTTTCCCCGTGCGCGTCCTGCTTCGGCTCCCCTCTGCCTCATCTGGCTGTTTGGAGGACAGGACAAAGCAGGGGTGATCAGTATGCAGGCTGTTCTTAGCTGGAGTTTTTGGGAATGCTGAACAGGCACAGGATTTGAGGCATGCCACCGCCCTCCACCTGTCACACTGTCCCTGAGAATGGATGCGTTCATCTTCCCCCACGTCTTCCTGCGCTGTGTCCATCCCCATCTGCACACCTGCTTAGAGCCTTGGGGCACCCAGAAGCAAGCAGGGTTGCTGTAGCCAGCTGCCGGCTGTCTGAGGTCCCCTGGGAAGCCTCCTTCCCACCACAGGCACAGACAGATCCTTTAAATCACCCCTGAGGCCCCATTATTAGAGACCCATCCCTTTGCCTTCTTCCTTTCAGCACCTTGAAACCATCTCCAGGTAGGAGGGAATGAGCTGGACAGACTTCCCCAGAGCACAAGAGGCCCCCTGAGTGTGGAGCCTGGACTCGGCAGAGGCACGAAAAGCTGGGGTGAGACAGCTCGGAGGTCCACACCGGGGACTCAAGGCCACAGGCGGGCATCAGACCGGCCAGGCTCAGGCTGGCTCAGGCTAGGACGCTCTCTGAGACAGCACAGGCTTCCAAAGCTGCCTTCCTCCCTCACCCTTCCCCATGCTCTGTCCCTCCCTGCCAGGTCTCACCTCAAAAAGCAAGAAAGGAAACAGTGAGGGCTTTCTGGAGCCGGCCCCCAGAGGCCTGTCTGTGCTGGGGAGGTCAAAGAGAGGGTGGGAGGGGCCGGAGAAAGGCAGAGAAGAAAGCAGAGGCGAGACAAAGGGCCCCGTCCACCTTTGAAGCTGTCTCTAACCCCAGCCAGGGAGGGGTGGGGGTGGGCCTGAGAGCCCGGCTAGGGGGAGGCAGTCTAGAGTTTTAAAGAATGTCTCAAATTCCTGCGGAAATCAGAGGGATTGTAAGAGCACCCCCTCGCCAGCTACCTCCTTCCCAGCCCCCTCCCCCGGCCCCCAAGTCCAGTCCTCCACACCTGGGGGCCCCAACCCTTTATCCTCAGGTAATTGCTGGGCGTGGCCTGTGCCTCGAAAATCCCATTGAACTCGCCAGTTATCAGCTGTGGCTCCAGACCACCCTCCCTACACACCCCCCAGAAAACGGCCCCCAGCACGTTTCCCGCAGTCTTCGCCGGGATTAAGACCCTTTGTGACTGGGCCGGGGGGAGACGAAAAAGCAACCTGATGAAAAGCAATTATGACAAGCTGGAGGGAGAATGGCCCGCGGCCCGGAGCCCTCCCTCTTGGCGGTGCAGTCTAAACTGCCCGGAACTGGGGGTGTCAGGCTGGGGTCCAGTCCTCACCCAGGGAGCGGTGAGTGACCCCGCACCTCCATCAGCTTGGACAACGCCTCGCTCACCCCCCTTTTGGACTAGACCAGCCCCCTCTCCCAGTTCTTTTCTTATTTGTGGGCCGCTGTTGGGAGAAGTGGGGAGAAGGGGTGTCTTTCTTCCCCTTTCTTCTCTCTCCAGAATCCCTCTCCCCAACATTTTCTCAGAAAGGCGAGGGAGGGGAAACTGAGGCCGGGCGTCCATCCGCAGAAGGGAGGGCTCAGTGAGGCGTTCACCGCGAAAAGCAGAGGAGGGGGCGCTGCCGGGAAGGGCCTCCCCCTGAACAAGATGAAAAGCCACGGCAAAGGAGGAAAGAGGCGGGTTTTATGGCCTCTTAGTTCCACTCCCTAAATGCACACCTGGAGGCGTCTGGAAAGCCCACCAGAGGCGCTCTGGGCGGGGAAGGGGGGCCGAGGACCGCCCCTCGCCCTGCCCGCCCCCACCGCCACCCCCAGGACGCCGCCTCTAATCGCGACCACCGCACCCCCCCCCCACCAAGGTGCGGCCCCCGCCCCGCCCCCCGCGGGGACCTGGGCGCTGGGGACACACTCTCGCCCTCCCTCCGCTTCCGCCCGGCCTCCTCTCCTCCCCCACCCGACCTCCTCACCGGAAAAAAAGCAATCTGGCTCCCGGCGAGGAGGCTGCAGCGCCCGCGGCCGCCCGGCCCGGCCGCGGAGGCTCGGGCCGGCCCCGGGACTGGGGCTCCTGCGCCCCCGCAGGTAGCACGGGACGCGCGGTGCCGCCAGGAAACCCGAGCCCGCGGAGGAGGGGCGCGCCCCGGGCCGCCAGCCGCCCGCGGGGAGCGGAGGTGCGGGGCCTGCCCGGCCACCCCTTCCCGGCTTCCCCTGCCCCGTGCCCTCTGTCCCCTGCCCTCCGGGGACGTGCGGGCCCGGCCTGGCCTCCACCTGCCGCGTCACGGCCCGGCCTGCCCGCTGGCCTCCTCTCCAAGGAGCAAGTTTGTCCCCAGTTCAGTTACGCAGTTGGACTGCCCCCCACCTTCAGATAACCTGTTTGCTGGAAAATGGTTTTATTCTGGGGCTGGGAGTTGGGGGTAGGGGTGCAGGCCTGGGTAGTGGGATGGGAAAAATGGCCAGCCCTCTTGTTTTTTTTCTCTCTCTTTTTTTCTGAAACCCAAACAAAAGTCCCTTCCTACATTCTGGCCAGGAGGGATTTGGAGGCTGGGGGCAGACTGAGGGAGGCATGGGGAGGGCATTTGAGGAAGAGCCACCTCCAGACCATGTCTGCAAAGCCTTGAACCTGCTGACTTTCCCACTTGGCTCAGGGGGCCTGATCCCAGGGTCCTCAACGTCCCCTCCCGGAGGGCCTGCCCCGTGATCCAGGGGGCTCCTCCAGTGCAGGCTCCGGGTAGTGGCAGTCCTGCTCCTTTCCAGGGAGGGGGACTCTGATGCTCGGTGGTCCTCAGCATCCTCCTTGGGGGCTCTGGCCTCCCCTGCCTCCACCCCAGCCCAGTCTTTGGATTAGGAAGGGGAGGGGATGGGAAGGCCGCCCCCGGGGTCCCTGACTACGTCAGGGGCTGTGGCCTCCGAGTGCGCTTGGTCCGGCGGGTGGGAGCTGAGCCCACAAACTCGAACTGCTTCTGCCTGTCGGCATGGTTGGGAAAGGGCAGCTGGCCCTGGTAGAGGCGCTTGATGAAGTGGGCCTCTCGCTGGTTCTGGCGGCTGCGGGAGGCCTGGCGGGGCCGGCCCTGCCGCGTGAAGGCCATGAACCAGCCCTCGTGCCGGGCGTTCTGGAAGGCCGTGTAGTTGTTCTCCAGGACGATCTCTGTGAACACGCAGTCTTTGCTCTTCCCGCTGGGCTGCGGGGAGAGGAAGGAGAGGAGGGCTATGTCTGCCTACCCTGGCTGGCTTGTCTGACTCATGGGCCTATGTGGTAGGGCCGAGGAGGGAGCGTCAGGGGCTGTGAGCCCAAGGATTTCTGCCCGGCGAGGTGGGCGCCTTGGTCGGAGACACGAAGGTGGGAGGAAGGAACAAGCTTTGTTGGAGTCAGATCAGAACTGAAATAAACCTTGTCATCGGAAGTTATACACCTTGAGCGAGGTATTTAGCCAGGCTGAGCCTCAGTTTACCCAGATGTGGCAGAACGATCAAGGTCACTCTGCAGTTCAGTGCCTACCCAGCGGATGCTCGTGCTCGAGGACGTTCTGAGTGAATGGCGTTGCTGGGTTGGGGGAAAGGAGGCAATAGTCTGATGGAAAGAAGGGGCAAATGTTTGTAGAACAGTGGCCCATCTGGCTCTATAGATAACTTTGACACTGTGCCCATTTTGCAGATGAGAAGCCTGCGGCTTGACAAAAATAAGCACATGTTCGGTGAGAACAGCCAGAATCAGAAGCCAGGATTGGCCGATGCCAAAGGAAATGGAACTCTCCATGCCCGACAGCTCTGGCCCCGTTGTAGCTAGTGTAACTAGTGGTTACCCTAGGAGGTGGTGACACGAGTAGGGAATTAACAAGCGTCTTGCTGCTTGGAGCTTATGGACCCCACTGACCTTGGGGGAGCTTCTGGCCTTGTATGAAGGCCCAACTCTCAACCCTGACCGGCCCTCAACACAAGGGCTATGACCTGATGTAGGTGCTGAAATTCTTACTCATTTATGTTGGGAAAAATACCCTATCAGAGCCACAGATACTTATGGATTAGCCAGTGTCCTCAGGGGGCTTCTAGCCCCCCAAGGACTCATTTAAATGGAGTGACTGGAGAGAGGCTGAGTGGTGGGGTGAGAGCAGAGGAAACCACGGTTCTGGGTCGGGCCCAGCAGAGGGCAGTGGAAAGCTCTTGGGGCCCTGCGTCCCCCACCCCGGGAAGATGCATTCATTCCTTCCTCCCCGGCCTCCGGCCTCCGGGCCTCACCTTCCCGATGAGCTTGCCCCTCTTGTTCATGCAGATGTATTTCTCACTCTCAGCCCCCTTGATGCGCACCCGGCTTCCGAACGTGTCAGTCTCCACTATGAGCTTGGCTATGGGGGAGGGGGACAAAGACCTCCGTCCATCGTCCATCGGGGCTGCCAGCCCAGGGATGCGGCAGAGCTCCCCCACCAGCATGACCCCTGAATTCAGCGGAGGGGGGCATTGGGAGACCCTGGGGGGCCCTTCCCCTAGAGGCTTCTCCCTGATCTCTCACTGCTGGTCTCCACCCTGACACATGTGGGGACAACGGGCCAGGCGAGGCCAGGCAGGGGTGCGGGTGGCCTCCGGGGAGGGCTGGGTCTCACCAAACTTGTTGCCGTCCTCAGCGGTGGCGGAGATTCGACGCCCGGTGACCTGCACGTGCTTGCCGCTGGTCCGGCTGTAGAGCTGGTACTCGCGGATCTGCCGCCGGCTCAGCTGGTCGGTCATGGCCCCCTGGTCCCTCACGTACTGGTTAAAATTAGGAGACGGGTGATTCTCCCCCTTTGCGGTTACCAAGGGAAAAATAGTGTCAATTTGCTTTGGGTGACACCACCGCAGGTCCATCCAGGGGAGGGGTGCAGAGGCAAGTGTGGTGGGGGCGGGTCATTTGCCCTGCGAAATAGAGGTGCATCTGGCCATGACCTTCCGAGGCCAGTGGGTGAGCCAGTCATCATGACCTCTTGGACCTCATCTGCCATGGAGCAGAGGACTGGTAGCTTCCCAGGCCCAGAGGACACCTGGTTATACAGCTCAGGCTTGGCATCATGACTCTGGGAGCTGGAAGTACGCTCAGGGTGCTGGTACTCGGTCCCTCTGGTCTATAGAGGAGGTGCACAGGGCCACACAGCTCATTAGTGACCGATTTCCCCCCACCTCCTGTCCTGCCTCTAGGATCAGAGCTTGTCCTCTCTCCAAAACTCCAGGGGCTTGGCTCTGTAAGCCAGGTTGACCAGACGTCTCCATAGTCCTTCACACTGGCCTCGAAGGAGACCATGCTGAACACATGCACACACACGTATGCACACACACACTCAAGCACACGTGCACACACGTATGTGCACATGTAGCCGCTGGTCTGTTAGTCATTTGAAACCATTGTGGGGGCTCTAAGACCCTCCTAATTAGGCTCTTTTACGGCCACTGTAAGCATTTCTTTATAGCACTAACCGAGGATTCCTGAGCACAGGCCCATCTCCCCTACCACTCCTCCTGGGTGCTCAGGGCCCTCAGAGAAGCCAGTCACCCTTTCCAGGGTTCCTCCCTCCGCTAGGCATAAGTTGCCTCCTTAGTGGAGGGAGGTGGAGGCATTACCGGTGGTGGCCCAGTGGCTCTCCTGTGAGGTCATCTGCCTGTGCCACCACCTGATGCTCTCCTGGGAGAGGAGAGGGGCTGTTTCCCTCTGAGCACCGTTCAAAGCCAGAACAGGGACTTCTCTGGGCCTGGTCTCTCCTTCCATCTGCAGCGCTGAGTGGGAGAGAAACAGACAACTTCCTGCCCTCTCTCCCCAGCAAGGTGCAGAGCGGGATGACATTTCCCAGCTGCTGGTGACAGCCTCAGCTCTCGCACTAAAACGTTTCTCTCTCCACCTGGATCCTGCTGGTCTATGCTGGGACAGCCTTCCCCTGCCCCAAATCCCCGAAGTCCACCCTCATCCCGGGCCCGAGCGCAACCATCTGGACAGAGCCAGACCCAGACCAGCATCTGTCAGGGGCCCCTCTCTCCTCGAGGGTGGGGTGGGAAGTATCAGCTTTGAGGAAGGAGGAGGTGAGAGGGCAGCCTCAGGCTGACAGTGTAACCTGCTCGGGGTTAACCCTTCATGTGTGTCACTGTTCGTTTCCCACCCCGGTTCGCCCATGCGCCAGCCCGTGAGAGCAGTGTCTGTGGACTCACTGTCCACCCCACACCCCACCCTGGGAAAACCCGAGGCCGGCATTTGGGGTGGGGGACCTGCCTCCCTGCCAGGGGGTGGGGTCTGGCTGGCCCAGGACCCTGGATGGGGTCCGGCCCGTCCCCAGCCCCGGAGCCTCCTGGCCCAGGTTCAGGCCCTCCGCCCCTCTTGGCGGGCAGCCTTCTTCTGGCTGTCTGTTCCAGGTCAGGAGCCGAGAGGGCCCCCCCAAAGCCTCCTCCTCTCCTTGTCCCCTTCAAGCCCTGCACAAAAGCAGCCCCACGCCCCCCCACAGCCCACAGCCCACAAGTCGCTCTCCCCGCGGGACCTTGCCTGTCCCTTTCATGTCCCCGCTGCGGGGGCACCTCCCCTTCCACTGCCGCAGACAGCTGCTTGTCAGACGGCCCCTCAAGCATGGCTGTGGTCCGGCCTGCCGGCCCCCCCTCCGAGGGGGGGTGAGGGGGCACTTCAAGGGGAAAAGGACAGCTTTGCCACCTTCCCTGAGAGTCCTGAATGGGGCCTCAGCCAGGCCATAAACGCCCCGGCCAGCCGCACCATTGTGCTAATTCCCCTTCCAGAACAGGTTGGGCCCACCCCCAGCCCCCTCCCAGCCGGGCTGGGGGCTTTCTTCTTGCGCTCCCTGGATGTGTGAAGCAAAAGGCCTGGAACGGGGGCTAGAGCAAAAGGGGGAAGGAAAAGGGGGGGCTGTCTCTCTCTCTCTCTCCCACCCCCCCACTGCTTCAAAGGCAGCCCCTTTCCCTCTCGCAGAGAAAAGGCATTTACCTTCAAAAAAAGTCCCCACTGGATATGAAGAGAAGCGGGCCTCTGGCCTGGGAAAGCCAAGCGATCTCTCCCCAGAGCGGTTCTGGACCACTGCATTTTAATAGCTGCACTTTTATGAAGGACCACAAAAAGGGACCGAGCTCGCACAGGGGGCTGAGGCTGGGGGGGAGGTGTGCATGGGGGAGGCTCACTTGGGGTGGGGGGGTGTGGAGAGGCAAACCCTGAATCTTGTCCCATACAAGCCTCTCTGGGCTTGACCTCATTGCCCGGAAGGTAAGGAGTCGCCCAGCCTGGCTGGGCCTTCTGACTGCCCACACGACTCCCCAGGACAGTGACCCGCAAGACATCCATGTTGGTGGGAGTGGGGTGGTGGGTGGAACACACAGGTGGCTTCGCCTGGAAACCTGTCCTTTCTGACACTTGTGAGGACAAGCCTCACCTGAGCCATCACTTCCACCCTCTTCCGACCACTCCTGGGCTCCATCCCTCAGGCCCGGCTGCCCCTGCACTTAACCTTGTGAGGAACCCAGTGTGGAGGGATGGAGGAAGAAGCAGAGACCTCAGGGGAACTCGGGAAGGCGGAAAGAAAAACCTCCATCAGACCCCACATCTGCCATAGTCCCTTCTCCTGCCCCATCCCACCCTCCACAAACCTCAGAGTCTTCTGGACCTGGAGAGAGGCCAGGATCTGCCTCTGTCCACCAAAGGGAGACTGCCCCCACCCCCCCACCATTGGTTGGGTGGGAGAGATGGGGAAAAGATAGTGGGGAGCCCCCACCTACCTGAGTTTGACAGCAGAGAATCAGCAGCTGCAGGCACCTGTGTGGGAGACAAGGCAGACCCGGGTGTGGGTGCCAGCAGCCGGCCCAGGGGCCCACCAGGCGCCCACCCCCACCCCGACTCTTGCCCCACCCTGCCTATCCGGATGGGAGTCCCGGGAAGGTGAGGTCTGCCCTGAGGCTGGAAATGGCAATAAGACTGCAGTCCGAGAGGCAGCGCACTTACAGAGTTACGCTGGGCAGCAGGCGGGCGGCTCCCATCGCCGGAGAGATTTCTTGGGGCCGTCGCCCTCCTGCCCCCAAAGTCAGGAGCAGATGTGGGCAGTCCCCGGGGGCAGAGTCCCAGAGAAGCCAAGGTCTCTTCAAGCCACAGGTTTTCAGTGGGGAGAGGAGGAGAGAGAGGGGAGGAGGAGGAGGAGAGAGAAGAGAGGGGAGGAGGATGAGGGGGAGGAGGGCGTAATTGGGAGACTGAGGTGTGAGGGGTCCACCTTCCTGGCCAGTGAGACTGCAAAGCAGCCGCTGGCTGGCGGGGGCTGCCAGCCTCTCGCTGGGCTACCCAAGCGCAGAGGATGGAGCTGCTGGAGCCTTCTGGACCAGGAGGCTGGCCTTGCGTTATTCCTGACCCTCACAGACCCCAACAGCCAGGCCCCTCCTCCCCTCTCAGGGCCAGCTTCTCCTGCCCCACCTCCCCAAGGGTGAGCTGCAGGTGTCAGTCCAGGCCTGGGGTCGCTGGGTCTGGCTCGGGGTTGGAAACTCCCAGAAGCAGCCTTAAAAGGAGGAGCCTCCCTCCAGGGGGCAGGAGGTGGGCTTGGCCAGGAGCGGTTGCTTCCACTGTCTTGGGCACCCCTGCTGCCCCTATCTGCTGTCTGGCCAGCACTGGGAAGGAGGGGTTAAGGTTGTCTTGCCTGGCAGCAAATAGTTGGTGCCACAGTTTGCGGGTGGGGAAGGAAGGAAGGTGCAGCTGGGGCTGTGGATGGACCTCAAGGAGTCTCGAAAACTGGCCAGAGACAGAAACAGGAGAGCGGGTGCCCTGGCACAAGCCGCCTCCCTCTGGGCCTTGGCGGTTTCCTCTGAGAGATGGGCACGGTAATGCCTCGGATGTTGGAGGACCAAGTGAGACAGCTGCTGTTGAGCAGAAGTCAACAGTATATGTCCTGGGCCCCGCTCGCCATCCCGTCAAGGCAGCAGCCATCCTTGAGCCTCTCAGGGCTGGGAGGAGCTCGGGGCCTTCTCCCCGTGTCCCCCAGCAGCTGTCTGGGATGAAGCGCCTGGCAGCCTCTTTGTATGACCTCCGGTGCCACCCTGCTCTGTACCACCAGGTATCACCCCCATCCTGCAGATGAGGACACTGAGGTGCAGTGGTGGGTTGTTTGCTGAGGACCCACCCAGCTCGTGAATGGTGCAGCCGGGTTTCCAAAGTCCACGCTCTTTCTCTCTAGCACGGATTCTTTCTACAGCACAACACCTGCCCGCCCGAGATATCCCAATGTCCCAGGTCCTGGGAGCTGGTGACCAGGGACTCTGCACTGTTCCTTCCCTGCAGAAGGCAGCTGATGGTGCCCGCAGAAGGGGGCTCGTGCTTAGGGGGGCTGAGGGAAGCTCACACCTCAGCTCTGGGCTCCCGGGAGGTCTCCGTGCCCCCAGGATGGGAAGAAAAGGGGAAATGCTGGATGTGGATTTATTTACCTAAAGGGACGAGTGGGAGGGCAAAACTCTCACCTCCAGGCCTCCTTCTCACCTTCCTGAGCTGGATCAATCCACAAAGCTGTCTGCCACCCCTCCCCACATGCAGACAGGCAGGGACACCTCCCGCCCTGTCCAGCTCTGCACTTGGGCCCCAGCTCCGCCCCAGGTGCCCTGCTGGGGGGACTCAGGGGTGTGCTGAGCCAGAGCTGGCCTGGGGAGCCCGGTGGAGGCCCCCGCCCCACGGGTGTCCAGGGTTGGAATCAATCAGAAAGAAGGTCAAAACTGGAAGGGATCTTAGAGATTCTTGATGTGGTCCAGGCTCCTGATTCACCAGTGAGGCCCGAAGAGGGTCTCACAGCTGATTAGCAGCACAGCTGGCTGGGACAAGGTACCGGGTGCCCAGACTCCGAGCCCAGGGCTCATTGTTCTCCAAACAAACCCCAGCCATCCCGCCTCTCTGCTTTTGCCCAGGCCGATCTTCCTGACCATTTCTGTTTTCCACATTGTTACCACCATTTGGGGCCCAATTTAAACTTTGCCTCTTCCGTAGGAGCGTCCCCGAATCTACCTGTCCACCGTGATGGGTGCCAGCTCCATCTCTGTTCTCTGGGAAGCCTCATGCCCACATCCTCACCAGCTCCCAGCTCCCTCGAGAGGGTATTAAAGGCTGTCTCCTCCTGATCTCAGTCCCGAGGAGTCATAGGGAAGAGCAGAGAGGCATGGAGGGACTAGCTCAGGCTTGGGGTTCGGGGTGGAGGGGTTAGCTGGGGGACGGAAGCCAGTGAGGAGAGGCAGGTGGGGGAGTTTCACCTGGACCCAAGGTCTCTGAGCCCGAGAGCCTGGTTCCTATCAGCGGGGGGAGGGCCTGCTGCCACTGGCCAGCCCCCAGCCCAGCCTGGGTCTCCATGGTAACAGATGCCCGCAGTCAAGCTTGGCCTTGGGGCTCAGCCAGGGGCTGGTGCCAGGGGGCTCTGGGGTACAGCTGGGCAGCCTGTTTCATGGGTGCAGCGTCTTCCACTCTTCATCCCTTCCCCTTCTGCACCTGCAGGCCTGGTCTTTGACCTCGTTTGCCCCTTTACCCCCCTGGGAAGTCCCCAGGTGGGGAGTGTTCCAGGTCAGGACTCTGGATTTTGTCCTCATTCCCTGGTCCCTGCCCTTGCCGGCTGTGTGACCTGAAGCAAGTCCCTTTGCCTCTCTGGTCTCACCTTCCTAAGTTATAAAAAGGGAATGGGAGACTGCTGATGCTGTCAAAACTGGCATCACGTCAACTGAGATGAAGGACACTTCCTGAAAAGCGTCAAGCTCCACAAGAAAGAGAGAGGGGCAGGGGCACTCTGATGAGGTCCATCCTCGGTTTTCCTAAATTTTGACTTTCTCCCCTGAGGAGAGGAGCTGGGAGAGGGGAGAAGGGTAGGGTTCATTAACATTTATGGGGGGTGGCAGGAGGTGACAAGGGAAGTGAGAAGTAGCCTGGGCCAAGGTGATTAATCCCACCCCCTAGTGCCAAGTTCAACATCCCCCAACTGGGGCGTCTCACGCCTGCTCCTAACAGCCTGGCTTGTGCAGACACACAGCCCACCTGCGGGGGGACCTGCCACTTGTCACCACCTGCTTTGACCCCAGCCCACCCTTTTCCTGTTGACAAACAGAAGGGCTGGAGAAGGGTGAAGGACACTGTAACAGTGCAGACAGACGCCCCCCATCTTTGCTATTTGAGCCCCACCTCCTGCCGGCACGTGGAAATCAAATGGTCAGCGGTTTAGCTGTTGAGTGCCCTCTGTGCAGGCCCACAGCTGAGCCAGAGAACTGGGTGCTTGCCTGGGGCTGGTGGAGGGGAGAAGCACCTTCGCGGACACTGGCTTTGCTATAACCGCTCCGGAGCTGCCCATGCTGGGCTCCAGTTATACGGCGGACTCTGTTTTAACTCCCACTCTGCTCTCAGTGTCCTAGCGCTCTGGCTGCGGCCCACACCTCCCTCTCCCCGCCAAGAGTGGTTAAAAACAAGTGCTTGGGCTGGACTCCCTGGCTGTGTGACCTTCTTGGCCGTGTGCCCTTGGGGGCACATTGCTTAACCTCTCTGTGCCTCACTTTCCACATCTGAGAAATGGGGCCAATAATATCCACCTCAAGGCACGGTTGTGAGGATGAAAGGAGTGAGTCCATGGGAGGCACTTAGAGCGGTGCCCAGCTCCCAGTGTTATTACTGTGATCGTATCAGCCTTCTTTCCCTCCAAACCTCCAAGCTTGTTCTGCCTCAGGCCCTTTGCACCCTCTTTTCCTGCTCCTAGGAATGTCCTTCTGTCAGCTCCATGTGTAACCACCACCCTCAGGGGATCTTCTCAGATCTAATGAAACAGCACTTCCCCGCCCTGGAAATTAGCCGGTTTTACTTCCTCCAAAGCACTGGACGGTAACTGACAATACGGCGTTGGCTCTTGTGTTTCCACTAGGCTGCAGGCGACACGAAGAGGGGACTTGCCCTGCCTTGCCTACGCTGTATTGCTGTGGCATGAAGCCACAGCTTCATGGTGAATACCAGCTGCCTGCCTGGAGCCAGACCTGAACTGATGTCCCGTGTCACTCTGGGTTTCTGAGGCCAGCAGCTTGTTCTCCTTTGTCAGAGGGTGGGACCAAGCCCGCATCTGTCTCAGGGGGTGTAGGGAACAGGAGCAAAAATGCCAGCCCTGCCCTCCCTGCACCCCATTCTGGCATCAAGGAAAGCTGGACTGGGGTGGAGGGTGGGGCAGGGGGGGACTCAAGCCTGGCATTTGGCATTCAGGGACCTCCAACCTTCTGGGACCCACTCGCTGGGTCCTGGGGGAGAGGGTAAGGTCAATTCTGCACTGGCCCACTCCAGGCCTGGCCAGTCGGGGTGCTGGGGAGTCTCAGGGGGAAGCCCAGCAGAGGCCCTGCCAGCAAACTCAAGAGGGGGGCCATCTGTGTGTCACCGAGGGCGAACCCAGCCTCAAAATGGCTCTGCAGGCTGGGAGGGGGCAGGAGGCCAGAGCCACACAATGGGTCCTTCACCCTCCTTCCCATCCTCTGTTGGCTTTACTCCAACAATTTATCGAACCCTGTTCTGGTGGCTCTGACTGTTACCCTGGGGGAATGCTAGTCTGGGGCCTGAGCGTGCTCACGGGCTCACCTCCTGGACGAGACCTTTGACAGCCCCCATCAAGCCTGCCTTGTCTCCCCACTGGGGAGGTTTCCTTGAAGGTGCAGGCCTCTGGGCTCCTGCCCAGCCCAGACCTTCACACCAGAGAGGTCCCTGTGGGTAGCTCGCCCTGGAAAACGCGCACCCCCGGGACAGCAGGACTAGGCTGGGGCCTGGAGACGCAGAGCCTCAGGCTGGCCCCTTCCTGGTAGGGGCCACCCTTCAGTTCTGTATGTGGAAAACCAGGCCCTGCCAGGAGTGTGGGGGCAGGAAGACCCACACCAGCTCTGGCTCCCTCCCTCAGGCCAGAGGGCAGAAGGTTGAAGCTGGTCAGGGGGCTGAGACACTTGGGTCTTTCCCCAAAGCTGGCAGGGGGATGGTGCCAAGAAAAGAGGGAGAGAAAGCAGAACACAGCGGGCTGGGGCACCCGGTCGGGAAGTGCTGGCACACGGCTGTCCTCTGCCGGGCACATGGGCTCACTGCAGCCGGCAAGAACAGGTCCTGGGGAGAGACCGCTGCAGAGGTCCTAGCAAAGCAAACTTTATTGTGGCCCTCAGGTCGGGGCTTTCCCCCCCCCCTCCCCGGTCCTGCTGAAACCAAGAGTTGGGGTGAGGTGCTCCTGTGTTTCCTCGAAACACGTCCATCACAGACTCAGCATGGAGGTCTCGCGGGCTCGCCCTCGGTCACTAAGGCCAGGCCACTCCTGGCTCCTCATTTCTTGGATCCTGGCTTTTTAGGTTTGATTGTGGTTTTGGCCTATGAGAGAAGGGTGGGCTCCAGTGTCCCGTCCCCTCCCCATCCTCAGAGTCGACACCCTCCCCCAGGGGGGCCAGCCCCTTCTTGTCAGTACTCACCTTGCCCAGAGGGCTCCTGTCTTTAAGACTGTATCTGGAACAGGGTGGGGTTGGGCGAGGAGTGGCGGTGTGGGAGGGAAAGAGAGCACTCAGCTCCATGCCAGTAGCCCCCCGCCCTCCTGGTGCCCACCCTGGAGAACTGGGCCCGGGAAGCAGGGGGCTGGGACCTGGAGAGGTGGCAGCTGCCAAATTCGCCTGGCCACCTGTCACCTGCCGGGGACCACTCTGACTCTCTTTTTAAACAAGATGTTTTTTCTTCCTCAGCTTCCATCTGCTTTCCTTTATTTGTGTGTGAAACACAAATGTTTCTTTCTCATTATAAAAGTAATGTTAACCACATTGCACAAAATACAGCAAACTAGAAACGAGGATAAATTACCTATAACTTCCTTTACCTCCTACCAGTATTAACATTTTGGTGTGTTTCCTTTCAGGACCTTTTTGTTTGTTTGTTCTAAAAACGTGAAATAAAATGAAAATCACTTATTATCCTGCTCTTTGAATTCTGTAAACACTTCCCAGGCGGCTGTACCCTTCATGGCATATGCCTCATTCCATTGAGAAGCTGTGACATAGTTTAAGGAACTATTATATTGACGGGCATTTAGAACGCTTCCATTTTTCACTATTATTTGAGTCATGCAGTGGTAAGTTTCCTAGTGCATATAATTTCAGATGAGATTCTTTGCAAGGAACTACCAGAAGCAGAATTAAGTCAGAAGATAAGGACTGTGGAATGCTTTTCAAAAAGGCCGTGCCAACCAACGGTGGTAGCACACCTGTGCACCTGTGTCCCTGGGTACCACACACCACGGCATCATTCTCTTTGGAGCACTATATACCTCAGCTAAAAGATTTTGGCTAAGTAAACAGATGGAAAGAGTTACCTCGCTGCCTCCTCTTCTTTTTCCACCTTTTTTTTCTGGAAACCAAACGCAAGCATTATTGGGAGATCGGGTGAGGCCCAGGGTCAGAGTGGACTCCTACCAGGCGCCTGGCAGGGCTTGCCCCGGGCCTCAGCGCCCTCAACTCTCAACTCCCCCCAGGTCCCTGAGGAGCCTCTGGGGGGCCCCCTCCCTCACCTTGGCAGCGCTTGTCTGCTTCTGGGGCGCCAGCCTCTTGACTTGTTTGACCCGGGTCTCCTTCTCTAGGGACGAGTCTATATCATCATCATCGTCATCGTCATCATCTTCCTCCTCCTCTTCCTCCTCCTCCTCCTCCAGGCCCTCTTCCTCTTCCTCCTCCTCCCAGGGTAGGTCTGAAGTGTCAGCGATGGCGTGAGAGGAGCGGGGCCTCGGAGCCACAGGGTCTCGGCCCTCCTCCCGCAGAGATCTACCTGTCCTGGGGGATCCCAGCTCGGAAGTGGGAAGTGTTCACCTGCCCACCTGGTTTCCTCTCTGGCCTCCCTGAAAGGTCAGGGCCGAGGAGTGGATGGAGGGCGGGGGTGTGGGGGTGGTGAGCTGCAGCTCTGGCCGGGCAGGAGGGGGACTCACGCCGGGAAGGAGCGGGTGAGGGAGGAGGGAGAGGGTGAACCAGCAGCTAAGGAATCCACACCTGCCCCCGCGGGAAGTGGAGCCTGTCAGGGTTTGGGGCAGGAGAGAATCCCGATGCAAGAAGCATCACCGGACAGAGAAGAGGGCAGTTAAAGGAACATCAAGGGTCAACAGCTCAGCGATTTGCTAGCGTCCCTGTTACCGCTGCCACCAGGCATCATGTTGAGCGCTTTTACCAAATATGCCATTTATCCCCCACAGCTGAAGCTGAAACCAGTGTACCCCAACCCTCGTGGCACAGCTGGGGGGCTGCGGCCCCCAGAGGACGTGGGGAGAGGCACAGGAGATCCGGGGCTAGGCTCCGTACCCGTGGCCTTCCAGTCCAGGCTGCTGGCGATTCTGCCCCCTTGGGGATCTTCCCTAATAATTCAAGAAGCCTTCAAGGGTTTGGGAAGCTGTAACGTCCTCGACCCTGTGCTGGGCCCTGTACCCTCAGATGTTTCTCAGGCCCAAGCTCGACTTACCGTAACATTCCTGGCCACTGAGGAACACGGGTCCAGAGCCAGCCCGGAGGTGGAAGGTGACTGGAGGAGAGAGCTCCAACCCCGTCAGGACGACCTGCAGGGGGAGGGGGGGGCCGCTCAGGCCTGGCCCCCGGCGGGGGCTGCCCTCCTGCAGAAATATTCAGTTTATCCCCTGTCCTCAACCACACAGGCTTCCCGGCTTCCCTGGACCTGTCTGCACTCTCAGCCCCTCTGGGCCTTCCTCCCGACGTGGCCTCTGTCAGAGAAAACGGATCTGAGAAGCTCATTCTTGCCAAGACTGCAGACAGGCTTCCAGGCTGAGGGGCGGCTGTTGCACAGAGAGGCCCGACAGCTCTGGACCAAACTGTGTCCCCCCTCCCCCCTCAATTCTTATGGTGAAGTCCCAACTCCCAGTGTGATGGTATCGAGGACGGGGCCTTTGGGAGGCAAGGAGGGTCAGATGAGGTCCGGAGGGTGGGGCACTCGTGATGGGATTAGTGCCCTTGGCAGACCAGACCAGACCACGCTCTCTCTCTAGGCCGTGTGTGGACACACGTGGAAGGGAGCCATCTGTAAGCCAGGAGGAGGTCCAGTGGCCCCCTGATCTCAGACTTCCAGCCTCCAGAACTGTGACAAAATAAACACCTGTTGTTTAAATCACTCCCTTCGTGGTGTTTTGTTACGGCAGCCCAAGCCAGCAAAGGCTCTGATCCAAGGAGGAGAGCAGATGCAAAGTTGTATTACAGCCCTACCACTGTCCTACAAGTAATGTGGAAACACACACAGGAATACAGGTTTGAAATACACTGAAGTGCCAGCCATCATTTTCAGTGGGTGGTGCAGTGTTTGTAGTCCTTATACTCTTCCAAACTTCGCAAATTTTCTAGGGTAACAATGATGACACTCCTTTCTTAAGTTCCTACCACGTGCCAGGCCCCATGCAAAGTATCTTACCTGCTTTGTCTCATTTAAATCTTCACAAGAAGCCCACAGAGGAGGGGCTATTCCTTTGCAGAAGAGGAGAGTGAGGCTGGGAAATTAATTTAGAGTTTTGGTTCAGACAGGAAGTAAGTTAGCAAAAATTGGAACTCTGCAGCCACAAGCACCTAGGGACGCTGGATAAATGCAATCCAATGTTTTTGCTGCCTGCCTGACTAGTAAGACAGAAAGGAGAGACCCCAGGGGTCAGAGTGAAGAGCAGCTCGTGCAGGGACTGAGGCTGCAGGAGCGGGAGGGGGGGCGTCCTTGAAAACAGTGAGGGCTGTAACACTCAGGTTGTAACACTTAAGCACAAGGCCTTGGGCTTAAGAGGGGAGCCATGACAGAGCCCACCGTATGGAGGCTGAGGCCCTCAAAGGACTACATGTCAGTACAAAGCCCCAGAGTGCGGGGTGAGGAGAGGGGACTGAAGGACCCCAAACCATCCAAGTAGGAATGACCCACCATCAAAGGAGGGAAAGGAAGACACGTGGATGGGGTCACAGAGTCTCCTGTCTTCCACGGCCGTTCCTCTCACTCACACCAAGTCTGGATTTACTCGGTGGGAACTGCCAAGCCAAGAGCTCTGTATAAAATCCCAGGCGTGGGACATTCCTGGGGCAAGTGGCAGACGCAAACACAAAGCCGCTCTCTTGGGACACCCCAAAGCCTTTCCAAGCGGAATTCTTTCAGAAAACAGAACCAAACCAGAAGACGAGCTCACCACCTAAAATGACAGAACGCACGAGAAACCGCCCTGCTGGCGGCAGCAGAAAGAAGCCGGGGCAGCCCAGTACAGCTGAGAAGCCGAGGTAAGGAAATCACAGCCTGAACAATGTGCCGTGAGTTTGACGAAAACCAAAAATATAAAAAGTAGGAATCAGAACTGTAAGAACAAGATACTACAAAAAATCAAAAGAACCACAGGCAGCTTCTAGATGTCAAAAACATAAGCATTGAAATAAACTGAACAGATGGTTAAAAAGCAGGATGGAACCAGCTGAAGCAAGAAATCAGTAAACTGGGGAAGCGCTGGGAAGAAACCACCCCGCACGCAGCACAGAGAGAGATGAACAAAATATGAGGGAGGAGCTGGACCTGGAGGACAGACCAGAGGGTCCAACATGCGTCCAACCAGAGTTAGGGACTGCGGAGAGTGGAGTCAGCGTTCCAAGTGGTAACAACCAAGAATTCTCCAGAAATGATCCCAAAACACAGATCCTCATATTCAGGAAACGAAGCCCTGGACAGATGAAATCCGCAGCTGAATATGCCATGGTGAGATGGCAGTCAGCTAGCACAAAGCGGATCTAAAACTCAACTGGAGAGGACAGATTTCCAAAAAAAAAAAAAAAAAAGGATCAATAACCAGAGAGACTGAGGATTTCAACAGTGACACTAGGAACCAGAAGAACAGAAATAGTATCACCAATGTTTTGAGGGAAATAACCTCTTACCTTTGCTTAAAAGGATCTTTCTGGCATCTGTATATAGTATAGACCAGAGGCTGGGAAACTTCTTCTGTAAAGGGACAGCCAAGGAGTGAGGGTAAAATAAAGATGTTTCTGAGCAAAGCCCAAGTAAGTTTACTACTCCCAGACCTACTAGGGGATGTTTCCAAAAGATGGCAGTTAAACTGAGAAGGAAGAAGTGGTTGCAAAAAGCAGTGGTGAGAAAACAAATTAGTCAACAAAGGCCTAAATAAGCATTCTTGTAAAAAAAATAGGACTATGTTAAGTGGGTTTAAAACAAGTTGAAGCTAAAATGCTACATGATAACAACATGTAAGTTAAGAAGGGGGTAATTAGAACCCCTTGGTTCAGGAGGAATGAAACGTTAATTTTAGGCTTTGATCATGCATGACTGTTAAAAAAATTAAGGAGAACCGATAAAGATTAGAATGAGATTCTGCAGCTTCCAAACCAGTGCAAGAGAAAAGAGGAGAATATGAAAATGAATATATGTACGTATATGCATGACTGGGACATTGTGCTGTAGACCAGAAACGGACACAACATTGTAAACTGACTATACTTCAATTTAAAAAAAAGTACTAAACAAAACAAAACAAAAAAACCAGCAGAGTAGATAAGCTGCATACTTGTTACTCTGGTCCATTTAAGAAATATTAAAATAATAAAAAACAAAATATGATTATGAAAATGAAAAGGCAAGCCACGCACTAGGAGAAAGGATTTGAAATATTTTTGATAAAGAATGTATATCCAAAAACTATTAAAAAAAACTCCTACAAGTCAATAAGAATAACTCAGTTTAAAAATGGGCAAGGCATCTAAACAGGCATTTTGCAGAAGAAGATACACAAAAGACCAAAACCCAAATAAGAAGATGGTCAACATCACCAGCCATCAAGGAAAAATAGAAACCAAAATGGGATGCCACCCTGCATATATTAGAATGGCTAAAATTAAGACTGACAATGCCAAGTGCTGGTGAGGATGTGGAGCAACTGGAATTCTCCAACATTGCTGGTAGAAATGCAGAATGGTACAGCAATTTGGAAGACAGTTTAGCGGTTTGGTATGAAGTTTAACGTATACTTATTCCATGATCCAGCAGTACCACTCCTAGGTATTTACCCAAGAGAAATGAAAACCTGTCTATACAAATACACTTAAACATTCATAGCAGCTTTATTGATAACAGTCCAAAACTGGGAACTACCCAAAATGTCCATATGTCCATAAATAGGTGAATTAACAAATTTTATATTATATATGTGTATATGTATTATATATAAGATAAATGTTATATTATATAATTATGCAATATATTTATATATAATATACACTATATGTATTATATGTATCATAGAGTGGCATATTACCCAGCTATAAGAAAGGAGCATGTTAGTGTTTCACCAACAACATAGATAAATCTCAAAAGCATTATGCTAAGTGAAAAAAGCCAGCCCAGGAGAGTATGTATTTTATGATTCCATTTAAATGAATTTACAGCAACGGCTAAACTCTGGTGACAGAAAGTAGGTCAGTGGTTACCAGAGGCAGTGGTGGGTGGAAGGCATTAACTGCAAAGACGCATGAGGAAATTTGGCGGGGGTGGTGGTGGTGATGGAAATCCTCTACCTTGATTTTGGTGGTTTGCCCAGTTATATACAGTTGTCAGATTCCTCAAGTGTACACCTAACACTGGTGAATCTCAACCGTATACAGCTGATAAAAAACTGACCCAAAGAACCAGAAACATCTGAGTAGATCTAAAACTATTAGTCACAATAGTTTAGCAATCAAACCAGCCCCACACAGTTCGTCCACTTACTTACTCACTCATTCAGTAGACATTGGGTTCCTACAACATGCAGACACTAGGATACACGCACTATGGATAATGCAGAAAACCAGGCGAAATCCTCGCTCTCTTGGAGTTATATTCTGACTTGGGGGACAGACAATGGGCAGATGAAAACCAGTGTCAGTGATGGATCCCATGGGGGGAAAGTGCGATTGGGGGTTGGGCAGAGAGACGGGATGCTGTTTGTAGCCAGGAAAGACCAATGAGATGAGGTCTGAACAAACACCAGATTGAAGGGGGAGGTGGGCAAGGGTGTCCCTGGCACAGGGAACAGTAAGCGTAAAGATCCCACGGAGGGGGAATGTTTGGAACTCGCGGTGTAGAATCAAGGAAGCCAGCGTGGTTTTAGCAGGGTTAGGGTCGGGGGAGCAGCAAAGGTTGAGATCTGGGAAGCTGTTGAGGGCCAGAACACAAAGGATCTTGAATCTCACTTTAAATGAACTAGGAAGCCACTGATCTAAATGTTCTAGCAGAGAATCAACAGGATTTGACCTTTGCTTAAAAGGATCTTTCTGGCAGCTGTATATAGCATAGACCAGAGGTTGGGGAACTTCTTCTGTAAAGGGACAGATGGTAAATATTTCAGGCTTTTAAAACATATGGTTTCTGTGGAGACGACTCAACTGTGCTGTTATGGAGTGAAAGCAGCCATGGGTAATATGTAAATGAAGGAGTGTGGCTGTGTTTCAGTAAAACTTTATTCACAAAAACAGGCAGTGGTCTGGACTTAATCCAGTAGTTTGTCACCCCCTGGAATCGACTAGAGGGGACCAAGGATGAAGGCCGGTAGACCAGTTAGGAGGCCCTGCAATGAGAGTGAGCAAGAGGTGATGGTCACCTGGACCAGGATGCAGCAGGGCGGTGGTGAGATGCGGTCAGACTGGGGTGTGTTGTGGAGGTAGAGTGAAGAGGGGGGTCAGATACAGGGTGTTAGAGAAAGTTTTTTGTCCTGGACTAATTGGAGGGTTAGAGTTATTATACTGGAGATCCTAGCCAGTGTTAACAGGATTAGAAAAAACAAACCACAAAAACTGCCATTATTCACGAAGATTTGCATAGAAAATTCAAGATAAATTATTAGATGTGAGAAATTTCTGGATCCACAAGCAGTATGTAAATCATCAACAGTGTCTGGTCCCCAGCAGTAAACAGGTGAAAATGTGATTGGAAGAGAGGTTATTTAACGTGTCACACAGCTAGTAAAGAGTGGACAAGGCTGGAAACGGGCCTCCCTGCCTCCTGAGTCCAGGCCTTTAGTCATGGCCTCTGCGCCTCTCTAGCACAGCTGCACTTCCGCAGGATGCGGGCACCCCACCTAGGGTCCATCCCCACCCAGAGGGTGAGGCCTGAGCGGGGCCTCCTAGGGCTTGGGCCAGGGTTTCCTAGAGCCGCAGGGAAAGGCTCACCATGGGGAGGACAGAGGCCCGAAGGGAGGCAAGGATGATGGGCTTCCTCTTCCTGTCTTCATGGCTTCCTGGAGGCAGGATCTCCACCAGGTTCATCTCCTCTTTGGCTTTCTCCCCCAGGCAAATCTGAGAGCGGACGAAAGCAGATAGGGTTGAAAACCTCATCACCCCGAGGGCAGAGGAGGGAAACCCTGCTCCACCTGTGGAACGGCGCAGTCCCACCTGCTCCTCTGTACCTGCCTAACTCCCTCCCGGCTCCAACCTTCCTCCCCTCCTGGTGGGGGTGCGGGGTGCGGGGGGACACCCACCGTGCTCAGCAAAAGCTTACAGTCCTGCTTCCCCTCCTTCTGGGCTTTGAAGGTCCACGTGGGTTTCTCCTGGTTTAGCTCACAGCCTGAGAAGGTAGACGGCGTGCGGGAGGGCAGGCTCCAGGGAGGCGTCCCCTCTCTCCCTCCAGCCCTAGCCCTCGGGGTGACGCACCCCCAGGACCCCGGGTGCTCTGAGAACAGCCTGGGGCCTCACTCACCCCAGAGAAAGGCTGGTGCCGCCCTTTCGGAGGTGCTGCTCGTGCGGCTGCGATTCATGATGCGGGGCGGGGGCCGAGCAGCTGCGGAGAGGGGCGCATTACAACCCCTGGCCGGCACAGCTGCCCACACCCGAGCTGGGGGCCCCCACGGGGAGAACTCCGCGGACGGGGATGCTCAGAGCGCCCCAAACAGAAGGGGAGGCCGCGAGGGGCCCGGCTGCCCTGCAGGCCCTCCCCGCACCCTGGGCTGCGGCGCTGGGCAGCCGCGCGGAAGGCGGGCGGTGCCGGGTCCCAGGTCCGCTCGGCCCGGAGCCCGGCCGTCTCGCAGCCCCTCTTCCATCTCACCGTCCCTGCTTCGCGGGCGCGGCTCACGCCATCCGCTCCTCCTCGGATCTCTCGGGCTCCCTCACTCCAGCCTCATCCCGGCCTCACCTGAGGACCGGCCGCCCACAAGAGGGCCGTTATGAAGCCTGGGAAGGGGTTAACGGGAGGGGTCTAATGAGCCCCATTCGGTTCTTCTGCTCTCCTCCTCGCTGCGCCTCAGGCGCACCTGGACGGCTTGTCGACCCACACAGCGCTAGGCCCCACCTCCACCGTTTTCTACTGGGGAGGTCTGGCTGAGGCCAGAATTTGCATTTGTAACCGGTTCCCAGGTGAGGTGGATGCTGCCGGTCCACGATCACGCCGTGAGAACAGTGTCCTGACCAATGGGGACCCACTGAGGCCTGCTGCGGGAGCCCGCCAGCTGGAGGTGCTTTGCTACCAGGCAGGAAGCAGCAGCATTATTGCCCCCTCGTGCTCATTGCCTTTCCGCGTGTCTTTCCTCCCCTGCCAAATATTTGATGAAGCCAAATATTTTTCTTTCTTTTATGGCTCACGCTTTTTATATTTTAAGAAATCTTTTCTCAACTCAAGGTTGTGAAACTCCGAAGTTTCCTTCTAGAAGTCTTGCAGTTTTAGCTTTTACTTTTACTTCTGTGATCCATTTGAAGTTAACTTTTGTGCATGATGTTAGATAAAGGTCAAGGTTCATTTTTCCCCCTAAGTGGACATCTAATTCCTCTAGCACCCTTTTTGGGAAAGATTATTCTTTCTCTATCGAATTACCTTGGCACTTCTGTCAAAAATCAATTAACCATATATGTTGGTCTAATTCTGGATTTTATTCTGTCCCATTGGTCTATCTGCCTACCCTCATACCAATGCCACACTGTCCTGAATGCTGTAGCATTATAGTAAATCTTGAAATCAGGTAGTTGAGTTCTCCAACTCTGTACTTCTATTTCAAAACTGTTCTGGGTCTTCCAGATTCTTTGCATTTTCATATAAATTTTAGAATCAGCCTGTCAGTTTCTACAAAAACAAACAAACAAGCAAAAAAACCTGGGAATTTTACTGGGATCTTGTTGAATGCATAGTTCAATTTGGGGAAAATTGCCATCCCAATTTTGAGTCCTCCAATCCATGAACATGTTTTAATTTCTTCATTTATTTGGATCTTTAATTTTCCTCAGTAATGTTTTATAGATTTTTGTTTTCAGATCTGGCACACATCTTGTTAAACTTATTCCTATGTATTTCATGTTTTCGGATGCTACAGCAAATAGTATATATGTTAAAATTTCATCTTGTAATAGTTTACTTTTGGTATACAGACATCCAGCTGGCTTTCGTATATTGACTTTGTATTCTGATTTTGCAAAATTCATTAGTTCCAGTAGCTTTTTTGTACCCCAGATCATGACATCTGTGAATAAAGACAGTTTTATTTCTTCCTTTTTGACCTATGCGCCTTTTATTCATATACTTATTTATTTTCTTGCCTATTTGCTGTAGTTAGGACCTCAGGTACAAAGCGGAATAGAAGTGGTAAGAGTGGGCATTCTTTCTTGTTTTCTATCTTAGGGGAGACATTCAGTCTCTCAGCTTCAGGTATGCTGCTGGTGGTAGGGTGTTCATAGACGTCTTTTTAACAGGTTAACAGTGTTTCTCATTCTAGCTTGCTGACAATTTTTATCATGAATGGGTACTGAATTTTGTCATGTGCCTTTTCTTTATCCATTGAGACAATCAGCTTTTCCACATTCGTTTATATGGTGAATTACTGAGTCTTTGAATGTTTTAAACCAACCTGCATTTCTAGGTCAATCCCATTTGGTCATGAAGTATTATGCTTTTTCATATACTCGTGGACTTGATTTGTTTATATTTTGTTAGGTATTTTTGCGTTCACGTTCATGAGGGAGGTCAGTCTGAAGGTGTTTTCCCATTCTTCTTTAATGCCTTCGTCTGGTTTTGGTTATCAGGGAATGCTTGTTTTATAAAATGATTGGGACGTCTTCCCTCTTTTTCTGTTTTCTTACTTTTTGTGCAATTCCAGGTGCTCTGTTTGCAAGAGCAGGGAAGTCTCCTTGGATAAGAGTTCCATCCAGGCTCACCAAATGCTCCGCCCTCTCCTCCATAGTGTCCCACGATTCCTCCGCCTTGAGTCACTTGGAGCCCTATTCTGGATCCTGGGAATCATATTACAATGCGCTTTCCTTGACCCTCACAAAGTCCGCTGATTGCACCCCTCACCCCCAATATTTCTCAACTCTCTCTTCACAGCCCTTGTCTTGGTTCAAATTCTTATTACTCACTAGTTGGTGAGTTAAAGATTGGTCACTAGCTTGCTTTGAACCTTAATGGCTTTTGGGATCAAATCCCAACCTCTTGTGCCCCACCCTTCATCCAGACACGTTCAGCACTGCCCTCTCCCTCCGGTCACTGCTGTTTTTGCAACTCCTGGAAAGGTACAGGATGTTTCATGCCTCAGTGTTTTTTCATTGCCTTCCTGTGACTTGCTCGTTCCTGGAGGCCCCTCCTCCTTACTCCCAGAGCAAACTCAGAGCGCAGTGACCACCCTTTCCAGCCTGTTCACCCACTCCACTGAGTTCTTCCCGGCCAAGGACCAGGTCTTGGAACAGTGTCCCTGTGACCACCTCCGCGGATACCTCCGCCGGGCACACGGCCCAACTATGGCCTTCCCCCAGAAGAACGCTCCAGCGACCACGGAGCACTCAGGCTAGACGCAGTACGGAGGCCCGCGGGAGCAGGAAGGCGCCCTGCCCGTGCCTGCGCAGAGCTGGGGGGCGGGGCGAGCGGCGCGGAGAGGGCGTGCCTGCGCCTCGGGGGCGGGCCGCCGTGCGCAGACGCGGCGGGGAGCGAGGAGCGCGCCGGGCCACCTCCGGCGCGTGGAGGCTTCTCGGGCAAGTGGTGCCGGGTTGGGGTTGAATGCTTTCCTTCCCGCGGTCTGGGGGCTGTTGTCAGCGGCTTCTGCTCTTTTCCTTTCGGTAGGGGCCTGTGGCATCGAGCTGTTAACCAGCTCAAGCAGGCAGCCGGGGGCGCTCTCTGCGAGGGCTTCCCCCGAATGGGGTCCAGCTGCTCTTCAGCTCCCTCCTTTGCAGCCTCTCCCACGCCCCAGATGCACATTCTTTTCATTCGTTACGACCTTTCTCGTCTGGTCCCGGCTTTGGTTGCTGGGACGGGGAAGGAGTGGGGTTAGGAATACCTCAGATAAGCCGGTGAGTACGCCGTAAGACTTAGGGCCGGGGCTAGTAGGGGGAGACTTCAGAGAGGGAGTGGGGCTCTACTTTGGGCCTTGAAAAGTGGGCATGAAAGTTTAGACTAAGAGAGGGAAAAGGCACGAGGTAGGGTGTGGAGGCAGAATTCGCAGTGGCAGGGATCTAGACGAATGGAAGGGTTCTCCTGCAGCGTTTGTAGTAGCTTGCTTAGTAGTTTATGACTTGGTTTGCTTTGTAACCCGTCCCAGACTGCAAGGTGTTAAAGGTGGGGAATTGGTTTTCCGAAAAATACAAACGATAATGGCCTGTTATATTCTTAAACTGAAAAGTAGTTTTATCCCCACTGATTTCCCAGTTGAACTAATTCAGCCTTGGGAGGATGCTTTAACTTCATTGCAGCGTCATCTGTCTAAGGGCCAAAGAGGGGTGGCTTGGGATATTGAGGGTACTGCTCTCACCTTCGCCCACCCTGTCACTTCTGTCGGACGCTGAAGAGCTTTACCTAAGGTCACATCTATTGTCCAGTTAATGTTTTTATTCTGAGTTTGGTTGCCCCAGGTGTGTGTGGACTTGCTCAATTCGTTATCCAATAGCAGGGGTTAGGAGATAACTCATGAGTCACTCTTCATTCCTTTGTAACACAGATGATGCTGTTACACTTATGTTTACTATGAGTTGTCTGTCTTCATGATTATCAAACAGAATTTAAAGTATCACTGTATATGGTGTTTGTATAAGAACTGTTCACCACACTGGAGTCAGTTGGCACTTCCTATACAGAAGAGTGGCAATGAATCTGCCTTGCCAATAATGTTTTTTGGTTTTCTTTTGAGTTTCCTTTTCTGTTGCTGACCCTCCAAAAGGTATCTGGCTTATAGTGGGTTCTGATGAATGAACAGACAGCAGCCAGGCAGTCCTGAGAACCATAAGGGTTTTCTGAGGAAGGGGGTAATATTCCAAGCTTGATTTCATTCCCCATTCCGATCATCTGATGTCCCACTGTCTGGCAGCTGATTTGTTTAGTGACCCACTGATCCTGAAATACACCAAAGCGGCTGACTAGAGAATTCCAGAGTATCAAAGAAACCCAAGATAGATGGAATGGACCCAGGAGACATGCTACAGACGCAAAGATCCTCTCAGACATTATCTAGCACCTAACTGGCTGTTGTGTTATGGCTGGCGAGTACTTTTTAAAAATCAAGTCTACTTTAAAAATATTTAAAGAACTAGGAGTTTTAAATAGTTACAGTCATACACATTTTTTTCAGGCCTTATGAGTTACGGCTTTTGCAGGTTCCCTGTGATTCTCTTTGCTTTTCTTTTCTCCTTTGGCAATTGGGTAGCTTCACATGGCAACTTAGGTTTGTAGATCTAGCCAAAGATCTTGGATGGAGGGAGGGTGGGCTGGTGGTAGACGGGATATAGAGAGGTTGTGGCTTTAGAATCAATTTGTCTTACCCGTAACACGACCATCGATATTTTGAGAAGTCTGTTTCCACACTTGGTTGAAAATTCATAAGGTAGTAGAACACTTTCCGACTTGGGGAGAAGAAAACAAGTTCTTAAATTCATATTTGGAGAATATGAAATTATCATTTCTTAATAGCTTATCACCTGTCATTAGAAAATTGATACTTGGCTGAAAATCCATATTTCTTAAAATCTAAAAACCTAAAATTGGATCCTGGGTCAAATCCCTTCTTCCTTTGTCTGGTTTATACTATAGGGGGATAGATAACCCTATTTGCTGGCAAAGCCAATGAAACAAATACATAATACGGTGGAATAATCTGCAGTGAAGGATCCAGGTGTTTTGTCAGTGTTCAGGTACAGCTGGTGTCAGGGGACACTGCCCAGAGACACTTGACGTGACGCCCAGGATAGCCTAGAGGTAATAAACTCATGCTTCAACTGAATAAAACCTCCACAAGATTTCTTGGGGAAACTCAGAGTTTAAAGATAGCTTTCACATTTATTATGCTGAATCATGTGAAATTGATCAGGAAAAAGGGCTATTTTTGGGGTGTCCTTCTTAAAACTGTCAATTATGAAAGGAGCTGCTTCACTGTTTAAAATGTTTGATGTGGCTGGGGAAGACTAACTCTGGGCACTGTCACGACTGGACTGCTGAGGGCTGCACCGAGACGACACCATCTCTGGTGAGCTCCCTGCCTCTGAAACTGTTTTTGTGGAAGGAAAGGTGGGGGGTGTTGAGAGTTTTGCTCATCAATCAACATCTCAGGATAGTTGAGGTAGAGGGGGTTCTTCTTCAAGTACCTGTGAGAAAGTTATTTGTCTTATTTACCACAGAACTAGAGTTCCAGGTCACTGGAGCATGTGGCTGGAGTGTTTTGCATTATTAATGAAGCCTGACCAGTTTCTGTTTCTACTAGGCTTAGAGACAGACTTGGCGAAGATGAATCAATTCTGTTTGCCTTCTAGCTATTAGAATACACTTTTTTTTTTTTTGCCCTTCAAAATAACTTTGGCCCAGAGATGGAAACAGCAGAGAAAGGTGGCAGTACATCCAGCAGACGAGAGTGGCCCTCCAGAGCCCGTGATGACTAAGTCTGTATTAAGGTGCAGGTAGGTATCTGTACCTTCATACTTAAAAAATTTTTTTCTTTCTTTTTTTTTTTTTAAAGGGGAGGAGGAGATAATTAGGTTATTTGCTTTTTTAAATGGAGATACTGGGGACTGAACCCAGGCCCTCCCGCACGCTAGGCACGTGCTCTACCACTGAGCTACACCCTCCCCCTTGTACCTTAATACTTTTCAATGTTCTTGGCAACTAAATTGTTTTATACGGAGGTCCTACGTAGCACGGGGACGCGAAATAGTCCCTGTTAACTACTATGTTCTTCACTTGATAATTCTGCGAAGTATTTTAGGGGATAGCATTTATCCTTGGACTTGCCAGGGTCTAATGAGTGAAGCCCAGCCCACATTAGAGGAGATGTCAGAACAGCAACAAAGCCGGGGTCTCTGCTGTTACTACTTCTCTGCTGGTTGCCGCGCCATTTGTTACCTGGAAGCCTGTGAAGAGGCAGAGTGGCTTCACTTCCGTGCTGGGGACACAGCCTAGTTTTTATATAGATATATACATCACTAAACCAGCTCTCTCTTTAAAAGACCTTGAGTCAGACTTAGCCCAGTGAGATGCGAGCTAATTTCACAAGGTTGAGGGGGTCCCTGTCACCCGCTGGCTCATAGGAACGCACGTTTCACACGTCTCCACGTGCTCAGAGTGAGGCGCGCCCCTGCGGACACACTGGACTGGACTGCTCGAACCAGGTCAGTAGAAACCACTTAAGTTTATTGGCGGTCACAATGCTTACACTGTATGCAGCAAACACCCTTACAAGTCTATCCGCAACCTGATCACGCAAGAAAGGATTCACCACACAGTCGCCAGAGGAGAAGGGGAAAAAAAAATTAACAGGCTTGTTTCTGGGGGTAGGAGAGAAAATAAAATAAAACCTAATTGATGAGTGTCCCATGGGCGAGAGCTGAACTAGAGATGCGCACAACTAGCAGCAACGATGTGGGAAAAGTACACGGCAGGCAGCTTTCCCCACTACTTTTCCTCTGTAGGTTAATTCTTTTTAATATTCAAAACATTTATTATGGTTTTCATTTTATAAAAATGTATATTTTTAAAGGGGCGGGAGGATGTTAAATACTTCATGCTAGGCAGACCTTGTTATTAAGAACCCCTCCACCGTCGTAACTTCCTCCAGTTCATACATTCACGAGTGCAGGGTACACATATAAATATCCACACGCACACACCCACGCACGCTGCCCCGGGGGCTGGGGAAGACGAAGAGTTCTTGGCCGCACGTGGCGGCCTCTGCTGGACTCATCCCAGCTGCTCAACGGGAGAGCAGCCGGCTCGGTTCCTTCTCTCTGGTCCCCGCCTTTACAGAGACCAAGCACCCTGGGTCACAGGGGTACATCTGACTTTTAAAAGCAAGAGGCATCTGTCTGAGGAGGAGGGGAAGCAAAGTGGGGAAAAGGATGAAGCTGAGATCACCAAACACTTTTGGCTGGAGCCGTCTGCCGCTGCAGGAGGCCAAGGGGCCTCGGGCAGCACCCACGGCTGCCGGGGCCGGGGTGGGCTGGTGCTTGCATGGCTTAGAGTTCCTAATAACAAGGATAATGCAGGACCAGGAAGTGGTAATTCGGGGGCCAAGGAAAGGGCAATAAGAAAAAATATACATTTGGAATTTTTACTTTTTTTTTTTTGCCTCTACACTGTGTCACTAAATATATCTCTGCACGTTCACACATCCTCGTCCAGTAAAGCTTCAGGCCACCAGAATACGCATTTTTTCCTCACTCGCATACACAATCCCTCACGTCAGCACTAGACTCTGTAAAAATTTTTCAGTCACACTTTGTTTTTAAACTTGAGTCAATATAAACCTTGTTCAAAATGTTATGAAAAAATGTACATGTTTATACAAGGCAGGTTGTGGCAGGACACTGGGGGTTCTCTTCTCCTTGGGCGGCCCCAGGGGGAGGGGGCTGGAGTCTCACACGCTTGTGTCTCTATCTCCTCCCACCGCCCTTCCCACCCAAGCCCCCCGGAACCAGCAGCGCCCTGCCCCTGTGAGTGCACGCACACCCCTACTCCCTGGGGAAGAAGCTAGGTGACCTCTGCTGTTTTCCCCACACCCCTGGAGGAGCGAGCCAGGATCAGCCAGGCCCTCTCCTTTGCAATTGTTCGCCCCTCTGGGCCAGACCACAGGGCCGCTGCTCTGTACAGGCAGAGTCCAAGGAGGTGTCAGCTCATCATGTCATTGCTATTCACGCCGTAAGTGGAATTCTTCATCGAGTCGTTGACTTCTCGACGGAATGCTGACAGGTTCTGGGTGAACCTGCAGAGAGGATGCGCGTGGGTTGGGGGAGCAGGGCGGAAGGGAAAGGCCTTTGCCTAAAATGTTTCTAGCTGGCAAGTGGCTCACGAGGCAGAGTGTGCGGACTGATGGGTGGTTTCTAAAGTTGGTTCATCTCAGTCTTAAGACTTTAAGGAAAAGTTGGGCCAGTTTTGTGCCCCCTCTGACCTGACAGCTTCATGGCAGGCCTCGCGATCCAGGGCTCTGAGGGCTGTCCTGGGCTCACAGCAGCACAAAAGGAATCTCACTGACAGAGGTGGGAAGTAGCCCTCACAAGGTGGGGGCTGGAAGGGAGTGTCACTGCCTCATTTCTTAATGCCAGGGGACCCGTGCTGTCTAGTTTGGTGGTGCTACTGAGCACCTGAATGGTGCCCAGTGCAACTGAGGAACTGAATCAGATTAAAAAAAAATTTTAAATTCAAAATTCCCCTGTCACATCTTAATTAACTTTAAATTAAAATGCCATATTTTAAATTAATTAAAATTAAAGAAAATTTAAAAATCCATTTAGCATCCAAATTAAGATGCCCTATTAAGTGTGAAACACACAGAACCTTGAAGACTTACTACAATAAAAAGGATGTTAAAATTCTAAATTAAAAAATACTGATTATAGTTGAGATGATAATACTTTGGATACGTGGCTTAAATAAAACATCGAAATGAATTTTGTTTGTTATTTTTTCCCCTCTTCAGGTGTGGCTACTGGGAAGTTTGCTGTCACCGACGGGGCCTGCTTCTCCGTCGGGCAGCGCTGCTTCAGACGGCCTCTAGAGGGCTTCTCAGGCATCTCCCTTATTTCAGTGATTCGAAAAACAACAACTGCCTAGGATTTTCTGGCAGGGCCCTCCACACTCACCTGTCTCTGTTTTTCGTAAGAAGATTTCGCTCAATGCCTTCCATCAGGTTTTCGAAACACAGGTGCATAGCCTGCTGCTTCTCTGGTGGCTGGCTGTTCACGATACTGTTCCTTAGGTCAGAAAAATACTGCGGGGCAAAGCGAGAGAAGGTGAGGAGAGAATACGGGGAAAGGCGAACCGGCCTCCCATCGGCTGCAGACGGAAGGGGTGTTCTCCCGGAAAAAATGGAGCGCTGAACCGGCACCAACACTGGGTACGTTTTTTAAAGTTCAAGCACCGGTAAGATGATACATTTTTATCTTACTTTAAAGTCAAGAATTTTAAATTTGTAAACACCGTGAGGGCCATCGGCTCCAGATCCTCCTTCCTTAGCGATCTCTAAGCTAATTTCTGTTTGCTGATGGTAGGGCTGGAGCCAGGACTCAGGTCTCGGGTGCTCTGGTCTCCAGGTGCACCCTCTCCTTGTAACACTTCCTCATCCTTTACTTTTTGTCTGACCTGCCCCACCCAGGGGCTGACTTCTGACCATTAAGTGACTGTGGTGTTCAAAGCACGAATAGGACACGCTCAGAAATGGGCCATTCCCCCGTTTCACCATCGGGGGGTGGGGTGTCTCTGTGACCGCAGGGAGCTGGCTCTCTTACCTTCTCATTAAGTAGAATCAAGCCAAGCAGAGGGCGTGACATAGACCACTGGTTCCTGCAGTCTTCAAAGATGATGATGTTCAGCACCGTTGACAGCATCTGGAAATGGAGAACCTGAGGAGTGACCTCGTGTACGGCCACCCGGGAGGGAATCACAGACTCCAAACAGAGGAGTTTATCAGGCGCAGGGCCTTTTCTGTCCAGGGCGAGCCAAACAGGTATCTCTGGAAGCTTCCTTTTGACCTTGTATTACAAGGTAGGCTTTCTTGCCGAGATAACTCCTTTCCTGTTCTTTAAATTGGTTTGATAATTCTTTTAAAAACAGACCTTCCCAGTTAACCCCGATTTCTGTGGAGAATGGGACGGATCAAGTAAATGATTATAATATGCAAAATCGCCTTGCACTGTAGTTCCCAGGAACGATTCTCAGAAGAAAGAGCTTTATAATGTTTTTGGGACGTTCACTACTTCTTTAGAGAACAATGTAGACAAAGATGGGATTGGCTGAAATACTATTTGCAAAAAATCTATTTTTCCTTATCTATTTTTACCTGGTGTGTTTCTGCAGATCTTATTTTTGAAAAGATGCTGCATAGAAATAAAATGATGGCAAGTGTATGGTTTGATCTCCCTCTGGCTGGTTATTTCCTTTGTCCTGCATTCTCGCTTCTGTTCTGCAGGTGGCAGTACAAATTTTACCGCTGGCTACCGCTAACTTGGCCTCCATTTACGGCAATGGGTGAACAAGGTCATTGTCATGGAAGGAGGACAGTGCTCAAGGGACAGGCCCAGGTTATGGGCACTGGTGTGACTCTCAGAAGAAAAATTCAGAACCTGATTTTTTTCAGATTTTCTACATCCATATCCAGTGATTACTCAGCAAACTCAAAATCCACGGCAATTTTAAGGCGTAAACTTTGCCTTGGCAGCATTAACCAGGTGAAACACTAGACTCATCACCTTGCTTGGCCTCCGCGCTCTCGTCGCAGAGCGGTTCTCCCATGTGGGACACCCCATGCTGCCCCTGCCCCTCAGCTCCCTACCTGCTGGATCATCTCTGGATGCTGCTGCATGATATGCAGGAAGCGGTCACTCTCCTGGTTCAGGGGTGTCGTCCTCTTCTTGGTGCTGCGTGACAGCTGCTTGAAGAGGTATGTCACGATGTGGTCCAGGCAGGAGCAGCAGCCTGTGCACACCATGGTGTCTGGAAGAAAGAGGGGCAGGAGTGGAGCAGAGCAGGGACACTGAGCTGCTAACGGGGACTTGGGCAAACGCAGACTGCCCTTAGCTGAGACCCCACAGAGTCAGGCTGGAAACTGTGGCCGGTGCAGCCAGGGCCGCTGCTTGGGCCGCTGCTTGTTAACCTCTCGCCCTCATCATACAGCAAGGTCCACTTCTAAGTTTGAAAGTGAGCAGTGTCATAATAGCTAATAATACAAGTAAGTAACATTGAAACTACTGACTCAGTGTAATGTGGATTTCTGTCTTCTGCTTCACAAAAGGTAACAAACCCCCTACAACACAGCGAGTGCTTTCATTGTGCCAGATACTGTGCTAAGGGCTTCGTTGGCCGCGGTGTCTGCTTTACCTTTCTGAGAGCTCCAGGAAGTGGGTGTTCTGCTCTGCAAACGAGTAAACCGAAGTTTGCGGAGGTTATGTGACTTGCCTCAAGATCACACTACTAGTAACTGGAAGGGCTGTGATCAGAATCCAGGTCTGAGATGTGAGCCTGTACCCCGAGCTACCTGGGCGACGTCACCCACCCAGCTGAATGCAGCCTATCCACATCTGCAGCCTGTGAGAGTGGCACCTCCGGGGAGTGTGCGGCGGGAAGATGCAGGCTCGTCTCTGCACCTTATAAAGGGGACCCCACAGTGCAGCGCGTGGGCAGAGCTGAGGCCAGAGAACCGCGGGATGGGCCCTTAAAAGAGTAAACCGTCCTGGTTCCGTCTATGCAGAGGCCCTTCTATTTTCAAAAAGCTGTAACACAGCCTTCCAAGGCAGGGCCTGATACCCTGGCTGGCCTGCTCTGGATACAGCTAGGCACCCTGCTGGCGGTAAACACGTTATCAGAGAAGTGGCACCGAACTGGGGATAACTCACCAGGGTAGACAGTCCAAGAGTCCTCTGTGCATTTGCACTATATTGCGATTGTTTTGCAGCTAACTTAATCTTCCTATTTATGTTTTGCTCAGCCTAATATAAAATGTATTTTATTCCCTGAACACACACACACCTGCGAGGGCTGCTGCAAGGCAGCTTGGTAACAAAATGGTTGGCAAGAACCAGGTGGAGTAGGATGAACAACCTCCTGGAGCCAGCTGTGTAAACCCTTCCACTGCCCGAAGGACAGAATCCAAACACCTGATCTGGCGTAAGGGCGCCCTTCATGGTCTCCAGATCTGCCCCACCTCTCCCTCCCTCCCCCCATCTTCACTTCACCCCTTTCCTTCTCTCCCGCCCGCCCACCGGAGTGTGCCAGCTCCCGGACTTCCCGGCGCCTCCCTGCCCCCTGTGCTGCTGCTGGGAGGCCCCGTCCCCCACGCGTCTGGTAACGCCTGTTCAGCTCTTAGGTTTACACTTCACTACCAATTCTTCCGGCCAGCCTGGCAGGACCCCACCTCTTCAAAACCAGGAGTTTAGGTACATTCTTCGCGAGAGCTCCCACAGCACTTCGTCCCCGCCCCTACTGTTGTGTGGGAGCAGGTTACTGCAGTTACACACTGTCTGTTTCATCTGCCAGATAAAAAGCCCCGAAAGGACAGGGACTCCGTGCTACTAACGGCTGTACCCTTAGCGCCGAGCACAGCGCCTAGTCTGAGGGAGGGCGTCAGGAAGGAGCTGCTAGGACGAGAATGTGCCCAGGAGCTATGCACTCTGTTGTCAGGGCCAATTTCCCAGCGCAGGAATCCTTTTGGATTCCGGGGCAAGATTCTCCCTTTCTGTTTACCAACCTACCAGCCCACCCAGGTGCTTACCAAGTGCAGTAAGTCCTTCAGAAATGGAAGAGAGAATGTACATGATGACACGAGGTTCCAGGCTCGCAATAAAGTTCATGTGGTCCTGCGTCAGGACTTCCAGTAGTGAATAGTATGACTGGCTGAGCTTGGGGTAATCCTGTGAGAGAAAGGATGGAAGTCTACTCGGCTCTGTGTACCTCGGCATGCACAGAGCGAGAGCTCTCAAAAAACAAACAAAAGCAAAAAAGCTTAGCTCCCGTCAAACAGGAAGACAAAAGACCCAGGTGGAGCCAGCTTACAGTCCTCCAGGGAAACATTCAGTCACGGTCTCAGCAAAACAAAGCCTGACCTGACAAGGGGCTTGGAGCCTGTCAGCCGAAGCTCAGGGCTTACCAGGAGGTCACTGTGGGGAATAGAGAGGAGCAGCTTGATGAAGGTCTGTAGAGCATTGTCCAGGGCGTCGTCCCCATAGAGACGGAAGACTCCAAAATTGACGTAACTCCCGCTGAGAGCAGCCTTCAGCATGGAGAAGCAGATGGAGATGCCCTTGAGCTTCAGTGCGTAGACCTGATCCTTCGGGACCTCTCCTAGTGTCAGGATGCGATTGCCTGAGTAGACACACGACGCACGTTTATTCAATCACGTACCAATTCCACCTCCTTGCTCCAAAGGCCCCGGGCCCCAGCTGGCCCTGGGACACAAGTGTGTGAGTGGCCCACGCTGCGTACAGCTGGCGACTGAGCCGGACCCCACTCCCAGGCTCTGCTCCTCTTAAGCACTCACCGTACATCGTTATCATCTTGCTGGTTTCTCTGAAGAGTAAGATGCCATTGGGGGAAGAGACATCAAACTGGAGTCGCTGGGACCTGGGCAGAGAGCACAAAGAAGACACAGTCAGGTAGCTGCTGGGAGACTGGGCGCTTCAGGCGCTCACCTGGTACTGCAGGGGACTCTTTTTGCACTAAGACATGCAGGCCACCTGTCCTAATGTGAAATGCCTGCGTTCACCTAAGATATTTACCCAGCGAAGCAGCTTGTATCTTGAAGACTTAACATACTAGATTTAAGTTCTGCTGCATAAATTGAAAACGTTTAAAAGAAACAAAGAAAAATGAGGCGCTAGGTAAAATTACTCTCTTAAAATTCTCAGTCTGAGTAAAGTATAGCTCCTGCCAGTCACATCTTGGTGGTACCGACTCACAGCCCCTCAGACATTGCTCTGCACTTACCTTTACAGCCTCAGTGGCAACTGAGGGAGGGCTGCTGGCATCGCTCCCACTTTGTAAGGAGAGAAGGTGCCACGGGACTGGGAGTAACTATGGAGTCAGGCGGGGAGGGCAGACGAGGTAAAGGACCTGAGAGCTGGGGTCCTGACTGTCCCCTAGGCCAGAGCTCTACCTCCTCGGTTTGCTCTGCTGCTGAGCGGGCTTCACTGATCCCAGTGGCAAGGCCTCAAATCCAGAAGTCCCCTTGATTCTACCCTCCCCACACAGAACCCCCCAGGACCGAGCCCCACCACATGCCCTGAACCCACCCGTCGCCTGTGCGGTCCTTCGGCTCCCACCCCTGGCCGTACAGGCTCGTTCTCCAGTTCTCCACGGGGAGCTAGACTGACATCTTTAAATAATGTCACTGAGATCATTTTAACCCCTTGCTTGAAGTGCTGCAGCTTCCCACGCAGTAAGACGGCATGCCATTCTTTGCTGCCGGTGCACCAGGTCACCCCGATCTGGCCTCTGCCCCCGTCTGACTCATCGCCTACATGGCCCCTCATTCACCACGTGCCGGCCGGTGGCATTCTGCTGACTCAAGTCCCGGCAAGCTGACGCCCTCCGAGGACCTCTGCGCGTGTTCCGTCTGTTCAGGGCGCTCTTTCCTTCGTGTGCAGGGCTGCCGGAATCTGGTTACTTTGATCCCAGCTTAAATATTACCTTCTCTGACTCTTCTCTCCTTCACTTCCCCTGTATTTTATTGCCTTATTTTATTTTTTTTCATAGCACGTACCACTGTCTGAAATGGTCCTCCACGCCTGTTTTACTGTCTTTCATCCCCCCAGAATGTAACATTTAAGCGGGCAGAGGTTTTGTCTGGCACAGTAGCTATGGAAGTGCCAAGGCGGCAGAGTAGAGGTTCTTAAATATCTGTTTTATAAATGAGTAAGTCTTGACTATAAGCCGCATGGAAGGTTATAGCTTCAGTGAGTATCACCCACTTCTTCACTAAGGTAGTTTTAAAAATTATTATTTCTCTCAGGAGTCCCATGAGAGGCAGATGCAGATAAAATCTGTATGTTGGAAATCTTTCTCCTTTCCTATAAAATTAATCTTTACCAATCCAGCTGTAATCTGCCTGATAAATCCCTTTCTGAGGAGTGTTCTAACATGACCGTATCCGTCTCAATTGTCTCTATAAAATGTGAACTGTGGAATGTGATGGATATGGCACCATCACTAAATGTTAAATTTTATACATGTGGGCAGGGAAATCAGAATTTTGGTTGCCAAAGTCACTTCTCTTAAGAGTAGATATCTTGGGGTGCTGGGTATAGCTCAGTGGTAGAGTGTATGCCTAGCATGCACAAGGTCCTGGGTTCAATCCCCAGTACCTCTGTTAAAAAAACAAAAAGTAGATTTTTTAAAATGACTTATTTCCTGTAAGCAGCAGTGGCTTTGTGTAACTGGGGACAACCTGCTTTCAAACAAAAACACACACACATTATCTTTTAGTGGTTTTTAAATTTTGACACCAGTGATTCTTAGCATCTTCCACAATCTGCTGTGAACACTAGATGGAGAAAATTCTCTTAGGGATTTCTCAGGTAAGAGGGCAGCTGTGCCCTGTGAAGACCTTCCTGCTTACCTGTTATGAACCAGTTCAGCCATCAGTTTGAGCACAGGTGTGGTACAGGCTGGATCATGGTACCATAGCTCAATTGCCCGCTGGAGAATTGGCATGTAGGATGGATAGCTGTAAATGAAAAGCTAAGGAAGAATTCTGAATCCAGAAAGGTACAGAATTTAAAGTAATTTCTCAGCACTGGTCAAACAAACTGCCAAATGACAGTTCTCTAGTCTCCTGTCTCTTGCTGCTGATCCTGGAGTCTTTCTAACAGAAGATGCCGGTGACGGTGTCCTTTAACTGTCACTGGCATCTAGCAACACACTGCAGTTTACACAACGCCTTTCTTCTGAAGAGCACAGCGTGCTTCATATTGTTATTTATCCTCTTACCACCTCTGTGACATGATGTCAGAGTACCAGCTATTTCCTTTACATAACAATCTGAGACACAGCGGCACTCAGATTTGTGGTGACTTGTTCAAGATTGTGAAGTTAGTAAGGTTAGACTTTCTAATTCCTAGTAAAGCTGCCTTTTTTTCCCAGTAGATCAAACTGTCTCTCTTTTTTTAAAGTGTAGCAAAATTCACATGCAACAGTTCCACAGGCATTTCTAACTGGGACCACACTCATTCCCCCATCTCAATGACCAGAGCAGGCAGCGTTAGTCATCAGACCACCCCAGAGTGACGGCTTACAAGACATATGGCAGGCCTTTGGGGTCACTCTTCACCTTCTTTGCCTCTCAACTCGCCCCCCACCCTCCTCCCCGGGGACTCCATCACCCATTCACTCTCCAGTTAAGGTTTACTGTGGTCCACTCCTAGTTCAAGTTAGGTAGGATACATCCATTCAAACAGCATCATGAAGCTGGTCTTGGCATTGAAGGCAAAAGCTATCCCTCGCAGGTCTCTTACTAGGCCGACTAGAGTTCGCTGTAGGGGAAGGCAAACATATGTTAGAATAGAAGAAAAACCAACCCCGTAAGCACCTGACGGGGATTCCACGTCTGGAGTCAAACTCTTCTTCCCATTGTTCAACAAATGCCTCCCTCCCAAATACCCTGACTTGGTCTCTTTCATAGTAAAATGGAGTCTCTTCACTGGGAAAATGAGTTTTGGAAGCTTGTTATACCAAGACAAAGGGATGGTTCCTGGCCCATTACAGCCAAAACTGAGGCTGATAAAATCTTAAGACATTAATGTGATAAATCACATGTAAGAAATGGAAAAGGAAAAAAGCTTAATGAAGAAGCAAGAAAAAAAAAAAAAGCAAAACAGGATGCAGAAGCCACGGGAGAAGCGCCATCACATCTCATTACAAAGGCGCCAGCACCACAGGAACACCGTGCGGACCCCGCGAAGAGGAAGACAGGGGTCCACAAGGGACCTGCCCTTCGGCTGGGGTGTCTGGAAGGAGACTGATGTGTTGGATCTTGGAGCCATGAGATACTACACTGTCCTTTTACAGAAAAAGAGCCTGAGGCCCAGTGAGGTCAAGTAACTTGCTCAGAGTCGTGCTGGCAGGTAGCAAGAGGGCCAGGATTAGGACTCATAGGTCCAAGACTCCAAATCCAATGTTCACTTTCCCAACAGAACTTTTACTTGTGGGCCCTGAACAGCAATAAGGCTGCTGTTAAAAGCTAACAGTCATCAGTAGGCTCAAGGAGGGAGCAACCTGGGTGTCCTGACTCATTTGTCAAAAGCATCTGCACTTCCGCTAACAGCCTGCTTTAAGTAAACAGTTCTATTCCTAAACTGATACCGTAAGCTCAGTTCTCAAGTCTAAGACATGGGCAATCTGAAAGACTTGTTCTATGAGGCATGACAAAGATATGATGATGACTGAATTCATGGCCAAGGTGGTTCTTTCCATTAATTTTACTTGCTTTGTTATGGAACTAATGTGATGGGGGAAAGGGCTGACATTCACTAATACCCCTCAATTACCCACGATAGTGGCTGATACTCGGCCTAAGTTATTGGTAAGTTAACTTTAGCTTTGAGTGCTGCTCATCCCAGCCTCCAGCACACTGGAGTAAAGAGGAGAGAGCAGGACACGTGTTGCTTTCTGACTTCCCCGCTAATCTGGAGAGAGAAAACGAAGAGGCTTTCTGTAGGTGAAAGGAGAATTACAGAATCTTAGGTAAAGCCCGGCATTTTAGGGGGTAATCCCCCTGGCTATTTGGTGGCTCTAAAATTCAGTCTCAGTGTCATTATGAACGCTGCTGCAAAGAAGTCTTACAAGTATTAGAAGTCGGGTGTTTTCTGGATTTGGTACAGAGATCTATAGGTAAGGAGAGCAGGTGTGCGTGAAATAGAAAGATGAAGAAAGCAAAAACCAAGAAATGACAATAACCTTTAGTTATTGATTTCTGAGAGCCAGAAATCAGTAACTAAAGGTAACTTTAAAATTCCATATATATGGAAATGGACAAACTCTCCTAAATGACTCACGGGTCAAAGAAGAAATCATAATGGAAATTAGACAATACAAAGAACTGAACTGAATGATAATGAAAACGTTACATGTAAAAACTTGTGGATTCTGGAGACCAGTTTCACAACAATGTGAATATACTTCATGCTACTAAATTGTATACTTAAAAATGGCTAAGACTGTAAATTTTATGTGTTTTTTACCCCAATTAAAAAAAAGCACTTGTAGAATAATACACCTAGAGGGAGATTTATAGTTTTAAATGATTATATGAGGAAAGAAGGGCCAAAAAGCTAAGAAGTGATATTAAGAGGACAACCCCAAGGAAAATGTGTGAAAATAAAGACTGAATAGAAACACGTGGAGCAAGAGAAGAAACAGCTAAAACAAAGCAAAGAGGAAAAAAAGAAAACAAAATTTTTGGAGGAGGCAAAGACTAATAAAATTAACAACTCTCTGGCAGGACTGATCTAGAAAAAAGAGAGAAGGCACTAAGAAGCAGTGTTAAAAATGAAAATGGGGCATAACTACACAACAGAGATTAAAAAAGCAATGAGAAAACATACAAAATTAACTTTATGCTCGCTCATTTGAAAATTTAGACAAAAAATCCTAAAGGCTATTTAAGAACACAGTTTTACATAAAAAAGGTTATAAATCTATACTAGTTCTTCTATTTCAAAATCCCTGAGTCCAAGAGACTAAATAAAAAACTAAGATCAGGGGAAAACCTATGAGTGAGCACTGTTTTCTGCACTGCTCTCCAGCCTCCGGGACTGCCCTCAGCCAGAAGCTGCCCAGTCACACTCACCTTTGCTTCTTGCTCGTTGAAACTATTCGTGCTAAACATCTGGGCCACAGCCTCAAACGCTGCCGTGAGTGGCAGCATGAACTGCTCATACTGATCTTCATCCTCTCCTGTAAGGAAAACAACCCAGGGTGTGACCCCAGTGTAAAAAAATGCAAGGTTGTGTGTGTGTGGAAAATAAGACGGTGTGAAAGGCAAGCAGACCCAAAGGTAATTCAGAGGGTCAAAAAATTATCACTGCGCAAATCATCAAGTCCAGGGATGTCCCAAGGGTTTAAAAATTGAGCTTCAATATTAGAGATTCTTGTGTGTATTTATTTTTCCTTAAGTGAGAAGTACGGTCAGTGGAGAAAGGACTGGGTCTGGGGTATGAGAACCAGGCGACACTCGACCTTAAATCAGGCCTTTCTTCTTTTTTTTTTTTTCAGTAATCTTTCATAAACATAGAACATTTTATAACGTAATTTTAGCAGGATTAAATTTAAATAGCTAAAAATCATGATGCCATTAAGCTTCAGTTATAAGTCGACCCCAAAGTGCTCACATCACCCCCACAGCTAGAAAGGCGCGTAAGCCCTCCCGCTTCACAGCTGCTAGTGAAGTGGGGGCGGAAGGGCCATGGGCCAGACCAGATGCACTGAGGAGTCTCACTCTCAATCCCACTATTTTACAGACGAGAATTACGAACAGAATTTTAAAACTACTGCTCATCAGATGAAAACTTAAGATGCGTCCTGTTACTCTCTTCCAGTTACAGGGACCACGACAGCATGATCAGTTCTTGGTGAAATCAGGCTGTTATTTCAGATAGTTTTGTTACTTTTGAAACAACAGAAAAGACTTCCCCCCCTTCTTGTTTTCTATCCTCAAGTAAAAAATTCAGAACAACGCCAGATTCCTTCACAAGCCTCTAGGATTTACTGCAGTACCTAGATCCACCATGAGGAGACGCCCAAGTGCTGTGTAGAAGGTGGTTCGACACCGCATGTCTGTCAGGTTGGACTGATTGTTAATACCCAAAAATGCAAAGTGCTCGCTCTGAAAAAGAGAAAACAAGTTAAAAAGATAAAAACATGGGCCAGAGGCAGAATGCAAGCCACTACGTTTAGAACGACCGAGCCCTTTCAAGCGAATGGCTATATCATCATTCCTTAAGGGTATGAGGGGTATTTAAAATTAAAAAAAAAATTTAGTCATTGTCACCAACAGCTAATTTATCTTAGTACGAGAAACAGCAGGTGACATAACTCAGGTCCGTGGATCCCAGAGATCAGCTGTGACGACAGCAAGTGAAACCCGGCAGTGTGACGGGAGGCCGGGAACAGGCTCTGGAGTGAGGCTGAGCGGCACCAAGGAGCTCAACTTAAACGTCTCCTTTACACGTGGGGACGGCTGCGGAGCAGGGTCAGGAAGAGGGGCTAAAACCACTCACTGTGTGATTGTTCAGCATGAACTGTACCGCGCTCAGCTTCACGAGTTTCCTGACACTACTGTATGTGAAGACAAAGCAAGAAGGTCAAGGAAAGTATGCTGCAAACTAAGACTCTTTAATGCAGAATAAGAACTTTCTAGAATCGAGCAGTTTCTTTCGTTACTATGAAGTCCATACCCAGAGATCTTATTTTTCGTAACCATTTGTGTATGACACTGGAAATGGGGAAAAGAAATGTGTTCTCTTCTAAGCAGCATTTAACTGATCAATGAAAGCATACCCACAGCAAACTCCCATCTGCAAGAAAACAGACAAAACCCAGCAGTTCTCCCCAAGAATCATGAACATCCTAGAGCAGCTTTTCTCAACGGGGCTTCTAAGAGAAAATTAGGCCCTAAGAGTCTGCCGAAGGCATCCACTGTGTGTGGTAAATTGGCTTCTCTCCTATGCACTTAGAATGGGACTAGCTATGTACAATCTTTGGGAGAAAGATTAAGAAAAAAGTCACCTAATTTTCAGAGTTTGCTTCTCTTGCAGAGCCCTGGTTGTGACAGGCTGTCTTAGAGCAATTCAGCCTCTACAGCAGACCTGGTCCACGGCGACAGGAAGCTCTGCCGCCACTTTCATTGCAAAGCTTGCAATCAGGCTGCTTCTGCGAACAGGATGACAGACAACCCAAATGGACTCTGCTACCACCTGTGTTAAAAGCTTGGCTACAGAGAGAGTGTATCTACCAGACAGACCCGCTGGGTGGTTTTACAGCTTAGAGACAGCCAGGAATAAATCTGCAGTGGGCTATCAGCTAATGAGCTGGCCCGTTTTTAGGGTCTGGAATCATTCCTGGGGTCTACGTGGGCATTGCCTTTGGCTCCTAGGACAATGGAAGATACTTAAGTACACATAAAGCTAAATGGAAGCTTTATGTGGAAACAGCAGGAGGCCATGATTTCTGAGGCCACGGCACTCTACAGGTCCTGTTTTGAAAAGGATATCCGATGGAGAGGTCATTGAGAAGCTGTAGTGTCTTGGACGTGATTGGCTCACAGCGGCCCCAGTACTTCAGGTTGGTGATGCTGGAGGACAAAAAGAAGAAAAAAAGCAAGAGACACTTTTGATATGCCTGGTTTCCTTGAGGGTTGGGAGAAGAAGAAAATCATCCATCAAGAATCACCACACATCTGCATCACCAATTCACAGACATCACAACCACGAAAAATGGGTATAAAATCTCTGTACTTACATTTGGTTGACTAGAAAAATTATCCTTCAGATAATCTTCACTACTTGGTTCCAAAGCTACACTGGCCCATACCCAGGCCCTTGGAATTCTGGGGCACTCCAGGGCTGATTTCTGCAGCAAGGGTAAGAGATTTCTGCGGCAGTGATAACATGCAGACGTATGCAATTCTGCACCTGCACCATCCACTGTCAGCTGCAGAATTCTAGTAGCCCTTGCTTCTGGATTCTTGGCTGGCAGAGTCCTTTAGACCCCCGTTGCTTTTTCATCTTAAATTATTAACCAGCTCATGGATATGAGTGTTTAGGATTGGGATGGTTGGAAGGAGGCAAAATGTCACAGTGCACACAGCCCTGGGTAATTTATTTGGCTCCTTGTGTGTGCTTTGATAAACTGAGCTCCTAAAAAGGGGAAAATGCAAACAAAGGGGCATAACTTTAAAAAAAGGAAAAAAAAAAAAGAAGAAGAAATAAAAAAGGGCCAATCAGGAGCTCCAACTTTGATGACAATTCAAACAACAGCACTAGATTTTGAAGATTCAAGACGCTCAAAGGGTGTGATGCTTTTCGAGAGGAGTAAGTAAGCCTGTTTTAAAGTAGGGCTCCTCTCCTCGGGGGCACACCTAGCGGAAATTGGCACCAGAAAGTGAATGCCCACTCTGGGCATCCTGAGCAGGGTGATCTGGCGAGAGGCTGAGCGCCAGCCACTGGGGAGGACGGCCTGTTTTTGCTAATGCTGTGACGGGGCTTCACCTGTGATTCCAGAGGCTGCAGGTGAGGTTCCGCGTGAACAAAATTAAATCCTTGCCTGTACAAGCCTGGAATGCTCTGGGGCCGGGCCATATCTCTAAGCACAGCTTGTCACACACTCAAATGCACAATTTTCTGACGCAAACGATCAATGCTGGAATACCAAGGCACTGGCAGCACAATGCCGAGATCACATCTTACAGTTGCAACAGGATTGCAAGGGACTCTTGCTGGTGGCAAGCCAAAACACTTACATTTTTCCTATGAAGACGCTTAGGACCATGGTCTCATCGTTCAAGCCCAGAACTTCGGAGAGTCGGCGGTACAGCTGGTAGGGCGTTTAGGGAAAAGAAAGAATGATTAGAAAAATAGTATCCCAGGAATACTTTTGTCCTCATTCAGGAGGTAAGACTTGAGAAGAAAACGGACAATAATGCTGAGGAGGTCTTATTGTGGCAATGAGCTGGCTTCTAAGTGCTACTGAACATGGGAGAGACGCCGAGCTGTCTCACCAGTCCCTCTTCGACCCTGAAGCTGAAAACAGTGCTGTCAAACCTTCTGCTGTTCCAAACATCAATTTATGTACAGAGGCTGAGAACTGTCAATGTGGGGGAGACCAACGGATGTTTTGATTGGCCATTTATCAAGCACATGAAGTACTAGAAAAATGGACCCAATTCTTTGATGAGTCTCTCAAAATTCTACTAAGAGAAATGATTTGGATCATCTGATAACATAAAATCTGGAGATTGTGCCTAAACTGTTATTAGCCAATTCTCTTAGTCAGAAACTCCACAAGCAAAAGTGAGAATTAAATGGAGTCAACTAAGAGTCTGTTACCTTAGAGGACTTCTGCACCTGGTCCCCAATGTAGATCTTACGGAACTGCTCAAAAAAGCTCAGCATGGCCAGTTCCAGCTTCTCGTTCCCTGCCTGGGCCAGGCGGGAGTCCGTCAGGTTCATGAGCTGGAGCACCCTGGAGGAACAAGAGCAACGGTTCTCTCAGCAGCAGGGTATCCTGGGCGCTGCAGATCAGGCCCACCCTGAACAGTCACGTCTCCTCTCGTCACCCATTCCCCTGGAGAGGCATTCTCTGCAGGCTCTAAGCTCCACTGACGAAAACAAAATTCTCTATTTCTGCCCCACAGGAAGCAAAGGCGAGGCATGTGAATGACTAGTTAGATGTTTAAAACTTCCAGTCCCCTGTGACTGTGGACAGAAGCAGAATTCGTAATCACTTAAAAACAGTGGGAAAAAGACTAGAACTAATGGTCATCCTTGAAACGTCTGTGAGACCCTGAGTAAAGCAGTTTATTTTCCGAGTCTTGGCTCGTCACCGATAAAATGAGGGAGATTGGACTAAACCAGTGGATCTCAGTCTTTTTTCTCATGGAGCCGTGCAAGGAAAGGAGACACGTGAAGGAGAATGTTCACAGGCAGGTAACACTTCCAGGAACCAAGAGCAGAAATGCCACCTGTGACTTCACCCCTCTTCCCCGAGCCTGTCCCCCCGAAAGAAGGCATACTGGAACGCAAGTGAGTGAATGCTGAATGAACGGGAATGATGTTATGACCAGTGAATCATCTGACATCTTGATAGTATGAAAATAGGTAACAAACTATTTGTGACATCATGAGCGAATCTGACTCAGTCTTTGTGCTGCAACACGCAACTTGAGAACCAGTATACAAAACACTGTGTAAACTCCGTTTACATTACAACACACACAGAGCATCACACCAGGCTGCAGAAACAGAAAAGTGTTAGATTTTACTCCTATTAAATCTTTGCTCAGCTCTTCAAAAAAAAAGCCAGTGTGACGTGCGGTGGAGACCTGTCAGGCTTGAGGCACCTAAGGACAAATGGGCAGCTGACAAGTAGAGCGGGGGCTGAGAGGCAAACGGGGATTTTCAGAATAAGAATAAAAATTATGCACTGAAATGTCTGGGGACCAATAAATACTAAGGCACGATGTAAAAATGTGTTTCTCTCCAAGGAGAGCATCTGAAAGTTGAGAACGCTTCAGGGTGCTGGTTCTCTGCAAGGTCACAAAACCATTTTCATCAAAATACTAGAACAGTATCTGCCCTTTCACTCACATTCTCACATGAGGGGTGCAGTGGGCTTTTCCAGAGGCCACAAGATGTGTGATTTCACAACAGACTGAATGCAGCAGCAGAGATGAGAGCCCAGCTGACTCCTGCTACGCCCGCCATTAAAACAAGGTCACTTTCTCACTAATTTCTTCTGAAAAAATAGTTTATTAAAAACAATACTGTATGTTGACATGGAATGGGCTTACTGTTATTTTTAAAAGAATTAATAAATATTTCAAAAACTTCTCAGTTTTACTCTCTAATACCTAAGTATTGCTAGATATACTCACGGACACAGGGGCTCTTCAAGGGCCTCAATACTTTTTATTCTGAAGGTAAAGAGTCCTGAAGAAAAGGTCTGCAAACCTCTGCAGTAGGGTATTTAAAAAACCCTGCCTTTTTTATACTTCTATGTTAAGGAAAGCTTCAGAAACCACTAAATGCTCATTTATAGGTTTTCAGTAAGATGAGAATAACACAGATACAAAATCACTTGAAACCCTGTAGGTGGAAAAGTGTACGGTAAGAGATCTGAAAGGCTGTAGAAACTCTGTAATTCCGTCTTTGGGGATATTCTCCTATTAGACGTCCTCGGGGGAGGCAGAAGCAGCCCACATTTCATTCACTTGGAGACAGTGCTCTTGAAAAGAACTAAAAGTTACTCTCCACCCTGCATTCTAATACTCCTAATTCTGTATCCGTCGTTTCCCTGCTGAGTTACTACAGATGGCTTTTCAGTAAGAACTGTAGGCAGAGTTCTTGCTGTACGTGTAAGAGGCTTGAAGCTGGACCTGAACAGTCCTCCACTGTCACGGGCAGTTAGCTTCATGAGGTGACGTTCTAAAAGTGGGGAGGAAAGCACTAACAGAAGCACGTCGAGTTCCGGTGGTCTCAGGACCCAAAGGGTGGGCGGGTCACAGCGGGGCGACAGGAAGCCTCTGTGGGAGCACTTACCGACACACAAGCTCGCCGTCCATAGCATCCTGCTCATCAGTGCTGGCAAAGGAGACTCGGCCACCAATCACTGCGCCGATGATGTAAACCAGCCACGTCAGCCTTCCTGCAGCAGGAAGGGGACCCATTAGTGTCACCTCCAGTGACAATTTCATGAAGAAATTCTTCACTGTGAGGTTCATTTCTTACTCTGAGCTTCCTTAATCTTAAGAACACTGAAAAAGCCATGAAGTCGGACTGTTTTTACAGAGTATAGCTACCACTCTGGTCTGGTAAGGCAGATGCCGGGGGGGAAATCTGTTAGATGAACAAGGTCCCCCTATCAGACAGGGTCATTATTTTTAGAGTGCAGTACTTCCTTACAGTTAAACGCTGCTAGTATGATTTCTGTTGCTCTTCCTGAGCTCCCAGCGGCATTTATTATTAACAAATATTCTTTTGTGTATATGGAGCTAACTGACGAGGGAAGAAGTCTTCTGGGGGGAAGGTGAAAGAGAGGTGGCAATGAGTGAAAGGGCGCTGACGGCACGTCCTTCCAGGCCCCGGCCACGGGCCACTCACCCTCCTGCACTGCAATGTCCATGGGGCTCGCGCTGGCACTCTGGAGCAGCTCCTGATAGGACTGGGCGGACTGGTCAAACAACTGCACGAGAAGCGCACACGTCTTCTCGTACTCACAGCGCCCGATTGTAGACAACTGGTCCAGCTGCTGCTGGACCAGACCTGTATCCTCCAGGGGATCTTCCAGTCCATCTCTATTCCCAAGGGAAAAAGGGAAGGCGCTCTCTTAAAACATGCCTGCTGACTTCCCCATCGCAGCAGCCCTCCTTCATCTCCGCTTAGCCTCCACGTCCAATCGCACAGGCCCACATCCCAACACTACTTTTTACCAAGGAAGGAAGACGGAAACAGTTGGAGGGCTGACATCTCACTCTAGCATCAGGCTCCCATAGGAATGTCCTGCTTGTGGGTGTCCAATCTTTCAATTCCTGGTCCCTAACACTTGTCTGCCCTGACCCTCTCAGTCCTACGCTTCTCACCCCTGCAAGCTCTCAGTTCTTAGCCTCTCATTTGTTGTGACTGCAGTAAACTTTGGGACTACAAGTATCCCTTCCCTTGCATGAAGGCATTGTGACCAGGTGTGTTTTGGAATTGAGAAATGCTCAGATTTGGGGGAGGGCCAACACGATGTTTCTACCATGTAACGTGAACCCTCGACGGGCTGTGGCACGTCAGATACACTACTTCTGTAGTGAAATGTATAAATATTGCGACTAGTCGTACTAAGTAGAACTTTCAAGAGCAACTATAAATGGTCTTGTATTAGCACACGTCAAATTCTGCCACCAAATGAGTTCTGTGCCAGACTTAGGAGGAACTTTAACGTTCGCATCTGAGACCTCAGAACCGCAGCTGTGGCACTGTGGATCTGTGCCAGGTCTTGCCCTACCTACTGGTTCCTAGACTTCGCAAATTGTTGTCATCTATAGCTTATAAACGTTTCTCTCATGATGAAAGAAAATTGGTGGCAAGGACAAACATACTGGCGTCCTCTGCATTTAGACACGAAGCACCTATGGTCAGAGAGACAGGGAAGTGAACAGCATGTTAAGGAGGAAGACTCTTCTTTCAGACCTGATGCTCCCATCAGCTGCTCTGCTGACAAGAAGCGTGAGAAAACGACCGTTATGCAGCCTTTGCTCCCGTGGGACTCGGATCAGGTCCGCTCCTGCCACGTGGGGGTCTGAGCCCCGGGAAGGCCGGTGCCGGCCGCCCAGCTCGCTCACCTCAGGATGATGTGCACAGACTCCAGGCGGGACGTGATGTAGGCTTTGGTGACCTCGGGCGTGTACGTCTCCAGCATGTGGGGCTCCGTGGCTTTCACGTAGGGCACAGAGGCCGCCAGCCGCTGCCACAGGCTCAGGAGATAGTGCACGCTGTTCGGGGCGAACTCCCAGTGCTGAGGAAACCAAGACAGGAGGCACAGTTCTCGATTTTGCACACAACACATCAGCCCCCCGACACTCAACACACAAGATAAAGACTTTTCTTAAAAAAAAAAAAGATAAACTTTTACAGGCTTTCTGGTCTGTGTACAGCAACCAGTCTAACATGTTTATTGGTGTTTCAGGGGTTACGCATCAGATGAGGAGAGCTGTCCTGCGCTGGTCGTGCAGGCGCTCTCAAACGTCAGTGTGCATGGGAGTCTCGTGGAGAGGCTGCTGGGGACGAGGGTGCCAAGGCTCCACCCTGGACCGAGCGAGCCAGAAATTACGGGGCAGGACCCACGCCCCTGCACTGCTCGTCACGCCCCTCAGACGGTTTTGAGGCAGGCCGTAAACCTGGCAGACCTCTGCCCTCCACCTGACGGAGAGGTCGCTGGCTCCCCTCACTCGTCCACGTGGCGCCCTGTCCCAAGCCTGCCTCTTTCGGGGGGACCGTGAGGGAATTCTCTCTGCTGCGAGTCTAAAAATTACTCCTGCAATTCCCTCACGCTCCTCTAAGCACACCCCGTGAACTTCTGTAAGGAAAATGAGCGGGCTGCGACCGTAACTGCTCCGTGGGGCTGTCCTGTACTTCCCCCCACTTCTGCCAAGGGAGAAAACCCTTGCAAGGTTAAGTAACACCGGTGAGCAAGAGGGGAGGGTCCGACGTTTCGGGAGAAGAGACAAGCAACCCAAGACACACCTGCAGGCTGGTCACTGTGAAGTTAGCTATCAGTCGGATGACCTCGGGGTAGTTCTCCACCTTCACCAGCTCTCCCAGTTGATAGTTACTCTTCAGCCGGGCCAGCAGTCTGCAGAACTCGTGGTAATTGTTTGGGTCTGATAAACTCTGGGGACAGCACAGGGAGGAAAATAAAATGTCAAGTGTGACTCACGGTGCTTCTTCCCAAGTGACGCCCAGGACGGCACGAGGAGGGGGAGCCTGCTTTAGCTTCTGAGCTGCAGGTCATCACTTGGAATGATACGTTTGTATAATGTTTAAAACCAATTTTTTAAAAAGTCACTTTTAAAAGGGATGGGCACATCTATTATCTCATCTGTTCACAGAAACCACCCTGTGAGACAGGGGGGTTGTTATCCTCAATGGGAAGAGTCTGAAACAGCAGCCCAGAAGGACCACAGTACTGCTCGGAGCTGTAGAGTTGATTGATGGCAGAGAAGGGGCACGATCTAGGGTGTGACTGGGCTGTCTGCTTCCCACTGATCAAGGGAAAAGTAATGAAATTTTCATTTTCACATCTGTCAGGTTTATCATGACGCACAACTACACCATCGTGGCACAGTGATACAAATATTTCATACAATCTATCATCATGGCTACAATAAACTTATTCCCGTATTAGTATATCGATGTGTTTTATTTCTTTATGTATTTCACTTGTTTATCAAAACGCTTTTGGTTTGTTTGTGTGTTACACCAGCACGGTTGTTTCCTGACATGTCCTGCTCTATTAGAGAAAAAGGGCAGATTTTGTTCTGTTCACCACTGTGTCCCTGCAACATGGTGGATGGCTCCACACATTCGTTGACTGAATAGATTAATTTTTAAAAAGAGGGACAGAACTGAGTATATTTAAAAATGAACTGCTTTGAAAATATTTCCTAGCATGGAGAAGTGACACTTAAAAAAAAGTAGGGACTGAAAAAGACAAAAAGGGCAACTGAGTTATGGACTGAACATGTGAATGAGAACTATCTCCCTCTCCCACCTGAATGCAGTCCTTTATACTTGGGTAAATACTGCATTTTCAAAAAATGGAAATGAAAATAAAAAACAAACTTGAGATTCTTAATTTCTCGGGGAAAAATGATGAGCCCTCACCTTCTTTCCCTTCTGAGTGATCCTGCATTCCTGAAGCGAAAGAACACAAGCTCCTCTTTGAGTGAACATTATAAACACAGACAAACACGCACGGACGTACTTAAATCTTCTGAAGGACAGACCGGACTGCGTTCTAGGATTTCTGCTGCATGTGACCGCTAGACTGACTTCCTTCTGAGTCATGACAGGCAGGCATGTACTCATCTCACACACACACACACACACACACACACACACACACACACACACACACACACACATTCTCAAAAGTCGTACCTGTGGATTTTCCAGTATTCGCTTAACACCATCCACAAGATGAGAGAGGAACTTGGCCCTCTCCGCGTTGTTGAACAGGGACCTTCTCACCGAGGCGATCTGTACTAGGCAGGAGAGTACCTGAGGAGGGCAGACGCAACACAGTGATCAGAAAGAGGCCCCCGCTGTGCCCGCTGTGCCCGCTGCCTCTTCCCCGGCCGCACACACTCTTTACACGGGCGCCTCTAGCTCTGCTCTTTCAACCCCTGCTACTACTGGAACGATGCAGAAAGATCAAGGAGGGCGCAGCTCAGGATGCCTGAAACAGCGTTATTAAGAGAAAAATAAAAAGACCATTAAATCCCAGTTGATCGCAACAACTAGTTAGATCCACAGTCTGGGAGTCCGTTCAGATATTATTCTTTGACCAGCCTACAGCTTCTTTGATTTGTGTTTAAGATACATAGTTAAAGGTAGAAAACACCAAGCAACTCATAGTTTAAATAATGCTTTAGATAGTTCTTTTTTTCCCATTTCATTAAGGCCTTTGGCTAACCGGTCTTTGTTACGTAGCGCTATCATGAAATGATCAAGTCAGATCTGACAGCGAAAGCACTTCCCCTTTCCCCACTGTGTACATATTCATATTCTCGGTTTGCCCCTCCAGATGGATCTATTTTCTGCCCTTCTCCACCCTACTCTGTTTCTGGAAGGCTGACCTCTGTTGACTAACAACAGCCAAGCTCCCTTGCCTTCTTCCTTCTAGTTGGCTTCAACCACTGGAAGTACCAGCAGGAGACTAAGTGCAGGAAGAAAAAGGTGCCCCCTCACCGCCCCCGGCTGGGCCGTGGCCGGCAGACCTCCTCTGCCTTGGCTGGACAGCCCTCCCCTAGCCACAGCTTCAGCTCCAGGCTTCCTTCCCCTGCCCCTGAAGGTCCTCACTATTGCTAGCCCCACTCTGGGGGGTGTACATCACCACCCTTGTTGGAGTCCCTTAATTTTGCCGACCCCTTTACAGTGCTTTCATTACTTACCCCTCTTGAGTGTGCTATCTTTCCCTAAAGTAAACTGAATGATACAAACAACATGAATCCATGTTTCTGCCAGAGTGAAGGCCTATATTTATTTGGAAAAGTACTGCAATGACCAGGAAAACGGTCTACTGCAGAAACACTATGCAAAACACCCATTTACTTCACTGTGTTTTTTTGTATGTTCTGTACAACAGCAATTTACACTAACCATCTGCATACTAGACCAACATCATTTAGGACCGGCATGAATTTTTTGAGATCTGAGGAAGTTAATGATTGCTTTAAAGGAGAAGTGCAGCATTCCCAAGAGCTTTCAAATGTTATTCAGGGTAAGGATGCAGATCTGCCTTCCCAAAGCAGCGTCCATGGATCACTCACGTAACACGCCTGAGGGATTTTCAGACGGTTTCTTAGTCGTGACAGTCTTCAACTAGACAATGTAGGGTGAATTCCCCACACTCTATCCTACTGCAACCTGAGGCATAGTATAAAGTCAGATAAAAGGTGAGACCCAAAGAGCCTGACACCTGCAGCAACTTGTCATTAGACAGGAGCAGTTTAAAAGGAATTAAGACTGTACCGTGAGAACCTTTAGATGACAAAAAGCTTTATCTCCAAAGGCACTAACCCTAGTCCTTCTCTCCGTGCTTCTGTGGTTTTGTACAACAAAACGAACATAAAGCTCATTCAGCACTGCTACTTTCTAGAGACACAAACTACGGTCCTGACTTACCAGAGGTGAAAATGAAGGAGGGATGGAATGATACAGGTCAAAAAACAGCTGCAGAGTTGAAGAATCTAAGAACGCTGAAAGAAAAAGAGCACTTTATTGAGTACATTGCAATGAGCGTAAGCTGGCACTGCGTCTTCATCAGGGAGGTATCTTTCTGCTTTCCTATCTTACACAACGTTTATTGCCTTCGAAAGTGATAAGCTACTAGGGGCTTTTTGTTTTCTTCCTTTCTTTCCCTTCTTTTCCTTTTTTTAAAAACATGTTTATTACAAAGTTTATCTGTAATCAATTTCTTTAAAAAATTTTTTTTCTTTTTTCTTTGCAGGGGGAAGTAATTAGGTTTATTTATTTATTTGATTTTTCAGTGGGGTGCTGGGGTTTGAACACAGTACCTCATGCATGCTAGGCATGTGCTCTACCAGCTGAGCTATACCCGACTCCCCTCTCCTTTTTTTTTTTTAAAGCATTAGTTTTTAACTTCTCTAAGAAACAGATTCATTCTTCTGATTCTCAAACAACTTAAGACAATCAGGACTCTGTTCACAGCAAGAATTTTTATTCTTAGGAACACAAAAACAAGCGTAAGCATAAGTTCTTTTATTTGATTTTGTTTTTAAAGCTGGAAATCCCCTCAAATGAGTAAGACATCAGAAATCTCTAGGTGATTAGTGCAAGGTCAAACGCACATCCACCGGGAACCCAGCAGTTAAGAGTTCTCCCAGGCTGGGGGGGTCTGTAAGACTCCTCCAACAGCCCCTCCCTGACCTTACTAAGGCCTGTCCTGACACTCTGAGTTTTCTCCAGAAGCAAGCAAGGGATCTGCCAGGGGTTCCCTAGACCACACCCCAGGCCCCCAGCAGAGTGGAGCAGCACGCCTGCTTCGGGGGGCGACTCTGTTACCTGATCTCCAGCTGGTGGGAATCTGTACCGTGCACAGGTCATCCGAGGACTCGTCAGTAGAGGTGCCGATGAAGTCAAAGTTCAGGCAGTTGTGAGTGAGCTTGAGCAGCTGCATGAGCAAGCCATGCTGGCTCTCATCATTCAAGTTTAGATTCTTTCCCGAAGCCTGTAAAAATGACCACGTAATGAGCCCAAACAATCACTCCTTTCTTCCAAGCTTGCTACCAGAAGGAGGGTAGCATTTCAACAGAGTCAAGTGATGTTCCTCTCCCAAAAGACGCTGTACTTCCATCACTTTAATGTCACTATGAAAATCCTAGCTCCTTATTACTATTAAAGCATATTTACTATAAAGAGACAAAGCTGGTATTTAAAGAAATCCCCCCTGGACACTTATTCTTTACATGCTGAGGACATCACGGCCACAGGGAAACTGGAAGCAACGTGGGCAGTATGGTTACTGTGCATGTGAGATTCCTGCTCTTCCCAGACAGGGCTGGGACTAAGCTCTGGGGGTAGTCCTAGGAAGTGTTACACCCCGCTGCACCTGCTGTATCTTCCTTCCACTTTTTAACATTACCATTGCCAACATCAACAAAAATCTCTGAAACCAAAGTTAAGACAAATCGCCACTGAGTTTTATTTATTCATCAGCAGCGTACCTGCCAATAGCTCAACACTGGCCCAGAGCCATGGGGACCATCAGATTCTAATTCATACCAGCTGTGACCTCGGTGACTGGCTGGCTAATTGTTTCCGACAGCATCACTATCAGAGGAGGATTCAATCCTCAGTTTTCTCAAAGCTTATTCCTCCCGAGGGTACGACAGCTTTTGCGAGAAGCTTACCCAAACTGAGGACTTTGGGGGGTCCTGAAGTAAAACTAGGTGACTGAGGGAAAAGGCGGACACCGTTAACTGGGACAAAAGACAGAGCCAAACTTGCTTCTAGTACTAAAGCTGAGACACACTGGAAAATGAGAACAAGAAAGAACAAACCAAAAAACTCCTCAAATGAAGAAAAATCCAGAGGCCAACCCCCTTCAGCTTTCTATAGGGACAAAGCAACCAAACATTGTTACAAATATACAGAATTCATAGGTTAACATTTCCTTCTTAGTTCAAGGCTATCAATAAATGAAAAGAAATACCAACTTTCTACTTTAAAACAGGCAATTTCCTTATGTGATATTGTTTACCCCTTCAGGTTATGAAATGTAAATGGATGTTAAAAATTCAAAATCTACTTTTCCTTACAGATGTTGCTTGTTTATCTGCTGCCTGTAACTCAGCAGGGGACGGGGGAGCCAGCCTAGTTTTAGTACGCTAACAATGTAGTTTGAACCTGCTTTCAGAGCACTGAGAATCCAAACACCATAAAGCTAAGATGCTTTTACTCGACATAGGAAGATTTTATGTGGACATTAAAAAAAGCAAACAACAAAATCTCACACTTTGTGGTAAACTAGTTCCTTTAAACTAGGAGATAAATTCCTTTAAGCTAGGAGGTGGGTAAGTGTTCACTTACTGCTCTTTACCTAGGGGAACAGATGTGACACAGGGAAGTCACAATCCTCTCTCCAACATCAGGTCAGTCTGGCAAGTTTCTCGGCATCTGACACAGGTATTATGTGAGAGATGCTGATGATTAAAGAGATACGTAAACTCTCACGGGGTCAGTGAACAGCTGACATCTAACAAGTTCCCACCTTTTCTCATTCTTTCAAAAGAAACTGTAGGACCCAACCTACAATCTCACCTGTTTTAGTAAATTGCAGGAAAGTGTGAAGATATCAAATAAGGATGAATCGCGGAAAGAAGAGGCTATTTTTCTGTGCTTGGTTAAAGGATGGGTGGTGTCTGCCTGTGCAGAAAAATAAACCAATGCAAGCTTTAGAATTAACTGAAAGGAAAGAAAAGTTCATGTAGACTTCAAATAAACTAGAAGGATTTTCAATAAAACCAACATAAACAACAAAATGCATTTTAAACATTTAAATTCCTATTAAATCATATTCAGTGAGAGGGTGCAAATGACAGTAAGCTGCTGATAGCTAAGCAGGATATCATGTCTCTACAGCACACAGAGGGCAGACAGGAGGGGTGAGTATCTCCACAGTAAAGTTTAATTCCCTCCGCACTTAGGGAGATGAAATGTAACGAATTGTTGGAAGATATTGCTAATAATTACTATGACGCTGTATTGTGGCTTAGTCTCAAAATCAGACAGTAGACAATTGGTAAACAATCCACTCAGGGCTGAAGTTACTACAAAATTCCCCAGTCATTAACCAACAACCATGAACTTGAGATAAATGACAACAGCCTGTAACACTCTCCTTCCCTAACATGTTTCAACATGTGTCTACACCACGGGTGGGAGCACTTCAGCACTTGTACTAGTCTCTCACTTACTCCTCTGTTGTCTTTTCAGTCACATTTTAAAGGTTCTTGTGGTCAAGAATTCAGTTTTTTACTTCTTTAGTATGCCCTCTGTTTCTGACACACAGGAGGCTCTCGATAAGTGCAATAAAGGAACTTCAACGTTGCCAAGAGCACTTTCAGTCCAACCACTTACTGAAAGCTTAAATCTCTTCTACATGCTGATCAGTTCATCCAGGAGGGAGCTCATTTTGCTTTTGGCACATTAAAGAAAAATGCAGCGAGATTTCTGATAGACAACTAAGTTAGGATCCCCCTAGAATTTTATTTCTAAATTCAAATAGGAATGGTAACAGAAATACGCTTTCTGACTTAAAATTTTACAAACAAGCAAAAAGAAAGAAAGAAAGAAAGAAAGAAAGAAAAAAAAGCCTAATAGAAAATTAAGCATGGCTTCCAATTTCAGCTTCAGTGTCATTGTGCTACCATAAATGTCTTGCATAATAAGGTATTGCTAGGTTATATATCAGATGCCGTAGATACTCTGTTACACTGATCATAACACAGAGAATAATTACATGTTAAGTATATCACACACATTTCTTTTGTTTTCTTAGGAAAGGCAAATAAAAGTTTGAAAAGATTTTTTAAAAATACCAACATTGATGGATTTTGCAGAGACAGACTTCAAAGGGGAGACCGTTAGCCCCACCATCTCCATGCTTAGTGAACTCGTGCTTTCTTACTACAGGGGTAATAGCGGTTAGATAGTAAGTTAGCTGTTCAGAGCACAGTCTGGAATAAGACTACACGGGTCTGAATTCACGAACTGCTGTGTGGTAACTGACGCTGAAGGCAAATTACTGAGCCTCTATGCGCCTGTTTCCTTATCTAGAAAACGGGATAACCTCGGTACCTACACGCAGCACTACCGTGAGGGTGAAACTAGTCAGAAGTGCAAGGTACTCTTATTTTGACAATTATCAACCACAATGAAGATCGCAAGTGACAGAACACAACAGAGGCTCTAGGCTTGAAGAGGCTATAAGCCTGTGCATTTAAAACAGTACCAACTCGGTTAAAAATAGTCAAGGTTAATAAAAACGTTTGCATCAGTATAAACAAGAGCAACAGGGATGCCAATGTAATTAGCAGCCGACACCTGAAGGGTGAGGCGTTACAACCAGTAGTGATGCTGGTCTGCTCAGTAACTGTAACATTTCAGCTGGATACAAAAGTGAATGACTAAAAACATCACAGCCAGAGCAAAAGAAAGCCACTGGTGTTTCCTCTGTAGTAACCTGTGCCATCAATGACTATTTAAAAAATTATCTGGTATTTAGCAGTGTTTCATGCATTCTGAAAAGATTATCAGCAAAATCCTTAATAACAGCACCCGGCAGTTGACTTTTGAATGATTATAAACGCGTACTAATTTATACAGCAGAAAGGGTACACCAATGACGCTGGCTTCACGTTTGTCATCCCTTTTTGGGCTCATTGTCTTTCATCAGCAATTATTTCATTGAAGTTTTGACTTAGGACTGTTGCTCTCATCTCTAAATGAACATAATACCACTGAGGGAAGCTGAGATGAGAGGGTAAGGTGTTCTGGAGACAGAAGGGGATCAGGACAGCAAGAGTGAGGTAGACTGCACTTACAGAGGAAAACTCAATGGAACTGTTTTGTTTCAAAAGGGCATTAATCACTTACCGCAAAAGCACACAACTGCCAAAAAAGATCATCCCACACACAGCAGAAAACACCAATACTAAGAAAAAATATGGCACTTACTTCAATGAGGAAGGCTGTAGCACTTACTTGATTAATTTCATTGGTTAGCTGAGACAGAATTGTGACGCCAATGATGCAGTATTCAACACTATCCTGGTTAAAAAAAAAAAAAAAGGAAAGCAGAAAGAATTGGCCTGTGTAGCTTGATTTCAGCATTTGAAATGCAGTCATACTTTTGAAATGACAGAATCTTGTGCTGCTATTAAAACTGCCTAGACAAGGTAGCAGGAAATTGTAATTTAAAACTGTTGCTTTGCAGGACGTAAAATCTAACTGCCATAAAAGAAGACTGCTACATCTGACTGCGTCAAAATGGAAGCCTTTTGTATCTAAAAAATACCCATAAGCATTATAGCACACACACCACAGAAGGAGAAGCTGGCAAATCACATTCAAGGTAAGTGACAAATCAAAGTGTAAGGCGATTTACGAAGAGACTGTATACAAGAGAAAGGCAAAGAACCTGATTTAAAAAATACATAAGACACAAATAGGAAGTTCACAGAAAAACAAAAGTAAGCAGTAAATCAGCATGTGAAAATTCGTTCCATCTCATCCATAACTCAAATGCTGAGATGCCAATTCTTTTTACCTATGAAATTAGAAAAATAAAAAAGCTGAACTCCCAGGGTGGAGGTGCAGGAGAACAGGCACTCTTTTAATTGTTGGAGGGAGCAATTTTTTTTCAGGGTAATTTGGAAATATGCTTATAAGCCAAAAATACACACATCCTTTTGATTGAATAATTCAAAGGCTAGGAATTCACCTTCCAAACACAGTTAACTCAAAGTATGACAAGATATATATATATCTTGTGTATACACACACATACACACGCGCGCGCACACACACACTAAGATATTCACTGAGGTATTTATTCAACAGTCAAAATACAGAAACTAACTAAATGCCCACCTGTAAGAAATTAGTTAAATGAATTACAGCATTTTAAATTGCAACAGTGTGCAAGCATCATAAAGAACAAAGTGGGGTTTGTGCTGACATGGAAACGTGTAAAGCCTAGATGGACCAAGAGTGGGAAAGACACAGAAGGGGATGTACCAAGTAATTCCATTTGCAGATCAACACAGAAGTCAGCACGTGCCGCTTCACCCGTTTCTATTACATCATGTACTTATATACAGACATCATACCTGCAAGAACCTTGTGACATCAGTGATTGCATTTCTGAAGACATAGTCATCCTTCTGACAGTCAAACCAGCCCAGCTTGGTGATCCTGGCATATAACTGAATAAGTGCTTGCGTCACGAAAGTAGCCAGCTTTGGCCGAGTGGCAAGGTAGTTGAGCACATAGTTCCCTATAAAACAAAAATCACCTACATCACGGAAGCTCCGCCAGGGAAGGGTGTCCATCTTTAAATGTGCTACATGTCCAGGAAATGGTGAGCTGTTTGCCCTAAACTCCCTTGATTCTTCATACTACAGAGAAAGGGGACTTTGAATTTCAGATCTGTAGGCTTTCCAACTCAGAATTTTATACTTGTCCCAGTGAAGAATCTGAAGTGTGGCAACCCTGAATCAACCCCGAGGTGATTAAGTAACACGGCTGGCACAGGATTCAAAATCCCTGAACAATGTTCGCCTGAGTTACTAGTGACAGTAAAGACTGAATGAAAACAACCTCCTGACAACGTAAGGGGTGACTGAGGCTTAACCTAGAAGCACTTACACTGGGTCCTCTTCACTTTTCTAAGCCCAAATTCTGGAAAGAACCTGGATTCTATTCTGTATGCTTAGCAATTTCAGAACATTATGAAACAAACAACATAAATTTAACTATTACTAGCACAACACTAAACAAACATTTCTTTAAGAGAGGAAAGGCAATTCTCTACTTACGAATATCTATTCGTTGTTCCAATGGTAGAGGGTTATTTGTGCGCGATACAAGCTTTGTAAGGCATGTAGCTGCCAGTAACTGGGAGTAAGATGACTGTGAAAAATGGAGAAGGGGAGAGAAAGGACTTAGAATTCAATTTTATCGAGTTAGTCAGTCATAAGGTTTTTAACTTGGAGATCTGTGCTCAGATTCAAGAAAAATGAATCAGTTTTGCTATCTTCGACCCTGGATTTTAAAGAGTCTATCACACTGAGGAAAAGTGAGCCCCACATAGCGTCTGTGCTCATTTAGCTGCTTTCAGTCACGGACAAGGGGCTGGAGAAAGTGAGTGTCTGATCAAACTCAATCTAACACAGGCATCTGTGTCACTCTGTGGGGGCAGAAGTCAGAGGGCACCTTTTCAGAAAGATATTAAGATCTTTAGAAGACAAATCTCTTCTTTCATTTAAATCAAGAAATCTCCCTCCAACAGCCTTGTTATAATGATATTTCAAAAGACTTCACCTCAAAATTTCCTATATTATGCCATTATATGTGACATTAGAAAGAGACAGAAAAAAAAAGAAGTATTAGCAGGAACCACCACATTATGCCATGTAGTTAACCCCCGAACTGTATCTCCCCATCAGCACAAATATCAGTCAGCCACAGCTTTGGGGAATGTATATGCTAGCTGTAAAGTAAATTCATAACAATTATTTATGAGAGAGAAAAATTACACCGTAAGCAATGGAATAGCATTATCATATTCTTAAGTGTGGATTTTAATGAATGTTAACCTTACAGAGAATCAGAGCGTTCTATCTGATCATAATGTTTAAGAAGGAGCCGTGTGCAAATTCCTCCATGGGGCTGCATTATATAATGCCATATAATAGGAACGGACTCAGAGCCATCAAAATAATTTAATCAACGGGCCAAAGGTAATTTTCACCCACAAAACTGAAAGCTGTTCAGACAGCAGGCTATCCACATGTATTACATCATACCATCAGTTTTACAAAGGAAGAATCCACTACAATTGTGTGCAGTACTGCACCAACCCTGTTTTATTCCAGCCCGTCGACTGTCAACATGAGGCACTGGAGTTAACAGTGCCATGGATGACACTCCAGTGGGAGTCAAATGAAAGCGAGCTGCGCATCTCCCATCGTACAGGTGTAAGTGGATCAACCCTAAAACCAAGTGTTTGAAGAGAAATACAAAATACTACATGTGAAAACAGGACAGAGCACTGCGCAATCTCTGACCCCGACTCTGTAACCTTCTGACACTTGGGAGAAGAGTTACAGCTCCCTCAGCCATGAGGGGTATCATTTAGCCAACCATAATTTGTTCTAATTATGCATGAATACTGTGCTACCACTAAGGCAAACTAAAAAATGAAGTCATCTAGAATCCTACACCCTCAACAAGCTAACTGCTTTCATCCTTTTCGCATTTCCTTCTCGTCTCCAGCAGCATGCCGGCTGCTAGTCTAGCCGGAAAGCTAACTCCCTCGATGCCCTTTCCTGATACCCTGACTGGATCCTTACCCCTCCTAAGACCTCCATCTTGCCAAAAATATTAACTTAATCAAATTATGTCTCATTAAAAGCATGACTTTGATCACTGCCTGCCATTTTTAAGCTGGAAGAGGTTCTAATTCCATTTTAAAAACTATTAACTTCCTGTAATTTTCATTATCAAGATCATTTTCCCCCCTGTGCTTCTAAGACAATCAGAAGTAGCTGTGGTACAGGGGAGGGAAAAACAGAGAAGACTGGGGATCTTGAAAGGTGACATGGACTTCGTGGATAAGAAAGGTCATTTATATATAGCCCTGTCTTCTCTGTAAAGGATGTGAAGTGGTACTTCAGTGTGAAAAACAGAAAAGGAGTCCCAGATATTTGATTCAAGATGAAAAATTATGGGACAAAAAGATATGCTCAAGGAGGTTTTCCTGATGAGGGTGTAAGGCCTTTTTGCTTTTGCTAACCTGCAGGTATGGTGAGTTTCAAAAGTGAAATGAAGAAGGCAGAGGTACTTACAAATCAAGGAACAGGAGTTACCCCAATCCCCCCTCCAAACTTAGACCCAGAATATACTTTGCTAGACCCGCGACCCTCGGGATTTGTCAAACTTTACGTACACTTCCCCTCTCGAGGAGCAGCTGGCACTTGCTCAGGCAGTCGGGGCTGTTGGTGAACTCGACCAAGGCTTTCTCCGCCTGCAGCCGGGTGGTCGTGTCCGTTGTTTCATACAGCTGCTTGCACAGGTTCTCTAGTTGGGCCAGGCTCTGGGAAAGATCAGTCAAAAAAGAAATCAGCCTAGCCTATCATATACACAAGGCACTGTGCACAGAATGACTGAATAAAGAGAAATAGGAATCAATGAAGAGAGACTTGCTTCTCAGCTTGGAGGAGAATCTGGGTGACCTTTATCCAGTAACAACCATTTACAGCGATCTTTACTTGATGCTTTAGAAGACAAAGTGATAGAAAGCCTAAAATATCTATATGCTTTTCAGTCATTCCCTTAAAGATCAATCACAAATGATACATTTTTTCCCTCGCAAATATCCACCCTAAGCTTTTCCAAAAGGCTTTCAAATAAAAATTCAGAATTTACTTGTTCTGCCATCAATTTCAAAATTATGAATATCAGAGTCATCACTGTAAATTTAAGCACATAAACACACAACGTTAGCCGCACACAGGTCTTTATACAAGTTTAAACATTCTCTCTGTCCTGGTAGTTATCTGCCTACAATTACGTGTACGCACAGAGACGGCCAACCTCTACAAGAAAGCTTTGGGATGCAAGTACGCACCTTCCTCCCTGGATCCCTCATGCCTGAAGTTCAGCAGACTCTCTTCTGTTGTACTTCAAACTCTCGCTTCGGTTCCAAATTTAAAGTGCAGGGTCAAAATAAATTCAACCCTAGCATGTGCTCACACAGAGATAAGACACAGGGAACGCCCCCAAACAAACCCTTCTCTCCAAATCTTGAACCAGTTCCAGGGAGGCAGGCAGGGGATGGGTGTGTGCTTTGGCCAAAAACCCAAAAGGATGCAAATCCACTTCCACTTTTGTGGTGTTTAAAAGCAAAGAGGAAAGGAACTAGCAAGAACTCGTGTAACCATCACCTTTCACTGGCTGGAGAGGGAGGACTGCAAACATCTGTTAGTTTTTAAAGGAATGGTTTGGACTTTGACAAGAAATTCTGACCCCATTTTCTACAACAGCAAGCAAGATCTGGTTTAAACAGTTTGAGGGCTCTTACTATTAGAAACGACACTTCTGACAAGAACAAAAATAATAATAATTAAACAAACCAACCTGTGAAAATCGCCTTAAATATATTACACAGCCAGTCTGCCCAAGGCTTTTCATTATCACTTTATTTCATTATGCTGCGACTTAATAAATCACAGCTTTCCCACTAAGCAGGAAAGCCCTGAGGGCAGGACACCTATTTTACTCAATCTGATTAATACATTTCAAACATTAACCTAAAGGAAATAAGACAGACAAATACCGACACTCTAGGACGACCAGTCTCACTTCAGAGGGCCCTCCAAGAAGAAAAACCACCGCCTCCACCCCAAAACAACACACACAAACCGCCTTTCAAAACACCCTGGGGCTCCGACTAGGCTCCTGTTTAATCTGTTCCCCTCTGACTTCCTGGGGTCCTGCTTAATACCTTCTTCAGTTCAAAAGCAGAGAAAGCTGCCTGCAAAGCCAGATGTGAAGTAACCGAAGTGCTATAAGCAGTATCTGATTTTTTCACATAGCTTAAAAACACAAGGAATAGAAGACAAGGCTAATTAATTACACACACTCCATAAAACACATGTGAAAGTCAGTGTCACGCCTGCCAGTACTGGCCTAACACCCTACGGACAACGAATCAGTTTAATTATAAATCCCTACATTCCTAAGCAAGGGATTAAGTCTCCTTCACAAGGTTCTGTCTGAACCCAGCAGGCTGCTTTTGTTCCCCCTCCTATGAAATGATCAACTGAAAGGGAAACAAATTAAGTCAAAAATAGGAGACACCAATAGGAAGACACCCTAACTAAAACTGAAAGACAGCTGTAAAATCCAGCATGAGGTATCGGGGAGCAGCCTCATAACGCCCACGGCTACCACACGCTATGAGTTCTCCAATATCCTGAACAGACACTCCCTGAACAGTCATGCTACCGAAGGTGTAATGGCTCTCCTTAAAGTCTGATCAGTTCCAGCAGCTGCCCCAGTGCAACGCTTGTTTACGTTTATTACAACAACGCTGTTCACATGACGCTGACTAAACATCTGTCGGGGTAGCTCCTGACTGCTACAGACCGACATGCAGGTTACGGCGGGCTTTGCTGGTTGTTGTTTTGTTTTGATTTGCTTTAATTTCGCAGACAAAAACAACACTGCAGGGTAAGTCTGGTAATGAGTTCTTAGCTCAGGAAACAAGACAGCTTAAAAAACAAAAAAGTAATTTGACCATTTACACAGTCTGAAGAACTGTAGCTCTATTTCTTTGTTTCTAGAAGAACAAATGGGAAACAATTTTGTTTTCCCAAAAGATTAGTGGAAACAGCTAAAAACCACAGGGTTAAAACAGTCATTTTATTTGGGGTGTCCCATACTACCCATAAGGAGAGGGGATGAAATATTTACATTTATGTGCTCTTGGATGCTAATGTTTTGAAAGCAAATCTAATAGATTACTTTGAATCACCTTTTTTGGGGGACCCAGAAAAATACAATTCATCCTACGATTACTTGATTAGCTATTAAAACTAGTTATTCCACATTCAGCAGCACTTCCCCCAGGCACCGTCCTGTCTACCACTCAACCAGTTCTTATTAAGGGTATCTATTACGCGAGGCCGGTTCAGCCACAGAGGAGCCTCCAGAGAAGAATGCCTGTTTTCTATTCCTGAGATTGCCAAATCTACAACCCACAGAGAAGCTTCCACCTGGTCCCACTGGAACACAAAAGCACGTTTGGGTGAAATACTTCACAAAACTGGAAGGCGATCTTCAACTAGCCAAGTTCTGCTTTAGTACAAGAAACTCAAGACCATCAAACCCCCAAACTTTGACCACACCGACTTCACCAACAGTAGTTACAATGAAGGTATTAAAAGGATGTATCTTTTTTAATATTTAGCAACATTACTTTATACAGTCTTTTAAGCCTGGATAGAGAAAATGCAGCTCAATTATTCTCACTGCAATATAAAGTGTAATCAGTTGAGACTACAGACCTGAGAACTTAATGATTTAGCCGAAGAGTTGCCTGTATATTAAAGGAAAATGAAGATCTTGTTCGTACATTAGATGTTATACTGCTCCACAAAACAGAATACCTTAGAATTTATTTTAATTTGTAACATAATTGCTTTTTAAAAAAAGCCTAACCCTATATATACTTTTAAATTAGCCTCACTGCTTAAAAAAAAAAAAATCCACTTGGAGATTTCTAATCAGACATCAGGACACTCGCTTTTAGGAAGAATTTGATGACACGCCCGGTAATGCTTAGCAGTGAATCAGCACAACCCTTGGATAACTAGTCTGATCTGCAGGTTCTCTACACAGTATATCCTTGGTCTGATGGCCACTGAAACCACCTGAAATGATCAGAAGCACCACCTTATTATGAAGTATACAATACAGGCTCAGTCCAGAGAAGTTCTCATGAGGAATACACAGTTAGAATTACCAATTTGGTAGCTGAATTTTCATGATTTGGATGCCTGAAACATAAAAAGAATTGCTGAAAAACCAACTTACTTTCCATCTGTTCATAAACTCCATTAATTTAGATCTTCCTTAGTTGGAATTTTTCTGTGTACTAGGAAAACACTGTGTTGAGTAAATTAAAAAAGCGTACTGAATCTGCCAGAAAATGAAAGATTTTAAAGATGGATAAGTAGGGCTAAATTATCTCTTGTAATTAGTAACATATTACTAATTAATAGTCGATCCTGTTTCCAATCAGAATTCATAAAACAAATTCATAAAACCAAAAAGGCAAAAGGCTACTTCAAAGGCAGAAGTTTCAAAAAGTATGTCTGTGTTTATTACTACTTTTATTTTGTTCTTTCCTACCAATAATGAATATTGATAGTTTAAATGGCCTGAAAAGAACGTTACACGCAAGGCTTCCCCTCGTTTATAAAGTGATGTATGTAGAAGGTATTCTTGTGGACCAAAGCCATTTTGGTTTTATGCATATATCAAAAGATCTCCAAGATGTTAACAACTGCAGTGGAGTCAGTGGGGGGAAAACTAGCTAGTTCTCTGAATGAGAATGTTTATATATGCAAACTTTATTTTTAAAAAGTATAAGAGAATATCTAAAAGGGCCAATAAGCAAGTGAAAGATGCTCAATCTCAATAATCAGGAAATGTAAATTCAACACAATGAGAACCTGGCCTGCTGGGTTCAAACATGGGTACCTATGACCCAGCTACTCCATTTCTATGTATATACCCAACAGAGATACGAGCTAAGTTCACCAAAACACTTGTACAAGGATGTTCATGACAGCACTAAATACAGTTCCCAAATGGAAAGAACAAATGTCCATCAACAGTAGTAAGGATAAATGTTTCATTTCTAAATCCGGGTGATGATTACAGAGGCACGTTCATTTTGAGAAAATCCACTGAGTTGTAAATATAATTTGTGTATTTTTCTAGACATATGTTGTACTTCAACGGGTAGCTTTAAACAAAGATGGATGAATGACACAGTTCTCCTAAATTCTTCAGGAAACAGATGAGAATTCTGATCTATTTCTTCCTGACTAATGGAAAAGAAGTTCATCAATAACCGACAATGACAAGTTAGATTCAGAATGCTTTAGTTTTTACACCAGTTCCTGCTTTTAGAACCGTAACTCCCATTGTTTGCTCAGGGCATCAATAAGGTAAGATTTTTGGATGCGTGTGAGGACATTCTATTTCTCAGAGTGCTCAGAGGGTGAGTAAAGCTTTTTGGCTGCAGATGCTGTGTAATGTCTACTGCCGTCAAACAAGATAAAATATGTACTTCCAGCAGGTGATAACGCCGCGCTGGAGTCTTGCATGCATTAGATAAGGACAGCAAGTCTGCTAACGTATGAGACTGCAAAATTCTACACTTAACTTCAAAATATGAATCAATTCTAACTTGTAATAAACACATATGATGTTTGCATCGTGGGTAATAAGCAGCCAAAGCACACATAAACAAATTACTTCATGAAGTCAGCAGCCAGATTCACTGTGCCGAGCTTACTGACTTGCAAATTTAACTCTTGAGTTTTCACTTAACACATCACTAGAAACTGGTTTTGGTTCCACTTCCTAGTCCCTAACTGTGCCAAGGAATGAAGGCTCCAGTGGAAGCTGAATGTTCTGAGCACACATGTCAAACTGGCAGTCTCAAACTGGCCTGCGGACATTTTTGCTTTTTGTCTTACAGTGTGGATTTAAGTTTGATGTAGTTGCCAGTAATTCATAATATCTGGTTTTCCAGCTTCCCATGAAAAATTAGAAGATCTGATTACACTGGACCTGCATTTTCAAGTGTTGCTAATCAAATGCCAGGAAGAGCCAGTGCCTCCCAGGGGCAAGTGCCTGGCCCCTGTAGAAGGCTGTTTTCTCACCTGCTGTCATGCAATTTTGTCTCATATCAGTGGTTCACTCCAAGATGTCAAAGTTCAAAAGTAGTGAGCATACAGTATTATAATAGATTCTGATTTAACTTTGGGTACTAACTCTTTGCTAATTTGGTTAAAATAATCTTTTGAGTACAAGGGGGCTACATAAAACTCAGGCAGAGAAAAGAATCAGGTTGAGAGTTAAGCAACTTGGATACTGGTCTTAGTAGCTCTGTGACTCTGGGCAAATTTATTTCCTGGAGCTTCAGTTTTCTCAAGTGTGAAAGTAAGTGGATTTTATCATATTATTTAACAAAAATACTTCCAGCTTTAAAATTCTGCGCTTTTAATTACATAAGTGAGTAAGATTTAAAAGAAAGCAAATATTAAAATTAAAAAGATCATGAAAACAGGACAAATTTTTAAAAAGAGAATTAAACAAAAAATAAATCAGGTTAATACATCCCTCTAACTCAGTGACTTCGGCGACTTCACAGCAGGAACAAGAATCCTTTCGGAGCGGAGGTTCAGCACCGTGTAACAGTTAAGACCTCAGGTGTCAGGCACATCCTCACTTCCCTATTTGGAAGTGTGAGTAAGGTAACTCAAATCTTTCAAACTAGCTTTTCATTTCTTTTCAACAGAAATACCTATTTCACAAGGCTGGAAAAGTCAGTGAGGGAACACATGTAAACTGGCAGTCACTAAGTTTGTTACCAGCTATTGCAGATTGCGTTGGCTACTAAACACTGGAGAACAACAGCTTCTTAAGCACATGCATAAATGCATATAAAATCTGCACTGTCTTTTCTAAAAGGGTTATTAATGCCTTCCCCTGCTGGGCTAGGGGGTTTGGGGACAGGATGTACAATTGTTGTTCATGAGTCCCATATTTGCAATTTTACTTATTTGCTAAAATTTATTTGTAAACCCCCAAATCGAAATTCACAGCAATTTTTTGGTCATTTGTGGATATGCACAGAACAGTGAAAGTTTTGAGTGGCCTGACACACGTGTTCCAAGCTGAGGCTGAACAAGGCTTTCTTTTCTTGTTTCAGCTCTCACAACGTAAACAAATATAAGTGTCCTTTTCGTTGGTTATTCAATGCCATTTTTTTTGCAGTTCTACATTTTTTGAGGTGCTGATTTTGCTGTTTAAAATGGACCCAAGCATAGTGCTGAAGTGCTATCTGGTGTTTCTAAGATCAGGAAGGCTGTGTGAAAATACACGTTAGATAAGCTTCATTCGCGTGTATTAAAATAGGTGTCTTTAAACAGAAATACAAATAAAACAAGGTTATAGGCTGACTGATTGATGACATGTGACCAGACGTTGGCAGGAACCTAACTCTATGTACCCTGTAGGAGAAACGGTTCAGGATTCGCTAAATCAGTGTTCTAGGAGAATTTACAGAGAATAACTACCATAAATAATGAGGATTAGCCAGCACCACTGGGTGGTATCCAGTACATATTTCCCCACAAAAACAGAACTACATTGCCATTGTTACAGGCGTCTGTTCAAAAGTGAGTTATTTATCAACTTTCATAACTGTACCACTTAAATTCTTGCACAACTGACTCAAATGTCTGAATTGCCATTTATATTAATTATTTATGTACTGTGACTTTAGTAAATGATCAGGAATGGAAACACTATATGGAAAGGACAAGATCAGGCCTCAGTGTCTGACACACAGTAGGAGTTTCATTAAAATGTCTTGCATAAATGGATGTTTAACTCTTAAAAAGCTTCTGAAGGAGTTTGGGTTAAAACGGTAGACTGTCCACACATCTAATCTCGTTCCCTCCCAAGTCCAAATAAAACAACACTAAAGGGATTGGAAAAAATCATAATCCCACAAGGACCATGACAGGAGGAGAGTGGACAATAGCAGCAAAATTTTGGAATACAGGAAAATCAGTGGTAACTGATTTAACTGACTCAAGAAAGCCAAACCCCTTGCCAGCAGTGAGAAAACCTGAAAACCAAGCTGAGTTCCACTCAGCATGCTCAGGTGTGAAGCTGAAGCGGGGTGAACAAAGCAAGGAAGAATGGGGTACGAGTATTTTTGAGAAGTTAGATTCCCAAACACCTTCCCTTACTCTGAATGACTGCCCCTTTCTCTGGACTGGGAGACACCAAGCCAGTTCAAAGAACATCTGAGGACACGGGCACCAGACAGCTAACAGGCTGACTGATTAAGCGGCCACGTGCACATAAAATGCTGCTGAGCCTCCCCGTGCTGGGTCTGTCCACCTAGAAATGCCAGCATCCGGACTGTACTCCCCAGGCAGGAGTTTGGAGGACCTTCCCTCGAGGATCTCATCAGCCACAAAGTAAACACCTAAAGCTACGCTGACACGGGGCCACTCAACAAAGGCCATAGCTGGGCTAACCTATTATGAAGCCTCCAGTAGACAGAGCCTCACTCCCGCACTGAGAGCTTCCAACCAGCTTCGTCGTCTCTTGATCTTGGTTATAAGGAAATCAAGTATTGCCAGAAATCTGAAGGAAGCGTTCAATGTGGAAGATACTGTTAAAAAACAAAACAAACCTAAAATGGGGTTGTTTATGGTCGGTCAAAAAACTGAGACTTAATTATAGTTTCGGCTCTCCCAGAAATGGAATCTTAAACCAGTCAGTCAGGAATTGTCTGATCAGCACTAGTTAAGTAATCTGCCTGACAGACCCCTGCATCCCCTAAAGGGAAGTGACTGCAATAACTAACTTGCTTTTTCGCTTAGTATGACTTCCTTGTTCCCGCTCCCTTCCCACCTGAAGTCCTTCACTTTGTATGGCTCCTCGGAGCTCCTTTCTATATGCTAGATTGGATGCTGCCTGATTGGAACCAATTTTTGCTCAGATAAACTCTTAAAATGTTTAATCTGCCTCAGTTTATCTTTTAATAGCAATAAAAACAAACACACAGTGGGGAGGGTATAGCTCAGTGGTAGAGTGCAATGTTCAGCACGAACAAGGTCCTGGGTTCAATCCCCGGTACCGCTACTAAAAAAATAATAAAAATAATAAATAAACTGAATTACCCATCCCCAATAAAACACACAAACAAACAAAAACCAACCTGCAAAAAACAAATTGTATAGGGAGAAGGAAACTTGAAAAAAAAAGAAAAGAGATGGGGTCGGGGGAGAAAAAATATTATTAAGCTTACCAAAGAGGTAAGAAAACATACTGCAACTGTGGAATAAGGAACATGATGCTCTGACAAACAAACATTCAACGAACATAAAACAGAGATCTCAGAAATTAAATGTATGACAGCAGAGGTGAAATATTCTATCAGAGGGTTGGAAAATACAGTTAAAGTCTCTCAGAAAGTAGAGCGAAAGGACTGAGATGGAAAATAAGAGAGCAAGGACAAAATCAGAGGCCCGGTTCTGGAGGTCCAACGTCTAATGAACAGGAGCTCATGAGAGAGAGAACTGAGACTAGGGAAGGAGAGGAAGTTATCAACAAAATAACTGAAGAAAACTTCCTGGAGCTGAAGGATATCAGCTGCCAGAAGGAAGGGTCCACCAGAGCGAGCTCTGCATAATGCGTGAAAATCAAGCCACACCCAAGCACATCACTGTGAAACCGAGAAGCCCGAGGACAAAGAGAAGATTCTACCCGATGCAGGGCAGGTGGGGAAATGGCGGGATTTGGGAACGAAAACAAAAATAAAACCCAAGCCACATGACACACGAACGATCGGGAATCAGGCAGCTCTGGGCATCACGAAAGCAACAGCAGCAACAAGCAAAGAGAACGCCTGCAAGATCCTGAAGGGGGATGATCAATAGAGAGCGCTACAACCAGGTGAACAAGTAACCACGCGCGACTTCAGGCACACAAGGCCACAAGAACGTATCATCCACGCGACTGTGAAAGAACGTGCCTCACACCGACGAGAGTAATCCCACAGAGAGGTAAGCATGGAGCCTGGGAAATGGGAAGTCCAACCCAGGAGAGTGATGCCAAGGGAATCCGAGGAGGATGGTGAAGGGAGATCCTGGGATCACCTGTGCACTAGCCACGGAGAGCAACGAGGCCTTATTCAAGCCAAGTGGCGCAAGGGACAAGTCACGCTGAGGAAGCCATTACCAAGAGCCCTGCTGCCCCCAAGGACAGTATTCTTATGTTAAGAAGATTTCACCTAAATCCATGTTGCAGTTTAGTTCACAGAAAAGCCCTCAGCTGACAAAGAAACCACTCTCCATTAAACTTTGGGAAGTTTTTCTATAGAGCTGTGTAATCATTTTAAACTAACATCCGAAGGAGAAAGGCAGTTGTGCAACATAAAAGACAGCTTTGAAATGAATTCTGCATGGTATGGTTACTTGCAGCATTTAAAAGCTGTAATGGGCTTTACGTGCAACAGTTTTGCACCCTATGATTTATAAATGGGGTTCCACTAAGAAAGAAAGGAAAAGAATACACTTGGTTTCTGCCACCTTCACTTCCTTCATAAAAAACGCTGTTTGTCTCTCAAATGCCTTTTATGGAACTTGATTCTGCCATGCTGACAGCACTAAAAGACCAAAACAATGTACTCTGCTATGAAAATGGCTGAGTAAGAGAGCAGATTATGACGGCCAAGCAGATCACCTTAAGAAAGGAAGCTGACACCCAGTTATCTGGGAACCCAAATTTGCAGTTTGAAACAATCACAACCATAAATAAACTTCTCTGCTATATTATCATTCCCTTAAAACCTCATTTTTAAAGTAGGTTTATGCAGGGGGAAAAATCCTATAACTAGCTCAATACTCTCGTTAAGAGTGTTAAACCACATCTCTAATAATCTAAATTGGAATGGTACCATCCACTGGGATCATATTTTTTTCTTACAAATTCAATAATTTTTTTTTAACCACATAGCAAATATGGTCAAACAAGTGATTTCTAAAGGTCAGAAAGTGACAGCCTACAGGTTAAGTATTAAGTCAAAATGTGAGAGCGGTATCGCCTTCCACTTCATTTAGTCCTGGTTTCCAAGAGCTATTTGCTTTATTATTTAAGTTATACTATAGACAGATACTGCTAGGCCAGCGTGCATTTATTAATTTAATTTTGTTATTCATATCAATTTGGTATAAGATCCAAACTTTAGAGTATTGGGGGTATTTATGTACAATCACAACAGGATATTAAAAGTGCCATTAAATACATACAGAGCAAAGAAAGTGATCATACAGCTGCCAACTACCCGAGGCCACCGGTCAGCAAGCTTCATTACTATGTACTGCCATGACTAAATAAAAAGAATTTCAGGTTCACAATATACACTTGTTTTATTAATAGGCTAGCCAAATAAATGCAACTGGCCTGGTGAGTATTCAAGGAACTTCAGGAATCTTAGGGTTTCCCCTTCTCTTTTTATGTTACCAGTCATTATCATTTCCATGGCTGATAGGAACTGCAGTCACAAACAGAATCTAGTTTGCTTAAGAGAATGAAAAGACCAGCCACAGACTGGGAGAAAATCTTTGCAAAACATGTATCTGAGAAAATACTGGTACCCAAAATATACAAAGAACTCCCAAAACCCTACAGTAAAAAACCCAATTAAAATTTTGGCAAAATATCTGAGCAGACACCTCACCAAAGAAGACACACAGATGGCAAATAAGCGTATGAAAAGATGCTTAACATGGTATGTTATCAGGGAAATGCAAATTAAAACAACAGGGAGAGTCTATTACATACCTATTAGAATGGCTAAAAAACAACAACACTGAAAACACCAACTGCTGGTGAGGACGCAGAGCAACAGGAACCCTCACTGGTTGCTGATGGGAATGCAAAATGGTACAGACACTTCGGATGACAGTTTGGCAGTTTCTTATGAAACTAAACATACTCTTACCATACCATCCAGCACTTGCGCTGTTTGGTTATTTACCCAAATGGGCTGAAAACTTACGTCTACACAAAAACCTGCTCATGAGTGTTCACAGCAAGTTTATTCAGAATTGCCAACACATGGAAGCAACCAAGATGTCCTTCAATAGGTGCAGGGAAAAACAGTGTACATCCAGAAAATGGGGTATTCTTCATTGCTTAAAAGAAATAAGCTATCAAGCTTCAAAAAGACATGGAGGAAACTTAAATGCATATTACTAAGTGAAAGAAGCCAATCTGAGAAGGCTACACACTGTATCGATTCTGACTATTCTGGAAAAGGCAAACTACAGACAGTAAAAAGAACAGTGGCTGCCAAGTTTGGGGAGGGGAGCAAGGGATGAAGAACAGGCAGAGTCCAGAGGATGTTTACGGCAGTGAAACTACTCTGTATGCTAGTGTCATAATGGATACATGCCATCATACATTTGTCCAAACCCACAGAACGTACAACACAGAGTATACTTTAGTTAACAATACTGTATCAATACTGGCTCATCAATTATAACATGCCACAGTAATGAAAGATGTTAGTAACAGCGGAAACTGTATGTGAGGATAAGGAGGTATATGGGAACTCTGTATTTTCCACTCAATTTTTCTGTAAACTTAAAACTGATCCAAAAAGTAAAATATATTAAAAAAATATAGTCTCGTAAAAATAAATCTAATTTGTCAACTTAAAAAAAATCCTACTTTTCTTCCCCAAATTTTATTTTAATATTGTCCACAGTTCACTAACCAATGTTCTATAATAAAACATGCCATTTCACCTCCTACTTTTCACCTTGCTGGTCCACTTGACAGGGGAATAAAATGGTTAAAATCTCTAGTTTAATACACAGTTATTATAACACTGTCAGTCATATTCAAAGATGGTCAAACTGACGGTGGTTCTCTTCAGGCCTAAATTAGGATCCACACTGTATCTATCCGGTATAAAATATTATTCTGTTAGAGGATCTATACAGGAAGAATCTTCAAAAGATAGACTTACAAGGTTATTTCGAAGTCATGCTCATATTTAAATAACTTACTGTTACTCTTCTAAGAAATCATTCCTCAACACCCAAAATATGTCTCTATGGGAAAGGGCAGCAAAATGTAAGCTGGTTTGCCTGTGGGTCTTCTATTTCATGTAGCATCTCTGGTTATCCCCTCCTGTCAAAAATTTTTAATACTATTCTGGCCACTGACAATCGAAAATATCATCTCTGTAAGTTTCTGCAGCTTAACCAGGCATTTTCTCCATTTCTTAAAAAAAGCAGAACACCCACTTCACCTGAAGAGCAGAGTTTACAGTAAATTTTAGCAGATTTGCTGCCACATATGCAACTAACAAAATATGCAACAACAACAAAAAAGTAGTGTGTGCACCGTAGAAATAGACTTCTTTTTGTTTTAGACCCATTCACCCCTCTGGACTCTGAAATATTTTAGGGTACGGCTGCAAATTAAGTTAAAAACAAACCTACCTGCCTAATACATTTGGTTTTTTTTTCCCCCCTAAGCTGATGTTGAGATGTCTCTATCAGCCTGATTTTTATCTGGTGATGCTTTCTTTCTGAGAGTTTGTACCTTTACTACATATGCTTAGGTATGATTTTTTAAAAATTGATCTTTTTTATATGCAAAGCACCTTTAACTTGTTCTAGAAAATTCTCAGCCAACATTCTTCAAATACTTGTCTCTCCTCCATTCTCTCTTTCTAGGTACGCTGAACAGTCTGTCAACGTGTCTCTTGACCTTTCACACTTCATGCTCTTCCTGACCTTGTTTCCCTATGCTGGATTCTGAACAATCTTTGCAGATTTTCCTCTTCCTCACTGTCTAATATGCTAACCTACTCACTGGGTTTAAAATTTCAAAGATTGTACTTTTAGATTATATTCTATTTGATTTTTTTTCAAACGTGCCTCATTATTTTTGATGGCGACTTTTTGCTCTTTTATTCCTTTAAAAATTCATTATTTTTTTAAGCATTTCATACATAGTTCAGTTAATTTTTAATTCTGCATCTGATGATTTCCCAGTATCGGGAGTACCTGGGGTGTATATGTGGGGAGGGACAATGGAGTAACCTAAATCCTCCTCAATCTCATTTATGGGGGCCTTTCCCATGTTGGGGACAATATAAACTCACAACTGACTGATAGGAAAATTCTGTGGAAATCCTGAATACCTACATTTCCCTGTTTCTACCAGTGGCCAGGGAGTGCTAACAACTCCAGTTGCTTTCCAAGGCCCTGGATTGATAGTGAAGCTGCAGCTTTAGATGCCTACTTTTGCAGCAGGCACAAGTGTTCAGCTTTGGCATTTGACCCTAGAATGACTTTTGCTTCACTACTCACTCCCCACTCTCCAGCTAGAGTGGGTTCATTTAAATTAATTAATGGGGGTGGAGGACTTGGAGCTTTCCCTCATTTTTTGCAAGCTTCTCAATGCTTATTCAAATTCAATAGGATCCACTTATGGAACTCTGTCTTCCTACTCAGTTTTGCTACCAAGGGATTTCCCTTACTTTTGGGGGGTTAGATTCAATATGTATTTGAAAGGAATTATTTTAATGCTTTACTAAGCATTTCTCAGTGTTACCGAGAAGAATTTTCAAGTAATGTACTCTGCCATACTGCTAGAAACGTCAGAAGTCCTCTTTTCTTCAACTCTGTTGTTAAACTAGATTTTCCCCATTTTATAGCCACGCAGTTTTTCTATACCTACATGTAGGATCTTGCATTTATCCATATAAACTTATCCTGTCAGATTTGGAGAATTTTTCTAGTCTATTGAGATCTACTATCAAAGAACCCACCCCTTCACCTTGTGTGAGCAGCACATTAAACTTTACTCCAGCAGTTAATTGTTTACATGATCTTTTCTTTTACTACCCTTGAGATTAAAGGATAGGATATATATTAGTTATTTTGATTTTTGAAAGCAGGTTGGAATATATAACTCACAGGAGATATTTGATAAATGCATAAGGAATGCATGTCCTTATCTAAGATGCTGATAAAAATATTGTACGGATAAGCCCAAGGTCACAGTATCAGCACACTTGGGTACGGTCATTCAACTAGTTACTCAATGATTCAACAAATATTTGAGACTGCATTAAATTTTACATCTCAGTTGATCACCTAATGTCTATGAGGACATCCTGAAAGATTTTATCAAATGCTTTGCTGAAATCCAGGTATATTCTGTCTACACAGCATTTCCCTTTCCTCCTAGCCTTACTGACTCACCCTAATCCTTCATGAAACCATTCTGAGTATTTGGATCATACTGATCTCTTTAGCACAACTTTGAACTCAGCAACGCACATTTTTAAACATTAAAATATCATATTATATTATATTCTGCCCATTGACTGTTTAATGAGTTTGTAACTTATCTTCCCATGTTATTTATCACAGTGTTAAACACAGAGCAAACTGTCAATAAATAAGTGTTTCATTATAGCAAAATGCCTTTTAAATGTGTGATATCTGGGGAGAAAATGAGAATTCTCATGTCTAGTCCCACCCTCACTGGAGGTAAAATGGGAGGAAAGAAATAGGATTTTGTATTTAGTTACCCTGAAGGGAAGGAAATAAAGGATGCTGTGTGGTTTAATAAAATTACCCACCCTTTAATGCTACCAAAGTCTGCTTTTATATCCTTACAATCTTATTTCTTCAAACAGTAGAGCAACAAACACTTATGAAGGAAATGTATTCAGTTACAGCAACCAAAGAAAGAAGGGGGCTATACATTTTGCAGATGATTTGAAGTAGAATATTTTGAAACATACTGTCAATCACTGAAGCACACTAACACTCCAGTCCTAAATATTTTATTCAATTGATGCCACCTAAAAGGAACTTCCATACATTATCAAGTACTTGATTCTTGACAAGCCTGGGAAAGCCACATCATGTGCCAATTCTTGAAAACACAAGAAGTTGTTTCATATCTTTCTCAAAAAAATAACAAAGACGAGAGGGGGAGGGTATAGCTCAAGTGGCAGAGTGCATGCTTAGCATGCATGAGGCACTGGGTTCAATCCCCAGTACCTCCTCCAAGAATAAATAAGTAAACCAAATTATCTACCCCCACCAAGACAAAAAGCAAAAAGTAAAAAACCAAACGACAAAACAAAACAAAGACAAGTGCTGAACCTAAACTAACAGCCAGTGAGCATCCACAAAATCTTCTGGGTCAGTGCTTCTCAAACTACGATTCACGGACCTCTGGTGGTCACCGAGAGGTCTGTGAAATCCAAGCTGGTTTCATCATAATACTGAGACATTATCTGCCTTTTGCCACTGTACTGACATTTGCACAATGGTGCACAAAGGCAATGCTGGATGAAACTGCTGGTGTCTTAGTACAAACCAACATAGTGGCATCAAAATGTACTAGCAGTCATTGTATTTTTCACTGCCACACACTTGTTTAAAAAAAAAAAAAAAAGACAGCTTCACTTAAGAACATCCTTGATGAAGGAAGCAGAAAAATTATTATTTTTATGAAATCTCAACCTTGAGGACTCTTGAAAATATTCCATGTGACAAATGGGAAGTACATAAAACATTTCTGCTGCGTGCCAATGGGTTTTCATGTAGCAGAGTAAGGAAAGCTCAGGTAAGGTTCCACAATTGCAACCCATCTTCGTGAACCTACTACTTGTCAGAGAAGTATCCAAGAAGAATATCCATAATTATCTGAAAAAACTATTAAAACAGACCTCCCTTTTCCAACTACTAATCTTTGTGAGGCTGGATTTTTGTTCATACATTTCAACAGAACAATGTATGGTAACAGACTGAATGCAGAAGTACATATGAGAATCCAGCTGTATGCTACTAAGCAAGAAATTAAAGAGATATACCAAAAAAATACAGAACAACACTAGTTTACTAAATTTTTGTGTTTTGTCATGGGACATTTTTTCATAAAAGTGTTTATAACTCAAACAATTCAATAGCAAAAAACCCAAACAATCCGATTTAAAAATGGGCAGAGGACTTGAATAGACATTTTTTCCAAAGAAAACATACAGATGGCCAAAAGACACAAGAAAAAAATGCTCAACATCACTAATTACCAGTGAAATGAAAATAAAAACCACAATGAGATATCTATCACCTTACACCTGATAGAATGTCTTTTATCAAAAAGACAAAAAACAGCAATTGAGATTGTAGAGAGGATGAGGAGAAAGGGGAACCCTTGTGTACTGCTGATAAAGAATGTAAACTGGTACAACCACTATGGAAAACAGTAAGGAAGCTCCTTAAAAAATTAAAAACAGAACAACCATATGATCAGCAATTCCACTTCTGGGTGTTTATCTGAAGAAAACAAAAGCACTAACTGCCCCCTCCAAAAAAATGCACCTTCATGTTCACTTCAGCATTATTCACAAAATGTGAGACACACACACACACACACACACACACAAGAATACTACTCAGCCATGAAAAAGAAAGGACTTGCTATTTGAGACAACATGGATGGACTTGGGGGCATTATCCTGGGTAAAATAAGTCAGACAGAGAAAGACAAATACCATATCATCTCACTTATATGTGGACTCTAAAACAGAGAAAGAAAGAAAGAAAAAATACTAAGCTCATAGATACAGAGAATATACTGGTGAAAATGGGTGAAGGGAGTCAAAAGGCACAAACTTCCAGTCATCAAATAAATAAGTCAGGAGAATGTAACGTATGGCATGACAACTACAGTTAATAATAATGTATTGCCTATTTGGAAGTTGCTAACAGAGATCTTAAAAGTTCTCATCACAAGAAAAAAAAATTCTGTAGCTGGGTATGATGACAGATGTTAACTACACTTACTGTGGAGATCATTTTATGAGATACACAATACATGACTATATTGTACACTTGAAACTAATATATGTCAATTATACCTTAATAAACATTTAAAATGTTTATGAGTTATGATTAGTGTATAAATGAATTAAACACATATTCTAAAATGAAAAAAAATTTTCTAATTGGGTAAATGTTAGAGCTATAAATCACATAAACAGAAGCTCTTTGTAGTTCTCAAGTATCAGTGTAAAAGGGTCCTGAGACCAAATGTTTGACAACTGCTCCTGCAGTTGATAAAAAATACCACTTTGAGAAGCCCTGTTCCACTTTACACTAAGCGGGGCTTAGGAACTACCTAATTTATCTTATTTATCAAGAAATACTTAGGAGTACTATTCACTACATCTTCTCCAACACTGCAAGGTACAACCTAATGAATTATTCTAAGGTGAACACCAGTCAAGTCCAGAAACAGAAGTCTGCCACCCACCCCAGAAGCCCCACCCCAGTCACAGCACCTTCCTCCTCTTGCTGTGTGTAACCGTCACCCTGCTTTTACACTAACCACTCCCTCGCCACTTTCCTTTTACTGCGTGCTTCCCTAGGTACTCCGTGTGCTTCCCTAGACATGAGAGTTTAGTTTTGCCTGTTTAAAAAAAATTGGTGTCTTTTACTAGGAACAGACTTACCATATGACCCAGGAATCCCACTCCTGGGCATATATCCAGAAGGAATCCTACTTTGAAAAGACACCTGCACCCCAATGTTTACAGCAGCACTATTCACAATAGCTAAGACATGGAAACAGCCTAAATGTCCATCAACAGATGACTGGATAAAGAAGATGTGGTATATTTATACAATGGAATACTACTCAGCCATAAAAACTGACAACATAATGCCATTTGCAGCAACGTAGATGTTCCTGGAGAATGTCATTCTAAGTGAAGTAAGCCAGAAAGAGAAAGAAAAATACCATGTGAGATCACTCATATGTGGAATCTTAAAAACAAAAACCAAAACCATAAATACAAAACAGAAACAGACTCAAAGACATAGAATACAAACTTGTGGTTGCCAAGAGGGGGGTGGGTGGGAAGGGAAAGACTAGGAGTTCAAAATTTGTAGATACTGACAGGCATATGTAGAATAGATAAACAAGATTATACTGTATAGCACAGGGAAATATATACAAGATCTTGTGGCAGCTCACAGCGAAAAAAATGCGACAATGAATATATGCATGTTCATGTGTAACTGAAAAATTGTGCTCTACACTGGAATTTGACAGAACATTGTAAAATGACTATAACTCAATAAAAAAATGTTTAAAAAAAATTTGGTGTCTTTTAGGTTCTTTTAATCCTTAGGGTTCTCCAGCATCCCTTTCACTCACGTGTAATGCATCTATTGAAGAACCCAGGCTGTTGCACCTCTGGCGTTCCCCAGGTTTGGGTTTTGCTGACTGCATATTCTTGGTGCAGTTCAGCATCTTCCTGATCCTTGGTATTTCCTAAAAACCGACAGATGGATCCAGAGATTGGATTAGATTCAGGTTCTGCCCCGCTCTGGCAAGACTACAGGAGGCACATAAAGCCTGATTGTGTCCCTTGGTGATGTTAGGAGCCACTGTTGCTTACTGCCACTGTCAGAAGGGATTCTAAAACGGTGATACTTTAATTTCTGTAATTTCTTCTTCATGTATTATTTGGAATACATTTATAAAGTGATTCTACCCCTCATCTACTATTTGGTTATCTACTGGCTCAGTTCACTTAGAAAAGGCAGGGGTAATACTGGATTCTTTTCCTTTTACCAGTTTTCAAGATAATGAATTGGGTTTCCTTATCACCCTCTGAAGGTGACCAATGATTACTACTTTTAAAATACCACCAAGAATGAACGGATTTAAACGTATTTGATTAATTTCTCTGCCAAATTATCAGACAGCACATTTTGGCCATCAAAGGCTAGATTTAACTACAGATTGAGCCGTGTAAAGATCAGCTTCACACCTGAAAACGTCCACCTCCATAAGCAGAGACATTTTAGTGATGGGAAAGGCTGATAACTAATTAGTTCTCAAATCTAACACCAAATTCAGGATAGATTTAAAAATATGATTTTCTTAACACATGTGCTGAGTTAATAAGTTCAGGTAAAATTAAAAAGACTTGGAAATGTTTGCTAATTACATTAAAAAAAATTCTTCAATGACTTCTTGGTTTTCAGAGTAAAATTAAATGTCATTATCTTAGCTCATAAGGAATGTCATGACTTGGTCTCTCTAGCCTCATCTTCTGCCACTCTGTCACACTTACCTTCTAATCTTTTTGGACAGTATAAATTAAAAAAAAAAAGTCTGTTTTGATGATGCTGTTTTCCTGATACAATGTTAAAAATCATTCATAAATAGAGATAATTCATTTTACAATTATTTTATAAGAATCTGACTCAATTAACTTTGGCGTAAAAATATGACTCAATTGTTGGGAATAATTTCTCTAAAGCAAATTTTAAAATCTGAAAATAAGTTACTTGCTTGAAAATCATGAGCATGCTGTATAGGGAAAAACCTAAGTCTACTAACTTTTAATCCACAAAGAATATATTAGAGACAAAATAAAAATAAAAAGGGCTAAAAATGAAATTACTTCATTTTATTATCGATTTGAAATTTCCAAAAGGAGGAAGTATTTTTCAGGTTCCCAGTGAAAAAAAAATTATGTTTTCACCAAAATGAGATACGAGTAAGACTTTTCCAAAAAGATATTTTCACACTGCAGGGCAATTATCTTAAAAATGGTAAAGTATAGTAAGAAATTTAAAACGTCCATGCTCCTCATTAAGTACACACAAGACCTCAGCAATTTTAACAGTATTCCTCAATCTGGGATCCTCAGATATGGTCGTAGGGTTTCACAAGTTCTCTATGAGAACTTTAATGATGCGTTTTCCTTTCTATGATTGTTTTTAAAAATAATACAAGCATATTTTGGATCATCTGGCTAATCACCTTCGTATCAAGTACTGTGTCATGATGTTGGTGCTCACATACCCGTCTAGGGACACACTCATGACAAGAAGTTATATTTAACAGTTGAGGGCTAATAAAAAAGGAGCAGAGGTGGACTTAACATGTAAATAATGCATTCTACCAACTGAAGGCCAAGTTACAGTATAAATGAATGTCTCCCAGGCCTCCGCAGAAAAATGGAGGGAGAATTGGGTCATCACAGGGCACAAAATACTACTGGCATGCCGAACTCAAACAGAACTTACAGACACTTCTTCATGGGTGTGCGTTTCCTCCTAGGGTGATGAAAATGTCCGGAATTAGACAGTGCTGATGGTTGCACAACACTGTGAATATACTGGAAGCCAATGAATTATATACTTTAAAAACGGTGAATTTTATATTATGTGAATTTTACCTCAAAAGAAAGGAAAAAAAAAGAACTTACAGCACGGGAGTCAGTATTAGATTATCATCACCAAGCATATTAAAGGTATGCTGCCATTTTAAATGTAATTGGTTTAAGGTTTGTTTTAAATTTGTAAAAATCATTTAGAGTTGCATAAGAGTGACAACCCTGTGAAATTTATGTCTAGTTTTATGTTTATTAATAATCTGTTACATTAAGACCAAAATATTCTAAATCAATACTGGGGAATCTGTGAGACAACATTTGCCCTTTTAAAAAGGACTATAATATTAAGAAAATTTTAGAAAAACTGTTACATAAGACTCACTACCCATACCTCACCTCTCTGAAGTATTAGTAATAAAAGTTTAGTAACAATAGGAACTTTATACAAATTTTCTATCTCCTTTATAAATTACCTTTCAAGCTTCTCATTTATCCATATAAAATCTCTACCTGCAAAAACTGAATATCAATTTGAACATAGAAGCTGCTCAACAAATACACACTGCTTTAAAAAGACGAACAAAGATCCCAAGAATCAGGCCCTGAGAAGCAGAAATGCAGGTTTCTGAGTTGGTCCAGGGTACTTCCGTTTCTGCATAATCCTCTACAATTAACCAGAGTTACTAGTCAGCAACTTCCAGTGATTTTAGTGAGCCTTCTAGTAATTAAAATCAAACTCAAAAAAGGAATACCTTCCCTGTTCTGACAACCCAGAGGCTGTTTTAGATGGGGACCCTGCCGTGAAAGGAACAGTGACGGGACTAGGAAGGAGAGAGCTGAGAGCTACTTCAGAATGCTAAGGAACTGGACAAGCACAGCTTGAAAAGTGTACGCAGCCCAGCTCCTGTGGAGCCAGGCAGTTACAGGTCTTCCCAATTACATGACTACTAAGAGGTTTAATCCTGGTGGTAGAGAGATCAAAAGCACTTTGGCCCGATGCAACAAATCAAGATGTTTTAAAAAGCAAATCAATAGTTTGATGACTCAAGTGTATTCTGGAAATACATTTAATAGGCCCAAATAAGATTCATTCATTCAACCAACACGAATTTGTGCATGTGCATGTTTCATAGTGGTAATTTATCATCTACAAATAATTATATATAGATGTTACTTGAAAATTTCTCTAGCCATATTGAAAATTCCAGAAGATAAGTAAGTTTGAAATTTTTTGAGCTCTTATTGTGCTAGGCATTTAAAAATATAGTACAATTTTGAAACTCAGATTTTTAAATTAAAAAAATACATTTTAATGCTATACTGAGTCCTATTTTACATATTTAAAAAATTGGAGGAAAATACAACAAAATGTTAACAGTGTTTATCTCTAAATTGTGGGACTACAGATGACCTAATTTTTTCTTCTTTATATATTTCTGGTTTTTTGTTTATTACCTTGAAATTGAAAATTTTAATTTTTTTCTCGGAAAATTATTCCTTTGTTTTTAAAGTATGATTTAAAAATTGAAATGTAGTTGATTTACAACACTGTGTTAGTTTCAGGTGTACAGCATAGTGATTCAGTATGTCTGCAGATCATATTCCATCACAAAGGTTATTGCAATATAATGCGTATAATTCCCTGTGCTATACAGTGTATCCCTGTTGCTTATCTATTTTATATACAGTAGTTTGTATCTGTTAGTCTCATATCCTTAATTGTCCCTCCCCGCTTTCCTCTCCCCTTTTGTAACCACAAGCTTGTTTTCTGTACCTGTGAGTCTGTTTCTGTTTTGCATATATATTCATTTGTATTATTTTTTAGATTCCATGTGTAAGTGATGTCACATAGTACTGTCTTTCTGTCTGACTTATTTCACTAAGCCTAGTATTCTCCGGGTCCACCCATGTCACTGAAATGGCAGAATATCATTCTTTTTTTCATGGTTGGAAACTCACAGGTTTGATTAGTCACAGCCTGACTCTACCAAGAGAGCGACCCAAAGGTTGGCTACAGAGTAAGTTTTCTATTTTGCTGAGGCTGGAAGCAGTAGCAAGGCACTTCTGTAGGTAGCGAGTAGCCTAGTTAAACACTTGACTTCACCTCTTAACTCTCATTTCATCCTCACAATCACCCAATATGAAGTAGATATTGTCCCCCATTTTCAAATGAAAAAACAGAAACTTCTACCTACAGAGCAATGAGTGTTTCACACTGGCTACTAATAGAGTTACATGAATAAAAGACCTTTCCAGTTTGTGAACTGCCAAGTTTAACAAAGCAAAAAGAATTTTTAAACTTAACTTATAAGAGTCCTTCAATATGCAAATGTACACCATGAATTTCTAAGAGAGAAATACAATATGTAAGTTTCCCAACTTCTAAGACCACATAATCCTCTAATGTGTGTGAAACATGTGACAGGCCAATGAGCCATGAAATATTTAGGAAATGCTGCCATGGAGGACTCACAAAATTTCAAGATTCATGGAGGTTTGGGAATTAATCTTTTGAGATTATCACAGAACACATATAATTCCATCATCACAGTATTTTCGGTCAGGACAAGCTTCACTCATAACCATTCTCTGCAGAGCAGAATCCAGTGACCTGCCTGTTATAAGGACTGCACATTCTGAGACCCAAACCGCCTCTGTGAAACAAAGGTCAGAAATTCTTCTGCTATTTGATCTTGCGGGCATAAAGAGAGGTCTTGGCAGAAGAAATAATTACCAGAGATCCCTAAATGACTGCTAATCAGAGTCACCTGGGGGTGCTATTAAAAAAATCAAATGGCCACAATCAAGATTTTGATCCAGTAGTTGAGGTGGGGTTCTGGTGATTCTAACAAAGGTCAGGTTAGAGACAGATGGAAGGGGCTAGAGAGCTTGGCTTTCAGGAGGATAAAACAGAAGGGCAGATGCCTCCAGCCGTCACCTCAGAGGCAATCAAGCAGCACTAAGCCATGGCCCACAACCACAGGACTTGACAACCTCTGGAGCTTCTGTGTACAGTGCACGCTGCAGGCCTGCGTGACTGTAACAGTTCAGATCCGGGTCCACAACTTACTAAGTGTGTGAAACTGGGCAAGTTATTTAACCTCTCTGTGCCTGTTTCCTCACCTATAAAATGAAAATGACAACATACACCTCATGTGGTTGTGAAGTTTAAACTGATAATACACGCAGCTCCTGGCAAAGCGCCTGGGGCGCCGTGAGAGCTCAGCATACACGGCTGTTACAGTTATTCCTGGTCAGTGCTCGACGGATGACGAGGAGTAAACCTATTAGGAGAAAAGGCCCTATGACACTATTTCAGGGGGAACTAGTCCATAAAAGTGTTTGGGAAAAGAAAGCCCCAAAAGACAGAAAAAATGGCAGCAACTAATAAACAAGAAAATGAAATAACAAAAATGAAGCAAACTGAGTCCCTGGGGTTTGCAGAAACTGGGGAGAGAAAGAAACACATGAGTTCCACTATCTGTATTTTGTGGGAAAATGGGAGCATTGGAAAGAGACCTACACTCGGAGCTTAATATTAGAGTTTTAGTCCTGGTTCACACTGATTTCGACTTTGAGCGAAAAGCTCAATTTGCAATTATTTTGCTCGCCCCAATGAAGCTTGCACCTTGATATAAAAATTAAAAGAGAGAGTGCATTTGAAAATACTTGGTAAGCGAAGTTCCTGCTTCTGGTCCCGCAATATGGCACAGTAGTTACCGTCAAACCTTCCTGACACAAACATCTAGAGCTGCTATTTAAGTAAGATGAAAATGCTTTTAAATGCATGGCTGCATTAACTAAAGAGTAGGGGGAATCAACCAGGGCCAAAAACTGAGACAGAACTGAAAAGCAGAGAAGCAAGCAGGAAAGATAAGCATGTGACTGTCCTGGTGCAGATGGGGTGGGCTGGTTTCTGCTCTCGGTAATCTAGGGGCTTACATTTTGACATCTTTGGTCCTGCACTGGGTGGGAGCTGGAAATGAGTCCCCAAGGATGCTTGATTTCATACTAGTAAATAAAATATCTCAGAAAGAAGGGAGACTAAAAAAATAATGATACTAAAATGTAAGTTTAAAATCTGCCAACCGTATACGAAGACAATAAAGAAGCATGTCTATCTTAATCTGAACTCTGAGTAAAGGGAAAAAAATCTCCTAAGAATTTGTAACCAAGAACTGATTCAGAAACTAAGATACAAATTGACTTTGGGCCAATGATACTTCTGTGCTAGGTGGAATTAAATGCAAAACCTCTCCAGTAGAGGGCACCTCCAATCCAGACCACACAAGGTTTCCACAGACAAATCTCTTAGTTTATTTCATAATCTAAGACTTAAAACACATGAAGAGAGCAAGAATCAGCAGACCAACAGCAGAATTAAACCTCTAAGAAACTTTTATATGTCAGAGATGAGTACAGATGTTGACATAATCAAGACCTTAAGAGAACAAGACACTATGAAGAAAAGAACAGGCAGACTTGAATAAAGATGAAATAAAACTTAGGAAAATGGAAAATATTAGCCAATTAAATCAAAAGCTTCAGCAGATGAGCTGAACAGCTGAATAATCACAGCTGAAGAATGAGTTAGTGAACTAAAAGAGAAATCTGTGGAAATTATACAGACTAGAAAACAAATAAAGACATGAAATATGAGTGGTTAAGACATACAGGAGACAGAACAAGAAGATACAACATATGTCTAAAAAGGTTTCCAGAAGGAAAGATAGAGAATGCAAAAGGCAATATTCAGAGAATTTTCCAGAACTGATGAAAACTCCAAATCCCCAGTTTCAGGAAATATGTATCAAACAGAATCAAAAAAAAAAAAAAAAAAAAAAAAAAAAATCAACCCACCCTACTTTGCAGTAAAACAAAGAAGAGAAGACCTTAAATAGAGTGACCACATAATTTATTTTCCAAACTGGGACACTTTTTTCTGAGACAAATGTTAAGCCAGATGTGACCTTAAGGCAATAGGAGTGAAAAATTGGGACTGTTTCAGACTATGTGTCCCAGACGAGACATAGTAATTGTACTAAAGAAATGATAAGGAGACTGACAGCAGAATTCCCGGCAACAAAAGGTGGAAGACAACGGAATAACCTCTTCAATGGGTGAGAGAAAGTGACAATACTGTATTTCTATATCCAGCTACGCTATCTTTCAAAAGTGAGAGCTAAGAAAAAAATCACGGAGTAAATAAATTTAAAAAATTTTATGGAATAAGCATTTTAATAAATCATTTAAATCTCTAAAAATCTGGTTTGAATGCCTGCAAAGCAATCCATCATATGCTAGGGTTTGCTAATCTCTGTAGCCTCATCTCCCTTTGTTCACTAAACTTCAACCAGGATGGTCTGTTCCAGTTCTGTGAGGGGAGGTCTTTCTGACCTCAGGGACTTTAAACATGCCATTTCTTTTTGAATGGTACACTGTCCCCTTCCTTTCCTTAACATCTCCACCCAATAATAAAAATAAGAAATCACATTCTCAAAAGATACCAGTATTCTCTCTTTTCCTCATTATCACTTATCACAAATTGTAAACACATATTTATTGGTACAATTTCTGACCATCTATCTCTGAGCAAGCACCATGGCTATTTTCTTCTCTGCTTCACCTCTGACATTTAGCACAGTGTCTGATCCACAGAAATGAAATACACAATTAAAAAATTTTTTCTTGTCGAAACCTATTCTTGTCTAATGAAGCTTTCTTAAATGTTTTAATTGTAATTTTTCTTTAATTGTGCTAATTATCTAACAAATTTAAGATTTTAATGGTTGGAACAGTTAAAATTCTTACATTATCTCTAAAAAACAATAATATACAGTTAGATCTCCTCTAAAAAGAGTATACAAACTTTAAAAAAATTTTATCATCACATTCTAAGATTCTTCTTAGTTTAAAAATTATGTGATTCTAAGCCCATTTCATTAACCTGGTAACAGTATTATTCTGATTACCATGGACATATAAGGTAATTATTGTATTCACAAGTGAAACATTCTAAATATTCAGTTGTGGGTAAACAAAAACAGTACACTTGGTGGGAAAATGTTAACTGGCTTTAAAATGCTTTCTTAATATAGTCACATAAATAAAATGTAGTATTAAATACGAAGCAAGCTTCTGTTGTACATCATTAAAACGGTTGTCTGTTGAAAAACAGGAGTCAGGGCAGTATTCCAATTTTAAACAAACCTTACATGTGACTGGGGAACTCATATACAGGTGTACTCAGATATAGCCCTGAATCCTTTGAATTAGAGGAATTTTCAAACTGTAGCACACCATCTATTAAACAGTAACCATGATAATGTCATAAAATCCAGCCAAAGGAGGAAGACATTTCAATTTGTGTTCTAAAACCTCAGAATGTCATGTACACTTGTAACCCTGGCAGTAAAGCAGTATAGTACATCACATGCCAAGTAATACTTTCTTGCCCTACAGAAATGCATCTTTGGTTCCCTAAAAGAAGTCACTGTGTATCTTAAATGCACAGGACAGCCAACTCTCCTTGAATGCCCCCACTTTGTATGTTATTTCTTTATACTTTATATCACAGCTATCAAGAATGAACAGCCTATAATTTCTGAGCTTCCCTAAGATTTAATATTCTGAGATCTTAAGACAGCATCTCCTATGGCCTATTGGCTAGCAGTCCAACTACTGTTAATAAATGTTTAAAAGTTTGTTAGTAAGAATGAAAGAAGATTTAAGGCATAAAAGAGAACAGAGTTTTTTTACTGGTCTAAAAATTCAGAAGGAAGCTTCTCAGCTCTCCTTATCTCTTTTCCCATGAGAAAACCCTGAACACTGCATGTACTCCTTCAGAAGACTCAGTAAAAAAAAGCTCAAGAAACTCAAAACAGAACATTAAAAGAAATAAGATAAAGGTAATCACAAATACTTATTCTTGGAACCCTGAACTGTGATTCAGAGAAGAAGGAATTTAGAGTTCCATATTTATCCTCTGACAAAAAAAGTGAAAAAAGAATTTAAGTAAAAGTCTCTTAAGAAGTTTTGGCATACATGCCCTATACATGTTGGTGTTCTGATTCTCTGGAATTCTAAATCGCTTTTCCCCTTAACAGTTTTGTAAAAATATCAATTTGCCTTTGAAGTTTACACTATTATATGATTTATGAAAAATGTTTTCCAAGAACTGGTCGAGTCAGCAAATAAGGAAGACCAGGCAGATTGCGAAACAGAAGATTTAGAAGAATCCTCCAGTAGAAGAAACAGGAGTTTTAAAATAAGAAGTCTATTCTGGATATACCCCTTAAACACTAGTTACGATGGAGGATAAAGAAAAACTAATCTGGTTTTCCAAAAGTTAAAAATGGGATGGGGAGACAAAACAGACCAAGGGTGTAGATTTAGTTCAAGTTCAAGCAGATGTTAGTTTTCATTGCCTTAACAATAAAGGTATTCAAGAGGTACTGATGGCCAGAGTTGTCAACATTGTAAGGTTTACGCAAACTCCTTCAAACAGGACCTCTTTTTTGCATTACACGCATGCCAATTTCACTGCCGACTGTCAGAAGGGCATCACTCCTGCCGCCGGTAACACGATCTAAGGCTGTTTCAGCAAATAAACCAGAATAAAATATCAGAGATTCACTCAAGTTTTACAGTTGCTGTAAGACTTAAGAAATATGACAGGTGTATATTGTAAGCAGCTAACATTTTACGTACTTACAACATCTGAAGGTGACTGAATTGGACTTTCACTATGAAAAGGTAAGTTACAACCCAAGTCGGTTAACAGGTAAACAAATGCCTACTGGATATCTCCACTCAAGTGTTTACCAGCACCTCAAAATCTGACTGACCTTACAATCTTTTCCAACACCCTGTTTATTCAATCACTCTCAACTTAGCTGCCTAGAAATGTGGGGGCCTGCCTTCTCACTTTACACATTCAACTGTCAATGAAGCCCCACAGTACAGCCTCCTTCACATCAGTCTTCCATCCTCCATGCTCACAGCTAAATTACCTTAGTTCAAGTCCCAATTATTCCTTGCACAGACTACCGCCTCGTCTTCCACTTCATCCATGTCCAGTCAATGTTCTATACCATCACCACAGTGATGCGATTATTCTGTCATTTCTACTTAAAAACCTTCAACTACACATCTACTTTCCAAACTCCTTATTAAGATGTTAACAGGCTCTTTAGGTTCTGGTCCCTTCTACCATTAGCCTCCTTTATCACCTTGCTCTTCTTTATCTCCTACACAGCCGCAGTATTTAATTGCTTTTACTTTCTTGCAATGTTCCATGAACATATATAGCTTTGCTTATGGTATTCTCTGTGCCCGGAATGCACTTATCAACCTGGAGGACACCACGTCTTTTTAGATGTCGCTTAAGCATTCCCACTTTAAGAAGCCTTTCCTGGCTCTCCAAGGGAGGACTGACACTCATGTCTCATTACGCTCTCTGCACACACGTATCACACTGCATGTATCACTCTGTAGTCCTACTGGTATATATTTCTGCCTATCCAAGTCCTTGGGCACTGACGCCACACGTCACCCGTTACATACCTCCTTATTTCCGAATACAAGAACATCACTACAACACCCAAGTGCCGCTTTCTCAGTGTTGGCTGGGGTACTGGATTTCTTACTTCAGCAAAACGTTTATTTCTAGGGTAGATTATACTGACATGACTAATCAATCACCAAAAACTTACAAAACACATCAATTTATGTTAAAGAACAAAATAATGCATTCACTACAGTAATTACAAATTTTTTCTTTTGCCAAAGAGTAGGATGACTATTTTATATTTGACTGCCACTTCATTATTTAGAATCAGTTATGCCTACTCCCAAGAGTTGAATCACAAAAAAGTTTTTGCTGAGATGAAGGAAAGCCTTTAAATACAATCTTAAAATAGGTCACCTCAACCATTTTAATTTAGAATATTTCTGGGTTATTTTCAAAGCTAATGTTATAATTATGAAGAACTTTAAGGTCAATAATATTTTAAAATTAGTAGCTGAAGGGAAAACAGAATTGTTGGTATATCAAGACTTAGCTCCTGGAATAAGCAATCTTATGGCTTAATAACTTCTTCAATATTCTCCTTCCGTTCTTACCTGTAAAACAGTTACATACACATGGGAATTTTAGAAGGACTGTTTTTGCAAAGTGCTTTGGGGGAGAATACATTTAGGGTACTTTTTTAAAGTCCCTAAAACACTATTTACTATCAGTAAAATTCTAATTTCTTTTAAGAGTTGACTGTCCCCTCTCACTCCCCTGGTTAAGAGAACAAACACATCATAGGCTCATAGAACGGACAGTAAGTAATTTTAAATAAATTACTTAATATATCTACTTGCATTCACACACCCAGGAGAATGAGGATTTAGCTGATTTTTATAGGCACCCAGGAAAGCAATTCTATAAAACCTACGTTCTATTTCTGCACCCAACACCTTTGGTTCTGTGGCGTTTCTCTTATTCTAGAGCAGTGCTGTCCAACAGAAATTTCCATGATAGTGGAAAGATGTTATATCCGTATATGGTGGTCATGATGTGACTATCGGGCACCTGAAATGCGGTCAGCTGACTGAAGAACTTAATTTTTAACTTAATTTAAATCAATTTACTCTAAATTAAAATAGCATGTGGCATGAGGCTAGTGGTTACCATTTCGGACAGTGCAGCAGAAATGCCAGTCATCAAAATGTATCCAGTCTGATCTGGTTTCTGTCCAACTGGGCTTAGCTTAGAACCATACTGGGCTAGCCCTTCCTCCACCCAGAAGTCAGGCAACAGATCTGAGGGGACATACCCTCAGGAGTCTACAAACTTTTTCTGTAGAAGGCCGGACAGTAAATATTTTAGGCTCTGTGAGCCAGCAGGCTGTAACTATTCAGCTCTGCCACGGCTGCACAGAACAGTCGCAGACAGTGTGTAAACGGGCTCACGTGGCTGTGTTCCAATAAAACTCTTATTTATCAACACTGAAACTAGAATTTCATGTAATTAACATGTGTCATGGAATATTATTCTTTTAGATTTTTTCAACCATTTAAAAATGTAAAAACTTCTCAGTTTTCAGATCATACAAAAGCAAGCTGTGGGGCCAAACCACTAGCCTGGTTTGCAAACCTCTGAGACACAGGAAAGGTCAGCGAGCACAGAAAGAGGTACTCCACACTGTTAGTTATCAAGGAAACGCCCAATAAAACCACAGTGAGATACCACGAGAGCGGCAATAGTAGAGGCTGGTGAAGATACGGAGCCCTCGGAACTATTACACACTGCTGAGGAGGAAACAAGATGGCACAATCACTGGAAAATTGAGAGTTTCTTCAAAAAGTTAAACATATCATAGGACCCAGCTATTCTGCCATAAGTACTTAACTCAAGAGAGAAGAGTACTTACGCCCACACAAAGATTTCCATGTGAATATTTATAGTCCCTTTACTCACAGTGACTAAAAACTGGAAACAGCCCCAATACCAGTGCCGCCCCCCCCACAAGGGGTGAATGATGAATAAAATGTGGTACACTCATACCATGGAACACTATTCAGCAATAAAAAGTGACCAGCTACTGATACTATGCAACAACCTGAATGAATCTCAAAAACCACTGCTGAGTTAAAGAAGTCAAAGACAAAAGAGTACCCAGTAAGTGCATTATATAAAATTCCAGGAAATACAAACTAACTTACAGTGACAGAAAGCAGATCAGGGGTGTCTGGGGCTGAGGGTTGAGGGAGGGGTAGCCTGCGGTTAGGAGGAAACATTCTGTATTTTGATTGTGGTGAAGGAGTCACTGGTATATACCTGTCAATTTGTATACTTTAAATGGATGCTATTTACTGTACAAAGATGATCTGATTCCACTGGCATCAGATTTACCCATACAATCTCTATGAACTGATATACTCACTTTCATAAGTGCTGTTTAAATCTGAGGAGATGAGTAAGGGGGGATAGCTAAGTTAGTCTCAAGTCTCACATAATCACTGCTGATGGGACCCGTAAAGCACATTAATATAACCCAACTTAAAGAGCTTTGAATGGACAGGTTTTAAGAATTCTGTGAACTGAAAACCTTTCCTGTTCACAACATTCTGATCTTCCTGTTTGGAACATGTATTTTAAGTTAGATTAAAATGCAGGATTCCAAGAATTAGTAAATAATCCTTTATATTAAAATAAGTTTTCATTTGTAACCCCTTTGGGATACTGTCCTTACTAAACCAAAACAAAACAAACAAACAACTCTGTTGTGCAGATTCAATTTGTTTAAAAACATTTTGTTATGGGTCTTATAAAGGCTTGAAGAAACCTGCTCAACTCTGGAACAACATTATCAACTCAAAATATTAAGACTAAAGAAAATAAGGTCCCATTTTCTAGTAAGTTTTATTCATTCTTTTAAAATACTAGACTAGTTTTTTGATAAGATCTTACAGGGACCTGTCAGATGGGTGAATGACAAATTAATGAAAAAAAAATCACCTTCTAACACAAAGTAAATAGCATTTTAAATAATTTGTCACTATATATTGGGCAAAATTGGGAAGGGTTGTTTTTTTCCGACTGAGTACAGATGTGTGAAATACACACATGAGTTCCCAGATTCTTTTCAGAGACTATTACAGGTTCCTAGAGTCAAATTAAGTTTCATGCTTGACTTTAGACAATGTCCTTTCGGAAGAGAGAAATAAAATCCTAAATTCAGGAATCAGTGGAGGTGACTTGGTTAAAAAAAACTGAGCTTTGAAATGATTTGCCAAACACATGCTTTCAAAACTCTGCAAACAATTCTAAACAGAATTGGAAAAACTCATTTTAAAAACTGCTTTTCCTATTTCTGGCCTTAAATACACCCCCTTTTAACCAAATCATAAGGCATATGTCCAGCATGACTCTCAGTTCTTTCTGAGACTATAACCCTTCATATATTGTAATTTCTTATCATCCAAAATAGCAAAGAGATGAGCCTTTGTGTCCAACATACATTCATATACTTAAAAATCAAAAGGCCACCACAGCTACAGGATTGCAACTTCCTGATGTAGTACAAAGGATATTTTATTAATCTAATTGTTTTCAGACATATTTACAGGAGAGCATTTTGAGTTTTTCATCTAATTTTTCTCTAAGAGAGGCTTAAACCTAGGGACTTTTATGTGAGAATTATTTTTCAGTCTACAAGCATCAATATCTGACTAATAATGTAAACTTCTTGTGCCACAGAAAATGTTTTGGGGGGAGGGTAACAGCTCAGTGGTAAAGCGTGCATTTGGCATGCACGAGATCCTGGGTTCAATCCCCAGCACCTCCATTAAAAAGAGAAAAGAAAAGAAGAGAAAAGAAAACATCTTTCACTGCTTGTTGTCTAAGAGAGCTCTTCACTTATTATTGCGGTGATAGCAGAGCTCAATCTGTGAGAAGAGCTACGGGCTATCAGTTCCTAAAAAAAACCCCAAAACTGGGAGTTAAGAAATTGGGAGGTGGGGTAGAGGAAGGTGTATTTAAGAGAGATGAAGTGGAAATATTAGTATGAGCATAAATATTTCAGGAAAATTTACAGTAAGGTCCATATGAATCGAGAACATGGTGTTTATCTGGGAGAGAATGGCAAGGCTGACAATTGGAAATCCCAGCCAGAATGTTAACAGTGTAAGGGATTAACAGATCACCTAATCGAGGTTCAAGGAGACTAAATGAGTTGCCCAATTAAATGACTTAGCATGGTGCCTGGAACATAACAGATGTTCCATAAATGTTGGTACCTCTCTGTCGCTACCCTCAACCAAGGTCCCACACCAGTAAGTTGTACAATAACCACCACACAATCATCACATAAATTTTCTAACAGTTCTCCTGTCCTCCAGAGACACCAGGTCCTTTCCTCTGCCTATTTCAAGGAACAGTGTATTACTATTACCTCCATAATACCGAGCTTTTAGAGTTACTGTGAGCATTAGAGATTGTGTAAAATGGCAAGCAGCTAGAAGTCCAATAAATGCTAGCATGAGGTTTCCATTGTGCCTTCTCTCAAACACGTCCTTCCCATTTATGGTAGCAGCAGTGTTTGTGTGTGTGTGTGTGTGTGGGTGTGTGGGTGTATCTTTGTGTGCATGCACATGAACTTATATGAAGGGAATGAAGAGTCAGGGATGCAAATATCAGACATACTTGAGACTCAATTTTTGATAATTCCCCTCCTTTCCCCAAGATCCTGATATGACCTCATTCCATTGAGAATTCCCTGCCATTGTGAGTCACTACAAATGTCAGGCGTGAGCTCAGATGTATTGGAATGGGGAAAAAAAGGTAATGGGAGCAACAGCACCTTCATTCAGGGACATGTTGACAAAAACAATGTCTCATCACAAATTCACAACTCAACCCAGGCTCGTCATCATCTCTCCAATTAACACGCAAGGCCCCTGAAAATAGGATGTCGCATCTTGTATGTGTCTAAGAACAGGATATTAGATGCTTAATAATCATTAATTGTTTTTAATCATCCTCAAAAATTCAATATTTTAAAATTCAGCCTGCATGTAACTGTCCAAGAACACATACTGTCATAATGAACTAGCTTTTCACGTAAGTCAAAAGAGAAAGACTGGTAAATCAGTTTCTAAAGAAAATGCGGTAAACATTTCATCTAAGAAGGAATATAACTTTAAACTCTAGTTCTGAAGTTCATGAATGGCCTGAAACTGTAGGCAAATTTTTATGTAGGTATATATTTCCTCCCTAGAGAGCACACAGCTTCCGTTACACTTAAAAAAAAAAAATTAAATAAATAAAAAAAAACACCCCAAAACAAACCAACTCCCCCAAATGCTGAAGAACCACTGCTCTATACTGCTCCTCCCCCCTGGCTTTAAAGTTCAAGCTCTCATGGACATGCCCTGCTCAGCTGGGTTTCTATAAGGACATTTAAAAATCAAACGGCAGGCTAGTAGTCATCCTTAGGAGGAAGGATGTTATTGACGGGGGTGGGGGGGGTTGGGGGGGCATCAGAAGGGCTTCTGAGGCTCTGAAAGTATTGTGGATTTGGGTGCTGGTTACAAAAGAGTGCTCGCCTTGTGAAAATTCATCAAGCTGAACAGCTATGATTTTTGTATCTAAGGGTATATTTCAATAAGAGGTTTAAAAAAAAAACAGTAACAAGATGGATCACTTATACTCAGCAGACATCATTACATAATGTAGAAAAGAAGCTCTTAAAAATCATATACCAGGACATCAAATATACTTCAATTAAAAAAAATTATGAACTAGTAAAGGTCCATATAGTGAAGAGCTGAAACCTGCAGACAACAGCCAGTGAGGCACTGCGGCCCCCAGTCCAACAGCCGGCAAGTAACCAACCAAGGCCTCCCAACAGATGAGCCTGGAGACAGGCTCTCCATCCTCAGTCAAGCCTTGAGACTGACTGCAGCCCCAGCTGACAGTTTGCGGGCAAACAGAGACCCTGAACCAGAACCCTCTAGTTAAGCCACTCCCAGATCCCTGACTCTGAGAAAATCTATGAGATAATATATGTTTGGTGTTTAAAATAAAAATGATGCAATGTCTGAATACTATCTTCCTTACATATTTTGAGTGAGCAGAGTAGCCTCGGTTAGCTGTACCTACGGAGACATTAGCTTATCAGTTTAAATTGGCAACTTTCCCTTCTTGGAAGGTTGTGGTACAATATTGCTTTCGAAACCCAACCAAGAAAAAAGAAAATACAGCTGGTGGTTATGACCATCAATTTCTGGACCAAATGGAAGTAAATTTATCTGTAAGACACAGAACAGGGGTCTTCTTATGCTCTTTTCTCCTACCTCCATCTAAAGCAGAGATTCCATTACAGTAATATATTTTGTTTTATTGAATGAGTGTTAATGATACCACATGCATATACACAACCTTAATTTTTCTGAAGGCTTTTCTCACAAGAGGAAGTAAACTAAATCAGAATTATCAAGTACCTATAAATACGTTATTTTAAAATACAGACGTAGTATTTGTAGCAGTCCACGGAAGAGGTAGATGGGGTGAGGGGATGTAGCCATCCCAGTATCACCTGACACAAGTGTAGCATGTTTTGAAATCAGTGTCTTAGTTCTTGTATCTGTTTGTACTTCTGAAGCCTGCCTGAGGAGCACATCAGAATCTGACACTTCAGCAGTCTGGCTCCAGTATCTTTCTCAGCTCCGAGTCCTCTGCAGTGCCCAGCACAGCAGCAAAGGGCCTTGTCCACACTAAGCCTTACTGTATTCGCTTAACAGAAAAAAGTTACAGAACTGGGTTTTTTTTTCCCATTTAAAATTCTCAAAAGTTGTACAGAATTCTCTTTGCAAAATGAACCACCTATAGGTCTTCTTCTCATGTTTCCTTGCATATTTTTAAAAGTTAAATTTGACAACTATCTTTTGCTATAATCAGGATAAACTTCTGCATTCTGTTAAAATTTAACCTACCAGTTTTAATGATTCTTTGACTCCCTAGAATTACACTGGTGGTCAATATTTAAACAAATATCACTATCTGAAAACAGTATTTTCTGTTATTACATCGTCATAATGCAGAGCCCAGTAAATAGTACTTTAAGAATCTCTGTAAGGCCCAGCATAACATAATAAATCCAACAAAAACCCAGAATTATCCTTCATTTATGTTACTATTTATATTAATAATTTTAACTTAATAGTTACATATACTTATATATTAAGCAATCTACTTAATATATAATGATAGTATATATTTTCCTTTTCCTCTCAAGATCGTGAATACCAGCTAGCACTATTAAAGCTAACATCTGATCCTTCTTAATTTTTTTTCATTACCACTGTACACTAAGAGTCATCTTCATTTCTTTGCAATAACTAGCCAGTAAGTGAAAATACTGAATCCTCATTATCTTCATCTAACTTTAGATTAAAAAAAAAAAAAGAAGGAGGAGCATTCATTTTATGAAGATAAATACAAATGAGTTTTTTTTTTTCACCATCAATCACTGCCTCCATGGTGGGCGTTAGATAAGGTCACCTAAGACCAAGAATTAGACACTCATCACAACAAGGACTTTCTTACAAGCCTCTCTTTGAAAAAGGCTTGTCTATGATACCCACAGAGCTAAAAGACAAGCCAAATATTATAATTTTTCCATTACTACCGATTTGTGACTTCCATTAAACACTTATCAGAAGAGATGCTCAGGACTCCAGCCGGAGAATCATATGACGCTTAGTGTCAATAGAAAAAAAACTGCTCACCCTGGTGGTTCAGAAAAGTATGAGATACATAATGACTCAACTATTTAGTACTACATATGAAACTTTCAAATAACCACTGTCTTGAATCTGTGATAAGACTCCTTTTTTTTAATAGACCCCTTTTTAAACTTCATGTTCCAGAAGTGTTTTCAGAAAAGTATTCCCCCTCAACACACTCAGATTTGTCCTCAATCTATTCATTTATTCACTCATTCCACACAGGGGAGAGTTTATCTTTTTCTTGGGGAGATTTTCTACTACAATAAAGTCTCCGAGCATCCAATACTAAAAATACTTTAGTCTAACAAAGAAAAGCAATACACTCCATTCTATTTAAACAGAAAAAAAATTCTCTCACAAACTCACCCTGCTGTTATAAAGACCACTCATTTAGAGAGTAACACCCTACAACTCTCAAAAGTCAAACAAAATACTGGACTGGCATAATCCACTTTGCTTTTAAAAGTAAATAAATTCTTACTTTGGTAGATTTTTTTTTTTTTTTGGGTGGGAGAAATACATCACCTTTCTAAAAATAAGGCAGATCCTCCTCTGAGACAAAAATGCTATGAAGATTGCTTTCACCCACCATGACTTTCCTTTGGTGCGGAATGACAACCTTTTGGTTCAAAATGTGGAAGACATCACATTAAGAGATACTTCTCTGCAGGAGATAAAACAGATGTATATTCATAAAAGTACATGGGGACTTCCTCTGCCTTCCAAAGCATCATTCAGAAAGGCTATCTGTTCAAACTATGTTCTGGAATGCACATGGACACTATTTTTTTTCTCCTTCAGTAGATAAGAGCACGGGACCCAAAGTCAAAAGCCTCTGATCCACTTTACCTTACCCAAAGCAAATTTCATACCAGTTCTGTGCTTTGATTTGCTTCTTCAAAATGACAGAAGTAATTCTTGCCTATCTACTTTTTTAGGATGGAAGAATTGGAAAAAAAAAATCACATAAAAATCCTTCACGCTTCTTAGAAATGGCTGCTATAAAACTCAAGGTGCTACACCATTATTATTATTATTACCACCTTGTATCAAGTTTTACTGCTACTTCTGAATTAGGCCATGATACCGGCTTTAAAAAAAACAAATCTTGTGGTCTTCCATCTGTGGTTGCAATTTCTGATATAAGTCTGTCCTGATAACTTGAACCTCACATTCCAAAGATTTACTGATTCCTGGCCTGAGAACTTTAGTCCCATCTCTCCCAAAGAAACTGACAGAAGTCACACCACTCCACCTTCCTGTGGACATAGGTAGGCATAAAGTTAGGAATAAGATTATCCTTTTTACTTGAGGAATGATACTATACAGTATGCGAAATTAGGCGACACTTTTTATCCTCTCTACTTCTTTACTTCCCACAACACAGAACCTGTGCTCTTACCTTAGAATCATCCGAAGGTTTCTGACAACAGATTTGTGATTTACAATATCTATCATAAAAATATCAGATCTAAGGCACAGGGAGGAAAAACTTTCTCGAGTTTGCAAGGGAGAACCCTGACTCCTCCAGCTACTATGAGGTTTGCTGTGGGTTGTCCCTTCCGAGGGCCTGTGCCATGTCTTTTAAGAAAAGTGGCCTGGGCCCAAAGCACGCCCGGGTCTGCTCTTGGGCCCGATCGGGACCCTCCAGAGCAACGTCTGCACCCAATGATGCATCTTTCAGTTCAGACACACCCCCTCCACCCCGCGTTTCAGAGGAGGTGTGGGCACTCAACTCCTTCACTGTGGATAGGGGGACCGAAGGGAGGGCGGGCCCAGGCCTGAGCACCCATTTTGGAGGTTGGGGAGCTCGGCCCTGCAGGCTGTGTGCTCAGGAGTGCGGGAGTGAAGGGCGCAACCGTGGGAGGGGGAAGGAGGCCCGAGGGGGGTCCCTTGGATTCGGGGGCGCGAAGAGGAAGGCGGCGGGAAGGACTCGGTCGAGCGAGGTTTATCAGTGCGAGGTATTCTTTTTGTTATTCGTTTGGGGCTGGCGGGTGCAAGGGGGCAGCCCCCCCCTCAGGACAGAGTCGGCCAAGGGTCTCCCTCCCTCCTCCGTCTTGGGGGGCACTGAGGACTTGCGGGAGGCCTCCCTCCAGCCAGAGGACAGTCACTGATAAGCGACGTAGGCTGTGCCCGCCGGGGCGCGGATCCCCAAACCTCCAGCCCCGCGCGAGAGGCGTGGGACCGGGTGGGAGGGGATGGAGGAGGCCCCCGGCCCAGGAGGCGGGAAAGGCCCCAGAGCTCCGGGACGGGCGGCGGCTCCGGAGCCCCGAGTGGCGGCGCCGCGGGCCCGGCGAGCCCCGAGCCTGCCCGAGCCCCTTGGGCCGCGTGCGCCCCCGTTCCCCACTCTCCGCGGCCGCCCCCTCCCCCGCGGCTCCTCTCACCTGCACATGATCCGCCATTTTGCTCCATTCATGCTCCTCTCCGGCCCCCCTCCCCCCCAGCGCGCACCTCGGCCGGGCCGCCGCCGCCGCCGCCGTCGCCGCTGCGCCTGCGCGCTGGGGGATCGTCGCGCTGCGCTCGCGGCGTAGCGCCGCCCGGCTGCGCAGGCCCGGGCGGCCCGGGCCGCGGTTGGAGAATGCGCAGCGCCGTCGGGACGGCGTAAAGCCGCGGCAACGTCAGCGGCCCTGGGACGCGGGGGGCGGGTGGAGGAAGGAGCGGGCCGGGGGGCGCGAGGGGAGGGGGCCGGGGGAACAAAGCTTTGTTTACATGGTTTTTAAAGGGGCCGCGCTCGCTCCGATGGGCAGCGGAGATCCTGCAGCGGGAGTTGGCGCTGCCTTCGCTCCTCGCCTTGGTGAGGGCTCCTGGAGGGGCCGGGACCTGTCCCCACCCAGACCTCTGCACCTGGCGGATGCCTCGCTTCCCGAGTGTCTTCAGGACGTTCCTGGGACGCCCCCCGACCCCGCTGCCTCCGCGCCGCTGTAACACTACACTCCGGGGGGGCCTTCCGGTGCGCCACAGCCCCAACCCCCTTAGGACCACCTTAGGACGCCTGCATTATTCTTTCCACTGTCGGCGGCGGCCGAATTTGTGTCTTTCTGGCTTTCTGCTCCAGTGGACAACAGCCATTGCTTTCTGATCCTGGGTTTTACCAGCAACCCAAATAGTGAACCCCTTGTTTTCATTTCTCTCCCTTTCTCCGCAATAAAGGCTCATGCAAATAGCCTCCAGATAGTGGTGATGATGGAAACATGCAGAAGGCACAGTTCAGATCTCCCTCAGCAGCTTGGCTTAACTAGTCGTCTAGGCTGCCTCCTTTAGAGGGGTCAGAAGCTGGGAAAGGTGGTGGTGGGGAGAGAGAAAGGGGTTTTAGGACCCCCGGGCTCTGGGTCAGATCAGGTAAGGCCCTGCCTGCTGAGGCCAGTCCCAGTCCTTACCACCAGGAATTGTCTGTGTTAGATAATGCTGGTTCCTGTTTTCCACTGGATTCCACTTGGCTTCCAGTCAAGGCCCCCTGATTAGATTTTAGCTGGATGCTGAGAGTATTGGTTGTTTGAAGTCTGTATTGACTAGGGGCACCACATGCGATGGAAATGATGATAGTAGTGAATAATACACACTTTCTGTTGTGTATGGAGCAAACTGTGCTCAGCATTCATTTCTACCTTCATCCTCGGAGTGTGTCTTCCTGATTTGCTGAGGTAGGGCACCGAAAAACTACATTACCCAGACTTCCTTGCAGCTAGGGTTCTGTATGCAAGTTAGGCTCTGCCAATTAGATTCTCTCAGAGAAGACTTTGGAGTCAGAGCTTTAGACTATAGCTTCTGGCAAGCCTAGCCCCTGATATGTGGGATTTTTCTGTTTCTGTTTTCCAACAACCTTTCGGTATCCAGATGTTAGCTCCCTGAGGGGAGAGAGCAGGGGTGGTGGGTCAGGTGCTTCCTTGGTATCTTCGTGGAGTGACAATGCAGTGGCAGCCTTCCAATTCCCTGCTTGCCTTTAGGGTAGAAATAACAGACCCCAAGCCACCCCCCACCAACAGCCCTCCCCCATATCTATTTCTCTCCCTCTGTCTCACCCAGCTCAGTAAACAATACCATCATTCATTCAGTTGTGCAAACTAAACACCCAGGAGTTACCTTGATTCCTTGTGTCTTAACAGTCCCCCGTATCCAATCCACCTGCAAGTCCTATTAAATCTCTATCCAGTAGATGCCCAAATCTGGCGCCTCTTCATCACCACTGCTAACCCTGGTCCAGGCCACCATCCCATTTCTCCTGGGCTCTGATAATAGATTCCCAGCGTGTTTCCTTACTTCCTGTCTTGCCCCTTGATAATCCATGTTCCATATAGTGGCAGAACATCCTTTTAAAATCATAGATCAGATTGTTCATGCCCCTGCTTCAAAATCCTCAAGTGGCCTCCCGTTACGTTTAGAATACCTTCCAAATCTTTGCTAAGCCTAAGAGGCTGTGTGATCTGACCTCATCTCTCCTGTGTCCGCTCCAGCTCACAATGCTCTGGCCATTCTGCCCTTCTTGCAGTTTCTCACCGCCAGCTGTTCCTGCCTCGGGGTCTTTGAAGGAACGTCCGCCTGGAATGTTTTCCCCTCAGATCTTTAAGTGGCTGGTTCCCTCTTACCTTCGATGTCTTAGTTCAGTTGTTATCTCCTCAGAGAGGCTTTTCTCATGGCTCTATTGAAAGTTGTCTCCTGACCCCATCACTGTCATACTTGCATCACTGGTCACTGTCAGTCCCAAACTATTTAGTTGCATATTTATTGTTTTCATTGTCTGAGTCTCCAACTAGAAAGGAACCACACTGAAAACAGATTCTATATGTCTTATTTATGCTCCGTTTCTTCTACCTCTGCACAGAGTAGATGCTCAAAAGAATAATTTTTGAGTTAATTAATTTCCTCCTATCTCAGTCTAATTTTCTGGTACATTGGGGCTCGTTTGAGAACATAAAGCATTTGAAGTATTGTGCCAATGTTAAGTAACGTAATTATTATGTTATTATTATGTTACATTATAAGCCCTTCATCTCAGAGTATTGGGTTCTCTCTTAGTACTGGGAGAAGTGATACACTTAGTGGAGAAAGTGTGAGGTCTAAGAATAAAACCCAAGAGACTGGGGTTGTCTTTCCTCCCCTGCAGTCCGGAACCACTGTAGTGGGAGGAGGCAGGGATGGGATCTTTCATGAATCCCTGCTAACTTATTTCTGTGCTCAGTCCTCCATCCTTCCTAGGCCCACAGCAGCTCCTGGCCCGTTTTATACCTTCTTTCCTATTATGTGCCCAGAGCTACCCCTTGGGTAGCTGCCCCCACCTATCCATCATATGGGAGTTACCTAGTCTCCAGGCCGGCCCAAGGAATCAGTCACTTCTGTTCCTTCCTTTCTTACCTCCAAAGACAAACTCAGAAGCCCTTTTGTGTTAAGGATTTAGTTGCTAATCACTGATGAGAAGACTAACAAAAAGTTGCAAATTTCCTGGAGCTGTGGTCTCCGGATCTGTATGGTTCCTGACTCTGGCTGAGACAGACCATTGTGAAAGAAAGGATCCTGGTGGCTTATACTGAGGTGCAAATGAGATGTGGGGCATCCCTTTCCAATAAAAGCAAAGAGAAGCCCAGGGGCACCCCTACCCCCATTTCTGCCCCAGTGTAAACCACTGGGACCCCTTCCTTTATGATGCTTTCTCTTCCCATCAGTGGTGCCTGGGTGACCCAAGGGCCTCAGGTTCTCTGCCCGTCTGCTGTGTTTTAGAGCTGTGCTTTCTAGGTCCCTGCTCACAGGGTTTGCCTGTGGCCAGACAGAAGGTAGTAGGGTTAGTACTTCCATCGAGGGGTTCCCACAAGTCCTGCCAGGAAAAGTGGGTGTTGCTCTGAGTTCACTCCTGCTGCAGGCGATAGCCATGGGCAAAGAACTTCTCCAGCTACCACAGGCAAAGGATGGCATGGGGGTGTCTGAAGCACTGGGGCTCAGGCCTCCAGGTTTAAATAGTTTCTGAGTAATCTGTCAAGCTCGAGTGCCCCCTTGTGGTTCTGAGTGGAATGTGTCCAGTTTACCTTAGGGAAAAGCATGAGTGGGCGGGTGGGGGCGGGGGGACATCCTCTATTGTCTTGCTACTCAAAGTCAGGTCTGGTCGCCCCAGGGTGACGTCAGCATCTCAGGTCTGGCTGCAGCCCTGCTGCATTAGAATCTGCACTGTTAACAAGATCTGCACACTGAAGTTTGAAAGGCACCCCCCCCCCCCAGGATGACCTTACAAGCCCTTCTCTTCCCACTCCATAAGGAGATGAAGCTGTCGGCCACAGACCATGCAGCTCCCAGGTAACGCTGCCTCCCCTACAGGACTAGAGAGATGGAATAGGCCACCCGTTTCCATGCTCCTAACCACTTCCCAAGGAGCCTTTTTCCCCTACACCAGCATCCTTGGTTCCCCCTTGGTCTCTGGATCCACCAGTTCAAATCCAGGTAGCAGGGCTGAGTGGGTGAGCTTTCCGTGCCTCAGCCCTCTCCTCCCAGAGCTGTAGCATTCATCTTTTAGAGCTGTTTTGGTGCATGTCCAGCAGAAGGCCTGAGCGGGGCACTGCTCTGCTCTCCTTTCCAAGGCAACCGAACCCCTGTGGGAGAGGAAACAGCTCCCTCACATAAGCATGCATTACGGGGTTACCCCAAGAGTGCTGATCTAATTCTCTGGTTCCCCCAACATTTCTGTGCCATGCCTCCATCAAATTGCTTCTCTAAACCATCTGGCTCTAGATTAAATATTCTTTGGGGAGTTTAGAGTTCCCCAAAGCAATGTCTCTTCTTGCATGGAGTCCGGATTCCACTTAGAAGGCAGCAATAAAAAGATCATTGAATTAAAGACCAGGCGTCCTGGTACTTCCTCCTCTGCCCCTGTGACCTCAGGAGAGTTGCAAACAGGTGTGTTCATACCTGCCCTTCCTTCTTCCAGGGATGGATAATGTGGCTGGAGATAGTGTATGCCTGGAGTTTTGGTCACTATGAAGCACTTTTGATAACTATTCAAGCCTTTTTCTTTCTTTCTTTTTTTTAAATAGAACAGATTGTTGTTGTAACATAGGAAGATAATCTCCCGATGGAACTCAAGTGCCTTTATAACTCTCACAAAGGCTGGAAAGAAGGTGAACTCTGATGCTTGAGATGAGCTCAGGGAGCATAGTGTGCTTCAGCGTGGGGACGTACATGCCTGTACAACCTCAAGGAGGTGGTGTAGGTGTGTGTCATGGTGGTGGGCAGGGAGTGGCTCCCGCAGAGCGAAGCAGTAGCAGCGGAGTGTGTGAAAGCAGTGAGGCTCACGTGTCCAGTGGGCTGGGTGTGTGCGCTCAGCTCCTACTGAGTTGAGAGACTTGGGTTCCTGTTTGGTGGCCCTTAGACCTTCATGAGCCTGTCTCCTCATTAAAAAATTTTTTTTCTGTTTAATTGAAGCATAGTCAATTTACAATATTGGTGTACAGCACACTGATTCAGTTATACATATGTATATTCCTTTCCATCTTCTTTTTCGTTATAGGCCATTACAGGGTAGTGAATATAGTTTCCCTGTGCTCTACAGTAGGACCTTCTTGTTTATCTATTTTATATGTAGTAGTTAGTGTCTGCAAATCCCCAACTCCCAATTTATCCCTCCCCCCTGGTAACCTTGAGTTTGTTTTCTATGTCTGTGAGTCTGTTTCTGTTAGTCTCCTCGTTTTCATTTGTTTTGGGCTTTTTTGGTGGTGGGGGGTGGGGGGGTAATTAGGTTTATTAATTTATTTATTTTGGCGGAGGGACTGGGGATTGAACCCAGGACCCCGTGCATGCTAAGCCAGCGCTCTGCCACTGAGCTACACCCTCCCTCCGACCTCCTCGTTTTTCAAATGATGGAGTTGGGCTGCTTGATTTCTAAGTTCTCTGCTTGCTCCGTCATGCTGAGCATCCAGCTTGAGCGTGGGGGCCTCTGGCTACCGGTTTTACTGTCGAATTTTGTTCCTGGGCCTCTGTTCTTGTGGGTCAGCCACTCTGTGTGGGTGACTCCCCGCGCCGGCCCCTGTCCCTAAGCTGTTGCTCACTGAAGCACTGGCGTTTGGCTTTTTGGAAGTTCTCTCTCACTCACTGAAAATGCAGGAAGCTTGAACGTGAAACTCACTCATCAAAAAGAAACACACACACACACACACACACACACACACACACAGCGCAAGAAACCACAGGGCCTATCGGCCTGTCGTCATCGAGCAGACTAGAATAGTGCAGAAAACTCTAGGCAGAGAGGAAATGAACTTGAGAGAAGGGGGAACACAGGGCAGAGAGGAGAGAAAGAAGGCGGGAGTGGAAGGAGCGGGCTGAGGCGCAGGGGCACGGGATGGTGGGAAGATGGGGGACGCGGCGGTGAAGCAGGGCTTCCTGTACCTTCAGCAGCAGCAGACTTTTGGAAAGGTAGGGAGAGCTCGGCTGGGTGGGGGCCAGGCCGAGGGGCTGGGGAGCTGCTAGAAACTCCTGGGGAGGAGAGGAGGTCCCAGGATGTTCCACAACCCTCATGGGATGGTGGGGACGTGCTGTCTGCCGCATTAGGCCCAGAGCACAAGCTGGGGAGGGTTCTTTCCTTGACAACCGCTCCCCTCCCAGCCTGGGCGGCAGACTGCCCTGCTGACAGCTGCTCCCCCAGGAGGGACGGGTACAGGAGGGCTCCCCTCTGTTTCTCGCCTTTCTTGCGCTGTGGTGACTCCTCTCAGGGCCACCTGGGAGGGAATGGAACATCGGAAGCAATGATTTGGGATTGAGGTAGAGGTTCCTTCCTCCTTTCCTGCCCCCTCCTCTGCCCCGGGTGCATGTGGCTGGTGTTGAGCTCGAGTTGGGGTCTCTGGGAGCCAGGGCCCCAGCATGTCCAACTTCCTTCTCCTTCCCTTGGCCTCCTTGAATGAGGAAGTCCTTTTTCCCTCAGCTGACCCAGGGTTCTTCTCTGTCTCTCTCATGGCCCAACTTGTAGGGGATGAGGCGGGAAGGTTTAGGAGGGTGAGCTGACGCTCCTGGAGACAGGTCCTTCTCTAGGGCCTCACACAGTACGAGAAGGCTGGGCCCCAGTCTGGACCCTCAGGGTGCCCTCCCCACCCCTTCCGGGCTTCAGGATGCACAGCCTTTCCACCTCTAGACTCAGAGCTGCTGGGCTGGGCCTGCCAGGCCTCCCTGCAGTCGCCTCCATGGGGCTCACTGCTGTGCCTCTTTTTGCCTTTGGTGTCCTCTCTGTGTCATCCCAGGCCTCTTTCTTGGATGTTTGGGGTGGATCTCCAACACTTTCTGACTCCTAAGGCCTCTGTTATGCTCTCTGCCTTCTTGGGTCTCCTGTGATTGTCCCCTCCATCTCCCCCCCTCACCATCTCTCCATCTCCCCACCTGCCACGCACCTGGGGGTAGAAATGGCGCCGATTCGGGGCTGTGCTATATGGCGGGTCAGGCTGCGCCCTGGCCCGGCTGGAACTCCAGGAGGGCCCGGAGAAGCCACGCCGGGGCGAGGCCCCGAGGAAGGTGATCCGCCTCGGTGACTGCCTGCGGGTGGCCGAGGCCGGTGGGGAGGCCAGCAGCCCTCGGGACACCAGCGCCTTCTTCCTGGAGACCACAGAGCGCCTATACCTGCTGGCGGCCCCCACTGCAGAGCGTGGTGACTGGATACAGGCCATCTGCCTCCTGGCCTTCCCCGTGAGTCATCCGGGGCTGCAGAAAGGGCGTGGGGCACTGGCTGCTTGCTGTGGGCAGGTGTTCTAAGAGCTGAGGTCAGGATGCTGGAGGTGGTTCCTTGGTGGTGGTGGTAGAGGGGTCCCAATTCAGAATGCAGATGGGGCAGCAGGCTGAGTGTGCTTTGAAAGGAAGCTGGGCCAGAGAGGGGGCTTGGAATTGGTGGTGGTGGTGAGTCCCTGGCCTCCTCCCCAGGGCCAGAGGAAGGAGCTGTCGGGGCCGCAGAGGAAGGGCGGCAGGCCCTGCATGGAGGAGAATGAATTGTACAGCAACAGGACCACAGGTGAGGTGGGGGGCCTGCCTCTTCTCCCCGAGTGCTCTCCCCAGGGCGTGATGGGGAGGAGATGTAGGCTGGGGCTGCCTCTGAGTCTTCCTGCCTTGTGGTTGCCTCTGGCCCTGGCCAGCCCCCTTATCAGCCTCTCCGCATCGCTTCCGGCATGGCCCAAGGTGGGGGAGGCTGGCCTGCCTTAAATGTCAGCCCTTCACCCTTGACCCATGCGGTCTGGTCCAGGCCCTGCTGGTGGGAAAGGGCCGGGCTCAGGGGTCCAGGTGAAGGCGCTGCTGTTGAATGCTCCCTTGTTGGGACCTGAGCAATTGTCTGTAAAAAATGGTCTTCTTTCTGTGGATTTAAGGTGTCCTGTAGCAAGGGAGCTTTTTGCTGACAAGGCAGTCCCCCTCTTGCAGTCTGTCTAGCCCTCTGGGTGTGTGTGTGTGTGTGTGTGTGTGTGGGGCGCAGGTGGACACGGGGGCAGGGGAGACATCCAGGCTCCACCCGCTGGAGGGCACCAGATGGCATCAGCAGGGTGTGGGTGGGCTGAGAGCTGGGAGGGCAGGGTCGGCTGCACCTGCAGCCGTGGCAGTAGGGATCGGGGAGGCGGCTGGGTTGGGGTGAGAGATGAGATGGAGAAGACAAGGCCGTGGCTCTGGCGACGGGCAGGAAGGATGTGGGCACGAGTTCAGGGTGCATGTGGTTCAGGCATGATGCCTCCTGGGGGAGGAGGTGGAGGTACCTGGCCTCTGGGGGAGTATGACCTGGCGTGGAGCAGCTCAGCCTTCAAGATGCAGGCTGCAGGGTCATGGGGTCATTGGTAACACTTTTGTTGGAGACCTGGAACGCTTACTGAGAGCAGGGTGGAGTGGAGACAGGCCAGCTGCTTCCCATTAACTGCCTCTTCCTCTTCCTCTCCCTTCTCCTCCCCAGTGGCCCCCTGCAAAAAGTTTGCAGTGACCATGAGACCCACAGAAGCCAGTGAGAGGTGCCGGCTGCGGGGCGCCTACACGCTCCGGGCTGGGGAGAGTGCCCTGGAGCTGTGGGGTGGCCCTGAGCCGGGCACCCAGCTGTACGAGTGGCCCTACAGATTCCTGCGGCGCTTTGGGCGGGACAAGGTGAGCAGGGGCCGCAGCGGGCAGGGAGAGGGCGAAGGGGCCCTCAAAGGAAGAGAGAATGGGAGGAGGAAGAAAAGGCGGGCTGAAGTCCTGCAGAAGGAAAACAGCCCAGCCCAGGGGCAGGAGGAGGGACCCAGGGGAAGGAGAGATGGTGGTGGAGGTGGGGAAGGAAAGGAAAGGAAGAGGTAGGGGGACGTTAGAGGGGGGATGGTGGCTGGCATCATGGAGGCTCATACACGGATGGATGGGATGGAGAAAGAAGGAAGATGAGCGAGGACTTTGCTTGTGAGAAAAAAATGGAGGGAGGGAGGGGAAGCCGCTTGGGGAGGGGACTTGCAGTTCCTGGTTGGAAGGGTAGTTGGAGGTGACAGATTTGTGGTTGGGGGCTGGATCCAGGAGCAGCAGCCCCGCCTGGTGGGCTGGCAGTAATCTCCTTTCCCCTCGACCCAGGTAACCTTTTCCTTCGAGGCTGGCCGGCGCTGCATCTCTGGGGAGGGCAACTTTGAATTTGAAACCCGGCAAGGCAACGAGATCTTCCTGGCACTGGAGGAGGCCATCTCTGCCCAGAAGAAGGCTGCCTCTCCTGGGCCCCAAACCCAGCCAGCCCCGGCGCCCATGGTGCTGCCCCGGCCAGACAGCCCATACGCCCGGCCCCACGACTCACTGCCACCACCGTCGCCCACCATCCCGGTGCCTGCCCCCCGGCAGCGGGGCCCGGAGGGGGAGTATGCAGTGCCCTTCGATGCGGTGGCCCGGAACCTGGGGAAGAGCTTGAGGGGCGTCCTGGTCGTCCCTCCCCAGCCCCAGGCAGATCCTCTGTACGACAGCATTGAGGAGCATCCGCCTTCACGACCTGACCACATATATGACGAGCCTGAGGGGGTGGCCACCCTGTCCCTGTATGACAGCCCGCAGGAGCCCCAGGGTGAGGCCTGGAGGAGGCAGGCCACAGCAGATGGGGACCCCAGAGGCCTCCAGCATGTCTACACAGCAGAGAAGGACTTTTCTGCCTCTGGCTGGCCACAGGGAACTGAGTATGACAACATCATACTTAAGAAAGGCCCGAAGTGATGAGGGGTGGAGGAGACGCGGACCCCATTGAATGCCAGCGCTGGCGTGGTCCTGTGCACACTGGCCAGGGTTAGAGGCCAGGGAAGAGGCCTCCTCTTCTAGCTGCTGCTGGGGACTCCTGGCCACGGCCTCCCAGGAACCTCTCTCTGCTCCTTCCAGAACCCTAGGCTTGGCCGCCTCAGTTTGGTCTGAGGATCCCTCCCAGGGCCTGCTGCGTGAGTCATGATCCCAGAGCAGGAACAGTGCCCTGAGGAGACCCACTCTCCTCCTACTCCTTTTCTACTTCCTCTTCTTTCTTTCCCCAGCCTAAAGGGAACCTCTGGCATTTGGGGAAGAGGACAAAAAGATGGCCACACATGGCCCCGGTTCCTTGGCTTGTGCAGGCTACCAGCCTGCTGATGTCCCCTTCAGGGGACAGCCCGGGAGGATGACTGAAGCTTTCTGCAGGTTTTGGACTTCTCCGTGGCATTAAACATTTCTGAAATATTTTTGCATGGCATGAGTGTGTGAAGTGGGGATGGGACAGGCACAGCCCTGCTGGGGTGAATGCTCCGACTGGCCACCCCTGACCCCTCCTCTCCCAGCAGCAAGGTCCGCTCTGGGTCCCAAGCATCTGTCCACAGAGGCAGAGGTCTGCAGAAGTCAGGGCACCCTGGGAAAGATGTTCAAGCATCTCTGACTCTTCGTTAAGGTGGAGTCCGTGCCAGAAAAATAGCGGGGAAGCTGTTTGTATGTGTAAACCTGGACTGGAAGATAGACAAGAGTTAGCTGTTACTGAGCCTCTTAGGCACCAGAAATGAGACTAATCCCACTCAATCCCTTGCCTTCCTGAGACTTGCCCCCTTCCTCTGTAAAATAGGGGGTTCCTCCATGTAGGCACTGGGACCCCTTCCTGCTCTGAAGCTCCCCATTGGCCCTCGGATCTCATTTCCCCACAGCCCAGGCCCTGCATGCACTCTTCTCATCAAAACCTGCTTGTATAGGAGGGAGCGCATAGCTCGTGTGCACGAGGTCCTGGGTTCAATCCCCAGCACCACCATTAAAAATAAATAAACAAACCTAATTACCTCCCCCCTCAAAAAAAAAAAAACAAAACAAACAAACAAAAAAAACCAGAAGGAGCTGAGATGAGGGCACAGATGTCCATAACGAAAGGGGGACAAGAGTGCCACAAGAAGTGACTCGGGGCCCTGGGGGTCAGAGGAGATAACTGTTCATGGTGGGGACCAAGAAAGGCTTCATGTCAAAGGTGGCATTTTCAGGGTGGGAAGGGACGCGATGAAGATTAAAGGGATGGGGAAAGAGCATCCTGGGTAGAAGAACCTGAGTGGAGGTGTGGGGGCAGGGACACACATATGCTCAGGAAGGCTTCTACATTCAGAGTAGCTTGGGAAGGCAGACTCCTGGAGGAATTGGTACCTAATTAAAGGCGGAGGAGGAATGACAAGGCTTCTGAGCAGAAAGTCCCACGAGAGCTGCGTGTAACGGCAATGACCCTGACAGCCCTTGGAGAAAGCACTGGGGGTAGAGTGGGTTGGGCTGAATTGGGAGGAGAAATTCAGAAAGACTGGGGATTCACATGCCACTGTAGAGAGAGGGCCTGTGGGTCTTGGAGTCACCTTGGATGTGGAACATGGAGAAATGGGGTTTCTGGAGAGATTCAGGTTTGGGGAAGAAGGTGAGCTCAGTTCCAGACTGTCTGAGGCTAAGATTGCTTTACTCTCTCCAGCTAGACGAGGTCCAGCAGCAGCCCCAGAGCTCGGGAGGGAACTCGGACAGAGAGCCACGGACTGCCCAGCCTCCCCGGGGGCTTGTCTTGCACTGTGCCTTTGTCCCTTATTAGAGGAATTTGAGGCAATGGGTGAGCAGGATGGAGACGGAGGGGGAGGCCTGCCGGGAGCCCTGATTCTTGTCTGTGCCAAAGGGCTGTCTCTGCTGCTGCCATCCAGTCGCAGCCTCAGATACACGGGGGGCTGGGAGGCCTAATGCCTCCAAGGGTTTCAGGCGTTCCCCTCTCCAGACCAGAGGGGGAAGCTGGGGACTTTCAGGCAGGAATACCCACTTTTCTAATTTCCTTCAGAGCCCTTTGAGGTGGACATCCCAGCTCAGCCCAGCAGGGGGCAGTGTTAGCCTGTAGGAAAGGCCACTGGGGGCTTAGCAGCTGCCCGGTATGGGGTCTTGGCCCTGAAGGAGGGAACTTCAAGGTTTACTGCCCGCAAAGAGAGAGGGATAATTTGAGGAACCTGCATGGCAGAGCTTGTCCCTTCAGATCCTCAGAATCCCGCTTGGAGACCTGTGGACCCTGCCTCCGAGAGGTGTGGGACCCTCAGCTGAAAATTGCTTCTCTCCTCTCCTCTCTCCTCCCTGTTGAGATGTAGGGACTTGGGAGTTCTTCCCTCTGAAGCTAGTTTTGCTTGAAAGGGGAAGTGGTAGATTGGGGCTGGGGAAAGGTGGAGGGAGGGCTGGTGGGGGGAGGGGAGGGGAGCGTTTAGGGAAGTGGGACAGGTCATGAAAGTCCTGGCCCTGTCTTGGAGGATGCTGACCCAGCCGGCAAGGGCCCTCTCAGAAGATGTGACTGGGCGGGCGGGGGGGGGGGTCCTTCTGCAGAAAACTGTGTCAGTCCAACCTTAACCGCACCATCTCCTGGGACACGTGCATCGTTCCCTAACACCAAGGACCAGCCCAGCCTGGAGCTGGGGGGCTGGGGGGCCAGCATAGACCCACCTCCACCAGCGTGGAGCCGACTGGCTCTGCGGGAATAGATTCATGCAGGTGTGAGCCTCAAGGATTAATCTCCACAAACAGAAACACAGAGGTCCAGCCCTTTTGGAAGTGTTTCTCTGGCAGCCTGTTGTCAAGGGGCACTTTCCTAGGGGAGGAAACAGACTGGTCTCGAAGGGGACAGGGCAATGGAAGAGCAGGTGACAGCTCTACCGAGAAAAGTTCCCTTGGCTCCAGAGACTGCTTCTTGGCAGCTGTTGATACCAGGAGATGCTCTGCTGGGTTGGAGCACTTAAGAGTCTGCTTTCATTTGCTAATTATTATGCAGAGGTGACATCAGGGCAGGTAAGAATGGCATCACAACTGGTGATGTGGTGTAAAGATATGTACACGGATTAGCGTAACTGCATGTGCACACACGAACATGCTACATCGTTCTTCCTGTTTCTTTTCTTGCCTCCCCTTCCTTGTATGTTCTTTTTCCCAGAGCGTAGGAGTAGGGTGTGTGCATGTTGTGTGTGTGTGCATGTGTGTGTGTGTGTGTGTGTGTGTTTGTGTGTGTGTGTGTGTGTGTGTGTTGGCCTGTAGTCCACCCAGGCTATGGTGTGGGCGGCCAGGGCCCCCTGGTGAGTTCCCACCTTGGAGCCTCAGAATAAACCCAGGCCCAGATTGCCTGGGCCTCTCTGCTCGCTCAGACTCCTCCCTGATGGCTGCGCTCAAGCTGTTGCTGCCACCACCTTTCAGCCTTGATGCTAACCAGCCTCCTGCCTCCTGCCTCGTGGGCGCTGATTCAATTAGCCAAGGTGCCCACCGCCTGCCAGGGCCATTTATAAAATCAGCCAGGGCAGCTGGAGATTTCAGGGAGGGTGGGGCTGGGAAGCAAGGAGGGAGGTCATTGAGCTGGGAGGGGGAGGTGAAGGCCTGAGAAGGCCTGGGAGGGGGCGTCTGATTTGCCCAGACATCAGGCTGTCTTCCCCGTGGGAGGCAGGGCGGTTCCTCACTGCCCCCCTTCACTCCTAAGAGCCCAGGCCCATCCGATGCCGGCCAGCGGGGAGCAGGACCCATCCATGTTCAGGCTCTGGCCAGGCCTTGCCTCTCTCCTTGCTCCCTCCCACCTCCAGAGCCCTCTCCTTGACAGCAGCTCCTGGATCCCTGGGCCAGAGGCAGTTGGTGGTTTCAGGAGGGAGCATGGGCTTCTGAGGGATTACTGGGGTAGCCTGAGTCCCAGAGCCGGGTTAAATAATTCTGGCACCTGCACCCCAGGACAGGGTCAGCCTTGTGCTTCCAGGCGGCTGCTCAGAGAGGGCTGGGTGGTGCCTGAGGTGTGCCTGAGGGGCAGCAGCACTTGGGATAATAACACTGCCCTTGAGTTTGTGCAGTGGTCCTCGTTAACATACCGCTCCGGGGGCAGTTGTGTGTAGCTGGTTAGGCCCAGACTCTAGCCTGACCACCTGCCTTCAGATCCTGCCTCTGTGCCTTGCTAGCTGTGTGTCTTCTGGCACCTGCTCCGTGCATCTGTTTCCATGCCTGTAAAATGGAGATAGTGTGTTTCTCTGAGGCTTGTTGTGAAGACTGAGTGAATAGACGCACGGCTCTCAGTATGGCACCTGGCACCGCAGAGCTCCGTGTCACCCACGACCTCATTTCACCTGCCAGTGGCCCCGCCAGGCGGGCAGGGAGAAGCACTTGTCTCATAAACCCGGGGACGGAGGCACAGAGGAGTGGAATCCCTTAGCTTTGGGGTGAACTTAGGTTTTGCAGAAGTAGGAGGACCTGGATGGGATTTTGACAGGAAGGAGGAAGAAAACTGGAAGAGCATTCGAGGATGGGTGAGGGGGTTGGGCAGCATCAAAGGCCTTTCAGCCCCTGGCTGGGGGACTCCGTACACCTGGGCAGGGCGGGCCTTGCCTACACTGTTACGCCCAGAAGTGGGAGAGCTTGCCTCCTAGACTAGAAGGCCTTTGGCTTGAGGCAGGGCCAGAGAGCAGAAGCCACAGGGGCCATTTCTTCCTTTCATCTGAGCTGCCGCATCCCTCCGTGGCTAGGCAGCCAGCACGCCTGTGCGAAGGGGGCAGCTTTCTGCCAGGTAGGAGTACCTGGTGGTCCAGTTGGCGCTGCCTGCCAACGGGTGGGATGAAGACACCCCCCACTCCAGCCTGGGGCCACTGCCCTGCCGCAGCAGGAGGAATCTGGGCAGGGGATGGGCAGACAGGAGCCAGAGAACCATCTGCAGTAGGTTCGCCGTCTCTGCCACTAGACTGCAAACCTGCTAAGGGCGGGATTCATTCCTAACCTAATTCATCCTGCGCCCCCAGCAGCTAAGGCCGTGCTGGGCACACGGTAGGCACAGACAACTAATTTCTGGATGGAAAGAATAAACAGAGCCCACTTTTCTTGGGGGTGGGGTGGACACAGGTGCTCCCCAGCGTGTAATGATTTGTGGCGCCCTGGGGGGGCTCCCATCCAGAAACATTTCCCCCACAGACTCCAGGAAACCCACCTTTAGCATTCTGGGTCCAAGCCAACCCCCTCACCCCGGTGTCTCCCAGCAGATTGCTTTTAAAATGCAGATGCCCTGGGGCAGGTCATCACCTGATAGACTAAAATCCTTAGGAGAGGACAAGTGTGAAAGGAGCAGGCCTGGGACTGGAGGCAGGTGGTCCTGGGGTGGCAGGAATGGGGCTGAAGGTGGGCGGCCCCGACCTGGGTCTGGTGTCGTGGTTGGTTGATTGGTGCTGCATCTCTGGGAGCCTGGCGGCTCAGCCCATAGGTGCAGGAAGTACAGGCGGGCCCTCAGCTCAGCGCGGGGCACGCTTCTTGGAAGACCAAACTCTGAATAGAACTGTGAATGGGCAAGTCTCCCCTTGCTGATGCCTGCCTGTCTGCCTGTGCCCCTCTCCGCACCGCAGCCGACTCCTCCACAGCCAGGGCCCTTGGGTGCCCCGGGGGCAGAGAAACCCCTGCCCCCTGACATTTCCAGGAGCAGAACATCTGAGCCAGACAGCGGCCTTCACCATCCTCTCGCCTGAGTTCTTATCTTCCACTTAAAGAAACGGAGGCCAAGTTAATTTTTTAATCCCTCTCAGATATATTTACATTTTATTAGAATTTGTTTACGGTTGTGTGCTTGATCCACGGGAACAAATCATTAACGTCGACACTCGCGACATCCCCAGGGAGATCATTTCTAACCTTTTAAGTGGATGGGGAGGGACAAGAGGGAGGAGGGGTCCTGATTCCGCTACTCTGCCTTCTCTGAGCAAGGCTTTCTTCCCTTCCCCAGTGTCACCACGGCAAGTCCCCGAGCAAATGCCCAGGGGAACGAGCCAGAGCCCAGGTTAATTAAGGGGAACTTAGACCAAGGCTGTTCATTTTCTGCTGGTTACCTCCCTGATCCGTATGGGAAGGGATGCTGTGCGGGCCTATTCCCTTTCAACCTTCCTCCAAAACTCCCTCTCCCCCAAGTCCTTGTCCACATTATCCGTGACCCTAATCCCCAGGGGCAGCTTTCCTGTGCAGGCAGCTCCTGGCTCCCAGGTTCCTCTCCCCGCTACAGATAGGAACAGCTTGGTCCATGAGTGTGTACGAGACGAGGGAGGGGAGAGGTTGATGGACAGGAGACAGAGGGTGGAGGGGCGAATGGGATGGATGGGAAGGTGAGGACACAAGAAGGAAAGAACTGAGATGGGGACTGGGCAAGGAGCCAGAGGGGCGAGTCATCTGGGGGAGCTTTGCGGGGAGCAGCTGGGATAAGACCATGCTCTCAGGTCACAGAAGATGCAGGAGCCTCAAGAGTTTGCAGTTTTTGAAAAGTAGAATGGTTGCTGAGGCCAGATTCTGGTGCTGCTGGGGGTTTGTCCAAAGCTGGGGTTATGCCTGAGAACCAGTGAGAAGAACTCTGGTTTTCTCAAGGACTGTTGGCTCAGAGGGAGCGGGAGCTTGGCTGGCTCTGGGCTGGGAGGTGGTGCTGGCGCAGCACTGAGGAGGTTCGGGGAGCATGGCTAGCCGGGGGCGGCGGCTCGGCTGTACAGCAGGGGTGTGGAGCCCTTGGCAGGCTTTGGTGGGCAAAGGTCTGGGAGGCTGGCGATCAGCCTGCAGGCGGTAAGGACAGGCACTCAAAGCCAGGCATCCAGTGTCTGGGACCTGCAGAGCCAGGGGGCAGAACTGACCGGCCAAGTCTAGCCTGAGCCTAAGGCAGAGACTGGGCCACCTTCCTGTGGGGCATTTGTAACTTTGTCAGACCCTGACAGCCAGCCTCTGCTCTCCTGGTCCTGCCTTCCAGTTCGGCTGACCCAGCATAGGAGCCTTCTTCCCAGTAGACACAATAGAGAGGACTCTTAAAAAAAAAGAAAAAAACAGAAAAGGCCTTTTGCTTCCTTTGCTGGTGAAGGCAGCGAAGCCAGCAGTGGTGTGGAGGGCTCTGTGCTTGAGGCACCTTTGCTTGTTAGCAGCTCTGTGCTCTTAACCTCCACATGTCCACGAGGAGGGCTGAGATGGTACCCTAGACAGAGCACTGAACTAGGAGCTCTCGTCCCTGCTCTGCCACTAACTGGCTGTGAGCCGTGGGATGCTGGGCAAGTCTCGTCCCCTCTCTGGGCCTTATTTTGCCACCTGCAAAATGATAGAGTTGGATTAGCAGACCTTCAAAATTCCCCTTAACTCTACAATCCTTTGTTTTGGGGAGATTGCCCAGGCAACAAGGAAGCAGAAATGACTCCAGCAAGAGGGACTATGGAAAATATGAGTTCAAAGTTTCAATTTAAACATTTAGTGGGGCCCACTGCTGGGATTCAGAAATGTCTGGAGAACTGATGGGGTGGATCTCATCCCATGAGGGACAGAGATGCTTCCCAGGAGAAGACTCACCCTGTAGATGGAGATGGTGTTGCAGGGTCTCTGTGTATGGTCGTGCAGGCTGAGCAATGAACAACTCTAGGGGGCACCATTCATAATGAGGGCTCAGGTGAGCCTGACCTGCTTGACCAAGGAATAAAGCCCAAGTTGTCAGGGAGATGGGGTCCTCTGAGGACTGTGTAGTGTCTACAGAGCCATTTGTATGGTGGCACAGGTTGTGCACTGCACAAGTGCAGGGGGGCACCATTCACATGGACCACAGCGGAGCCATGCCTGGGTATCTATTTCTAGGACTTGTCTCTCAGCATCCTTTCCTTCACTGAGAGCACTGGCTGCACACTTGGGTGCTCTTATAGTGGAGGCTGAGGCAGAGAAGGGAAAGGGAGTTTCCTTGCTTTGCTACTGTTGCCAAGCACTGTCAACAGATCCAAGGGCTCAGTGCCCAAGGGTTTTTGTTTTTGTTTTTTTTGCCACTTACAACAACATGGATGCACCCGGAGGGTACTATGCTTAGTGAAATAAGTCAGACAGAAAGACAAACACTGTATGTTATCACTTATATGTGAAATCTAAACAATGAAACAAAGGAATGAATATAACAAAACAGAATCAGAATTACAGATCTAGAGAACAAACTAGGGGTTACCAATGGGGAGAGGGAAGTGGGTGGCGGTAAGACAGAGGTAGGGGATTGAAAGGTACAAACTACTATGTATAAAATAAATGAGCTACAAGGATATATTGTACAGCACAGGGAATATTGCCAATGTTTTATAACTTTAAATGATGTATAATCTATAAAAATATTGAATCACTATGTTGTATACCTAAAAATAATCTAATATTATAAACCAACTATACTTCAATCTGAAAAAAAAAGTGCAGAACAGAAGACATAGGTGTGGTGGTCTCAGTGGGGATGGCATCAGTGCCAGAAGACAGAGAGCCAGCACCTGGGGACAGCTGTGAACACCTAGGAGGTACTTTTCACAGACTGAGGTCCTTCATCAGCAGATGCCTGCAAGGGGCTGTAAAACCCAACTTCCCCTTCCTGGGAAGCTGGTCACAGAGCTGTCCCTTAGACCAGCCTCCCCTTCTCCCTCCCGTTGTCCTAGCTGGGCTCACCCTCATTCAGTTACCAGGAACACCTGTCTTGAAGTCCACACCATCCCTGGCCTGATCCCTTCCCAGCTCCATGTAGTGTTCCTCCTTGCTTCTCTCAGCCGTAGGCCTGGTCCTCTTTGGTCCTTTCACAAAGGGAATCGTGGGAGGAAGAGCGTATCTTTTTGTTGACAGAAGTCACAGTCAGCTGTGGAGGCTGTTTCATCACAGTAGATCATCGCATCTCAAGCACGTGGGTGCTGTCTGGAGGAGGGGTGACTATGGCCGCTTCTCCTGGGCACAGGGCTTCCCAGAATCCAGAGCACCCCCCATGCTCTGCTCCTTTCTAAGCAGTGGTTATGTTTATATTTTGCAGATGATGAAACTGAAATTCAAACTTGAGCCTTGATGACTTGCTGGAGGTCACCAGGCTCCTGTGTGGCCTTATTGGACTCAGCCAAGCCCTCTGCAGCGTGCCAGAGCACCATGTGTGGGGGGCGGTGCCAGGAAGCTGCCTGCCAATGCTGTTTATTAGAGTCCCTGTAGGAACGTCATCCCTTTGCGACTTGAAGTCTTCCAAGAGGCAATGTGGCAGATTGGAAAGAGAACTAGGTCCTAGACTCACCTCTGATGATGATGCCATCTTGGGCAAGTCATCTCACTTCTCTGAGCCTTGATCTTCTCATCTGTAAGATAGAGTTAGTAACACCGGTCAACTTCATGGGGTGATCAGGAGGCTTAAATGAGATCACAGGAGGGCGAGTGGGAACTGCATGCCTCTATTCAATCATAAGTCATCATCTTCCAGGGTCCCCCTTGGCAGACAAACGCCTAAAGTCTTATCAGCTCATGTCTCAGCTTCCATGAGGCACTGGACTAAGAGCCCTGGGAAGAGGACACAAGATGTTCCCAGGGAGGTGATGAGAGACGGAGAGAACTCTTAGGTCCACCTGCTTCTGGCTTGGTCTGGCTCCCTCTGAAGCTCACCAGAGGCAGCGCAAATGGCCAGACCTAGTGTCAAGGTCCTGGGACAGAGGGAGGCTTCGTTACCCGTGGGCAGCTGACAGGGCACCTGAGGGTTGAGCCTGGCTCCTTTGAGAAGCTGCCCCTTCCTGCTGATTCAGGCAGGTGGACAGATGATGGATGGCCTGAGGAGGAGGGGATGGGAGCTGCAAGAAGGATTGAGATGGAGAACTGACCTGTTGGCAAAAGCTCCAGTGGATCAATGGAGACCATCCGGTTGGAGGGGCTGCACTCAGGGCCTGGCGGTGAGTGCCTGGGCTCCCAGGAGCCTGCTTCAGAGAAGACAGCAGTTCTAGCTGGAGCCCGAGTACCCTTTCCCATCCCCCCACGCCCACCCCAGGAAAGCCCAGAGACCCTCCCTGCTGACCGCACGCCAGGCTAGGCTCTGTCTGAGCGCGGGGTGTGGTCTGCACCTGCGAGAGCATGCCAGCAATTCCAGGTGCCCCTGATAATGCGGATCAGGTGGGGTGGACAGGATGTTCTATTGCTGTATCTGAATGTGGTCACATTCTGAGTGTCCCAGGCTTGTCATTGTTGACATCTGTGGGCACCTTTAGGTCACCGCTGGCTTGGTCTTCGGTGCCTCCTCCTGCCTCCAGAAGCTGGCGTTGTAGAAAGGGCAGAAAGTTTAACCACCAGCTTCTCCTCCAGGAGGTCTGGACCCGAGATGGGCGCTGTTCAGAGCATTCCCAGGAGAGGTGATCAGATTGGCTCAGCCGGCTGGGGTCCCCAGATGGGAAAGCTCAGATTCCAGCCACAGAGGGGCTCTTCTTTAGTGGAGAGACAACCTGAAGGACTCCTTCTGTTTTCAGGGATCTTCCAAGGAGAGGCTCTGGATTTGCTCTCCTAAAACAGCCCTAGCCCTGGCCAGATCAGAGCTGATGGGAGCTCCGGGGACAGGTGACAGTGACCTGGGGCAGGGGAAGTTTCTCTCCCTGGAGCCCAACCCCATGTTTGCTCACATGAGAGGCTCGGGTAGGAGGGCTTCATCGATTGACTCACTGACCCGTGCATTCTGTGGGGTCTCCTGCTTCATCCATAATCATCTGGCATTTGCTGGCGGGGGCGTGAGCCCACAGGGCCATTATGCCAGCTCTTCTGGGCACTTGAGATTCATGGCCTAGCAACACTTAACTGAAATGCCAGGGAGCCTCCAGGAGCTGCAAACTGGGCCACCCCGGCCTGGTTGGGACCTGCTGCTGTAGAGAGCCAGGCCCCCCTGCACACAACTCCAGGCCCTGGCTGGCCAGACAAAGCCAGAATGAGGCCTCCGTGGGGGGCAAGGCTGGGGACAGGAGAGGTCAGGACAGCTGATACAGCTTCCTCAGGAATCAGGAGAGCCGAACTGGGCTTCAGAAGGGGGCACGGCTGTTGGCTGTGTGATTTGGGGGCCCGGTTTTTCCCCTATGTGCTCATCCACTTTGAGGCACTCCGAATGGGGGTAGGGGGTCTCAAATACCTCCCCCATATAATTCACCCATTATAGCTTCCTTGAGTTTGCTCATGAAAGGTTTTCTCATTTCTAAAGACCTCCCTTATAAAAGGCAGGCACCTCTATAAAGTGGCCATACCTTAAGTTCATTATCAGCAAAACCGTCAATTATCTTCTTAGCAGGAAATAGACGAGAGCCAGAAATTTGGTCTGGAGAGAGGTATTAGTGTGTGTGTGTGTGTGTGTGTGTGCGCGCGCGCGCGCGCGTGTGTGTTTGGGGTGAGGGTGGGAGACGGATTTTTCCATTCATTCAAATATTGATCAAGCACATTGTGAAGGGCCCGTTCTTGGTCCCGGGGATACAGGGCAGGGAGGAGGCCCGGAGCCGGCATCCCTCTGTCAGCTGTGTTCATCATAGGATCAAGGGGCACTGGCTGGAAAGAAGGGGAGGGATGGTCAGATATGGGAACAGTCCCAGAGGGGCAAGAGGGCTGCCCCAGGCCCCATAGATACAGACAGGGAGGTTCCCCTCCCAGGATGCGCCTCTAATGCGCTCGCACAGCTGCAGAAAAAGAGCCATAGTAGTGCCCACCGCCGACGGTGCGCTTGACGGTGCCAGGCACTGTTCTCAGCGCTTCCTATGGATTAGCTCATCAATCTGCACAAAGCCACGAGAGGTAGGGGCCGTGGTCATTGCAGACGAGGGACTCAAGGCCGAGTGGTTACTCAGGGTCACACGGCAAGCACGTGAGAGCAGAGATTTGACTCCTACAGTTTGCCCCGGGGTCCACGCTCTTACCCCCACAGATGACGCGGAGGATGTGAGCCAGCGGCCTGCCTGCGCGTGTGTGGGCGTTGGGCGAGCTCGTCTCGACCTGGGAACCAACTCGCTCCCCGCAAGCCTTCTCCGCTCTGCGGTCTCGTCGCTGCTTACGATTTTCTGCAGGCCCTCCAGCAGAGGCGAGGTGTTAGAGACAACCGCCTCTGGGGACAGGAGATGGGGATGTTATCATCTGCAGCATTTGCTGGTTTCCGTGGTGTAAATCCTCCCACCCTGGCCACTTCCAGCTGTCAGATCAGCCGGCCCGCAAGACTCCTGGAAATCTCGCCATCAACTCTCAGTCTGGGCCACCTCCCGCGCCCCAGTGCAACAGCAGCCCCCTCTTCCTTCCCGACGCTGTCTGAAGCCCCTCCTTTCTCCCTTCCCCTGCCACCCATCTCACCGCCTCTGATTAGACTAGGTTCACATAAACGCCGTTTGCTTTGAAAGTTCTCATCTTGGGAGGTCTGAAAACTGTTTTATTTCCTCTGCTCAAAAAGAAATAATAATAAAAGATTCATGGAGTGCTTCCCACTGTAATCATTTCCTGGAAGGGACCTTGGTGATTTAGTTCAAATCTTGGTTTTAGAGATACGGAAAGTCCACCCGAGAGGGGAGGTTCTGGCCCAAAGGCACAGAGCCGTAACTCACAGCCATAGGGAAAAGACAGGTCCCTGGACTCCTGTCCCCTGGCTCCTCCTTGTGACACTTCTCAGCACTGTTCTTGGTTCAGTGGGGGTGATGTAAGGCAGAAGAGAGAAAATGCAAGATGGAGTGTGGTTTTGCCCCACACCAGCCTGTGGCTTTCAGCCAGTATCTTAAATGATTTGAGTCTTAGCTTTATCATTTTAAAATGTAGATCTTGCTAATACTTGCCTTCCGTAACTCACAGGGGTGTTGTGAAGACCAAAGCAGATAAATGGGTGGCAAAGAACATCTAAGGGAAGACACAATATGAATGGCTCTTAAACGTATGCAACGATGTTCGATCTCACTCAGAATAAGAGAAATGTGAATTAAAATTACACCGATAAATAATTTTTTCCTATCAGATTGGCAAGGGTCCAGAAATTCGATAACTTGCTCTAATGGGGATGTTGTAAAGAATCAGGCATTTCTCATGGGAAGGTAAATATATACAACCTGCATGCAGGTCAATTTGGCAGAAGCTATCAACATTATAAACACATAATCTTCTGACCCAGTGATTCCTCTTTTGGGAATTAATCCTACAAATATACTTGTGTAAGTGCAGCAGGTCTGTGTTTATGGTTATGTGTTGCAGCATTATTTGCAATGAGGAAAGATTTTGAAACGATGTTAATGTCCACTGGGAAGAGTTTCTTAAGAGGCTATGGTTCGCCCCTGTGAAGGACTGTTAGGCAGCTGTAAAAAGGAAAGAGAAAAAAAGCTTCATACTGATATCTAAGACATGTTGTTAAGCGAAGAAAACCAAGGTGCAGAACATTATGTACAGTGTGCTATGTTTTGTGTTTAAAAAAGGAGGAAATAGGAGTCCTTGCTTGTGCTTACATAGTGAAATTCTAGAAGGATTTCTGAGGAACTAATAACAGTGGTCACCTGTGGGGGTTGGGGCTGGACTCTGGAAGGAAAGGAGATGGGTAACAGGAAGAATCCTCACTGTTTGCCTTTTAATAGATATTTTTAATTTTTTGACCCATGTAAGTGTATTAACAATGCAAACATGTAAGTCAGATAAAGAAATTGTGGTATATTTATACAATAGAATACTACTCAGATGTAAAAAAGGATAAAATAATGCCATTTGCAGCAACATGGATGGACCTGGAGATTGTCATTCTAAGTGAAGTAAGCTAGAAAGAGAAAGGAAAATACCATATGATATCACTCATTTGTGGAATCTAAAAAAAAAAAAGACACAAATGAACTTATTTACAAAACAGAAAAACAGACTCACAGACATAAGAAAACAAACTCTGGTTACCAGGGAGGAAAGGAGGTGGGAAGGGATAAACTGGGAGTTCGAGATTTGCAGATACTAACTACTACATATAAAATAAACAGCAAGTTTCTACTGTATAGCACGGGGAACTATATTCAGTATCTTGTGGTAACCTATAATGGAAACGAATATATGTCTGTATAAGTATGACTGAAACATTATACTGTACACCAGGAATTGACACAACATTGCAAACTGACTATACTTCAATTAAAAAAAGATTAAAAAACATGTAAATTAAAGATGGCTTTGTAAACTGTAGAGCATGGTGCCGATGCTAGTTACCTGGGCTATTACTAATATAAAAATGACCTAAATTGCATGGCTGGGACTGGGGTCTGCAGGAGGGCAGAAGGAGAATGGTCGCGGTTTCTAGAGTGGGCAGGAGCTGTTGGGGTGGGGTGGTCTTGAGGGAAAAATGCTCCTCCGTGTTTTACTGGGAAGTGGTTGGTCAGGGTATCCGGGCGGGCCCGGAGGGTGATGGTGAGGACTGTGGTTCTTGCCCCAGATCCATTAGACTGGCGCTTGTCAGTCCTGGCATGGCTGTCTCATGCACAACATGCAGCTTGTTTGCGTAATGTTGCCCGGGCTCTGCAGTTTGCCCAGGAGTGCTGCCTACAGAGCTCTGGCCGAGAGAGGCACGCTGGGCTGGATAGCAAGCAAGTGCTCTACCTGTATTAGCCCACCTGTATCAGCCCCTTAAATCCTCTCCTGATACTGTGATTACCTCCATTTTACAGATGGCAAAACTGAGGCAAGGTGCAGTGGTGGTGGAGCTGGGCAGTGACTCCAGCAGTCTGGCTGTGGAGTGGTCCTCCTGACTACTATGGGACAAGCCTTTCTGGGGAAGGCCCTTGGCTTCCTTGCCTCCTCTCTAGTGCTATCCCCAGGTCTCTGTGTCCCCCTCCCACTGTACCTGGGTTAGCACACCGTCACTGGATGGAAAGGCGCCTCTGATTTCCTGTTAGGTGGGGAGAAGCATCCCCAGTCGGGAGGGCCCCTTTGTTTCTGCTGGATCTCGTTTAGGGCCAGCACAGCCTGGGCACCGTCCCCAGGCTGCTCCGGCCTCTCCTCTCCGAGGGGCACTGGAGCATCCCGTTCCGCTTGTACCTCTGACATCCCAGAAACAAACCCCAGCAGACAGAGGCCTTATGTCAATTCAAGCGAGGCAAGGGCCCTGTTATCAGTGGAGGGGTCTGGGGGAGAGGCGGGGCTGCCTGGCAAAGTGAGACCATCATGTCTCCAATTAAAGCTGTAAGGATTCATCTTCTAGCTCAGCCCCCCTCAGAAATTGACATTTATGAGGTTGTCAAAGCTGATTTTTCTCCCTGGCCCTTTCCTGCCCCCAACAGTGTGTGTGTGTGTGTGTGTGTGTGTGTGTATGAACATGCATGTAAATAAATGCTGTATTTTGCTTTTAAAAATTAAACGTGTAGTAGTCAGCCTGATTGGACATTTGGCTTCTTGATTCCTGACTGAGTGGGAGGCAGGGACCCTGGAGGGCGGGGGAGGAGAAGGGGACTGGGATTGTGGGAGATCTAGCATCTGGGGGTGAAAGTCAGCCTGTGTGGGGACAGGGGGTGCTTGCTGTGAAATTTTAGAAGCGCCCCATCCCACCACCCGGAGTCTCTCTCCTCCAAGTGCCTCTGAGCCTGGAATTCCTCTACTGGGGAATCATTCCTATAAATTTAACGTGAAATGGGAGTCCCTGAGAGGCGAAAGCATTAAGTCACTAACATCCCAGGAGCATAGAATTCGGAGCCGAAAGAGATATTGAAGATAGTCTTACCTTCTTTTGCAGAGAAGAATCAAGTCTGGGGAGACTAAGGGATTTACCCAAGGTCACTTGTCACATTAGTGACAGCGATGTGACTGTCACCCACATCCTCTGACTCCAGTCTCAGTGGGATCCAGTTTATCAGATCAGTTTTCTCTGGTGACAAGAGGGAGCCTGGCTTCATGTAGGGCCTGGCCCCCAAATGAGGGAAGGCCAGGAAGGCGGGTGGGGATGGGGTGGGGGGGGGAGAAAAGGTACAGTAAAGCGATGTGATGACCACTTTGCGATGTCATTTTTTTTTTTTCTGAATTGTATGTGTTGTCAGTTTCAACTGGTGGGGGCGGGGGTGGGAGGGGTGGTGGATGCTGCGGCTTCTGGGCCTGGCTTTCCTGAAGACTGTCTTCAGTTACCATCCCTGCATCTGCTATTTGTGCTATAATTCTACACTTTTCTTAGTACGACATACTATTGTTCCTTAAATGACTCTTTCTAAGCTTTATTTAAAAATGAAACTTTGCTTTACTGTTGTGCATGGGAAACTAGTTATCACTCGCCAAAAATAGATGGTCGTCATAAAAATAAATATAATGAGATCAAAACAAGGTTATTAAAACTTAGTTAGCTGCCTTTCCTGCCAAAAGCTCTTGGCCTGAGGACAGTTTTTTTTTTTTTTGTTTTTCTTTGTAAAAAGGAAAATTAGCAAGTGTTGGAAAGGCATGAAAAATCTGCAGGCCCCCAGATGAGACTTTCTCGAGGTGATCAGGGTCTGTGTGAGTTTCCCAGGGTCTGTGTGTTTCCCAGGGTCTGTGTGAGGTTCCCCCGGCCGCCACAAACCACAAACCACAAACCAGGTGGCTTAAGGCAACAGAAACTTGTAGTTTTATAGTTCTAGAGACTGGAAGTCCAAAATCAAGAGGTCAGCAGGGCTACGTTTTTCCTGAAACTGCAGTGGGGAATCCTTCCTCGCCCCTTACAGCTTCTCGTGGTTGGCCGGCGATCCCTGCTGTCCCTTGGTTTGCAGTTTGTCACTCCAGCCTCTGCCTTTGCCATCAGGTGGCCTTCTCCCTGTGTCTCCCTCTCACGGGGCCATCTTCTTAGAAGGCTAACAGTCACGTTGGGTCAGGGGTCCCTCCTACCCCAGTATGACCTCATCTTGACTAACTACATCCGTGACAACCTGATTTCTAAGTCGGGCTGCGTTCTGAGGTCCTGAGGGTTAGGACTGCAATGTATCTTTTTTGGGGGGAGGCACAATTCATCCCCAAACAGGGTCTTCAAAAGAGAATCGAAAAGGGAGAGCTTATTCATCGTGTGGTCACTGCTACTGAATGCCTGTCCAAGGATCAGCAGTGAGACTTGACTCTCATGTGGGGAAATAGTGAATTAAGGGGGGTGGGAAGGCTGCCCAACCTTTAATTCCTTCTGGCCCGAGGAGCATGGGGTCCCCTTAGCTCTTAGGGCTGGTGGTATTTTTGAGGCCTGAGTGGGCCCCTGAGAAGCCAGCTCTGGGGGTAGCAGGTGCCCAGGTTCGGGGTGGGTGTATTTACGGAGGACACTCAGCCACTCCCACCCCCAGCCCATGGAACCAATGTCAACATCAAAGAAACCTCCTTACAAGCAGCCAACACTTACTGAGATCTTACTGAGTGTGGAGCCCTGGATGCGGGTACCTGGATGTTGCTCGAGTGTTTGGTCTCGTGGGCTGGCCACAGGTAGCGCCAAGCAGGACAGGTGGAAAGGGCCAAGCAGGGGGGCGAGGTGGGTGGGGATGGGAGGGGCGGTAGATGCTGTGGCTTCTGGAATGGAAAGGCAGCTGCAGGACTGGGGGAGTTTCTCAGAAGCACGGGTAGGACGGCTCTATTGAGCGGAAGTGGAGAAAGTCCCTGCCCTTCTGAAGCTCTGCGGGGCTGGCGGTGGCGGGAGGTGGGGGGAGGTGAGTGTGTGTGGGGGAGACAGACACCTGATTCTCCAGGTGGTGACAGCGCTGAGGAGAAAAATCAAGCAGGCTAAGAGGAGGACAGAGAAGAATATTCCAGGCAGAGGGAGCAGCAGGCATAGAGATGGGAGTGGCAGCAGAGGCCAGTGAGGCTGGAGCAGAGCAAGTGGGAAGAAGGAAGCAGGAAAGAAAAGTAAGATGAGGTGGGGAGGGTGCTGGATCCTGGGGGACCTGGTGATTCCCTGTGGGTGAAGATGTATTTTATCCTATGTGTCAATGCAGGATTTTGAGCAGAGAAGTCAGTAATCTGACTTAATTTTAAACAGATCACCTTACCGCTGTGCTGAGAACAGACTTTGAGAGGCAAGAGTGAAGGCAGAGAGAAGCTTGTGCAGTAACCCAGACGAAGCCATGCCGGTGTAGACCAGGGTGACTGTAGGGAGGTGGGGAGCGGTGAGAAATGGCCAGATTCTGGAGAGTCTTTGGAAATAGATCCAGTGAGATTTACTGATTGGGTAAAAGCTGTAAGAGAGAGATGTCAAGCGGGGCTCCAAGGGTTTTGGCCTGAGCTGCTGGAAGGATGGGGTTGCCAGTTACTGAGATGGGGAAGGCTGCAGCAGGCGCACGTCCGGAGGGAAGATCAAGGGTTCCGAGTGGGACAGGTTAAGGTTAAGTTGGGACTTTTAAGTGAAGACGGCAGGTGGGCGGATGCAGATATGAGCCCGGAACTTAGGGGAGAGTCTGGGTTGGAGACAGAAAGGTATGAGTTAGTTACTAGAGTTTAGATGGTGTTTTAAAGCCATGAGACAGAATGAGCTCACTCTGAAAGCTGCAGGACCAGGGGGAGTTTGTAAAAAAGATAAGATGGCAAAGGATTGACCCCTGGGGCACTGCAATCAGCAGGCTGTGAGGAGAGCTCAGCAAAGACAACAGAGAGAAGCACCAGGAGAGCGAGTGGTTGTCCTGGAAGCCGGGGGTGGGGGTGGGGGTGGGGGGGGGTGGGGGGGGTTGGGGGGGTTTGAGGAGGAGGGGTTGATTCTTCCGGCTAATTAAATGCTGCTCAGAGGTAGGTCACTGTCCCGGGAGGGAGGGCAGGGGGCGGCAGGACAGGAGATCCAGGGGTGGGAGCCCATGGAGTTCTCTCCTGATTACTTCTCTTTTCTCAGTGAAATAAGAATCACAGCTGAGGGAGAGGGGCAGGGAGGCGGTGTCAGAGTTTTAAAGAGAGAAGAGAGGAGAGAAAGTGTGTAAATGAGCAGGACCCTATGGGGCCTTCCTGGAAGAGACCCCCCCCCCCCCCCCCCCCCCTCCGCCTGCCTCTGGTCTGTAGAAAAACGACAGCCTCCTAGCCCTTCCCCAAGTTCCAAAGAGCGCATTTAATCAGAGAAGTGAGAAAATGCTGAAGAAAAGAAAACAGGCAAGCAAGACAAAATAATAATAGTTTGGCCATTAAACACAGTCAAGGACCTTTTATTTTCTTTTCAAGGGCTATAGATAATATTCTTTTTTTTTTTTTTCCCAGCAAAGAGAGGGTTTATTTACAAGGTAGCCACATGAGAAGATGGGAGAACAAATCTCAAATCCAGCTCCTTTTAAAAAATTTTTTTGGGTAATATTCTGAGCCATATCCTTTGAGCTGTTTTGCAGATACCGAAACTCCTACCAGGTGGAAGAAGTTAGCTGCAAATGACCACAAGCACGTAGCCCCCTGACCCATCGGAACCAGAAGGTTGATGATGGTGACTCCCGATTACGTCATCACCAACCAATCAGAAGAATGTCCATGAATGGAGCATGTACCCCAACCCCCTCCCTCATTGTCTTTAAGAACCTTTCCCTGAAAGCCATTGGGGAGTCTGGGTTTTTCGAGCATTCGCTGCCTGGACTCCTTGCTCGGTGTCTGCAGTAAACGCTGCACTTTCCTTCTCCACAACCCGCTGTCAGTAGACTGGCTTTTCTGCGCATGAGCTAGCGGACCCAAGTTTGGTCTGGCAAAAAGTGGGCTCACGAAACAGAGATTGCTGAGCAGCACTAAGGGTCCATTTGACCTGTGGTGACTCCAGAATTTCTATATTTGAAGGATGTAAGGGGTGTAGAGCTGGTCAGAAGGGCAGCTTGACAACGAACCTGTGAAACACCCACACAAGGCTGAGAAACTTCAGACATCAGATCAGAGAGCAGGGGACCCAAAGGGGGAGAGAAAAATAAGACCAACCCCTTAGAACCCCAGGGAGGTCTTACATAAGTAGGGGGAGGGCAGGGAGACCCTTCCAGGCCAGGTGAACCTTCCAGCTGAGAACCAAGGCGTTCCCTCTGCCATGAGCTGTGTGCAGCCAGCAGAAGTGCAGCCATGGGGTGAGAAGGAAGGTGCAGGACTAGAAAGCAGGGCAGCCGGTGAGGCAGTGGCCACGTCCCCTCACCTGTCAGGATGGGAAACTCCTGTGACCCCTTCTTGCTCCCTCCCCTCTCAAGGTGTCAGGTCAGACATGTAGGCAGGTCTTTCTAAGAGTGTAGCCTGCACCCCTAAGGCACCTCGGCTAATTAAACACACTCACGTGTGAGCGTGTGTGTCCGCGCCAGTGCCAACATCAAAGCAGTCATCTTGGGCCATGAACTTACTGCAAAGAGGTTGCCATGGCACAAAATATTCCTGGAACTCCTTTTTGGGGAATCCAACAGAGCATGTGACATACTTTCTGACTGTTCTCTGTAGGGGTCACTCTGCATTTCAGGGGAAGATTTGATTTCTGGAAACAGCCTAAAGTCATTTAGACCAAGCGTGATGACTGAAATTGGGGATTAGAGTTTTTGTGGCCACTGATGAGGTTTGATATGGATTGAATGTAACTAGCTTTGTCTTCTTTAAAAAAAGGACTTCTTTTTACAGGATTTAATAAGATAGAGTATGTAAAGTGACTGGAGTAGGTTTTGATTTATAACAGTCATCGCATTATTGTTAATTATTATCATTCCTAAAACAGAGATCCTGAAATGAATGGAAGCATCACTGAAATAAGCAGTTCATCCCCAAGGTGATGGCTTTGAAGGGACAAACTTCTATCTGGAATGATAAATTCTGCTAAGTCGGTTAAAACTCTATAATCTTATCTGCTAATTTCTTTATCAACCTTGCAAGTAGGAGGGTAGGGATAGATACAGAGACTCCTTATCAGAGGTAAGAGCAGCTGGATGAGATCACGGGGAGAATAATGCTGACCCCTCAGTCACCCCTTAGGACCACCCAAGTCCACTGGTGATTCCTGGTTAACCAGCACTAGACATAGTGGGTTATCAGGTAACAGAGAGGTTAAATGTGTTCTCTCTCTGTCCCTTGGATGCCCTCAATCCTTCTCTGATGGTTTGCTGATGCCAGGGAAAAACTCTAGGATGGGAAATTCTTGTTTTTGGCTTAAACTCTCCATCCTTCAGCACAAGAGCAAATAATCGGGAGGAAGGTAACATGGGAGTAACTTACTGCTTTGTGTGAAGCAGGCCACTAACGCCTTTCCTGAGACCAGGTGTTGATGGTGGGAGAGTAGACACATAGGTGTTTTTGCAGAAGGACTGGGGAAGGAGGAGGCATCACCAGGGCAGTTAGGAGCTCAACTACCAAAAGCTCTGTTTTGGGCAGAGCCAGACTTGCTTGTGTTTTGTCTCCAAGGGGCACACGAGGAAGCCTCCCAGCACGAGGCTGTGCGCGGTGAAGGCTCCCAGTACCATCTTGCTGCCACGGGGAGCAACAGAAAGTCCTAGCTCTTGTCTGGACTCCACTCTAGTAAGGACAGCAACTTTGATTGCTTCTTTTCTGGACCTCAGTTTCCCATGAAAGAAGATGGTGGCTTGGGACTTTATCAGTGTTGACGAGACTTTTTTACTTTTTAACCTTGATCTGCAATAAAAAATGTATATATTGAGACCCAGTGTAAGTATTCATATTGTGTGTGTATATGGGAATGGAGATATATTTACCCCATTATCTATCTATCTATCTATCTATCTATCTATCTATCTATCTACCTATTTATCTATCTGTCTAATCTCTATGTATCTCCCATTGTTCTTTCTCTGGAGAATCCTGACTAACACACACACACACACATACACACACACACACATTGTGTCTAATTTTGTGTGCACCTTTCTCTAACATCTATCCATTATCTATGTATCTAACTGGACAAAAATTACACTTGCAGTTGGAAAAATATGAGAGTTCCTAGTAGATAATGCTCTTTCCAATTTTGCTATTTGAAGCTTATTTCTAAGCCAGCCATTTGCTTGGTCAGTTGAATATGCAGCGAAAGGTTATAGAGATATGTCCGTGGAAAGCCCTTAGCACAGAGTACAGCTCATAGTAAGTGTTCAGTGACTGGCAATTGTTACTTTTACAACCTGATTGGCATCAGCACCGTGAAGCCCACCTCACTTCTCCCTCTATAGCTTTTCCCTATGGGTACCTCTCATTTCCTGCTGTATCTTGTAATTTTTGATTGTGAGATCATTTTTGTTTTCCCTTATTGAGGTATAATTTACAAATAAAATTGTGATGTACTTAAAACGTACGATGTGATGATCTATGTGTATGTTCTGAAATGACTCCCGTAATTAAGTTAATTAACGCATCCATCATGTCATATAGTTATCTTTTTTTTTTGATTAGAATGCTTAAGATCTATTCTCTTAGCAAATTTCAAGTATACAATGCAGTGTTATTAACTATAGTTAGCATGCTGTACATTAGATCCGCAGAACATATTCATATTATTCCTGAAACTTTGTACCCTTTTACCGACATTTTCCCATTTCCTGTCTCCCAGCCCCTGCCAGCAACCATTCTACTCTGTTTCTATGAGCTCTATCTTTTTTTTTATTCCACATGTAAATGATACTATACAGTATTTGTCTTTGTCTGACTTATTTCACTTAGAATAATGCCCTTCTGTTTCATCCATGTTGTTGTAAATGGTAGGATTACTTGTTTGTTTGAGGCTGAGTAATAGTCTATTGTGTATCCATGTATATATACCACATCTTTACCCGTTCACCTGTCAGCAGAGACGTACATTGTTTCTATATCTTGGCTATTGTATATAATACTGCAGTGAACAAGGGAGTGCAGATCTCTGAGCTCATCTCTTGAGAGCTTGATTGCAGGAATTCTTTGATGTTTAAGCTTGAATTGTATTCCTCCGGAGAGGGTCTGTGTGTTTGTTTTTTTAAAGCAAAACCACTTTAAAATAATTTTTTTGTTGTGGTGGTGCTTCACAGCTGACACGAGTGTCACTTCAAACCCACGTGAGGGCCATGTGTGGGCCAGGCGGGTCATCAGGAGGACCCTGCCTGGAGCCGAGACAGGCAGGCCCCCCACCTCCAGCTGTGGGGCAGGTTCATTTAGGGTGCAGAGGTGTCCTGGCTTTGTGATGGGACTTCTCATCTGCCTCCTACTCTTCCTGAGCCCAGATTGTGTTTCCTGAGCTCCTTCCCTTCATGTAAACCCATTAAAACCCAAGCTCCAGGTCAGCAGAGGTCATCTGACTCCCTCTAACCCCACTCTGGGCTTTAGCGTGTACCTGCTTCTTGAGACGGGGCTTTCGGGTGACTTTTGGCCTTTGGGGATTTTTCTTTTCCCCCAGTTCACCTATGCATTTCTGAAATGAATTTGTTTTTATTGATCATATTCTGGGGGAATTTTCTGGACATCTGGACTGTCCAGTTACCCGAAATGAAAGGTCCTACTGGTACTTCTCAACAGAGAAATCCTACACCTGCCCTACAACAGGGAGAGACGAATGCAAATCTAGGGTTTGCGAAGTGGTGCCTCCACCAGATGGCTGGGGTGTGTGGGGGTAATGGAGTGAACTGGGCAACTTGCGGGAACACCTTGATTAAGAGCATCTTTTCTTGAATTCCTGGTTACTTATTAACTCTGACACTTATGCACTGGCTGACAGCTTAACCTCTGAAGCCCTGTGTCGTGGAGATAATACTTGGTACCACCCGATTTGGCTCTTGGAAGATTAAATGATGAGATTAAATTGAATGCCCAGCACGGTGCCTGGCACATACCAAGTATTCAATAAATGTTGGCTGCTGTTGTTTTATTTCTTTTCTTCCTCGGTTGCCTGGTGGCCGTGGTATTTCCCATCATCTGAAAAGTGTAGTCTCTGCACTGGGAGCCTGGAGACCTGGGTCACTGTCTAGCTGTACGAATTGGGGCATGTCACTCCATCTCGCTGTTCTCTCACACGTAAACATTTTTCTCATCTGTGAAATAAGGGGGTGGACGAAGCAATTTCTAAGCATCTTCTCACTCTCACAGCCTGTGATTCGAGTAAGAATGGTGTGAAAAGTAAAATGTACCCCTCAAAACACAGCTTTTTCCCCAGGCTGCCCTCAGTGTATTAATAGACTGTATTTCCCAGAGCCAATTTGTAAAAGTTGGATCTTTGGAATTTGGCATGTTTTTTCCCAGAGGAGTAGTTTTTAAGTGGTGGTTATCTTCCTGGGCCAGCTCATAAAACCCAGCTTAATCCACAATGAAGCAGAAACACTGCGCATTTGCATTGGAAATGGTGGAAAACAATACCGCCACAATACTAGTAATTAAACAAAGCAGAAAAACAATTCCTTTGAATAAGAACTCATTTTTTATTTATCTAGAATCCCAGTGCTTGAGGGAAGCAGGTTAATTTAGAAGAGGAGGAGGTCTGTTGGAGATGTGATGGGGATGAACAATGGTTCTTCTGGGCTCTCTCAAGGGATTTAGTCTGAGGCTGATGGCGCAAGTTCTTTAAATTTCTGATTTCGGTTTAAAATTCAAGGATTTCTCCTCTATCCTGTTATCTTTTCCTTGAGATAGCATGGACCTACCTCCTCTCATGTCTAACAGTCATTGTCACCATTGGGTCTTACCAATGGCAAGTGGAGAGGGAGAGAGAAGAAAGAAGAACAAGAGACAAGGGGCAAGAAGATCGCAGCATCACAAGCTGCTGACCCTCAGTCACGTTTTGTTGAGTCCATGCCTTGCTGTCCTATGTAGCAATTATTTGTATATTTCTTAAAATTTTATTTTATTTTTCCATCTTTATTGAGGTATAATTGACAAAGGAAAATTGTATATATTTAAGAGGGATGACTTGACGTTCTGATACAGTGTGAAATAATCACCACAATCAAGCTAAGTAACATATTCATCACCTTGCGTAGTTACCTTTTTTTGTGTGTGGTGAGAACACTTAAGATCTACCCTCTTAGCAAATTTCAGGTATACAGTTCCGTATCCAGAATACATTTTAAAGCTTAAAAAAACAATCTGCCAGGATATTAAAATGTCATTAAAAACACCCAGATTTCTGGCTGCGGAAAGCCCTAGCATCCTGGGGCTGTGGCAATGAACTTCCAGGGGGTGACAGTAGGCTGGTGTTTACTGGAACAGGTCTTCATTTAACGAAGATATTTTCTGGCTAGTCCCTGGGTGCATTTGAGCTTGAAAACCCCAAGTGGTTCTCTTTAATAAGAGGAAAGGGATTAAAAAGAATGCAGGTGTGCTTGCATGAAAGAGATGGCCTGAGAGGGAGTCGACTGACAGAAGTAATAAACGATAAAAAGAGAAAAGGCAGGTGGCCACCAGGTGGCCTCGCAGTCCTAGCACAGCTTGGTTGCCTTTGAAGGGGCTTCTAATTGGCTGCAAATATTCAGGATGCTGCTACGTACCTGAGGTTTCCAAGTTAAGAATCAGGATTTCCATGCTTGGCTGGTTATTAGTATTCTCTGAGCCAAATCTTGGGATCCCCAAAGAAAAAACTGTGCCTATTTTTTGGATATAAGGGCAATTTGGCTGTGGCACTGGTACTTTTCGGTCGCGAGGGTGCACTTGGCTGACCTTGATGAATGCGTAGGTCTGCCTCCACCCTCGCTGTTTCACGTGAAACTGTGCATAAGCTGTACGCTGATCACGGGTCGGGGACTGCCTCCCCCTTACCCATATCACCATTAGATGCTGCCTCTCCCTGTCCTTGCATCACTTGGGAGTTTCTGAGTTGTCATATTATAGACCGGATTTCTCTGGGGAGTCATTCTCAAGTTTTGGGGCACACCTGTTTCCACCTGGGGAGCTTATTAACTTGCCGGGTCCATCTCAGACATTATGAAACGGGTTCTCACGGAGTGGAGCTTAGGAATCAAGCAGCCTGTAGGTGCTTCTGACACATGGCTTGGAGACCAGTTATAGCTTGGGCAAATCCCTTTCCTTTGTTTTCCCTTCTGTAAAATGAGGACTTTGGCTGGGCTTGTCTCTAGGCTCCCCTCCGGCTGTGCAAGCTGGAGGTTGATAGCTTGGGCTCGGTTTGGATGATTCCCAGATGCAGAGATTCATTTCTCCTCCTCTCAGGCCCACTTCTCAGAAGGGTTACTTCCCGCGGCTCCTGGACCACGGGCACCCCCTGCCCCATCTACAGAACTGGGGAAGGGCTAAGGGGGAAGTCTCCTGAGTACCGGGGAAGAGTCTGCACATTAGCCCCCTGGCACTCAGACAGCCTCTCTCTTCTGGGAGCATGGGCTATGCGCCTCGGGTGCAGAAGGAAGCAGTGTCCAAGATGTGCAGCAACCAGGACCCTGCAGGGGCTGCTCCCAGGGTGAATGTGACATGCAGCTCTCTGTGCATTTCTATGTTCTGTGCCCCAGAGTTTGCCTCCAGCTCATCTTACGGAGGTGTTATGAACTGATTGTGTCTCCCCTGAATTTATACTGAAGCCCCAACTCTCAGTGTGACTGCGTGTAGAGAGAGGGTCATTAAGGAGATAATTAAAGTTAAATGAGGTCAAAAGGATGGGGCCCTGATCTGATAGATCTGGTGTCATTATAATTAGAGGAGGAGACACCAGATCTCTCTCTCTCTGCATGAGCACAGAGGAAAGGCCAGGTGAGGATACAGCGGAGAAGGCAGCCATCTGCAAGCCAGGAAGAGAGCCTTCACCAGCAACCAACCCTGTGGACCCCTTAATTTCAGACTTCTAGCCTCCAGAACTGTGAGAACATAAGTGTCTGTGGCTTAAGCCCCTTATAGTGTTTTGTTCTACAGGCAGAACTTGTTTAACTGTGTTTTTACAGACACTGCATTTTTTACAAATTGCAGGTCTGTTCCATTTCCCCCACAGCATTTGCTCGAATCGTGTCTCTATGTCACATTTTGGTTCTCACAATATTTTAAACTTCTCATTATTATTTTATTTGTTCTGGTGATCTCTGATCAGTGACCTTGGATGTTATTATTGTAACTGTTTTGGGGGATCATAAACTATATCCATGTGAGATGTTGAACTTAATTGATTAATGTTGTGTGTGCTCTTATTTTCCCCCCCAATTTATTTATTTACTGAAGTACAGTCAGTTACAACATGTCAGTCTCTGGTGTACAGAGCAATGTCCCAGTCATACATATACATACATATGTTCATTTTCATATTCTTTTTCATTAAAGTTTATTACAAGGTACTGAATATAGTTCCCTGGGCTATACAGAAAAATTTTGTTTTTTTTTAAAATCTGTTTTTATCCATAATAGTTAATTCTCAATGTTGGGTGTGCTCTGACTGCTCCGCTGTCTGGCTGTTCCTCCATCTCTCTCTCCCTCTCCTCAGGCCTCCCTATTCCCTGAGACACAATAATATTGAAATTAGGTCGATTAATAACCCTCCAATGGCCTCTCAGTGTTCAAGTGAAAAGAAACGTCAATCCACGAGGCAACGTCATTGTTGTCTTATTTTAAGAATTTGCCACAGCCACCCAGCCTTCAGCGACCACCACCCTGGTCCGTCAGCCATCATCAAAATTGAAACAAGACCCTCCACCGGCAGATAAAAGTTATGACTCGCTGAAGGCTCAGATGATGGTTAGCATTTTTTAGCAATAAAGTATTTTTCAAATTAAGTACATACATTTTTAAAAGACCTAATGCCATTGCACACTTAATAGACTACGCTGTATGGTGTAAACATAACTTTTATAGGCACCAGGTAACCAAAAAATTCATGTGACTTGCTTTATTGCGACATTTGCTTTATTTTGATGGTCTGGAAGCGAACCCACAACAACCGAACCCTGCAGTGGCCCGAGCTGACTAAAGCACGAGGAGACACTCATTCATTCATTCATCCATCCCAGCAGGTAGCACGTTCACGCATCATGGATTATCTGTAAGGAATCGTCACATTTGTTTGGGCTTCGGGTGATCTGCGCAAGGTCACTGTGGGTCTAGTTTTCCCATCTTGGTCCAAACACCCCTGGAAGCCTCACATCCAGCCCAACACGCAGGGCACAATTGCATTCCCTCAGCCCCTGCTTCAGCCCTTGACCCGCTCCCTCCAAATCACTGCCCTTTGGCAAGGTGGGTGCCAAAGAGGTATCTTTTCATCAGAAGATAAAAGCTTGAGAGTTCAGGCACCATTCTGGGTGTTGCCTGGGGTACACAGGAAGGTGGAGCTGTATCCGTGCGTGGGTCTGTATATGCGGACACCAAGCCTTCACGGACGTGTAAGTGGTCACAAACGGATCTGCAAGATGAGACTGTGAGCGTGCCCATGCGTTCGATTTCTGCTTACGTTTATTTATGTAAAAAAGACCAGATTTGGAGTCAAACCCTGGGTCGAAACTAAGTTTTTGCTTATCAGCTGTTATCTTAGGCAAGATGGCTTAATTTCTTTAAGCCTCTTCAATTTCTTCTTCCATGAAACAGAGAGAAAGGAAATGTGTCTCAGAGGTGAGTTGTGAGAACTTACAGCTGCCCAGAGACGTGAAGATTCTGGATACTCTTCTCCTCTGAGGCTGTGTGGCCTGGTCCTGCTCTCTGACTGTCCCCTCCTATGGCTCATGGACTCTGGTGTCCCTGAGAGGATGTGTGACCCAGGCTGGGTGTCCTCTGCCAGGCCTGGGCTCCCAGGATTGCTGGTTTGCTCCGCTTTGCTCTCTTCCCCCACGTGCCTGACCCAGACCATCCTGGGTCCTCAGTCATTATCTGTAAATACGTAAGTGGATGAACCGCACGCCATAGGCAGTTCCAGTTTCTGAATGGTGGGAGGTGTCTTGTGGGACCCATTGAGCGTTCTGCCCAGGATCTTGTCAGCTGGAGCTGAGATGGAAGGATAAAGACAGAAATGAACATTTCTCAAGTAGCTGCCTGCTGAGGACGACGCCAATCGACTCCCAGTGTCTGGGAAACAGAAAGGAAGGAAAGCTCCCTGAGGATGTACATGAGCCCAGTGTTCCCTGAGTGTCCCCAGTGCCAATCGGGAGAAAAGCACCTGATTGGAGAACTGTCATCTCTCTGCCACCGGGCCCTTAAGAGCCTCTGTTTCTTGAACAACTACTCTGTGCCGGGCAGCCGGCTGGGTGCTGGGATGAAAGTCACTTCCCACACTGACCGTTAATAATCTCACAAGAGACCGTTACCTCATTTAATCTTTGGAGCAGCTGTGCGAGGCCCAGGTGAAATATTGCACGGCGAAAGAGTTTATAAACTGTAGAGTGTATGAAACGTCAGGGTTGCTACGAGGATGATTCGTTTTCCTCCCCCGCCCCCGCAGCTTGCCCGGCAGCCCTCCCGGTGCGGCAGCGGCACCCACCTTGCCCGTCTCCTTCCCCGCTAATTGGGGAGGCTCTCCAGGCCTGATTTATGCGGACACTCACACGTTCTCCCTCTGAACATTATTCTAATCAGACACCTCATTATTGGAAGCCTGCCTCCCCGGGCTGCCTGGACAGGGTTATTACAGGATATTATACAGACCATTTGCATGGCCACCTTCAGGTCATTTCCATCACTTTAAGCTACTTACAGGCCCATTTTCTTCCCCATAATATTTGCCTAATTCGATTACTCCACGGCCTCCGACGGCTCAAAATGGAATCCAAAGTCCCACGTGGGGGCCGAGTCAACTGGAGCCTGACACACCCTCAGTACTTTGGGGCCCACCTGGTCCCAGGTGACAGTTGTCACCACCAGGCTTCCAGATCCGAGAGGGGCTTGCGTGCCTGGGGAGGAGGGGGCTGGGGTGGGGAAAGGGCAACTTGTTGGACAGGCCAGTATTTTACAGTTTGAAATGATCCAAAGGATCCTGTTCCAGCCCCAGAGTTCCTCTTCTGTAAATTCCTTCGGCACCTCCTGGACTTCCCATCACAACCCTGCACACCCTCTGCTGTAATCAGTTGCGTGGTGTCTGTTTCTCCTGCTAGAGATTAAGCTCTGTTGGGGCAAGGACTCTGCTTATCTGTTTGACCTTTGCGTCCTCCACATCTAACCCAGCACCCAGTGCGTAATCACTGATGGATGAATAGATTCGTGTTTGTCGATGGGTTGCTTGAATGAATGGGTCCTTTGTTGCTTGTAGCCATTTCTGCTGGGAGTGTGTGTGTCTCTTAGCCTTGACTCGGTCTCAAAGCCCCTCTTCCTGTTACACTGTGTATGCTGCCCCGGTGTCTGGCTCCCAGGGGCCCAGTTTGAGACATTCGGCTCACGTGCTGACGCTGCGCTGGGCGAGAAGTCTGGGGCACACACCTCCAGAGCCGTGCTTCTCAGCTGGAGGCCAACTTGCCTCCTGGGTGGCTTTTAGCAATGTCTGGAGACCTGTTGGTTGTCCCAATTGAGGGGACACTACCGGCAGCCAGTGACAGCCCGGAAATACTGCTAAACACCCTAGGATGCACAGGGCAGCCCCCGCAACAAAGAATGGTCCCGTCCAAAATTTCAATAATGTCAAGGTTGAGAAATCTTATCCTAGAGTTAGCCCAACATGTTACATGGAAGGAAGGACGTCGGGGTCCCCTACGGTCAGCTGGACTCTTGCGGACTTTGAGGGGATTTTTGTATGACATCTCCTCAGGGGGAGGGTAGATCTCAGTGGTAGAGTGTGGGCCTAGCATGCACAATGTCCTGGGTTCAATCCCCAGTACTTCCATTTAAAAATAAGCGGGTAAATATCCTCCCACCAAAAGAAATAAAGAAAAAAAAAAAGGCTATTGTATATAACATCTCTTCCCTGCCCAAGTTCTGCACCATGAATCAGGCAAAAGGAGATCAAGATACCTCCATTATTACTGAAAACCACTGGAGAACAGAGACTTAGTCTGTGATCCGGGTGAGAGCGATGATTCTCCACTCCTGAATTGAATTTACGCATCTCCCTTGAAAGCACCGGTCTCTATACAGGGCCTGGTATGGCAGAGAGAGGAAATGGCACACGCTGCTTTGAGCCATGGGCGCCAGACCCCGCCCCACTCCAGGAAGCTCTTCTTTGCCTAAAATGGCAGCCAGAGCATCCCAGACCCAGATGCAGTGGGAGTGGAAACCCTGCCGATAGACAAGGATTCCATCTCTCCTGCCCTTCTCTGCCCTGAGCATCGTCTGCGGTCACACGGGCCTGGTCTCTAGTCTCCTTCCTCAGGGCTCATGGCGGCCCTTCAGTTTTTCAGCTTTACTACCCAAATCTACAAAATAAGGAAGATAATAGATATTGTTCGGTTTTGTTGCAAAGCCCAAAAGACTCATGACTGAAAAGGGGCTAAATATTAGTACGGGACAGGGCCACGCGGAGCCCTGCAGTGACCACAGAGGTGGGCAGGGCGCTGTTTGGGGGCCGCAGGGAGGTGGACGGCCAGTGGTGGAGCAAAATCGCGGACAGAAGTAACTGCAGCCCAGACAGAGGAAGTATGGGACAAGTCTGACTCCGACAGGCTTTCCTGGGCAGCAAAGCCTCATGCATTCAGCTGTGGGTGTGCAGCACGTGGAGCGAGTGGCTTTGGACTTGGGCCCAACAGAATGGTAGACATTTTCAAAATTCCTACCTTACTATTTTGGTTATTGCAAAAGCAATTCGTGTCCATTTAGAAAACTGAAGAAACACGGATAAATCAAACAGAGAAAGTACAATCACTTTATAATCCCATTGTCCAGAGATAATCACGGGCACCACTTCCCAGGCTGGGTAAAAATACAGTCACACCAACCTTCCTTCTATATTAGAAAACTCGGTACATCCACCCTCGGCTTCCCCTCCTCCTTCCTTCCCTGGGGGGTTCACTCAGACTGAAAGGCTAAACTGATCCAAAACCAAGCAGAGGAGGACAGGAAAGCCACCGCACAGGCTGAGGAATGTCCCTCGCCTGGATTCTAGGATTGCAGCTTTCAGTTCACACACGCGCACACGCTTAGCTGCTGTATTAGTCCGCTAGAGTTGCCATAAATATCACAAACTGGGTGGCTTAGACAACAGAAATTTATTTTTCACAGTTCCGGGGGCTGGAAATCCCAGAGGCAGGTGCTGGCAAGGTTGCTTTCTCCTGAGGCTCCCTTCCTCGGCTGGTGGGTGGCCACCCTCTTGCTGGGTTCTCACGTGGCCTTTTCTGTGTCCATGCAGGTGCTGGTGGCTCTTCCTCTCCTGGTAAGGACACCAGTCACATTGGATTAGCACCTGACCCTTATACCCTCATTTAACCTCAATGACCTCTTTAAAAGCCCTCTTTCCACAGAAGTCCCATTGGGGGTTTCGGGCTTCAACCTATGTATTTTGAGAGAAGACAATTCAGTCTGATAGCTGTGTCCCCCTCCAAACTCAACAATATGTCAGGGTAGCCATCCAAGGGGACTTACACCCCGAGTCTTGTGAGTTTTGGAATTGATAGAGGGTTGGGGGGAGTGACCCAATTCCAGAGGCAGATTCCTGCAATCGGTTGGGGTAGCATATTGCTTTGAGTCCCAGCGTCTTGCACTGGACTCACCCAAGGCCTTGGGACGTGGCTGGATCTCTGATAGGGTAGCTTCTGGATTCCAGGAGACAGAGCTAAGCGATGTGATCTTGAGAGACCTTTGCAAGTCTGGCACGGGGCGGTGGAGGGGGAGTGGAGCCTTTGAAAGGACCATGGCAGCTGGGACAATGGGCGTCTCAGTGATGCCTATGACAGATTGAAGTTCAGTGCCCCTTCCCCCCCTCCTTTTTTGAATGTATAACCCTCCCAGGGCTTTTAGTATGATCTCCAAGAGGGAGAGGAGCCCTCCAAATCATGACTAAGATTGATTTTTTTGTGTGTGCCAATCCTGGAGAGTGGGGGCTTGTCACCAAGTTTAGCTGAATTTTGACAAGTGAGTCATGTGATATTTCTTGCACAAGAGTGTTGTGGAACAAAGTCATCCTTGTTCTGTTGGGCTGTGTCAAGCGTGTTCATCCTTGTCAATCTGGCAGGGGAGAGCTCTGCTCTTCTCTGACACAACCAAGGGCAGAGGAAGCTTGTCCAAGCAGAGACAGTGAGGTGCTGAAGACCAACGGGGAGAAGGTCAGCAAGGACCAGCCTGAGACAGAGGACGGACAGGAGGACAGAGGGCAACCACGCTCCCACCCGCCAGCCCCGTCCCCATCCAGCCAGAGACTTGAGCCTCATCCTGACCCCACCAGGCTTGTAGAGTTGGTACTTGCTGCCATGTGGAGGGCTTAGAGGGGCACACCCAAGCTTGTCCCAGCCTGTGGCCTCTTAGTTTGTCCCCTTTGCTACCCAACCCTCATGCACTGACTCTCTCATTTTGTAGCCATAATGAAATATTACAAGAAAACAAAAGACGGAGAGGCAAATCATAAACGGGACATCCATGTACCCATCATTCATCTTGCCAAATTTTAACCTTTGCCATATTTGCTTCACATTAAAAAAAATATATTACAGATCTAATAGAAGCCTCCTGAATACTCCTCCCCAATCACTTTGTCTCACCTTCTTCCCCAGAGGGAACCACTCTTCTGAATTTGGAGTTTGTCACCCCACTCATAACTTTAAGCTTTTGCAACATGTTTCCATATACACATGTATATAGTGTGTACAACGTACAGTATATTTACATGTACATAGGAAGTTTTGCATATTTTAAGGAGTACACAGGCAATGTTGTACTACATAAATCTGCAACTTGCTTTTCCTCCCCCTTAACATTTCTGAAGCTTATCCATGTGATTCCAGTAACTCTGGTTCATTTGCTTTAACTGCTGTACAACATGCACTGTGTAACTACACAAAGCATATTTGTCCATTCATCTGACAATTGACATTTAGTTTTTTTCCCATTTTTTTCATTGTTGCTCTTGGGCACCTCCGTATTCATTGGAACAAAGAGACAGGTGTCTCTTTAAGCCACGGGTAAGAATACTTTTCTAGGCTGTTTGCAGAGGAGTCATCTTCTGCTTTATCAGGTGGAGCTAAGTGGTTCTTCCGAATGATCTCCCATCAAACTGCATCAGAGTACCTGGTAGTCCACCATCATTTGACATGATCGGGTTTAAAAATGTTTTTTTCATCTGGTGAGTATAAAATAGCTTCTCCCTGAAAAAGGAGCCCTCCTACACTGTTGGTGGGATGTAAGTTGGTGCAGCCACTACGGAGAACAGTATGGCGGTTCCTTATAAAACTAAAAATAGAGCTACCATATGATCCAGCAATCCCACTCCCAGGCACAGATCCAGAGAAAACTCTAACTTGAAAAGATACATGCCCCCCAGTGTTCATAGCAGCACCATTAGCAGCATAGCCAACATGTGAAGCAACCTAAGTGTCCACTGACAGATGACTGGATAAAGAAGATGTGATATATATACAATGGAATATTACTCAGCCATAAAAAAGAATGAAATAATGCCACTTGCAGCAACGTGGATGGACCTAGAGATTGTCATATTAAGTGAAGTAAGTCAGACAGAGACAAATATCATATCACTTATATGTGAAACCTTAAAAAATGGTACAAATGAACTTATTGACAAATCAGAAATAGACTCACAGACATAGAGAATAAACTATGGTTACCAAAGGGGAAAGGGGTTGGGGGAGGAATAAATGAGGAATCTGGGATTAAAATATACACACTACCATATATAAAATAGGAAAACAACAAGGACCTACTGTATAGCACAGGGAACTATATTCAATACTTTGAAATAACCTATAATGGAAAGAATCTGAAAAGGACTATATACATGTATATGTATAACTGAATCACTTTGTTATACACTTGAAACTAACACAACATTATAAATCAATTATACTTCAATAAAGTAAATAAATTTTAAAAATAGCATCTCCCATTGTTTTAGTTTATTTTCAACAATTATTTTAGTGAGGTTAAATGTCTTTCATGTCTATTAACATTTGGGTTTCTTCTGTGATTTGCCTTTCTGTGTTCTTTGCTTATTTTTCCATTGGGTGTGTAGGGATTTCTTATATATTGTGACTAAAAATTGATTTTCCATTGCACACACGGCCCCTTTCTAATCCCAGTCCATAATGTATCCTTTTCTTTTCTTTCTTTCTTTCTTCCTTCCTTCCTTTCTCTCCCTCTTTCTGCCAGGAGGACAGGAAGGACAGGAATGCGCTCTACCGGGAGTTTCTTCTTCTGCTGCTTTCTGGTTCGTTAGTGGCTGTTAGTTTGCGTGGGGAGGGACGTTCGTTCTGTCTGTCTTTCTTTTTTGCTTTATTGCTTTTTGGGAGGGTCCGGGGATCTTCTTCCCTCCTTCCTTCCTTCCTTCCTTCCTTCCTTCCCTCCTCCCCTCCTTCCTTCCTCCCTTCTTCTTCTTTCTTTCTTTCTTTCCTTCTTTCTTTCTTTCTCTCTTTCATCTGTCTTCTTTTTTTTTTTTTTTAAGTGATGGGAGCTGGTGAGTGAGGGAAAGCATTGCCTGTGCTATGTGGCATGGGCAGCTAGTGAGGTGACCCAAATAATCCTTGCTTCTGGGAGTCAAGCCCTGGAGTCATTCCCTTCTTCTTTTTCAAAACCTTCTCTTGAGTTGTGAGGAACTGAAGGTTACCACCAACCATGTGAGTTTGGAAGCAGACATCTTGAGGTCGATGGTGTATCTTTTCATTTGTTCATGGAGTCTTTTGTTCTGAACAGGTCTTTTTACTTTTTGAATTTAAATTAACTCTTTTCCTTTTTCTGGTGGAAGCCAAGGACTTCTGAGGGACAATGATGGGAGAGAGAAAGGATCTTGGTGCTTGGGGAAGGGGAGGCTTATGGTGGGCATGAGGATGTGCGTGGGTCTGGGCTGGAAGCCCTCAGGGCGGGGTGAGAGTTGCGTGATCTCAGACCCTCTGTTAGGGGGTGTGTTAGAGGACTGTGAATGTAGTAGGTGACAGCCCAAAGATTCTTTGGACTAGGATGACCATACAATTTTTCATTTAAACTGGGATACTTTTGAGAGTATAAAGGGACACTTAATAATTACAGTGGGACAATAGAAGTAAACTGGGACTGTCTCTGGCAAACCAGACGTAAGGTCACCCTGCTTCTGGAGTTTGCATGCATAGTCCTTAAAGTGTCCCTCTGCTGGTGTCTGCCCTCTCCCCATTGCCCTGGAGGCTTTGGGGTCATTTTCCAGCCTTTTCAGAGCCTTAACATCCCCTTTCTCCATAGTCCATTGGAAAAATATTTTGAGAGAGACCAGTCTTCTGTTGTCCAAATCCCACTCTACTTAGATCCCCCGCTGGCCACCACAGCTCATCGTCAGCTCTCCTCTGAGTCCCTACAGCACTCGCTCTGCACGGCTCGTTCGGGTATTTAACTTGTAAGTTTCTTGTGCGTTGCCTTTCCCCACCAGCTTGTAAGGACTTTAAAACTAGGGACGTGTACTGCTTTCCTCTGCCTCGGTGCTGCACACCTGCCCTGCACTAAATGCCCCTCCCAGTCTGTTCTGATGCTCAGGTGGGGTGAGGGGTCTTCCCTCCTCTAGGTGGGTAGGTTCTTTTCCATCGTTGCTCTCCGCAGCACATCGCCTTTACTGCACTCCTTACCCCGTCTCATCCACATCTCCATTTTTGCGGTCATCTCTCTCCTCTCTGGGTGGCTTTCAGGAGCGGCTTTCCAGAACCTGGTATAGTAGACGGTTCAGCGTATCAGCATGTGAAAGTGCATCTTCTGGCTGCAAGATAAGCACATAACCACAAATGTCGAGCAGAGCCTCTCACTTCAGGGATGCATACATTGTGGCATAATTAAGAGGGAAGGCTCGTCCTTGGAAAAAATTTGCAAAAGGGGTATGTAATTGCAAGGACATAGAATTAGTTTAAAGCTTCTTGACTTCTGTGATCCTCTCTGGGGCTTCTTTATCAATTTGAGCCCAGATTATGTTGCTTTCAAGTCATAAGCAATTGGCTTATCAGTTCTCGCTGGCATCTCAGGGCTGAGCACAGCCCGGGTGGGGTTAGGTGGACCATCCCTGGTCAGAAATGGTGGATGCTGCTTATTATAATATCTCGGTGTGTACTTAGAGGTCTGTAATTGCTTGACATTCCTGGAAGTGTCCTCAGGATGGCGAGTCTGATACCATGGGCATTTTCCTGGTAGGAGTTAAATTGGTTTCGTGATTGCTGTCTTTCAAGGGAGGAAAATACTGTAGAGATGGAGTTGCTGACGAAGGCTGGGAGCTGTTGTTTAGTTTTGAGAACAAGTACATCATAGATCATACAGATGTTGTCTTGTGGTGGGAGAGGTAAGTGGTCGCTAGCTGCAGCCGCAGTGATGTGGAGGTCTGAGAAGGTGGTTAGGAGGTCCAGAGTCTAGGACGCCTGATGTGTGCAGAAAGGGTGGCGTCTCATGAAAAGCTCTTGTGAATTTATCTTCTGTCGATTTCAAGATCAAGGGCAACATCACAAATGACAAATGCTGGAGAGGCTATGGATAAAGGGGAACCCTCCTTCACTGCTGGTGGGAATGCAGTTTGGTGCAGCCACTGTGGAAAACAGTATGAAAATTCCTCAAAAGACTAGGAATAGACTTACCATGTGACCCAGGAACCCCGCTCCTGGGCATTTATCCAGAAGGAACCCTACTTCAAAAAGACACCTGCACCCCAATGTTCATAGCAGCACTATTTACAATAGCCAAGACATGGAAACAGCCTAAATGTCCATCAACAGATGACTGGATAAAGAAGAGGTGGTAGATTTATACAATGGAACACTATTCAGCCAAAAAAACCGACAACAACGCCATTTGCAGCAACATGGATGCTCGTGGAGAATGTCATTCTAAGTGAATTAAGTCAGAAAGAGAAAGAAAAATACCATATGAGATCACTCATATCTGGAATCTTAAAGAAAAAAAAGAACATAAATACAAAACAGAAACAGACTCATAGACATAGAATATAAACTTGTGGTTGCCAAGGGGGTGGGGGATGGGAAAGGACAGACTGGGATTTCAAAATGCAGAATAGATAAACAAGATTATACTGTGTAGCACAGGGAAGTATATACAAGATCTTGTGGTAGCTCGCAGAGAAAAAGAATGTGACCATGAATATATGTATGTTCATGTATAACTGAAAAATTGTGCTCTACACTGGAATTCCACACAGCATTGTAAAATGACTGTAACTCAATAAAAAAATGTTAAAAAATAAAAGATCACGGGCAACATCAGAATAAGGTTCTCCACCTGGAGTTCTTGACACATGGGGAGTTCCAGGGGCAGCACACATCTTACATTTTAAGGATGTTTCTCAATGAGTGATGATGGTTTTGTGGGTCCCTGGGAGTATTGCTGTGGGGTCCCTCTGCGTGGGCTTGGACGAGGTGGGGGTGACTCCCTGCTGGACTGGTATCTGCGTGTCCTGCTGTGTTACACGCCTCGATCTCAGGACACTGCGGTGTCCACGGTCTTATCAAACCATTAGGAATTAGCAGTACCGGTACTCATCAAGCTCATGAAATGTTTCCAGGGCACCTGACTGAATGATATCCCGTGCTTTGCCTTTTCAAAACTTTAGCAATCTGTATTCTCAAGATCTTGAGTTATTCATCCCTCTGACATGAGGGTGGGTGCTGGGGACCGAGCCAAGGACAAATCAGCCATGGCCTCTGCTCTCGTGGAACTCACGGTGGAGCGTTGGAGACAGATCTACAACAACAAAGCTGTAAGGATGGCTGTGAGAAGGTGAGGGAGGAAAGCAACGGGTACCTGTTGCAAAGTAGCCTTGGGTCTGATTTTCCTCCGACAGGCCCACCTCTCTGAGGCTATCTGAGGAAATCTGTTGGCACTGGCCTCTGGTTGGGCTGTTTTAATGCAAACTTTGACCTGGCTTTCCTTTCTAAGAAGCTCTGGCCCTGTCCCATGGCTTCTCCCAGGGGAAGTCACACCACGGGTCTCTGAGGTTCCTACTGGCAACAGGTGCTCCAGCCTGGTGGTCTGGATTGAGGACCCTGGCCCTCAACAGCTGTGCCAAAGGGCGGTGGGGGGAGCTGGGAAGGGCATGCTTGCTGGTCCTCGAGGGGCCCTGAGCCCAGCTGATGGCCAGCTGGGAGCCACACCACTGCTAAGCACAGCTGGACACGATGCCCAAGCTTCTCATGTGCACAGCCCGTGGCTTCCGGCAAGTGAAACTGAAGTCCTCCGAATGTCAGGTGATGTTAATGGCGCCGAGAGCCTTGTGCTTCCCAGAGGAGACCTGCACGGCAGATGCTCTTACTGGTGTCCTGCCTCTGGCAGACTCTGCCCTCCGCACCCCTGCAGCCACAAGGGGGATGCGGGGGCTGCTGTCTGAGTGCTGATGCAGACGCCCGGGGTGGGCGCTGCCTGAGCCCTGCTGCCCGCGCCAGCAGACGCCCCCGTGCACTGTGTCGTTGGGACGGCTTTTACAGTGGAGGTCACTCTGTGACTATCTGTGATGCAGGGGTTGTCATAGAATAAAGTACATTTTGCTGAGGACTTTTTGTGCATTGGGCACTGGGCCAAAGCCTCGTGGATGTCATCTCCTTTAATCCCAAAGTCCTTTGATGTTGGTACCTCCTGTTCCTTCCATTTTCTGCAGGAGGACCTCGAGGCTCAGAAAGGATAAGTTACTTGCCGGAGGCAAAACAGCCTGGACGCGGCTGAGCTGGGGTGGATCGCGGGCTCCTCAGCGTCCAGAGCCCAGCTCTTCCTGCCGCCCATGTCACTTTGTGCAGCGTCCCTGACTAGAGGCTCTCCTTGGACCCCATACATACCAGGCTTGATGGAGTGACAAGGGAGGACTTTACTGTGAGTTCTGCACTCGAGGGGGGTTGGGCAGTTTATCAATCAGGAAGCACCCCCTGACTTCAGAGTAGAGGCGGATGGCGTACGGCTCTGAGGGGCTGGTGCAGCTGCCCTGAGCTGGGACACCTTTCCTTCCGGCAGGACCTGACAGCTGAGTCACTGCACCCGAGGACTGTAGTGGCCCCTCCACTGCCAGTATGAGTGTCCCAGGTGAGTCCCTGGTGTCCCCAGGTGCCCAGGAGCTCTGGCCTTCCTCCCACCTCTGCTGGGCATGTAACTGGTCCAAGATGGCTCAGCTCCTCAGCAGGATGGAGCCTACCTGAGTCCTCGTCTCGTTGATTAGAGCGCTGTCTCTCTGGCTGCTTCTGCCAGCTCTTGTGGAGAACCAGACTGTGTTCTGCACCTCCAGGCACTGGCTAGGGTCCTGCTTAAACCTAGACAGACCCCTGTAATCAGCAAGGACTCCTGCTGGGTGAGTGCCTCCACTGGACCCATGGACATCAATAGTGGCTTGATTGGACTCAGATTGGGTCCTGTGATTTGGGCCCAGGACGAGGGTGAGGCCAGCTCTACCTCCGAGCCCCTCCCCTCCAATCCTAAACTGTCCTGCTCTTTCTGGCCCACTGATGAAATTCTAACCTGTCCTGCACCAGAGGCTCATGGATTCTCCTGGTTGATTCCATCACGAGGTCCAAACTTGTCTGCAGTGAGTGCTGGTACTCGGGTTGAACATGACGCTAATCATACTTTAAAAATTCTTTCTATGTGCTGTTCTTAGCCAAGGTGGGGCTGGCGGGGTGGTGATGTCAGAGAAAACCTGGGCCTTTCTGCCGATCAGGAGTACAGCCTGTGTCTTTTCCAAATGCCGTCTTCTCTAAACCTTTTAGGCAGTGGTTCTTAACTGGGTGAGATTCTGCCTCCTGGGGAGACTTAGCCATGTCTGGAGATATTTTTGGTATCACAGTTAGAGACTCGCTATTGACATCTGTTGGGTAGAGGCCAGGGATGCTGCAGAACATCCTGCAACGCACAGAACAGCATCCCACAATGAACAGGGGTGTCGATGCTGCCCACGCGGGGAAGCGCATCTTGGGTGATGATGGAGCATCTATGCTTGAGACCAGGGGCCAGTGTGGACCCCAGACACTTGCGTTGGGATGGCACCTCTTGTTCAGGTTTGCAGCATCTTGTTTCCAACTCAGCTTTGTCTGTCATTGACCCCCAACCCTTCAGCAGCTGCCCCCACCCAGACTACGCACCTGCCCACAAATACGGTCTGGAGCTCCCAGCCTGGATATGTGAGGGGCCACATCTCATTCATCTTTGTCTCTTAACCGAGAGTAAATACGTTTGTTGGCCAGTTGAACAGAACTTAGCCGAGGCTGAGCCTTTGGGAGGGTGATGTTTTGTTTGCATAAAGATAGAACATAAGCTTGCCAACTATAGTGGGTTGAATATTGTCCCCGAACAAATTCATGTCCACCCGGAATCTGTGATTGTGACATTACTTGGAAATAGGATCTTTGCAGGTGCAATCAAGTGAAGGAGACGTTGTACTGGATTAAGGGGGCTCCTAACCCTGTTGACTGGTGTACTCGTACCAAGAGGGAGATCTGGACATCGAGACACACACGCACAGGGAAGATGGTCATGAGAAGACAAACGGAGAAATTGGTGTGATGACTCTACAAGCCGAGGAATGCCAAAGATGGGTGGAAACCACCGGAAGCTGGGAAGAGGCAAGGAAGCATTCTTCCCTAGAGTCTTCAGAGGAAGCATGACCCTGGGGAGACTTTGATTTCAGACTTCCAGACTCCAGAATACATTTCTGTTCTTCTAAGCCACCCACTGTGGGATAATGTGTTACAGCAGCTCTAGGGAAGAAATACTCCCACTTACGCATCCCAGGACACTGCCAGTTGGACAGAAACACTTCTTGATGTCTCAATGCTATGATTTTAGGCAGTGAGTCTTCTCAGTTTCCTGGGAGGTCATGGTGCTCAAGTGGACTTACCCATTCCACAGTCCTCTGACCTTCCCTTTGATAAGTACCCACATATATTTTCAATGTTGAACCTGGAATGTGGTCACCAGGCAAGGTTCCTCTCGACCCCTTCTCAGAGCAAGGTAAAGGGACACAAATGAGTGGGTGTAAGGAGTGTCTGTCCCTGCGATCTCCAGCTCAAGGAGCCTTTGGTCTGGCCCTGACTTCAGGGTAGGGGGACCGTCCCTCCACCTGAAGCTTGGCCAGCAAGCGTGGGCCAGCTGTGTGGGTTCGGGCCAGACAGCCTCCCGCTCTCAGCGGGGCTGCCTGCTCAGACTGGCTTTCTGCCCCCACACGGCAACTGGGGCCTGTGTGGTGTCCCTCTAGCAACACTTGGGGCTAACAGACTTGGCGTTTTCTGGACCACAGACCCATCCTGGAGCACTTCCTGAGGTGGGACTGCGGACAAAGAATGTCACCTGCTGTATCAGTAAACAAAGGATGTTGTGGCCATCAAGCCATCACCCACTGCAGCTGCCCAGGACTGTGCCCCCTGCGGGGACTCAGGATGGGAAAACACGGGATTCTGGCCCTAGGTGGTTAAGTGCATATCGAGGGAATGATTTCAACAAGTCCCAGACTCTTGTATCTTCCCTTACACAGAAAAACACTAAAATCATTAACTCAAGATTTCTGATTTTTCTTTAATGAACAGTAATCTTTTGGTGTTCTAACCACCTGGTTTTTTCTTTGCAAAATCTCCTCCTTACCTCTTTGGAGCAGTCCCTCAGCGCTATCTGAGGGGCTGTCTCCCAGGCGTAAGTCTTCAGCAAGTCTGCCAAATAAAATGGAAGTCTCAACTTTCAGGTTGTGCATTTTTTTTTTCTTTCAGTTGACAAGACCTTCGGTCCAAACCCACAGCCAGGGCCCCTTCTCCCATTTCCTCCTCACTGTCCTGTTTGCTGCTTTTTAGGCCCATTCTGCCTCCTCCAGTTTTCCTCCCATGATAGAAGAGCCAGACAGAAAAGGACCCTGCACTTAAGTCACTGCAAAAGACCTGTTGACGGCTCTCCAGGCTAGGAAAGGCCCTGTTTTTAGAAACAGAACGATCCCTCCTTCCCTCTTTGAGGGGGAAGTGAAAATACTTTCCTTATCTCCGTGTGATGCATAGAATTTCTTGCAAAAGAAGAAAAACTGAAATCAAACACAAAGTGAGTTCTTGCGGTTCACCCCCCAGCCTAGGGTTCAGCAGGAGTCTCTGTTTTGCATAGAAATAAGCCTTCCCTGCTGTGCCTCAGAGAAAATCAAGTTCAGAGTCCTCATTCTGCACAGAAGAAGCTAAAGCCCAGGGAGGGGAGGGACTTGTTCAAGGCCACCCAGGCGACTGGTGCCAGGGCCCAGACCAGAAGCCAAACTTCTCAAGGCTGCCCCTGCCTGCCCCACATCACTGGATACAGGAACTCAAGAGGCGGAAAACATTAGGAATGAATCCCGCACTTCCTAGCGTCCCTCATGGCTCTCCGCGGTAGGGGAGACACTGAACCTTCCGGCCCCGGCTCCCCGGTTGATTCCCTGATCTGGAATGACTCCCACAGTGCCCATTCACATGACGCTCCCATCCAGGATCTCATTTCATCCTTGCTTCCTTGGTGAGGGAGGCAGGGCTGGAGTCTCTGGTTCCCACTTTACAGAGAGTGAAACCAAGGTGCAGAGGTTAAGTGACTTGCTCAAGGTCACACATCTATTGCAGAAAAGAATCAGAGTCCAGGTCTTTCTATTCAAAATTCTGGGAGGCCCTGCCTTGCTGGCAAGCCGGCTAGCGGCAGCTTCTCTCTCCTCTGGGACTCTGCTCCCCTCTGGGACTGCCAGGCAGACATGGCCCTGGGCCCCTTCTCCTCCTCATGCCTGTCTTCTTCCTCTCCCTCCTTCCACATCCATGATCAGGTTATTCCCTCCTCCAGCTTCTTCCTGGTCCCTCTTCCTGGTCCTTTGATGCTTCAGGCCTCGGCCCCTAGGTAGGGAGCTGGATTGCTTGCACATGTGCCTCTGTACCCAAGCAGGTTCTTGGGATGCCGTAGGGGAGGGGCTTTGGAACGGGGCTCTGGTTGTCCTCTGAGTTGGGGCACTGAGTCGCTTCTCTGGTGTTCACTCAGACACCCTCCATGGCTGGATGTCAGTTTTCCCCTCCACAGAACGGAGAGGGCTGCTCCCAGCCCCTCTCAACTTGAGGATTAATTCTGCCAAAAAGGGGTTAAAAATATAACTGAGCTTAATCCAGATAGAGGCCTGGTCTGTTCATTTGCATATAAGCATCTCCTCAGCCCCCAGCCCTGGCAATTTGCATCTCATTATCCAGGTGCGTCCTTGGTGATTTCCCCCTAGACTGGCCCTGCTCGGCTCAGCTCTATCTCTTCTCTGGCCTGAGAGCCTTTCTCCTGCTCTGCTGGCCTCAGAGGGGCTCTTAGCCTCGACTTGTCTCTGCCATCCCGGCTGCAGGCTGTTTCCCAGGCGCTCCGATTTCCCTCTGCAGAGCAGCCTCCGGGGCCCAGCCAGGGACGTGGTGAGCCTGAAATGGGACCAGTGTGGGTGTGTTTAGTGGGAGGGGGGCTGGCAGGGAGGATGGGGTGGCTCCATCCTGCCCATGTGACCATGAAAAACCCAGGGTGTGTTTATATGTGTGTGCAGACACTCAAACACACACATGCACACACACACACACATTCGCCTTGGGCCCTCTGCTCCCTTGTCCCCATCCCAGGTCATCTTTGTGCAACTTCTCTTTTGCTTTGAAACAGGGCTTGCTATTTCTTTCATGTGGCGTCACCCAGGTCAGAGGTCAGGGGAAGACAGTAGGAGGGCATGGACCGGTTTTGTGTTTGACCCAGGCCTGGCTCCCCAGGGGCCGCTCCCCCAGCACAGCCCCGCTTTTCCTCACACAGGCGTCTCTCCAGGAAAGCCAGTCCTGTAGCCCCTCCTTCGGTCCTACCCCTGAAAGCGGAGGTGACAGTAGTCGGGGCTGCCACGCCCAGAGTCAAAGGGAAGGTCCCAGTGTGTGAGTTGGCTGGAGGGAGGGGGAGAGCCCTGTGGGAAGTGGTCAGGATCTGCCTGGCCACAGTGGTTGGGCCGGGCTCCCTCTGCTCAATGTCATTGCCTGATGAGCTGAATCAGAATGGGCCCCGCTACGGTGGAGAGTGAGGAGAGGGGAGATGGTCAGCGGACTGGGATCGTCTCTTAGTTCGCTGGTCACTAAACGGCAGTGTGCGCTGGGGCGGCAGCCCTGGAGGGTGGCAGGCAGTGACGTACAGTCCCATGCATTCACCCGGTGACTGCTGGTAGAGCACCTACCAGGGCAGGGCCTTGTGTCGTGCTGCCTGTGGATTGTAGCAATGAACAGGACAGATGCAGGGCCTCTGTAGGACATCTGCAGCCTGGTGGCGACTCTGACGACTAAACATGGTGGAGTCAGATACAGGTGGAGAGGGAGCAGTGCAGGGTCCGGGATGGTTAATGCTGTGTGTTAACCTGGCAAGGTACCCACACACTGGCCAAACACCAGCCTAGATTTCACTGTGAAGGTAGTTTTCAGATAAGACTGATATTTAAATTAGTGGATTTGAGTAAAGCAGATGACCCTGTAGAGAGTGGTGGGCCGCATCTGATCAGTTGAAGGCTTTAAGAGAAAACAGATAGCAGTCTCCCCGAGGAAGAGAGGATTCTGTCAGTAGATGGCCTTCAGATTTCAGCTACAGTGTCTCTTCCCTGGGTCTCCAGCCTGCTGGACTACTCTGCAGATTTTGGACTTGCCAGCTCCCTCAACTGTATGAGCTAATTCCTTTGCTTCTCTGGAGAACTCTGCCTAATACAGGGTCCTATGGGAGTGTCCAAGAAGGGGCTGGGGGCACGGGAGGCTTCCTGGAGGAGGCAGACTGGGCTGTGACAGGTCTGCAGCTAAGGAGGAGGAAGGAAGGGTATCTGAGGCCATGCACCGTGAGGGCAGGAGTGGTGTGGTTTGATTAACCACAGTGGCTCAGGCTGGCTGAGTCTAGGGTGTGAGTGCCTTCTCGCTCTGTGGCCCCGGGCAAGGCCCTGGCATCTCTGAACATCAACGTTCTCTACTGTGAAGTGGGAACATAGTCGCAGTGTGTGATCAGGCCACCAAGATGGCTGTTCTCTTGCTCTCTGTACATCATCTGCTCGACCAGAACCTGCCTCACCTGCACCCAGCTCACCTGGCTGACCTTCCCTCTGAACCCTGGAGCCTAATCAGCAAGCGCCTATATGCCTGTCCCTGGCCCCAGCTAGTGATTGTCCCAATCTTTAGATCAGAACTGTCTCCACTAGGAGAGTTTATCAAAGGGGTGGTGAGGGGCATGCCCCTCTGCTGGTTTCCCTGGCAACCGATGCGCCAACCTGACATCAGTTCCCCCTGTAACTGGTAACCTCCCGCCTCCCCCTTCCCCAGCCAAGACTACTGCCATGTCTCGCCCGCCGGCTGCCATACACGGTGGGGTGTCGCTCCAGGACCTTGCTTCAGACGTGTAAGGTCCCCCATCCATAAAACCATTGATGTCTCTGTCACTGACAATGGGCTCTTTCTTCAGGTCTTGAGGTTGGGCCAGCACAGGCCTGGCAGGCCTGTAGCCCTGCGCCTACAACCTCCTTCAAAGAGCCTCGGGGAGGATGCAGATGAGTCGTGGGGCCCGGTAGGTAGGTGGTGAGGAGCTGAAGGCTGGGAGGGGTTGTGTGGCCCTTTGAGGCTCTGGCTGGGCAGGGAGGGGCTGCTGTGCAGGCCAGAGGCCTGGTGACGCTCCCTTTAGGCCTGGATCACGCAGGGCCAGCAGCAGTGATGCAAAGGGGTCGGCCTGGCTGAGGGGGCAAGAGGAGGTTCTTCCCTGACTTGCTGCAGGGACCCCCCAGCCTCAGTTTCGCATCTGTCAAATGAGAGTGGACAACCCTTCAGGGGTTGTCTCCAGAATTAAATGAGATAATGTGCAGAACGGGAATAGGTTGAAAATGAGCAAGGTGCTGGACTGCAGCGTGCTAGGACTGTCAGCGGAAGGAGGGGGAGGCGGGGAGCGGGCTGGGCGGGGCCAGTGCGACCCTGACCTGGCACAGGTCAGACAGCTGGACAAAGCGTGGGGCTGGTGAGGCTGTGTGAAGGCAAAGCCTGTCCCGAAACGCAGGTAGGAATGTAGACGGGTACCCTTATTTGGGAAAGCAATCTGGCAAATTTACCGCCATTTATTTTCTGTAATTACATTTATTGAACACATCTCACGTAGGGCTTACTGTGCTGTAGACGCCGTTTAGGCAATTTACAAATACCAACTCAGGTCATTACGAAGTTACTTAATGGAGTGTGCGGATGCCTTATGATGCAGCGATCCTTCTCCTAGGAGTGGCTCCTGGAGATGGTCTCCCACAGTGGACAAAGGGACGAAGCGGCACAAAGGGACAGGTAGGCTGTTTGTGGCAGAGGGGAGCTGGCGGCCCCCCTTGGTGTCCATCAGTGCGGGATGGACAAGTGAACCGTGATGGGTGCATCCTACGCAGTGTTGGAATCATCTCAGCAGCCACCTACGGTGAGGACAGAGCTCAGAAAAGTGTTGGCTGGAAAAAGTGCGACGCGGAGTAACATTCAGAACACCATACCATTTGTGAAAATTCAAAACACATACTTACAACAATGCGCCATAATTTACAGGGACACATGCATATTTAAGGACACGTGGCAGACGTATTAGAGCAGGTGCCTGTGTGGAGGAGACAGATTTGGAGTGGAGACGGGGATGAAGGGGAAGGATGGAGAACAGGTGGGGACCTTGCTTTACCTGGGCGCTGCCTTAATAATGTGCTGGGGGTGGGCCCGGTGATGAACCTGACTGTCTGCACCTGTGCCCTAAAACAAAGGCGAGAAATGAGGCTGCCTTCCCCTGTGAATGGCTTAAAACTGGAGAAAGGCAGGCCTGAGGGCAGTGGGCTGAGCGTGCACGTCAGGGTGTGGAGTGTGGCCAGAATGTCACTCTAAAACTAGTCAGAACTAGAACAGTACAATGAGCCCCTCTCTGCCCAGGTTCCGCAGTTATCCACACGTGGCCAGTCTAGGGGAGCTGTTGTTAGAAGGGATCCTAGTTAAGAATCATAGTAATGCCTGACATTTACATAGACTATTATTAAATTCTGTACACAGACATCTTTAATATATAGTATTTTGTTCAATTTCCACAACAACCCATGAGGTAGATAGTGTTATTCCCATTTCAGAGATGAAAAAACTGAGGCCTGCTGCAGTGCGGTGACTTGTCTGAGGTGGCCCTGCCCGGGGCGAAGCCTGCGACTGGCCCTGGGAGCTCTGGCTTCCAATCCAGCTGTCTTCTTATGCTGGTGGTTAGTCCTGTCTCTACCATCCGTTAGTGGGGTGGTCTTGGGTGAACCTCCCTCCCCTTCTGGGCCTCGCCTCTAGCTGACCCCGCACGCAAGGCCCTTCCTGGGCCTGGGGAGTGTCTGTGCCTCTCTCGGAGCCCAGGGCCGTCACTCCCCGGTGTGTCCTACTTAACAGGAAGTGGAGCAGTTTAGAAACAACCCAGAAAGCAGACAGCGGCAGCCCCCGTAGCTCGGCAGTCCCCACGCCAGGCGCCCGGCGCTGGCTCCCGGCCACCGGCTGGAGAGCGGAGCCCCAGGAGGCGGCAGTGGTGGGGCGCGGGCTGAGAGCGAGGCCCCCAGGCTTCCCTCGTTTCTCCCTAGAGCTCAGTTTGGCCAAGGGGCCCAGGGACTGGAGGCCTGGTGGCCCACGAGATGCCGGGGGAAGGAAACGGAGCTTCCTATAACTCCCTTGGGGAATGCTCAGCTCCCAGCCAGCACTGAGACCAGCTTCCAGAAACAGATTTCTTCTTTTTTAAACCACTTTTTCCCCCATGGTGACCCACTTTTGTAGCTGAGCCCCCAAGGCACTCTGGCCACCTCTCTGAGTTGCTTTCTGAAGGACAGGCTTCTTAGCCAACCCTCACTCCCTGCACTGTGGTTGGGAGGCAGGGACCCCCAGCATCTCCCAGGGTGGGGGGCCCCCAGAGCCACCATTCCCTTCCTCCAGTCTGGAGCCCTGGCTTGGTTCCTGAGACGCCAATGGGAACTTCTGCTCCTAAGTTCTCAGTCCCTGGCAGGTGGCTTTGGGCGGTGCCCATGGGTGGGAGAGGGAGCCATGGACAAGGAGGTGATGGTTCCAGCCAGAGGGGCAAGATTCAAGGACCATTCAACATCTACACAGTGTCTACTCCCTAAACATCCAGCTTTGAAGGATGCAGAGGGGCTCGGGGAGCTGCAGGTGTGGCCAGGGGGTGCGGGGGGGCGCTTTGTGGGGATGAGGTGGGAGTTGGTGGCACCTCCCATGGCAGCTGGTGTAGGGAGTTCCTGTTACATGACCCAAATGGACTGGGAAATACTGGACACTCCGGAAGAACAGGGCCACATGACTGCCTTCAGGGACTTACAGTTCAGTCATATATACACGTGTGCACACACACGCAGACTCACACAGATAAAGATGCACACAGACACACAGGGAAGTCATTTAAGAACAATTAAGCGCTTGGGTTTTGTTGATGTAATTGAGGAGCTCTGAGGTCAGTCCAGCTGGAACAAACGGAGAGGGTTTTACGGTGAGGGGAGTGTTTGCATCTTACACTTTGTGCGTGGGGACGTGTAGGAACGGCGTTCCCGGCGGGGGAACAGCATGAACAAAGCATGGGGACTCACACGAGCCTTGTTTGTCCCGAGGACCCTGAAGGAGCCCCGTGTGCCTGGGACTGTGATGTCCGGTATGGTCCTCTCCCCGAGGCTGTGGCACGCCCAGCGCGGGAGGCAAAGCAGGCAGAAGGGGCTGCTTCTAGACCCGGGGAGCCCGGGAGACCCCGGGTTCCAAACGCGACTGCACTGTGGTCAGTCTGGGCACCTGCGGGATGGTTCTGCGTTATCTAGTCAAGCCCAGACGTGGCAGCAGATACGGGAGGGAGACCAGGGCACTGGGGAGGCCTCGGTGGGGCCAGCAGGGCCGGTTTCTTCTGGTTGCTGTGAACCCAAGCTTCCTCTTCCCAGCTTCTCCCTGGTTCCAGTGCTTGTCTGTTCCTCCTTTTCTACGGAATAGGGCTAATGAGGGTTGTTGTGCACATTAAATGAGGAGGACATCTGACTTCCTGGCGTGGGGCCTGGCCCTCACAGGTATCCTGTGACAAGGTCTTCTGTTTGGGAGATGCCTTCCTTCCACCTCTATCTAATGCTTTCTCTTCCCTTAAGCTCAGGACTGCCACTAGCTAAGAGTGGGGCTTCCACGCTCCAAGACCCCTGGACACACCTGTGACATAGCCCTGAGGGGTGTCCCCAGGGGAGCAGGGAATGTGGCTTGTTCAGCCTCCACCTCCCTGGTGCCTGCCCCCCAGGAGACACTCAGGAATGTTTCTGAATGAATGAAAAAATGTGTAAGTGCTTTGTGAATTGGTAAAAATTTGCAAAATGTGTTAATATGTATCTCCAGAGAATGAGACTTGGGCAAACACACAACGAAATAAATAGAGCCTGATTTCAAGGCCAAGGCCAGATTGGAGCCGGGCCTGCGGGACAGTTTAGTAGGGTGGAGGGTTGAGGATCACACCTACTGACACCCTCCGCCCTGCAGCCCCTCTGCCAGCCCAGGGCCCAGCTCCCCTGGCACCGCAGAAGACAGCCTGGAGCCACAAGACCGTCATCTTTTCATGGGAAATTTACTCCCTCTACCCCATTTAATTTTTTTGGTCCTGATTATAAAATTGATCATTTGTAAAACACTCAAACTTCAAACAGGAAGGAAATATTTAACACATTTAACATGAAAAGAAAGAATTCCCTTCTTATCCCTCCCTGTGCCCTGTGAAGTAGCTCGGGTATGTCCTTACAGATTGTTTTTCCTGGTTTATCCACTAACCTTGATGGTTTGTTTATTTATTTATCTATCTATTTATTTATTTATGTTACAAAAGCATGACCCTGCTAAACATAGTTCCGCAATTTCCCTGTATCATCCATCAACATGCTGTGGACGTTGCGGGTTTTTTAGAAAGTCTGCACAGTGTTCTTTTTAATGGCTATATAATATTCTGTGATATGCAGGAGGCACCACGTATTTAACCAAGCTTCATCTGATGGACTTCTGGGTTGTTCTAAATAGAAATTGCATTTTGAAGGAGGCCTGAGTGGTGAGGCACGAGGCTTTCAGGGTTTCAGGCGTGGTGCTTCCTTTCCTTTGCCCATCTCTTTCTCCAGGCGCTGCTTTTGTGAGATGGTGAAACCACCCACCACTCCCCCACCCACATCCCATCCCCTGCTCCTCTCCCAGAGTGGGTGAGGGGACATCACAGGTCCCAAGCAGGCCCCAGCCCACCTCTCTTCCTTTTACAGCTTTGCCAGTCTAATCTCACCCCCTGGGGTTTTTCTTCCCTCGTCGCTTGGCAGCCCACCTGTCTGGCTCCGACCTCTTATTTGCTCAGTTTGAGGGGTGGAGGGGCCTTAGCGGTGGAGGGTCTAACGCATGTCCGGGTCGTGGGAAGGCCTGGGTCAGGCACACAGTGAAGGCTGGGGTGACAGCAGGTGAGGGAGGTGGCTGGGTTGCAGGAGGGAGAGTGGTTAGACGGACAGGCTGTCCCCTTCCACGATGAGGGGCAGCCAGAGAGTTCAGAGACTGCGGACTGTGGGCATTTGGGGATTTGGATGATGCAAATGCGGCCTCTGGTGGTTATGAATATTCACTAGGAGTTTTCCCTCCTGAGCAGTGGGGTTCCCTCGAGGCTAACACCCCAGAAGGCAAAGGGTGGGATGTGGTCCTTCTTCTTTCTGCCTTTCCTGTCTTCCACTCTCCTCTGGCCCCCTCCTGACCTACGGGGCGGGGCAGAGGCAGAATCAGGGAACCAGGCCTGGTTCTATGTTTGGTCCCCAGTTTGCAGGTTTCAATCTGACCTGTTGGTCCTTGGATTCCTCCCTTGTCCTTTTCTTCTCCCATGAAACCTGTGACCAAGGCCACTTCCAGGAAAGAGCCTGGGGCAGATGCAGGCGGGAATCACAGGGAGCTGGATGGAATCCTGGGTACTGTTCAAATTGATGGGGAAATTGACACTAAGAATGTAAACGGCTTGCCCAATGGCAAGGCAGTTAGGTGTCAGAATCAGAGTTAAGCCCAGGATTCTGACTTTGACATCTTACCCCTCTGCTCACCTCTGGACCCCAATTAGTACATTTGCTGAGCCCCCCACATACCCAGTGTGATCCCTTCTTGGAATATTCGTGTACTGGGGAAGCCCAGCCCATGGCTACGTCTGCTTGCTGGATGCCCTGCAACACTTCCTGGCTACAGCACTCACTCCATACTTAGTACAGATGACCTGGCTGGGTGGTTTAGTTTTTCAGGGGACCTGTTTCCTGAACCTTAAGGTGGAGCCTCTGTCTTACACACCCAGCCAGAGGCGTTGGGGGGACCTACTTTCTGAATTCAAATCAGGGCACGCGGTCTGATGACTATGGCCGTCTTATAGGAACCATAGGCAAGAATGTGCGAAATCAGGACTGTCCAGGTTGGGGCAGCCAATAAAAAATACATGTGCACAGACTGGATCACAGAATGAGACAGAAGAAAGGAATCACAGAGTTCATTTCTAGGCCAATGGATTTAAGTTTCCCCTCCCCCCCTTTTTTTACAACCATCAAACCTTTATTTTTTCTTCTCAAGTGAAATCTTACCCAAAGCCTTAGAAATAAAAGAGATAAGAGCAGGGCAGTTCTGGTGCAGGATGAGATGAGGGGCCCGCAGTCCCCTTGCTAACTCCTCCCCTCGTCTCCTCAGCAGCAACCCCTGAGCTCACTCATCACACAGATACAGAATCTGAGGCCCAGAGAGGGACAGGATTTGCTAGAAGTCACACAGCTCATCAGTGGCAGAGCAGAGTTAGAAATCACATCTCAGGGGCTCCTGGGCAGCCCTGCTCATCAGAACCTGAGTTTTTGCCCCTCGGGTAAGTTCTGGGTCAGCCAGGCAAGAGGATCTCCATTCCCCTCCACCCATCCCCGACAGCCAGGGCCTTTCAGATACGTGGGCTGGAACTTTTGTCTCCGATGACGTCTTCGAGAGTGGAATGGGAGAGGCAGAGGGGTTAGAAGGAGGTGTGTGGGCAGAGCAGAGGGAGGAGGAGAGAGATCTGTTCCAAGTGGACTTTGATCTGGGTAACAGCGCTTGGCCTCTGGGTCTCATCTGGTTCAGGATGAGGGGTGGGGAGAGAAGGGGGTGGAGGGACAGTGTTGCAGCACCGTCTCATCGGCGGGGGGGGGGCAGGGGGGTGTGGATGGAGGGTTTGCATGGAGCTTAAAACCCAGCCCTGGGCCTCTGCGGACTTTATTGCTACTACCTTGAGTGCAGCTGTGGGATGCGGGGAGGTGCGGGGGAAGTGGGGGGCTGGCCTGTCTCCTGGCCCCTCTCACGATGCCCCTAACAGGCTCTGCGGACATGTATAGGCCCTGGTAGGGCCCACCCTGCAGTTTACACTGAGCCCCACCGCCCCACTCCCTGCGTCTTCCACTGACCTTCCCAGATGCTTCCCTTCTTCCCGGGATTTTTGGGAATTCCATTTGAAGCTCCTTCAAGAGGCCTCTGAGCACTTGGAAATGAAAATGAGTCGATAGGAGAATAAGAATTTGGAATATGGAGGAAGAACGGATAGTATCTCTCAGGGAGAACTTTCAGCTCAGCTGTGCCTCGGGTTTGCTGGGACCCAGAGGGCAGGCAGGGTGGGGTTGGCTGGGACTGAGCGGCCTGGGAGTTGTGGTTGTGCCTCTGTCTCATGGGGGAGCCAGAACGCACTGCCCAGTGCCACTCGGTGCCTCAGTTTCTCCCCTGGAGTCAGGGTGGGGTGTGCACCCTCCTTTCTGCCTGGTGGAGGGTGACTTGTTATTCATAATCAAATCATGGAGGCGCAAAGCTCAACAAATGTTTTGGACACATTGTCCGCGCCCCCTGGAGCAAAGGGCGGAGCATAACCACCCGAGGGGAGTTGCCCAGAGGCTGGACCGAGGGCGGCCTGGAGAAGCTGACTCGGCCTGGGGTTGCAGCAGCCTCTGACAATGGAGGCAGGTGGAGTCGATCAAGAGTCTTTTCCACAAAGTCAAGACTCGTGGCCATGTATGGTCGCCTAAGGGGACTGCACTGCCAAACCCGCCTTCCCGCTGGGCAAGGATGCCTGCCCGAGAGGGTGCAGCCCCTTTCAGTGCCCTGGGGCTTGGCAGTCAGTTGTCCTTGCTGTCAGGGACTTCCCTTGTGGCACACCTTGCCACAGCCCCTTCACAAAGGGTCTCCAAGCAGAGGTTCCCATGCATCAGGACTCAGCATTGAATAGCATCTAATTCATCCAAATGACTGCACCCCTATATAAAGTCACTTTGTTTCTATAGAAACAGAGTGTCTGGAATCACACTTGCTGTGTGATACTGCTTTGTCATGTCCTCTCCCTTGGCCTCAATTTATTCATCTTCCAAAACGGAAGGGAGGGGTGATGAGAGGTCAGACCTAGTTGTCTCTAAGGATATTCCAGTTCATGCTGATGCTTCCAGTCTAAGAATCCTTGCCACTTGCTGAAGTGGTGCTCTCCTGCCCTGGCGGGGTAGCAGCGCTCCACCCGTGAGATTCCAAAGCAGCCCCCACCATCACTTCTTTCCCAAGACTCTGCTGAGATGTTGCTGATGGCTGATCATGATCCTTGGGGTGGTGTCCAAGCCCCACTCTACAGATCAATGTGGTCTTTCCAAGTCACTTGTGCCTTCTCAGGTGGACACGTCATACTCTTCCGTCATCCATCCATCCATCCATCCATCCATTCACCTACCTACCCATCCATCCAGCCACCCACTCATCCATCCACCTACTCATCCATCCACCCACTCATCCATCCATCCATCCATCCTATCTATCTATCTGTCTATCTATCTATCTATCCATCCATCCATCCATCCATTCACCTACCTACCCATCCATCCACACACTCATGCATCTATCCATCCATCCACCTACCCACTCATCCACCCATTTGTCTGTCCATCCTAAAAATGGTTATCTGGAGTGCCAATTATAAGCCAAACTCTCTACTAGGTGCTAGACATACAGAGATCAGAAGGCATAGCTCTTACATGAAGCAACTTACTTCTCAAGAGGTTGTGAGTGGGTAATATACTGCAACTGTAGTACAAAGCAAAACAGGCTTTTGGAGTTAGCCTTAGATTTGATTTCTGCCTCCACCACTCAGTAGTTAACTGTGTGATCTTGGGTGAGTTACTTAACCTCTCTGAATCTGTTTCTTCATTTGTAAAGTGGAGATAATAACATCAGGCATAATGAAGGTAGAGATAAATCTCAATAAATGTTAATTTCCTCTTTCCGCAAGAGAGGTACAAAAATTGGGCCACGGCAGCACAGGATAGGGAGAGCTTCCCGAGGCCCAGGAGCCTCCAGGAAGGCCTCCTAAAGTAGCTGACATCTGAGGGTGGCACTCAGAGTGAAGGGGAGTCCAGCGTGAGCCCGCACGGGAGAGTACAGGGTTCACCGCACAGCCAGGGGCCGGCCTGATCAGGGATCCCTGGGGAGAGTGAGGGGAGGCAAAATGGCGAGTAGGTTGGGCCAGGTGGGGAGGGCGCTGACTGCCACGCTCAGAGGGAGCCTTGGTTAGGGAGGCCATGGAGGCTCTTGGAGCAGCAGAGGAGACATGGCTTTTTGACTCCCAGTCCTTCGATAACTAAGCCACGAGCTTCCTCTTGGAGCCATAAATCAGTATCTGATGATGAGATACCATGGGAGGACCCCATCCAATGCCAGGACTAGTTGGGTGACCTTGGGTGAGTCCCATCTCCTAACTAGGTCCTTAGGGGTGAAAGGAGGGGCCTGAATGAAGTCGGTCCTCCAGCTGTGAATTCTGTCATTGGTGGCTCTTCTCCAGACTCTTTCCTGCCAACCTCTTCCTGCTCTTCCTCCTTCCCTCCACGCCTCTCCTCCCTCCCAGCCTTCTCTGCCAGTCCATTTCCTGTAGGCAGAGTTGGGAAGCTGATCTGTTCTCTCCCTGGCTGCACCAGAGCAGAGGGAGGGGGCGGGCTCTGCACCTACTTCCTGGGTGCTGAGCATCCCAGCTTTGCTGTTAGGAAACACCTGCCCGTGAAGGTGAATGGCTCTCGCTTCCCTTCAGGGCCCCTCGGCAGAGCTGTTCGTGAGCTGAAAAGGGCACCCCCCTCTCTCCTCCCCACCGTGGGCTGCGGAGGTGCTGGGTGGGGCTGGGGCCCTTGCCAGACCCTCATAGCCGTCTGGCTGGGTCAGAGGGCACCCAGCAACCAGGCAGGTGGCGACTGTCCTGGACTGAAGGCCCCCTGAACGCTCATGGAGGGCAGTCAGGGAGGACTTCGGAGCTCCTCCATTGAGTGGGAGCGGCTGAGCAGGGGTCCCCACCAGAAGCAGGGCCCCTGCTGCTGGGAGACGTTGGCTTGGTTTGGCCGCCAGGGCTCTCCACGCTGGTGCTGGTGGCTGGGAATTTTCCATGGGGGTGGGGGCTGGGGGCGGAGCACAAAGCAGGCAACCGGTGTCCAGGTTATCTTTCCTCCTCACCTGGGCAGAGGTTACATAGCCAGAACCAGCTCAATGAATAAACATAGGAGGCACCTGCCCGCATCGGGTTACTGAAGGTTACAGCGAATCCCTCCTAACCCCCAGGCGTCTCTCCTGCTGTACCCTGAGCCCCCTGCTGAAGTTAGCCATTCCTGGCAAAGGCCATAATACCTCGAAATGACGCCAGTTCCCACTTCTGGGGAGATCTACTGAGAAGGGGACAGAGACCAGGAAAGGTGAAAAAGACACAGCCCCCTGACCACGCTCCATGCCCATGGCTGCCAGGAAGTCCTCTGTGTCCGGCCAGCCGAGGGAGCCGCAGCCCGGAGCAGATTCTCCTGGCGCGGCGGTGAGGGGCAGGGGCGTGAAGTCAGGCCAGACCTGGGTTCACGTCTGGCTCCTCTGCTCCTAGCTGGGTCGCCTTGGGCAGGGAACCTGTCCTCTCCAACCCCACGGTCTTCCTCCATAGGACAGTGTGTCGTGAGGAGCAAAATGAGGTAGCACAGGGCACTTAGAATGGCACTGCAGCACATGGTGAACACACGGAGGGGCAAGGAATCTTCCGTTACTGCAGGAGAGGGCCCAGCCCCGTGTTGCACGAAGCTCCCATCGTCCCGTCCGCTTATTCTTCCGGCTGCCCATGAGTTGGTCTTTCTCACTAAGCCTCTTTTGACCCGCCCCTTTCTTCCCCTGCATCGCTCAGCTCATCTCCCCATCTCTGGCCTCTGTCATGTTATCTCCTGCCCATCTCGCTCTCATCTCCCGCTCTCCGCCTGTCTCCATCCCTCCCCAGTCCCTCTGTCCCCATCCTCCCTCCTGGCTCTGGCTATCACCTTGCCATCTGTCTGGCTGTCTGGCAGATACCCAGTGGCTCCCCGCCTTGTCCATCCCTGTCCCCCCTCCCCACGGCCCGCTCTTCTGGGACTCCCTGTCTGAGCCCTCTCTCCTTGTCCCCCCTCCAGCCCTGGCTGGAGCCCCTTCCCGGCAGCACCACCGGGTTGGGTTGGCGGCGTGGAGTGGAGCAATGCAGGCAGAGGAGGGCGGACCGCGGTCTCCCAAGGCGAGTGTCGGGCCTGCTAATTCCCCCGCTCTGGGTGGAGGCTGTGGAGGCCTCATTCAATTATGTCACATCCACTCAGCTGTTCCACCCAGATGACACAGAGCAGCCCGCTCGCCCTTCCCTGCCAGGAGCTAATGGAGAGAGATCTCCTTGGAACTGGCTGACCACAGGGCTCCTCCTGGAACGGGGATGGGCCCGGCCTGTCTGGCCTTGGGGTTCTCAGCCTGCCATGATTCGCTCTTCACCGTAATTACACCCAGCAACTGGCCTCTGGAGTTTGCCCCTCTCACCTCAATCAGTGTGGAATTTGATCTCAGTGCCTCTCATTCCATTACTGCCCCCCATTTGGCCACTGCCCGCGGGAAGGAGCCAGGCCGGCCTTGCCTCTCCTGCGAGGCGTGAGGCCTGGGGGCGGGTAGCCCAGGATGGTGCAGAGGGAATCCAGGCCCAGGCTGCCTCTCCAGTCAGAAATACGGACATGTGGGCATTGCTGGGGAGCTCCCCCCAGGCATCAGATCTTCGTTGACTAAAGGATACTCCGGGGACCATGAGAGACCCCGGAGAAGGCCCCAGTCATGGCCCTTTCCTCAAGAAGCTTAACCCAGGAAGTGAGGCCAACAGAACAAAACAATTAAGGGCAGGGCTGACCGTAAATGGAAGTGGATTCAGAGAAGGGGCTGATCAAATAACCAGAGAACAAACATTTCCCGGGAATTTACTGGGTGACACCACCTCGCAGACGTGTTGGGCCGCCCACTCCTTCCCGATCTGTGAGGAAGAGATTGTCTCCATTTTCAGGTGGGGAAACTGCGGCCCGGAGACACTGAGAGGCCCCACCACACTCCCACTGGAGACCCCTGGGGCCTAGCGGGGTTCCCCACACATGGCTCAGGGCAGCAGGACTGGCCAGAGAACGGTCTCTCGCCCTTGGCCGGGAGGAAGCGCTGAATCCAAGAACAAGGGGCAAACAAGGGCCCCCAGGGAGGCAGAGGGAGGCAATTTTAGGCCCAACAGAAAGCAGGCACTGCGGGGAGCAAGTGGACTGGAGCTTGCCACCCTTGAGAGGAGACCCTTCTGGAAATTTAAATGGATCCACTCAGAGTTCCACTCACTTTGCGGGTGACGATGGCTCTGTGACGTGATAGTAAAGGAAATAAGGATGTTTCAAGATGGGAGTTTGAGAAAACACCCGCCCCCAGTGTGCTCCCTCCTAGAAATCTCAGCCCCACAATGTCGCCAGCCCAGGCCAGGTGTCCTGTAAGAATTAGCTGTGTGATTGTATTTTTCCCCAGCTCCCTCCCGACGGGCCCTAACTTATGACAGGACTCACACTGCAAGCACTGAGGCTGGTCTCCCCGGCGGCTCCCGGATGCCACTCCATGGCACTTAAGGAGCAGAATTAACAAGACAGTCATGAGTTTCGTTTCGAGAGAAGTTGGTGAGGGACTGAGAAATCTCTGCGGAGGGAACGGGGCCTGGAGCATGTCCAGGAGCTAAGGGAGTTTAGTGTCCTAAAATGAGGTGCAGGCACTTTGGAAGGCCCCTCCTTCCGGAGGTCAGGCACGTGGAGACAGCCACCGACGAGGGAGAGGGGGTGAGGCTGTGGGGCCATTTATTTGACCACAGGCCTCAGTGCTTAGAATTTCCCCCTTTCCTCCCTGCTGATGGCAGCTCTGTCTGGTTGTGGCTTTTTCCTCTAGAAAGGCTGAGATGTTTTCCATCACACCCTCCGTCTGAGCCATCTTCATCTGCCAGTAACTGTGCCTCCCTCCCTCCCTCCCTTGCCGGTAGGTAGGTCTAAGGGAGACCCACCCTGACAACTGTCAGCACCTGAGGCCTCCGTCCTGCTCCCCGTTTCTTCTGAGGGCGACTCAGTGTCTCTCTCTCTACAAAATGGGGAAAGTTACACGGCTTCCTGGGCTGAAGCAGAACAGGGTCTCCTGATACCCCTCTGCTGTGTCCTTTTCCATGGCTCCATCTCCTTGCCGAGCCCCTTCCCTCCTCCTCAGCTGGGAAGGCGCATTCAAAGCAGGTGTACATCAGTTGCGTGTGTGTGCATGTTCGTGTGCGTGCGTGCACAGACACACAGGTAAGGTCAGCCTGCTAAGCACACCCTCTGTCTGCCAGTGGCCCCATTTGCAGGGTCCCCGTCCTTCCACCTTGCATCACACCCTTATCAAGCTTTCAGAGCAAACAAGCCACGGCGAGGGTTTCTAGGCTGCATCCATCTGGCACTCTCGCCTGCTCCCCCCGACCTGTCAGGCTCCCCTAAGGCCCACATTCACGCCCGATTTCTCACAGCCCTCTCCTTCTGGAATGCTGCTGCTGGAAGTCCCTGGAAAGACCTGACCCAGCCCCTTGCACTTCACGGGAGGATGCTGAGGCCAAGGGAGGGATGCAGCTTTCTGAGGTCAGAAGCTGAAGCCTGGGCCTGGACCACAGATGTACACACCCAGGCAGGGTATATTTTGGTGCCCTTCAGACGGGCTTTGTGAAATACCCTTTTTAAGGGAGATTGGTGCCGAGAGGAGTGGTGAGGGCTCCCACTCAAGCCTGTCCATTTCAGGGGGAGTGGGGACCAGGCTACTGAATAAGCCGTGTAGAGAGACCTGAGTCATTTGGTGCCACTTCACTTCTTTGTCCCGTGGATGTTTCTGTGTCCTTTACAGATTTGCGCCCAGTCGACCTGCCACGTACGTAATGCAGCCTTGGTGGCATAAGAACGCCAGACCCCTGACTCATTTCTCCAGTGCCACTTCTCTCAAATGGCAGCCTCTTGCCCAGGGCACTGGGACACTGTGTGCTACGTCCCTCTGCACCACTGTTCTCTTTCTGAGCTGCTCTGAGCTCTAAGAGGACGTGTTCACCTTCTTCTAAGCTCCTGTCCCTCTGTCCATGGTTTCTGTCATTCCCCGCACTCAGGAATTTCTTCTTGGTGGAGAGAATTAAAACTGAGAGGTCTGTTGCCTTTATTACCTCCTTAACCTTCTGGGGATGAAATTGTGAACAAGGCGAGTCAAGAGGTTATGAAATGCTCTGTTTTTATTTAGCACAGTGAGATTTATGTGCATTTGAATCATTGCTAATGTGTCCTGATCCTGGGCTGGGTTTGTGATCTGATTTAGGGAAGCATCATTTTTCTTCTAATATCTCAAACCTGTGGAAGAAGCGTCCGGGTTCACTCCTCACATCCCAAACCAGCGCGTGGTCCCGTTCGGCCCTGATCTGGTCCCGAAAGGCAGGTTGGGAAGGAGCAGGGATGCACCTCACTTCACAGAGGGAAGAAAGTCTTGCTCAGAGAGGAGGCAGCCTGCCCGAGGCTTCACAGCCAGTCCCCAGCAAAGTCGAAAAGCAGAGCAATGTCAGCCTGCTGAAGGGTTCCATTGCCGAATCCTTGCAGGGACCCCAGGATTCCAGCGGAAGTCCAGACCCCATGCCAGCAGTTACTTCCGCTTAGCAACAGGCTTCCCCCAGCCCATCTTCTGTGAACCGCCTTTACCGACCCTCCCCTCTAGGCAGAGACGTGTTCTCACTATTTCTTGTTTCCAGATCTTCACATATGCTGTTTCCTCTGCTCAGAATGCCTCTCCTTTTCCTTCCTTTTCTAGATGGTATCCATGTTTGAGGTCCGCACAAGCCCCGGCTTCTCCATGAAGCCCTTCCTTCCCGGCCGTCCGGGTGAGTCTCCCCTTCCTCCGACTCCACAGCTGCCGTCGTCCGGAGCCCTTGCTGACGGTGGACACTAATGACACATTGTCTCATTACACCCAGTGCAGGCATTCAGCGTGCCCTGAGATCCCTTCCTTTCACTGAAAGGTCTCATGGGCAGGAGACCTTAGCAGTCTTTGTGTCCACGTCACACTCAGCCCAGCGCTTGTATGAGGAGGCTCTCAGTGACTTCTGCAGGCAGCTGGGAAAGAAGGAAGAAGGGAGGGAAGAGGGAAAGGAACAATGCTCAGTGCTGAACACCTTCCTGCCAATGTGTTGTCTCTAGGGAAGGACATGAGTGGGGAATGGGGGTGGGGAACGGGAAGGATCGGCTCTGTTCTGGCTGGTCTGGTGTACAGAGTCTGAGGGAATGTGTGGAGGGAAGTGGGGGGAGGTCCCCTTCCTCCCGTCACTGTATTTCTCCTGTCGTGGTGACTGCAGCTGGGCTGGGGGCAGGGGCTAGTGGCTGGGGTTGGGGGCAGGTGCTCACGCCTTTGGTGACAGGAGATAAATGGGTCCAGCCTAAAGAGCACCTCTGTTTCTAGAAATGTAGTAGCTCAGCTCTTGACTTCACGGCCTTGGGGTTTTAATTAAATGTCAAATATAATTTAGGACCGGAGCGCTGATAGGTGTATGGACACGAAGTCTAATGTCTCATCTTTGTGGGTCTCCCGGGTTCGTACCTAATTTGGGGGTTTAACTGGTCACTATTTGAATGCCACATGAGAAAACATTTGATTCTCCCTCTCCCCTCATCTTTGGTTTTGAAATAATAGTTGAAAGAGTTAAAAAAAAACCCCAAACCCTTGCGTATATGTTGTATATGTGGAACCAGATGGGGGCCTGGGTAACCTGAGGCCTATAGAAATATGTGTATTGGATCTGCAGTTTTTCTTTCCCATATCAGGTTTGGCATGGCATAGCTCCTGACCTATTTTCTCTGCTCAGTGCTTGGTGACTGAGGACCTGGCTAAAGCCACCAACCTCCCCTGCTCGTTTTATGAGAATAAAGAGGAGGGAGCCTGGCTGCCTCCCCTGCTTGCCGGGTGCAGCCAGTCGTGGTCCCCAGGATTATTGCAGAGAGTGAGGCTAAGTCCTGCACTTTCCTAGTGTGGATGAGGATGCTGAGGTCTGGAGAGGGAAGTGACACGGCCAAGGCCGTAAACTGGGTTAGCCCGAAACACACCTGAAACCTACCTGCATAGCTTCGGCCATTGATTGAAGCAGCGTATGGCACAGGGAAAGAACGAGGGTAACTCCATGGCAATTCAATTCAGTAAGTGTTAAATGGTGGCTGTACTGGAGGCTGCAGAGAATACAAAACAGGCCTGGGCACCACCCACCGGAGATCATCTATGTCTTTAAGGAGGTGATGGTTCTTCTTTTATGTGACTGATACAGTTATGTTTTGAAACATCTCATTTCTTTGCTCGAAACTCTGTAAACTTCTTTGAACTCCTTTGCATGGCAAAGTGGGCCTTTTATATTGTCCTTAACCTTCCTCGGTAGCTGCTTTCCCTCCAGTCTGTAACGCACACACCATCCTCCAGCCAGACCAAACCTCCCACCAGCCCCTGGTGTGACTGAGACAGGCACGAGTGTCCCTCTGCCTGAAGCCGCCGCTTGGGTTGGTTGGGATTGCGTTGGGCTGCAAGGAGAAGCCACTGGAATAAGCGGGGCTTACATCTGGAGGACCTTAGACTTTTCACATGACATGAAGTTGCCAAACACTGGCTGTTCAGTAATACTGTCCAGGTCCCAAGTCCCTTCTGCATTTCCATGCTGCCATGCTTAGTGTGTCAGCATCTGCATCTTGTCCTCCTGCTCAACGCCTGATGGTTGCAAGATGCCTATAGTGGCTTCAGGCATCACATTTGCATTCAGGGCAAGAGGAGAGGAAGGGCCAGCAGCAAATCCATCTGTTCTTTGGCTCCGGAAAGCAAATGCTGCCTTAGGGCCCTCCCCAGCTGATCTGCTTTTACTTCCCACTGGCCAGACCAGGGTTACGTGACCACTGCTCGGTGCCAGAGAGCCTGGAAAACCAAGAATTCAGCAAGAGGATGAGGATTTCATAACTGGCTTATGGGAATGTGTTGCTAAATACTTGCGCTCCTTTGCCCTCATGTGGGGGTCATTTTGAGGTGTGCTTTGCACTATTTCCCAAAGCTTCTTCTGGAATTGAGCTCAGATACCCACTGAGGTAGCTGGCTTCATAAAATGCATCTCCTGGTTCGCTTCCCTCTACCTGGCTGGTGCTCCCTGCACCGCCCCCTCCCCCCCCCCCCAGTTGGCCACGTGTGCTCTGGTCCTTGGCTCAGGGTCTCCTTCCTGGGTGATCCAACTCAAGGCACTGTCTTGGTCATCTCTGTATTTCCAGAGGCCAGCACAGTGCTTACTTTAGAGCAGGCCCCCAGAGCCCCGTGAAATGAATAACGGGGCGGGTGCAGAGGTGAGGTCTACACACAGAGTTAAGTGTGGCTAAGTAACAAGGCAACGGGCTCCCGCAGTGTTGTGGCAGAAACATTTACTGTTCTCCTGACATCTCTGCTTCTCTGTATTGCCCATCTTCTTTGCAGTCAGATGGGAGCTATGTGACAAGTCCTGGCCAATGGCTGGGAGGGGAGGTGACGTGTCACTCTGTGCAACATTCTAGCTCTCTCTTTCCTGCTATGGTTGCCTGGAACCCAAGCACTGATGCAGCAGGCTGTGTGATATGATGCAAGCGGCCCAGATGTCCAAGCTCCTGCTTGGAGGACCCCTGAACCATGAGTAGGAAACAAGCCGTGTTAAACCATGGAGATTCTTCTTTTGTTGTTAAGTAATCTAGCCTCACCTGCACCATCCGTTCACCTTTGCTTACTTTCAAACTCCTGCTATTTGGTTCTAGGTGCTGGAGAGAAAGGTACGGGGAGCGGCTGAAGCCCTGCCCTCGTGAGTCTGTCACTGTCACTGATGGGCAGTTCTGACAGTGTTTTACCAGCTTCCACTTTCTCTCCCAGGTGGGAGAGCCTCCAGCCTGCCCTCTTCCTCCTCTCTTCTCCATGACCTCCCTGCTGGCATCTCTGATGGAGTTGTTAGCTAGATTATAGGTTCTTGGTACTAGTGAGGGTGGAAGGCGTTACTAACCAATGTTTGTCAAAGAGTTTAACTGCAACTACAGTGAAAAATTTTTTTTTTTCCTCTGTTGCCTGCGCTGGGGTCCTGGAACCTGTGAGCCCAGATCGGGGAGCACACTTGTGGGGCAGGGACAGCTGGCTGGGTCCCCAAGTGCCACACCCTCACCTGCACCTGCCGCCGAGAACTAGATTTTGCATCACATCCTTGTGCAACACATGGACATGTACATGTGCATGGGTACGCCAGGATCAATATCTATCGCTGGCAACATATTCTGATAGTTTGTGTTCTATTCAATTTTGTTAAATACTCATGGTGACCCACTGAATTGATTTCTATGACCCTTAGTGATATATAACCTGCAGATTGAAAAAAAAAATCAGTCTATGCAACAGAGACTTTAGGGAGCTGGAAAATGTTGGTAAACACCGTGGGTTAGGATGGTCTAGAAGGGCTTCCTGTAAGAAAAGGCCCTTGGCCAGGATCCGTGAGGATGGGCAGGAACTGGATCATTAAGGGAAGGTCATTCTAGGAGAGAAGGCTGAGCAAGGCCTTGGAGGATGAGCCTAGATGTTTGCTGAATGGTGGTCAGCCTACCTGTAGGGGAGTGAGCATATGCGGGTGAAGGGAAATATGGAAACAGGCAGGGGTGATATTCAAAACAGATAATGCCTGGAACAGCTCTGATTCCTGGAGGAACGTGGGCGTTGACCATCAGAACAAGTACCAGCTGTGCCCTCCTCAGAGCAATAATCTCAGTGTAAGCCTGACAGTCTTTCTGGAAATAAGATAGGCAAGGAAAAGAATTAGTTGTGAACGGGGGTGGGGTGGTGGAAGCAGAGTTGGAAATGGCAGGGTTGCTTACCGGAAGGCCCTGTGGGATAGAAAAACATCCCTATATTGTGCTCCTTTTAAAGGCGCAATCTGAGCATCCTTGCATACAATTCCAAACTCCTCAAGGTTCTGAACATCTCATCCCCAGGCGAGGGTCCCATTAGGCTGAAGCCTGGGAGAGCTGCAGGGCTCAGCAAAGGGTTGGGGGTGGGGGTACCAAATAGGACCCCCTGTGTGTGCCAGGGAAGGTAGGCAGGCGTCTGCTGAGCTGTGAGTGCTCAGGGTCTCTGACTACGGGCTGAGCGGGGCACCGGGGACCTGGCTTTAGGTCCAGTAACAAACTTCCTTTCGTATGAGTTTCAGCATTTAATAAAAGAAGTGTATTGACGTCTGCCCCACTGACCTCAGAATTATACTGTGAGCATGTGATGAGGCGCAGTTAGAAATCACCTTGAAATGAAGAATTGTGTTTTATGAGCATAAGCACCGCCTCGGGCTGGCAGAGGGAGCCCTTTCCTCCCAACTTGCCCGAGAAGGCAAATTTTTGTTTAAATAACACAAATGTAATAGAACTGTCCAAAGCACACGGTTCCGGCAATGAAATCTGTGGGACCTAACTCATGGTTCTCTTAGTTTTATAACAGTGTAAAAATAATACATTTTTCATCAGGATGGAAATAAAAACAATAATAAAAATCTAACATTTATTGTGTGCTGATTATGTGCCAGCCATGATAGCAGGTACTTTGTACCTTGTTTAATCCTCACAACCAACCAACCTGGGCGGTGCATACTGTTACCATCCTCATTTTGCAAAGAAGAACCATGAGAAAGCTGCAAGAACTCAACCGACGATGACATGGCAACGGTTCCAACTCGTGGAGAGAGCCAAGAAAGCAGTGCCCCTCCGTCCACAAACGTTTGGTGGTGCGATGTCTATGTCATCCCTCAGCCCCACTCCCAGGTTGTGCAGGGCAGTGTCTTCCTCATAGATAGCCACCTTCTGTTCCTGCCCCTCTCTCCCTCTCCTCCGTTTTCTCTCTGCAAGGCCTCTTAACTTCCCAAGAGCTTGGGCAAGCGCGTGCTGGATGGAGCCAGTGCCCCAGGAGCAAAATAATCCGGCCGCTTTCTCTGAAGTCTGAGCAATCCTCCTGTCCATTCAGAAGGGGGCGATGGGAAACGGGGAGGGAGTGGGCAGACATCTGGGAGTTAGACTGGGAATCTGCATTCCTTCTGTTTCCCTAGGAATAGCTGCCAACATCACAAGGTGTCTAATGGATCTTACTAGGTCTTCCTTGAGATGCCATCAATGCCAGGGTCCTCCCTGCTTCTATCTGACTTTCCAGATCCCCTCCCCTGAAGGTCAACTTCCAGGCATACCTTCTTCATGATCCCTTTCTCATCTCTTGTACTCAGGTGCATCTCTCCCTCCTGACCCTGTGTTTGATGACATTTGGCCACATGTGGTCCTTAGCGTGAAGGACATGTTGAGTTGAATGTTATCAGTGGAGACCCGTAGCTGGGACCGAGCTTTCACAACTTCTCCCACTGGGACCCTCTCCTGTGTTCACAAACCCGCTTAGACTTGCTCTGTCTGCCCTCAATGGACATTGTGAGAAAGAACTGTGTAATGAGCTTGAGCCCCCCGTCAACCACTCTCTGCCTATGTGACCTTGGGCAAGTCACTCCCTGCTCTCAAAACTGGAAATGGTGGATGTAAAGCACCCAGCACAGTGCCTGGCTTCAATACACGGCCCTGAGGTAGCAGAATAAATCAGGAGAATTGAGCCCTCGTCCTGGCTCTGAGACGGTCCCGCTGAACTTGAGTGAGTTACTTCTCTCTTTGGAGCCTCAGTTTCCGCCTTCGTGGAATCAGCAGGTCCAGATGGTGTATGAGGTCTCTTCCGGCTCTAAAACTGTCTCTGACCCGCCCCAGACCCCACGAGGCCGAGACGACCAGCCCAGTAAGATTCAGCTTCCTCCCAAGAGTGGCGTTTCAAAGGCGCCGGCTCTTTTGGATGGAACTGGTTGGCCTCTCATGGGTGACCAGGGAAGGTGGGGCCTTCGGCTGTTGGAGGCCTGGCTTGGAGAGGAAAGAAGAGGAGGGTAGGAAAGAGGGAGGGCATCCGGGAGGAGGGCAGAGTGACCTTGACGATGGATCCCTGTTGCCATCAGCCCAGAAATGGCAGGTTAAGGAGGGGCCCTTCTCAACTTTAATTACTATAATTCTGAGAAGACTTGAGACTAAGCTTTAGAATTCCTCCGCAGAAAACAGTGTCTTTGCAGCGTCCGCAGACAAGGACGTCAGTGAACTGGCAGTCAGCGCTCCATCAACTCCCAGCGCAGGGAGGGCCGCAGCTGACAGATGGAGGTGTGTTTGCGGCAGGGGTCAGAGCCTGCCTGAGCACCTTCCCGCCTGCCTGGCTCCCCTTCCCCCGGCCATCACACGGCTCCTCAGCCACAGTCACAATTACAGAGATATGAAGATGTCTGTTACCTCCTGGGGAGGGGAGGGGGTGCTGGAGAGAGGACAGAGCGATTCTGAATGAGGTGAAAAGACGGGGATGAAACGGGGGCGTTGACTTTGGGTGACTGCGTGACTTTGTGCTAGATGGCATGTCCATGTTGGAGGGGCTGCGGGGTCCTCTGAGTGAAGTCTGGTGGGGGAGCCTTATGTACGTTCATGCACGTGTGTATGCATGTGAACGTGCGTGCGTGTGATCACGATGGTGAGCAAGAGGGGAAGGAACAGCTGGCAGGGCTTGGAGAGGCTGGGTCCCCACTTAAGGATCTTACTGATTCATCAGGCCCAGAGAGCCTGAAACCTTTCCTGATTCTGGAAATGATTATTCAGTAATTTCAGTGTTGATTCTTGGCAAAATTCCAAAACAGATGCCTGAAACTGATGATTTGTGAGTTCTTAGAAAAGAAAGGTGATTGCTAGAAGCCAGCATGAGTTCACCTAGAACAAAGCAGATCGGCCCACCTCCTCTTCCTCTTTTTGACAGCTGTTAGATTGATAATCAATGTGGCAGAGTGCTTCTGCTCAGCCAGTGGTGGTGGGTGAGAGGTCACCCTTCTCCTTATGCTGTCAGTGTGTACATGGGACTCAGGTATGGGGTGGCCTTATTGGCTGTCCCCCTCTTAAATCTCTGTTTTTATCCTAAACATACAGGGAGCAGAGGGGCCCTCACAGAGACAGGAGATGGGACCCCATGCCCACATTGATGCATTGGATGGCCGCTGCTGAAGCCAGCAGGCAGGAGAGGACGGCACAGCTCCGTGCATGGAAACTCACCAGTGAAGAAGGGAGAGTCAGGCCCTGGCCAGGCCTCCAGGATCATCAGTGCAGTGGGGGTGGGGGACAGCTCTGGAGCCCTACTGGCCCAGGGCCCTGGTGAGTCTGGGGAAAAGCTGCATACTTCCAATTACAGGTGCCAACCTTGGGTCCTGGGCAGATGTGACGTCCTAGCTCTCACCTTCGAGAGCCACCTTTGCCTCCACAAATCAGGCAGATGTTTAAGGCAAGGCCCCCTAGTTTCCACTTTCTTTGCAGTCAAAGCAGCCAGGTCGCCTCCAGGAAGGCTGAGTTTTAGATGCCCGTGTACAGTCCTGCGTGTTCTTGGGATATTTGGGAATCAGATCCTTGGGGAAGTGAGTGGGGACTCAGGGCCATTGTAACCTGGGTATGAAAGGATGTGACTGCACTTGATATTTAGAGGCTGGTGAGGTCCTCTACTTGGGTTGGTCAATCCTTGAGGAGACAGTGTAAAATCATTCATGGGAGCCTGTGAATAAACAACAAATAATGAAGTCCAGTTGAGTGTGCTCAGGTGGCCCTGTAGCTGCTGAAAAATTGTTCCCTAAAGAGGATTGCTTGTGGGGAGGGTGTAGCTCAAGTGGTAGAGCACGTGCTCAACATGAATGAGGTCCTGGGTTCAATCCCCAGCACCTCCTCTAAGAATAAGGAAATAAACCTAATTATCTCCCCCGTACAATAACAACAAAAAACAAAAACCAAAACCAAAATAAATAAAATGAACCTTGAAAATATTAAAAAAAAAAAAGAAAGGGAATTGCTTAAATCTCAAATCTCGGTTGGAAGTAGGGGTTCCTAAGTATTGTACAAGAGAACTCAGTTCTAAACCCTGTTCAATTCAATGATTTCATCTATGACGTGGGTGAAGACAGAGAGCAGGATTATTAAATTTTTAGATGACAGTTAGAAGGGATAATTGAGGCCCAGAGAGAGAGCTGAGGGTTTGAAAACATCCTGATAAGCTGAAACGATGCCTGAAACAAACAAGATGAAATTTAACAGGGACAAGTATTAAGCCCTATATTTAGGTAATAAAAATGAATCATGTAGGTACAGTAGAGGGAAACATGACTTGGGAGAATTTCAAATGAAAATCCTGGGGCCACAACGCTTTGAACGGCTGACTGCCTGGCGGGGGCAGCAGGGAGCAGCTGCTGTCCAGAGCTCACTGGTGGGGGAGTGGACCAGGCAGGTGAGGGACCCTGCCCAGGGTAGCAAGGGGCGCAGGGGCAGAATGGGACAGGAGTGATCAGGCAGCCAGACACAAGCAGGGGAGCGCTGATTCGTGGCACGCAGGCTCCAAGTATGTAGGCTGTCTGAATCTAAGTGAGGCTGGGCTCCTGGTCCCTTGAGCCACGTCTGTCCTGGGCCTGCCTGCTCTGGTTAGTCCTCTTCTCAGCTGGGGTCTGCCCAGTCTCCGAGGTGGTTCCCAATGGCAACTAACTCAGTGGGGCAAAGGCTGGAAGTGACACACTTAACAGAGACAGAAAACCATCAGTCTTCTGTTAGCCTGGGGCTGGGGAGGGGAAGGGGAGGGGAGGGGTCTGCGAGAGGGAGGAGGAGAAGAAGGGGCCTTTGAGTCAAGGGAATAGCTCTGCATCTTGGTCGCAGCGGTGGTTGCCTTGAATCGACACCTACGAGAGACGGCACTGAACTCTGCACACGTTGCACCGCTGTACCATGTCAGTTTCCTGGTTTTGCTATTGCAGGGGAGTTACGTAAACTGTAACCACGAGGGGAAACTGCATGAAGGGTCTATGAGATCCATCTGTACTATTTTTTAAACTTCCTGTGAGTCTGTTATTATTTGTATAAAAACAACCGCTCAGGTGGACTCTGCCACAGGTGCCCTAGGGGTGAGGGTGGACGGGCAGACCTCCATTCATTTCTGCAACAGGGCTGTTAGCACAGCCTTGTGGGGCGGGGCTTTGTATGCAGGAGGACCTCTGTCATTTGAGGCTCCTGTGGCAACTGGCCTGGGGAATGTAAAGGGCTGCTCTCTTGCACTGGGTTTTTATGGAGACCGTGAGGCTCAGAACTTCTCCTTGTTGGCTGAGCTGCTGAGAGACCATGGCTGGTTTATTCTGCTGCTTATTTCATGTGTTGGAAGATGGTCAAGGAGGGTAAAAAATGTGGTCCGGTTATGCCCAGGACCGTCGGAGAAGCAGCATCTGGGAGCTTAAGGCGCCAGACCCCATCACCTGAAGCAGGGTCGGCCTGATCTTGGCAGAATTACGTTGCTGGGTGAGGGGGGAGGGCAGCTTGCCTTGGGTGTTCCCCCACCCCTCTTCCTGAGCCCCATCTTGTCATCTCTCCCATCCCAAACATCCACTAGGCGGCCTAAGGAAGCCCCCTGCAAGGCTGCTGTTTCCAGACCAAATGGGGGCTGCAAACTCAAGAGCTTTTTGTGTCCAGATGGCAACATAGTCCTGGACTGGTGGGGAGTGATGCAGTAAGGTGTGGTAGGACCTGTGGGGGGCCTGGGAGTCTGCATGCAGATACAAAGTGTGCAAAAACTCTACGTCCGCCAAAGAGGGTACGTTTGCAGATAGGATCTGCCAGCTACTGGTGCAGAGTTTTCTCTTATCCTCCTGCTCAGAAGGGACCGCTCCTGGTGGACTTCCTCAGAGTTCATCCCTCACTGATCCAGCCATGCCAAGGAAAGGGCAGGCAGTGTGAGTCAGGCCCGCTGCTCCTTGTGCAACTTCGGGCAAATACCTGACCTCTCTCTGCCTTGCTTTACTTACCTGTCAAATGGATGTAACGTCCTTATCCACTGGGAAGCTTTGTTCTCAGGATGAAATGAGAGAGTGTATTTTTAAAATGCATACCTTGCTTCACTCCCCAATGGATTTGGGGGAGCTTCTGAAAATACCTGTGCTATAAAGGGATAAAAATAAATAACATGTGAAATCATTTTGCAATTGTGTCGTAAATACATTTTCCTACCGTCCCTGGGAGCAGTGTGAAGGTGATAATATGGGTATTATTTCCTAGACTCATTTTCAATTTAACCTTGGCCTTCGGGGCCTTGATGAAAAGCAGGCTGGCATGGGAACCTCAGGCTGAAGCTGGCCATCTACTTGGCCCTCGAGCTGGGTTTGCCTGAAGGGTGCTTGGGTGGGGTTGGCTGGTGGTGGCCAGTTCTTCAGCCTCTTGCCACTCTGGGTCAAGGCTCTGTCGGCAGCTCCGTTGTCATTAATCCCAAATGTCCCCTGAGCATCCTCTCTGTGCCTGGCCCTGGGCTGGGTGCTCAGACACTGAGAGGAAAATGACCGAGGCTTGTCCTACAGGGGCTCTTAGGAAGGGACTTGGGAGGGCAAGTCACGACTTGGGAAAGTTGATTAATTCCTTCCTATTTCATTTCTTTGTCCGTCAGATGGACATCACAACCCTCGTCTTCCTCTCTCCCGGCAGTGCTGGAAGGATAAAACGAGACTGTGCTCTGATAAGAAAAATTGCTATGCAAATGTGAAAAATCATCATCTCTATTCAGGGCTGTGATTCAAAAGTGATTTCAAAAATAACAGAGCTATTAGGATTCGAGAGCCAACATGACCAAGAGAGTTTGCCTTAAATACTCCACCATGGAATTTTTTTGGGATCTGGGAACCCAGGCCACAAAGATGAACCCTTCCCGCAGAGAAGACAGAAAGCCTGTCCACTTTGGAGCAGGCAATGATACTTTAAGGCATGCCTGGCACTGAGACTGCCAGCGCGGGGTGGGCAATTGCTATGGGCTGAGTTGTACCCTCTCCCAAATTCCTGGGTGGAAATCCTGACCTCCCCCTCGGCCTAGCATCTCAGAATGTGATTATGTTTGAAGGTAAGGTCTTTAAAGAGGGAATGAAGGTAAACTGAGGCTATAGGGTGGGCCCACATCCAATCTTGCAAGGGTATCCTTATAAGAAGAAATTCGGACACACAAAGAACCACCAGGAATGCTCAGACACAGAGAGGAGGCGGCCGCCTGCAAGCTAAGGAGAGAGGCCCCAGGAGCAACCGAGCTACCGACGCCTTGACCGTGGGCTTCCAGCCTCCAGGATTGCGAGAGAACGAATTTCTGTTGTCTAAGCTGCCCTAACACTGCGGTATTTTGTTATGGCAGCCCTTAGCGAACGGCTACAGATTTACACAGGAAAGAATGAATCACTCACTCCTTTAATAAACACTTAGGAAGATGGGCACGGCGTGGTACAGGAGACACGAGGATGAACAAGATAAGATGAAGTTTCTGCTCTCAGGAAGCTTGGAGTCCAATAAGGATATTGTAGCTGCCTTCGAGATGGGGAGATACGACCAGCACTCAGAGAAAACACGATGGTATGTGATTATATGCATATACGCAACAGGTTAAATTGCATAGTGCTGACTTCAAGTGATGGAAGTTCAGAGAAAATGAAAAATCTAAGAAAATCACTAGGGAAAGTTTTGTGAAGAGGGGGCTTGAAAGATGAGGGGATGAAGATCTGGGCAGCCCTGCAGGGAGCTTATAGGGTCCAGCAAGAGGTGCCCCATCTGTGCTGGTTTTACCCAGAAGGTACCGCTCCCTTGGGATGTCTCAGTGCTCCGGGTGACTGGCCAAGACGGGCTTCTCCCCTGCGAGTCACCACCACCACCCTCGCAGGCTGCCATCATCTCCTGCGCTCCAGAGGCTGGGGCTTGGCCCGCCCTTCTGTGGTTATTTGCTGCCGTTTCTGCAGGCAGATGGGGACTGCTGGCTGTTCATCAAGTTAGCAATTAACAAGTAATTCATTAGGTGCCTAATGAACAAATTATTAACCTGGCAAGCCATGTCCAGCCACTGACTGGGGGGAGAAATGGCTCTTAATAAGGTCTTGGAGTGGCAGCTGTGGTTTAGTGGTTAAGAGATGGGTTGGGTGACAGGAGATGTGGGTTCTGGGCTCTTGGGCCAAATCGCTTTACCTCTCCAGGCCTTAGTTTGGCTGCTCATGGGGAGGGAGTAATAAAGCCCTATTAGTGGGCAAATTGCATGTCAGAAGTCTGAAGAGATGCAGACCATTGAGTTATATAAACTCCAAAGCCCCTTCATTCTAACTTCTGATGATTCCGCCCCCCAAGCCAATGTCAGGCACACCAGGGCCACCCCCCCCATAACTCCGGTCATCGCTGCGTCTCACTCACTACTCCGCACGTGCCCGGGGCCCTGATCTGTGCCAAGGACTACGCAGGGGAGGGCAGATGCGTATTAAGTGTCCCTGTTTTCACAGTGCTTGCGATTTGGTTGTGGGTATCAAGACATTCACACGCAGCGAACTAACTAGAGTACAAAGCCATTTGCAATAGGGCTGAGAGCTACGGAATTTCAGAGGAGAAAGATAACTGTACGTGAGGGTGGTGGTGGGGCTTGCAGCGGGGCAGGGACTCGAAGCAGGACTTCATTGTGTTTTTCCGATTGTAAAAATATCACGTGTTCATTCCCGCAAGTCTCCGAGTAGAGAACATTGGAAAGAAAAAGATGAAGATAATCTGTAATCTCATCAGCCAGAGATAACCATGGTTGACAGTTTTGTGTGTATCTGGAGAGGATCTGATAGGCAGAGACGAGGGGGAGGATGTTCGGGTGGAGGAAATGTCTTGACTGAAAGCTCTCAGATGGGGAAGGGTAGGATCTGTCCTTGGCGCTTTGGGGGACCCGGCAGGCTGGAGCAGGGGTCCTGGGGCAGCATGGAATTAGAGGCTGGAGGAGGGGAAAAGGGCTGGGGAGGGCAGACTGTCGAGGTGGAGGGGTGTGTGTGTGTGTGTGTGTGTGGCAGTGCCTTGTACGCTAGACCAGGAGCACCAGCCAGCAGGTCAGACACTCTTGTCCTTTAGTCACACTCGTGATGCAATGGAACTGACTGATGTAACTGTTCCACTTCGGAGAAATACTGCAAAAACCTCTATAGGAAAAAGAAACGAATATGAAGCTGGGGCAGAATTGCCAAAGGGAGCTTGGGGCCAGAGAGAGAGGCCAGGAGGTCTACACCTGGTTGTAGTTGGCTGGTTGCCTGGGGCTGTCTCAGGGTGTCAGCAAGACTCCTTGGGGAATGAGGGACCTGTCTTGCTTTGTCCTCCAACCAGCAGGTGTGACCTTTCTTCAGACCCTTGCCTGGTCCCTAGGGGATGTCCAATCCACAGTTATTTTGGGGTCATGTAACAGCAGAGAAGTGTATACTTGACAAAAACTCTTTTCTATGGATAATTAAGAAATAATCTTTTGATTTGCTCAACCATCCCATCAGATAGGTATTTCTATTAATCCCATTTTATAGATGAGGAAGTTGAGGTTCAGAGAGGTGAAGTGACTTGCCCAGGGTCATACAGCCAGTGAGAATCCAGATCCTGGGACGTTGGTGGGAGATGGTCTAGTTTGGTGGTAAAGTGAGTGGTTTCTGGAGACAGGATAGTTCTGCATTCAACTTCTTGCTCTGTTATTTTACTCACTAAAGAGTATGAAGAACCTTGGATTCCTTTATTATCTTCATATATTGAGGCTAAAAATACCACTTACCTCTCTGAGTTACTGTGAGGCTTAACTGAGACCACACAGGTGCTATGGACTTAGTGCATAGTAAGTGCTCAATAAACGTTAGCTGTGATTATTATGTTTTAACTCTGGGCTCATCTGAGTCACAGAAATAACTGGAATCTTGTGGTTGTCCCCCAGTTCTCTGCCATGGCCAGTCACTCTGGAGTTAGGAAGGATTCAGGTCCAGTGCTGTGCCTCAGACACTGCTTGGACCCGAGGGGACTAGATATAGAGTTCCCTAAAGGACTCTTGGATTAGCCAAACACCCAACTGTTGCAGGATGAAGAGAGTTTTTCTCTGGTCCCTGTGATAAAGACACTGATGCCCCACCAGACATCTCATCGCTTCCCCCACCAATCCCAGTGCTGTTAGATAGGACCATGGAACTGGTCTGGCAGATGGGGTGGGGGTGAAGGTGACACCTATCCCTCTGGCCAGCTCCCTACATTCTAGCTCTCTCTCCTGCTTGACTTGTGTTCCAGGAGGTGGAAGAGGACAGCCCATCCGTCAGCCTGGATCCCTGAGTGACTGTGTGGAGCAGAGCCCCCTACATACCTACACCAAGCATGCGTGGTGGTGTCACCATCGGAAACTCCGCCACTGCTTGTTGCTGTAGCGTAGCCTCACTTAGCATCCATCCGTCTTGGCTGGCTGAGGTCTGACGTTCTGCATCAATAGTATAACTAGTACCTTGCACTGGACGCCTTCCAGCCGTTCATTACAGAGCAGGCTCACACCTATTACCTTTTTTGATCCTTGAAACAATTGCATACATAGGACTGCCCGCCGGTAACGGCTGAGTAAGTCCTACTTCTTTATAGAATGTCTGACCTAAAATCCCCATTTCTACACACACCCAGTTTTCGATCAGTCCCTCCTCCCACTGTACCCTAATTCATAGCTTCCAAACTCTGTTGCACTTAACTTGTTTGTACATCTGCCTCCCCCAGTCAGGCTGGAAGCTCCTTGATACCATCTTCCCTGAGACAGAGGCAGCGTCTTGTCGATCTGGTGTCTGTGTGTTTATTGCAGCAGGGGCTGTAACGGTGGCTGATGACCACCAGTTGCGTGAGGTCGGCAGGTAGGCTACTGCCCCCCTTGGGAGGCACATCGAGGTTAAAGGATGTGCCCAAGGTCACACAGCTGCTAAGTGACAGAACCAGGGGGAGCCCTGCCTTCTGACTGGAGAGCCTGACCTGTCCCCCCCCCCCCCCCGGCCTGCTTGTGCACAGGCAGTTCTGAGGGTTACAGGAGATCGGAAGTGCCAGGGTGCTTTGTAAGGCATCCCACTGCATTGTGGCATTTCCTACTTCCAAAGGCCAGGGAGGAGGCCCACGTGGTGATGTCTCATTTGGAGACGGGCCTGGCTGGACCAAGGCAGTTTGTTGAGGAGAGGACTGGGCAGGGCTCCCTGGGGGAGGGGCCCAGTCTGTGGGACCCTCCACAGCAGGGCGGTGCCTGGAGCGCAGGTGCCAAATAGGTGTCCCCTTGAACAAACGGGAAGGAGGAAGCAGGTGAAGGGAGGTGGGAAAGAAGCTCTAACTTGAATTCTGAAGGCAGATGGGGTGTGCGGGGTGGGGGACGTGTGCTCTCTGGCTGCCTGCTGCACCCTCTGGGATCCACATAATGCCTGCCTCCTGCGCTGTGGCTGGGGTAACAGGCTTGACATGGTACCTGAACAGCCCACCCAAGAGTTCCTGAAGGCTCATTAGCAGACGTGACCTCAGCCTCCTCCGTCGGCCTCCCCACCTCCAGGGTGGAGGGGGCTGGTTGGGAGGGGGGCCCTTTCTCATCCTCTGGTGGCCTGAGTCAGATTCCAGGAGCAAGGAGAGAAAGAGATGGGGCTTCTGGGTGTGGTGGTCCAGCAGAAGCCGTGAGCAGCATCTCGGGGAGAAATGCCTCCTTTCTCAGGGCTGATAGGAGATGGAAGCCCTGGGACTGGTTTTAATTAGTCATCAGATTCCAACAGGGGCTGATTGTTTTTCTTGGCACAGTAGGTCTGCTCTAACACACCCCTTCCCTGACCTCCTTCGAGGAGTAGGGAGGTTTCTTTCTTTTGAAAAACCTTCTGGATGCCTGCATGGGAAACCCCTGGCATGGCCGGGCATCTATGGGGGTCAGCCCATAGTGTGATTTGAGCAGCCTCTCAGGTTCCCCCCAGAACCCCAGATCTTAGAACCGGAAGGCATTCAGAATTCATTGAGCTGCACTTGCAAATGGATTAGATGAACCTGCGTGCGGACTCAGGTGACTGGTGGCCGCGGCCTGGTGCGCTGCACTGAGAAGCTTTAGCTGCGATGAATTAACAGTACCTGCCACGGTTAGGAGAGGCGGGTGGCTGAGGATGCTGCAGATGCAGATTCGCCTTCTTGGATCTCATCTGAATCTCTTCTCCTGGAGCCTGATTTCCACTATTAGAGAGCCATTACCTTGCATTAAGGCCTGTCTGTCTGTTCATATTTCTTTAAAATGCATATGCATCAGACAGGAGTACCAAGAAGGTATTGAAGGATTCAGTGATGATTGATTGGGATTGATTACAGAAAAGATCATTATCAGTTTTGCTAGTTCTGGAAAATGCAAAAATGCTCTGGCATCTCTTAAAATACATAGATTAGACCTTAGCCTAGGATGGATTATCCGACTGCCTTCCAAAGTGGCAGCTGGCTGAAAGGAAATGGGAAACCAGTTGGGTCTGGTGGAAGGCAAGACTGGATACTGGGGGTCTCCCATCAGGGGTCACCCTGCAATGGGGACCCTAGGGGGCCGGAGCTGACCAGGGGCACTGACCACCTGCGGGCGGGCACGAGTCCAGCTCTACTCTTCCCTCTGTTCAGAAACTCCCTCTTGGGGGAGCCCCCTGCTCCTGGCACTGTGGTCTGTTCTCTGTGGGCTGTGCTGCTGTCACCCACTTCAGGGGGCCGGGCTGGCGGAGAACCAAAGGTTTCATACTCAGCCTGAAGTTACTGGAGTCACTGGGCGGAGCGTGGGGGGTGGAGCATCACGTGCTATCAAGTAAGAGAGTCAGTTCACTGCGTACATCGGGAATTCTAACGAGTCCGACTTCCGTTAATGTACTAAGTCTTTGCAGAATTAGACTTTCAAGTGAAGAGCGTAAGTCAATCTGGTTTGAAGAGAACATGAATGGAAAAAAAAATCCTCTGGTCAGATTTATCAATTTTCCCTAAGAAGAACAAAAGAGGAGGAAGGAGAGGCATTTAGACATGGGAGACTTACCCCAGTGAGTCCAGTGACAGGGGTTCGGTGCTTTGAACCAGGTCAGTGATCCCAGCTCGAGTCTCTGTACTAAGGTTCTGTCAGGTAAGAGGAATCATTGGTTTGCTAATTCATTCATTCATTCATTCATTCAACAAGCACTAACTTAGCACTTACCATGTGCCAGCCTCTGATGATACGCGGATGAAGAAGTTAGGTCCTGTCTACACAGAGCTTTGAGTCAATGAGGAGTAGAGACAGAGGTGTGGACTGCCCATCCCTGGAGCAGGTGGAGAGGGCGGTCGCAGTCATCACCCTGGGGTGTGGGCTGCCCCCAAACAGAATGACTGCTGTCTGCACCTGCACAGTGCCTCATCCATGTCCAAGCACGACCACATTCAGCGTCTCATTTGATCTTCCTTCTCCCTCGTGAGACTGGCAGGGTGGGGGGTTATCATCCTGGGGTGCCTAAGGTCATACTTGTAGCTGGGGGCAGAGCTGGAGGCTAGAACTCAGGGGTACTCTTTGCTGGCTCACTCCATGGGTTGCACTGGGTAGACAATAAATCGGGGAGTTAGCACACGGAGACAGAGACCAGGAGAGGACAGAGATTCCAACAGAACATAGTCCGCCCTTCCTTTCTCCTTTTGTCCTTTCTTCCAACTTGGAAATCTTTACTGAGGTCCTACTACGTGCACCGTGCTACCCCCAGACAGTACTGAACTCCTTCCTGGGCCAGCAAACCCAGGTCAGAACTGGAACTTGAACCCTCATCAGACACTCATTCCAAAATGCCACGCTTGCCAGTTATGGTGTTGTCCCAGGAACCAGCTGGCAAGAATAAGGAGAATGGGACCATCTGAGGGGCGGGAAGACTGCAGGATCCTGGGGCCCTCAGCGCTATCAGCAGTGCAGACCCCCAAGTGCAGCGAGCCCTGCCCTCTCCAAGGAGCGGGGACTCATCCATTTTGGAACAGGGGGCAGCAGGCGCCTGGATCCCCTGGGAATGGCTCATTCTGGAGCCCCTTTCACGGGTGTGATGACCTCTTTTCCATGGTGATTTGGGCTGGGGAGTGGGAGGTGGGAACTGCACTCATGGCTCTGGTTGGGGCAGACACTGTTTGCACAGGGCTGCTGCCAGGGAGGCTGAGGGGCAGCTGGCTGTCCAGGGGCCTGTGCAACCTGAGGGACTTCTGGGAGACTCCCCAACACTTCCCATCCTTTGGGATGTGGAGTCAGGGGGAAGCAACTCAACCATCCAAGTTGCCTGGAACCTGGAAGGGGGGCCCCGGGAGCACCCTGCCCTGGAAAGTGTTTCTATGAAATGGTCTTACTTTTCATAATTAGAAAGTATTTTGTCTTGATTCTATTTTACTGAAGTGCTTAAGCAAAGGCCACCTCCGAATAAAAGGAGTCTGAAATCCAGGAGGACTGGATTCAAGTCCTAGGTCAGCCACCCACTGGCGGTGATCACGGACAAGTCACTGGGTGCCTTGTCTGGAGGTTTTCTCCTCTGAAAGGTGCCCCCCTCAGAGGCTGTTTGGGAGGCCTGAGGGAGACGAACTTATAGAAAAAAGCTTTGTGAGTTGTTGAGTGCTCTGCACTTGTTGGCTGTTTATTATCATTGTCATAAAAAGCTCCTTCGAAGCCTAAGAGCCTGAGGGCCCATGATGATTGGAATTCATTCTTTCCAGTTAAACAGTACTCCTGCCCCTGGGAGCAGGCAGACAGATAGGAGAGCAGGAAACACCAGCAGGTGAGGACTGCGGGGGTAAGGAGAAAACATTCTGGACGACCGGAAAAGAAGTTTCCAGGATGGGAGGCTGGGGTGAGGGAGGTGGGCATGCAGGGAGATGTTCTCATCTGGCCAAACTCTGGGTCGGGCCCAGGGGAGATGTGTCTGCTCAGAGAGGGGTGATCTGGTCCCCATTTTCTGTCCAGAGCCCTTGTGAGCTGCCTTCCAGTCCCTGGAGACGGAGCCGGGCCCTTCAAGTGACAGTCCATCTCAGGCCCAGCTCCGATGCTCCACCCACCTTGCCAGACTTAGCTAAATAAAGACATGGTCCCTGTGGGGAGCCGCTGGGGCTGAGAGCTCTCCTGGGGGGCTCCAGGCAGCAGAAGCCGGCTCCCCACAGCTTGGCAGAAGCAATCACTGCCCCTCTTCCTGGATTCTGCCTCTGACCTTGGGTAACCTGGTAGATTGCCAGCGCGAGACCTGGGGTGGGTGGGCGTGCTCAGGAGAGAGGCTGTGGGGTGGTTCCAGGCAGTCAGGGTCTGCCAAGTGCGGTGCTGGCACCAGCACAATGCAGGGGCGTGGCCAGGATGGTGCCAGCACAGGAGGAGTGCAGTGGAGTCAGGGCCAGTGGGGAGGAGGCTTGACAGTCAGCAGGGGATATTTTAAGCTGCCAGTAGCTCATCAGAAGGGCGGTTTACCATCTCAGCTCCTGCTGCCACTGGGGACTTGCGAAGGTGGCAGGGGAGGTACGGGGTTTCAGTGTTCTCAGGACACCTGCGATTTCTGGTGAAAAAGTTTAGAGAAACAGCCTTCCCCAGATCTGTCCTGGATGAAACAAACCACCGAAAAGCGATGGATACAGTTGCCCTCTCCTCGGTGATTCCCTTTGTGGGCGAGAGCAGCAGAGAGGCCGGGGGCCTTGGCTGTCTGCATGCTTGGTTTCTGTGTTAGAAGGTGAAACCTCACCCCGCCAGCGCGTGGGAGGACCTCATTTCCAGCCCTGGCTCTGCCACTTGCTGGCCGCATTGTGACCTAGGCCACGTCATGGGCCATCTTCAAGCCCACTTGGAGAGGATGCTGATTCTGTCATGCCTTCCTCCCAAAGGGAGCAGGGCTGGTGTAAGGGCTTCAATATCTGGGGGAAATAAGGTGTGAAACTGTGAGGCGTTATATCCACACAAGGTGGTATTGAGAGCTTCCAGCGAGTAACTCCCGCATCTGCATTCCTGCATCCCTGCTGAGCAGCAGTTCCTCCCCCTTCTGATGGGCTACCCTGGGGGCCAGGGCGGCCTCCCTCGCATAGGTGGGCTGCAGAGAGGTTTCTGAGGCCCTGGGGAGAGGCTAAGTAAAGCTAGATTCCCACCTCTTGCTGGTGTCTACCTCCAAAGAGGATGATGAAATACGGAGAACATTGACCGAAATCAATTAGAGGAATCAATGTCCCTGAGTGCAGTAAGCATTTCTTCCTTCCCACCCTGCCCCGAACAGCCCTGTTCACTCTATGGGAATCAGAAGGTTTAGTTAAACCCCTGACGGTCTCCATCCCTAGACTAGTTCGCTCTGACCAGGCTGGGCCTCGGGAATCTGGAGCAGCCCTGTGGGAAGGGAATGTAGGTGAGTGGGTCAGCCTGCCATTAGGAGGGAGACGGGGACGGGAACAGGGATGGAAAGTGCGCAGATGGTCCACACCTTGGGGCGCTGAGCTGGACGCTGGCCTGTGTCGTGATAAGACAGGGTCCTTTCTAGGCTCTAGACTTGAACTCCAAGGAAAAGGCCAGACACAGTCACAGGAAAGATAAAAAAGAAATTTCAATTCTCCTGATTTCTTTCCTCTGCTTCTGGACAGGGCAGGGAGAAAGGGAGTATTTCAGATGTTCTGAATTGGGACGGGAAAATTTATAGCCTGGAAAGCTGTCACTTTATTTATTCAGGGCACAGAGGTTACCAGGGCAGACCTTGGATCCCAACTGCCAGGGTTTGAATCCTGGTTCTGCCACTTAAAAGATGACCTTAGGCAAGTTAAATCACCCCCTTTTATTGGCCTTAGTTGTCTCATTTGTAAATTGGGGCTATGAATAGTAACTCCCCCTTAGAGATATTATAAGAATTAAAGGAATATCAACATGTATCTTGTCATAAAGTTGGTACCTTATTATTTTTTTCCAGTGACAAAGTCTGAGAAGTCAGGGCTGGTCACTTTACCCTGGCCTGGTCACTTGAGTAGAAGGTAACTTTCTGTTCTTTGAATCTATCACCTGTGTTGAATTTATCACCAACATCTTGCTGATTCACCTTTGAGATGGAGATTTTTTCCCCCTTTTTGATGGGGGGAGGCAATTAGGTTTACTTCTTTATTTATTCTTGGAGGAGGTACTGGGGGTTGAACCCGGGACCCCACACACGCTAAGCACGCGCTCTACCACTGGAGCATCCGCCCTTCCCCTTGCTGACTCATCTTTGCCCCGTCTCTGACAACTCCCTCCTCCCGTCCAGGCCCACTGCCACCTCCCGTTTTGGACCCTCGTTACCTTGGGCCCAGACTGTTAAAATCACCTCCTCACTGGTCTCCTGTCTCCATCCTTCAAAGTGCTGTCAGATCAATCTTCTGAAACACCATTCTCATCATGCCACTGGCCTGCTCAGAAACCTTCAGCGGCTCCTAGGGGAGCAAGTGAGAAGGCTTCAGTGCTTGTCCTCTGCCGTGCATCCCAATCAGACCCCCCAGACCTTCCCCGCCAGGCCCCTCCCCGCCAGTGTCCTTGGTTCCTCCCAACTCTTGGACTCTTCTCCAGCCTTTCTTACCGCTGTGCTTTGCCACGCTGTCCCCTTCCCACAGTGCCCTCCTCTGTGTTCAGCCAAATCCTACCATCCTTCAGGGTCCAGCTTGAATCCTACTTCCCCTGGGAAGCCCTCCTGAAACCCACCGGTCCTAACCCTTCCTTTCTCTTATATGGCCCCAGGGTGCTTTCGGGTTGCTCAGTGCTTTCATGGGTTCCTGACCTAATGTCACCTGTGCTTCCATGACAAGGGCAGTCCTGCTAGGGGTCATATTCCCCATAGCCCTTGGCACTGTGGTGGGGGATCCGGTAAGTCTGTGCTGGTTGATGGATTGTGGGAAGCCCCTGGTGGGAAGCGGCTGTCCCATGGCTGAGGGGACCTCTGCTCACCAGCTCCAAGGTTTCTGACATGTCTTAGCTGGCACCTTCTTTTTATGCATGATTGGCTTAAAAATTTTTTTGGGGGGGGGAGTGGAGGTAATTAATTAATTAATTAATTTTTAATGGAGATACTGGGGATTGAACCCAGGACCTCATGCATGCTAAGCTTGAGCTATACCACTGAGCTATACCCACCCTCTCCTGGTTGGTTTTCATCTCTGGGGCAAGGGAACCCTCTCGGCTTTCTTTGCTCTGCGGAAGGAAAAGAGGGGCTGAGATTCTGCTGGGAGCTGCACAGGTCTGGTCAGTTGAGCTGTGTGGTTAACGTGCGTGTGCGTGCGTGCATACTAGGGTGGGCCTGCAACCCTCCCTCCTTCCACTAGTCCTTCTGCTCCCCTGCTGCCCTTGCCCTCCAGAGAGTCCACTCCACCTGACATGGTGGCTTAAAGAGGTGAGGGGAGAGGAAGAGATTAACGGCTCAAGTGTCCTCTCTACCCCTCCCTGCACATGGTAACTCCTGGATCTGAGATGGCAGAGGGTCTGTCCTGGGTGGGCAGGAGGCTCATTTGCCCATGAGCTGAGGAGCAGCTGGGATGGGCCCTTGAAGGCTGATGCAGGGTAAAGTCCCGGGGGGTGTGTGAAGGTGTATCTGTGAACTTAAGTGTATGTGCTCGCGCCACCTGGGAGGCTCGCCTTTCTCCATGACTCCCTCCTGCAAGATCTCCTACCCTTGCCCCTCTACAAAGTCGTCTCCATTTCCCTTGAGTCCCCATTGCCTTTTATCACTGCTTCTTATCTGCCGCTTAGGGTTTTATGTCTTGTCATAGGTTCCTAATCCCTCCCCTGGATCCTGGAGGAAAGGGGTGACATTTTCTGAACAACCTTCAAAGAGCTGTTTGACCAGCTGGCCTGTGTACGGCACCTCATCTCTCCCAGGTTGGGTTTTTTTTATCCCCATTTTACAGATGAGATAACTGAGGCTCAGAGAGACTAAATTGCCTATGGCTAGTACATGTCTATCTGTATTTCCTCTGCAGATTTTGGGGGCAGGGGGTGGCAACCATACAGGAGATGCTCAGGAAATCGTGGAGTGACACTTGGACTCTGCCATATCTAAGAGCAGCTCAGGTGGAGGGTGGGGTCAGCAGAGAGTGAGGGGTAGTGGGGGATGCTGGTATAGGACAGGAGGAAAGAGAGGGCCCAAGGTCAGAGGGCCCCAGAGCCGTAACAAGCTGAATGTTGGTCTGACTGATGTTGTCTGCTGTCCTTGTGAAGACTGGGTAACCAGGAGGCCCTAAAGGACCTCAGCCACTCATTTCCGGCTACTAGATTCCCCTCCCTCCGCCATGGGAAATCAGTGGGTGCCTCTCCTGGGTGTCCATCATTCCTCTTCAACAAAGCTTCCATATATGCTTCAGAGAATTTTCCTTCTTATGCCCAGACAGAGTTAAAAGAAAGCTGAAAAAAATGTTTTGAGGTGGAAGGAGGGAGAGATATGTGCTCAGCAGTAATTTTGGAGCTTGGAGTAGGGCCCTTGGAAGAGGGAAGGCGTGCAGTGGGATACCAAAATGGGGTGGCGGAGGGCATTTGGACAAGTAGAAGGCTCTGGAAGCAGAAATGAGGGAGAAAGTTCATTTACACCAGGCTTCTAGCCTCTGGCCTCTGGTCCAAGCCAACCCAGAAATACAGTTAACAGATTTTCATCCTTTAACCGAAACTTTTCTGAAGCTGATTCCTTAAGTCCCTCAGTTTTTGGAAATAAGTCAGGAGAAGCTTTCAGATGTGAAGGCATTTCCTAGAAGAGGAGAGGCCCCGAGGAATGGCAGGGAGGGCGCCCCGAGGGGACTTTCCCCAGCTCCAAGCCCCAAGCCTTCTTGGGCCAGGTCCTACACTAACCCGCTAGGGCCACGCCTCCAAGTGGGGACCATTCAATGGCAGGGGGACAGGATGGCACGAGGGCCGATGCTCCAGGACAGGCCAAATGGGAGGCGTTCGACCCTCGCTCTGCGCTTCCAAGCCTGGAGAAGCCGCGTTCCCGCCTAAATCCGCAAAATGGAAGTTGCTCCCTCTAGCTTTTCCACTAGCGAAGGCTGCCGGTTCTGCGAGTGACCCCTCCCTTCGCGCCCAGGTCCATTACTAGCGTTTACTCTCTTCCAGAGTCTTGTTCATTTAAAACTGCTTCTTAAAAGGCACTACCAAATCCACCTTAGATCCAGCCCAGATCCGGTTTGGGGTAGCGCGGAAAGTTTACGTACGAGGCACTGCGTGTACCCCGCCCCAGCACACGGGGTGCGTGCGCGGAGCTGCGTGCAGGAATGTGTGCGCGAGAGCCGGGGGATGCAGGGCAGCCCTAACGTAGCTGAGGATGTGTCAGGTGGGAGCGTGAAACTGGGGTGCCCAGTGTGCGTGGGTGTGCCCGCGCGTGTCCACAGCCCACCGCCTCGCCGCCCCCGCTTGCCGGAACGTGTCAGCAACCTCACCTTTTCTTCAGCCCTCTCCCAGCCAGACGCTTCCTTTTTGGTGCTTCTGGGCGTTTACAGTAAATTCCGTGACTAAAACACGCCGGTGAGCCCGGCCCATGGACAGATGGATCAATCGCCCCCTTCCCGGATGGGGGAGGGGACCCCCACCCGGAGCCTCGGAAGCGGGGAGCTGCCGGCTGCCTTGGGAGAACTCCCCGGAGCCCAGCCCACTGCCGAGCTCCCACCGCGGAGCCCGGCGCCAGAGCCCGGGCCCGGGTCGGTCCCGGGCGCTCCCGCCGGGGCTGGGTGCAGCCCTTCTCCCCGACCCCTTAACGCGCGGTTTGGGGAGGTTCCTCGGCCAACGAGAAGGCGGCCAGGGCGCCCCGGCTCGGCAGCCGTCTTTCTGCACCCGGGAAAGCGAGACAAGTCTCGAAGGGCTGCGCCGCTGGGACGTGCGGGGGTCGAGCGCGCCGCGGGCGTGCGGGGAAAGTTCTCGAGCCCCGCGTGGAGAGCACACGTGTATGCGTACGCGGGGCTCGACCCGGGCGGGCAGGCGGCGCGAGGACGCTGGGGGCTGGCGCCAGAGCGAGGGTCCTTCTCCCTTGCGCCTTCGGGGACAAGCTCTGCTTCGGCTCCCTGGCCGAAGGATGCAACCGCCCGCGGAGGGTGCAGCCCCCTCCCCAGACCCCCGCCACCAAGCTGGAGTTTTTCTACCGCCCTTCCCCCCACGCCCCCGACATGGCTCGGGCGCCCGGGACTCCACGCCCTCGGGCCTCCGCTGAGACTTCCCAGGCCGCCGGGAGCCGGCAGCCCGGAGCGGGGCGCGGGCGGGGGCAGTGGGGGCTGGAGGGCGCTGCCCGTCCGCAGTGGGGAGGGGGTGTGGGGGATGGCGCGCGACTTGGCGGAGGAGGATGGTGCGGAGGCTGTGGTGGGTTTGGGCTGGCGCCCGAGCCTTGGCCGGGGGAGCCGGTCAGTTTCCGGCTAAGGCTTCGGGTCAATCCGGGGAAGGGCGGGCGGCACAGCAGAGGGAGCCAGCGGCGGAGCTCTCCTCTCGGCCCGCGTTCCCCGGCGCCACCGCCACCGCCGTGTCGCCGCCGCTGCAGAGTGTCGCTGCTGCGCCGCGCGCCCGCGCCCCGCGCCGCCAGCGCCTGGGAACCGGAGCGCCGAGCCCCGGGTGGAGGAGAGGGGCGCGGGCGCGAGAGCCGCGGCGAGGGAGCCGCGAAGGGGGAAGGGGGCGGGCGGAGGGAGGAGCAGGGAGAGGGAGAAGGGGGAGGGAGAGGAGAGCGAGGGAGAGCCGGAGAGAGCGGGAGCAAAGAGCGAGAGCCAGGGAGAGAAGAGGGAGGGAGAGGAGAGAGAGACACAGGCACGCAGACACACACGGTCACTGGAATTCCATTAGAAAAAAGTGACACGAGCAAGGGTTAGCGGGAGAAGATTTTTTTGAATCTTTCCTTCGTCTTGTGCGAAAGAAGCGACTCCGGTCTCTCGTCCTCGAAGCTCCCACTGGATTGTTCCTAGGCGCTGACACCCGTCGGTGGATTTCTTCCCTATTTGCGTTTTGTTCTGACCCCCGCCTTCGCCGCTTCCTTCCAGCCCTTCACTCTCAGATCGCTTCTCCCCCACCTCCCCAGTCCCCTCCCGGGAAGCGCAGGGGAATCGGACCCGCGGGGACTCGCGCCTTCCTGGACGAGCCGAGGGGAGGGCAGACCTGAGGACCAGCTGCCGGCTTGAAAGCAGATATACACACAAATACGTGTATATTTGATTTTACTGGGCAAGGGGGGCGTCGAGAGGCAGCCCACCGCCCTCCATTCCCACACCCCCTCCAGCCAGAGGCGAGAATCACAGGACTCAGGATCTTCCTCGGTGGACTAGCTGGGATCTCCGCATTGGATTTGGGGCTGATTATCGTTGCTTGGCTATTATTATTGTTGTTGTTGTTGTTTTTATCCAAGGAAGAAAGACAAAAAAACTGTGGGATTTATTTAACATGATCTTGGCAAACGCCTTCTGCCTCCTCTTCTTTTTAGGTGAGTACCTGCGGGCGGCGAGGGCAGCGTGTCCGCCGGAAGCCTGGGGCGGGGGGGAGGGGGCGCCGCGCGGGCCGCGCGTTCGGGCGCGAGCGAGCAGTCGGGAACGCCGGGGGCGAGCGGGGTGCCGGCGGGGTACGGACCCGCGGGTGCAGATCGCGGCGGGGCCAGCCGGGCCCCGGCGCCCCGGAACCGAGCGGGGCGGGCGGCGAGGATGCGGGCGGAGGGACGCGAGCCGCGGCTGGCTGGTTACGCGGGGGATTGGGAAGGAGACTTAGAACACCCAGACCCAGACCGTCCCCGCACACACGCACGCACACACACGCTTGCTCACTCGCACGCAGTGGTAGCGCTCATTTGCCTCCAAATAATTGGGTTCAAATTGCCGCAACTTAAGGAAAAATAATCCAACTCTTGATCTGGAAGAGAGCAGGGGAGAGGCTCAGTGTTGGGGAGAGAAGAATCCTGCCAGCCCCCCCTTTCCCGGCGGCTCCCCTAGTCGATCGCGGTGGGGGGCATGGGTTTCTCCAGGAGCTCCTGATTGGACATCTGTGGGGGCAGCGCTGGCAGCCTTCCCCCACCTGCCAATCAGCCTCTGGAGAATGCACCCTGCTTACCACTCTCCGAACCCCTTCTCAACGGCTCCACTCCCTGGAACACTTTTCAAGTTTCTCCCCACCCTATACCCTCCCTCCTGCCCAGACCCGAGCCAGATGGATGGGCTGGAGTGGGGGGTTTCCAGCCACTGTTCATTGCCTTCCCTTTGCCACCTCAGGGGCAGGAGACCCCCTGGCTGGTGGGAAGGCACAGGAGGGAGGCCAAAGTTTGCTTCCCTTGGGTGAAGGAGAGGGGTGAGGGAAAAAAAATCTAACCAGAACAAAGACCCCTGCTCATTCCATAAGCCCCCTCTCCAAAGGGCAAGGGGAGGGGCTGCCTGCTGCCCCCAACCCTGTCAGTCTCTTTCCCACCCCAAATTCCCAACCCATTAACCCTCTTTTTGTGTGATACGAATTCTCAGCTGCTGGGGAAACAAGGGTGTAGAGTGGGCATTCTTGGGGGTGGAGGTGAGGAATAGGGGTGTTTGCAAGGCTGTGTGCTGACCTGGCTGACCAGGCTGCTGCCCCAGCAGGTGCTCCAGAGAGGGAGCTGGGTAACGGTGTGTGTGGGTCCAAGGAGCACACAGCTACTTCAGTGTGGGTGCTGCTCCCACCACCCTGGTCTGCCTCTCAGCCGGTGGTGAGCCAGGCTGCCCAGCTGGGGCATGAGGGCACCCTTTTCCTTCTGACGGAGGGGAGAGGGGAGGCTGGGGGGTAGGTGCTGGTCACTGAAAGACATGGGAGGGGCATCTAATAAGTGTCCTCCTGACTAGGACTGAGGATTCGAGTTGAGGCAAGGTTGGTTGGCCCTGGGCCCTTTGCCAGCCCTTCTTCTTCCCCCTCCAGCAGGCCCCAGGTCCCCAGGAGGCCAGGCCCTGCTCTAGGGTGTGGCCTTCACTGTCCTGCCTCCCTGAGGCAGAGGTGGCTTTTCTCCGGGCCAAGCGGGGTGGGAGGGGCTGAGGGAGGAAACTGGGAAGGTGCCCCGGGTCCACGGAGCTCCTGCAGCCTTTCCCGGCAACCCTCTGTAAGCAAGACTCTCTCTCGGAAGGGGCTATTATAAAACCTGACCTTTTCTCCCACTGCCGGTTTGGAAACAGCTTTCTGGGGCCAAAAAAAACCGAGCAGGGCCAGGAAGAAAAGAAAATTGTATTTCAGGAAAAGCAGCTAGATTGCCTGCTTCTAAGCTGGACGTGCCCCTGGCCGGCAGGGCTCCCAGGTGTGGGTGCCTTCCCTTCCCAGGACCCCGGGTGGAAGACAGCAGCGCGGTGGAGGGGGGCCTCCGTCACCTCCAGGCCCTGCCTTGCCCCCATGCTGCAGGCAAGCTTGTTCCAGCTGTGGGGGCCGAGGAGTGACTGTGCTCCTGTGCACGTGTGGGTGTGCCGGCGGTCTGTTCAGAGATGCCTTCCCAGGTGTCTGTGACCCTGGTGAGAGGAGGGGGTGACAGCAAGGAGGGTTGGTCGGCATCCTCTTCGGTTGGAGACTTTCAGTTCCCTTCCCTTGAGAAGTCCGTTTCTGAAGCTGGGGTGCGGGGTTAACTGGGTGACCACAGGACACTGATAGGCTCTGAATTAGGCCAGCCAAGATCAAGGGAGAGGTTTGCTGTTAAGGAAATTTCAGCCGCAGGGCCCTTTCCTGGTGAGGAGCCCGCAGTTAGGAGTTGGTTGGAAACTCCACTTTCGGGAGAGGTTTTCTGGAGCTTGCGAGGTGGTGGGCCGTTTGCGTTGGGGGTATAGGGAAGCCCATTCCTAAGAACCAGGGCCTTTGGCGTGCCCCTCCCCAGCTTCTGAGTGAGGTGTAGGGGTGGAGAGGCCTTTCTGGCCCAGCCATCTTGACCTCCAGTGTTGACAAGCTCAGAGAGAAAATGAGATGGGGAAGTGATGGGGGAGCATTCTTGCTGGTCAGAGGGCCCACCCGCCACTGTCATTCTAGCTCTTGTGGGGGCATTGGATGCATGAGGGGGATTTTAGTTCTGTGTGGTCTCCCTGCATCTTTAGAAATTGTTCCGCGTGTCTTTGCTTTTCTTGAGGGATCTGAGTTTCCTTCTGACCTAGAACTTGGGAGCAGCACCAGGATGCCCCACAACCTTTACTCTCCTAGAATTCTCGGCCAAAGGTGCCACGTTGCCGTGATTTCTTTCTCTGGCTGGCCTTAATTGGTTCTGGGGGTCATGACACCAGCCAGAAGGGTCAGAGACAGGTGGCAGTCAGGGGGTTTGGCCAGAAGATGCACCGGCTCTCTGGAGAGCATCTCCCTGCTCTGGGAGCTGGCGGGATGAGGGAAGCCCTTGCTTTTGGCTCAGGCACCCAGGATACTGTAAGGATCATCCCTTGGGGCTCTAGACCCCACCTGTAGGGCAGGGCAGAAGTGTCCCTGTTATCCCAAATCCCTAGGCTTACTTCCTGACCTTTAAGCCTGTGGAGGATGCCCCTTTCTCATTTTACTTAAGACAGTGCAGCCTCAGGCAAAGCCAAGGTGGCGGGCGGTCAGGAGCCTGCTGGGATGCTGGGGTGAGTGAAGCCAGTGAAAGACCCAGGGCTGGGCTGGTCTTGAGGCTCCAGCAGGCCGGCCAGCTGGCTGGCTAGATGGGGCAGCAGGTGACAGCGAGGCTGGCTCAGCTCAGCTGCTTCTGGGTGGCCCAGATGCACCCAAGTCCTGCTCAGGGGCCTAGGAATTTGCTGAAGTCGGGCAATCAAGCTGCTGCTTGGGCTCGGGTGGAGGACTCTTCTCCAGCCTGCGCCTGAGCAGATGCTCCACTGTCTGTGGCCACATGCCACGCTGGCTTCTTCCGCGATCTTAGCCTTGCTACAGCCGTCAGCTCCTCCTCTCCCGAGGCAGAGGTATGGTCAGCGGGAGAAGGGAAATCTTTTGCTCTGGACCCTGAGGCCTTCTCCCCTCCAGCCCCGCCCCCTGCTCTCCTCCTGGGGTAGCCTGGGTCTCTCTGTTTCCTTTCCCCTCGGCGGCTGTCGGGTGACAGGCTTGCGGTGCAGCTCTCTGCCTCTAGGTGTCGCTGTCTCCCTGCAGTAGCTGCCCCCTGAGCGGGGCCTCCTGGGGGGAAGGAGTGAGAAGTGGTCACTGTGGGTAGAGATGGGAGTGAGGCCGGGGGGAATCTACGGGATTCTGAGGAAGGGGGACTTCTGCCTAGAATCTTGTTATGTCTGGGGGCAGAGTGGAGTAGAGGAAGCCTCGCAGATCACTCCTTGAATCTTGGAAAAGCCAGTCTTGGCTCTGGGCGGTGATGTGGCCCTTTCCTGGGGGCAGGATCTGAGCCAGGGGCTTAGAGAAGACAGGGGACAGGGAAGGTGTCTGTGTCTAGAGGAAACCTTTTTGGGAGCTTGCTTTTGAAAGGTCCAAGTGCCTTTTCCCTGTCCTTCCCCCCGAATCTCCTTCCCCGACCCGTTCCCTTCCGGGGACTGTGGGTTTGGACATTTGGGGCCATGGGTCAGGAGGGTGGACTGAGTTTTGCTCGTTCACCATTGGGGAGGTGAGGCTCCATGTGCGAGGCCAGGGTCAGCTTGCAATTGACTTATTATTCGGCTTCTAGGAAGAAGGAAACAAAGGAGAGACAGAGGGGAGAGTGTTTTAGGGGAGGGTGGGGAGGAGAGGAAGAAAGAGAAAAATAATGGGAGAGGGAGAGAGGGCGAGAGGTGAGGGGGTTTGAAATGGAGTCCCTGGGCCCGCAGCATTCCCTGGGGCTGGGGCTGGGGTGGAACCTTCTGGGGATGGTGTGTGGTGCGTGCTGCCTCTGGCTGCACTGCTGGAATGGCACGTGTGGAGGGTGGGGCCCCCAGGAAAATGCCTCCCTCTGGGTTCACCTTGCCCTTGGGGTCAGGTAGTCTCTCCCCGTCTCCTCATGAATTCTAGGAACCCAGATGGAGAGACTGGGGGGTCAGAGGGGCCTGTTCAGCCTGCGTGTGACCTTGAGTTGTCATTTCCCTTCTTTGGGCCTCAGTTTCCCCAGGGTGAAGTGCGGGTGCGCGCTGACTGCCGTCTCTAAGGGCCTAACGGGCTCTGAGAGTTAAGTCATCTGCTGCTGTGTTCAAGGCTTAGCTCGGTGCCTCGGCTGGACCTGAGGTTGCCGGGAAGAGGCCTGGGTGCTCTGAAAGTGAGATGCCGCTCTGCGCACCCCAGGAGGCCCTGGGGCCACCAGCCCTCTGCCGAGGCAACCAGCTCTCCGCTGAGGCCGTGGCATCCTTCTCTGGCCTCCTGGCGTCTCAGACTGTCTGTGGTCTTGTTCGGGCCTCTCGCTTTTCTGTGCTGCGCTCCCAGGCCCAGGGAGTCAGGTGGAACCAGGGCAGAGGGTGACTTTCCTCCTTTGGCTTTGAGGAGGGATGGTGGCCTCGTGGGGTCCTTTAGCAGCCCTTGCTCTGACCCTCTGTCTGTCGGGGGGGGGCTGCCTTTAGTCAGCCTCGATGAGCGCCGAGTAGAATGGGTGCGATGCTCCCAGAAGGGCCCAAGCCCCCAGGCCTGCCTCTGGGGTGGGAGCCTGCGGCGCCCCTCATTCATGCTTGTCTTCCCTCCCCACCACCCAGACGAGACCCTCCGCTCTTTGGCCAGCCCTTCCTCCCTGCAGGGCCCCGAGCTCCACGGCTGGCGCCCCCCCGTGGACTGTGTCCGGGCCAATGAGCTGTGTGCGGCCGAATCCAACTGCAGCTCCCGCTACCGCACGCTGAGGCAGTGCCTGGCGGGCCGGGACCGCAACACGATGCTGGCCAACAAGGAGTGCCAGGCGGCCCTGGAGGTGCTGCAGGAGAGCCCGCTGTACGACTGCCGCTGCAAGCGGGGCATGAAGAAGGAGCTGCAGTGCCTGCAGATCTACTGGAGCATCCACCTGGGGCTGACCGAGGGTAAGCCCGGCGGGGCCTCGACGGAGGCACAGGGATGAGGGTGGCAGCCGCATGGGGCCAGGGTGCAGCGGGAGGGCCTGGTAACCGGGTGGACTGGCCAGTTTTCTCTCTCTCCACCTGCCTGGGGAACCTGGAACCCAGAGGAAGTAGCTGCCAGACCCAGGAGGGCAGCTGTTGTTTGAGACACAGGGAGGAGAGAGGATGAGGCGGTGGTTGGGGGAAGGAGAAGGGGCCGGGGGGGCAGGAGAGGAAGTAAACCAGGGATGGCTGGATGGCTGTGTGGAGCAGTAACGAGAGAAGGTGAGGCCAGGGTACCCAGGTAGATGGAGATGTGAGGACCGACAAGAGAGAAGGGGCAGGTGCCTGCGTGCAGAGCTGTGAGCTGTGTCCAAGAGCAGACCGGCCCCTGCCACACCCTGATGGGTCTCCTGCCTTCCTGCTCCCAAGAGGCCTGCCCTCAGGTGGCTTCCTGATCCCACGCCTGGAACTAGGCGGCTTCACCAGAGCTCAGAGCAGCCTGGGCCAGCCTGCCTCCAAGGCCCGAGGCAGACCTGCCAGCCCCTCCCCTGACAACCATGTCCCCCCTCCCTCCCCCTCCAGACTGGAGGGTGGAGGATTTGCATATAATGGGGGACGGCTGGCCACCTGGGTCAGATGTTCTTTTAGTAATTCAGCCCCTGCTTATGGAGAGTCAACTGCCTGCTAGGCATTGTGGGAACAGTCAGAACTGCCAGGGCAGCGTCTTCCTTCATGGAACTTGTAGCCTGGGAGGGTGCAGGTAAGTAAGGCGCTTTCTGTCTTTTGGTGGCGTGAAAGCGCTGGGTGCTGTGGTAGCTCCCAGAAGGGGCATCTGACCCCTTTTCACAAAATCTAAAGGGCCTTCCTGGAGGAGGCAGCCTCTGAGCTGGGACTAAAGAGTGAGCTGCAGCTACCTGGTGAAGGAATATGGGAGGAGTGCAGGAGGCGGAGGGAGAGCGTGGGCCAAGGCTTGGACGTGAGAGAGCTGAACTCGCTCAGAGGCCTGCCAGTCGCTCAGTATGGTCCAGGCGGCTGGGAGTGGGGCTGGGTGAGTTGACCAGCACGTCTGGAAGGTTGTACGTGATGTCTCGGCCTCAGGACAATGTTCACGTGGTTCCAATGAGGAGAGTAGGTGGGAGAGACTGGAGGCCGCCTCTGTGACGCAGGCCAGGAACAATGGCAGCTGACGAGGCGGTGGCAGGAAAGAAGGCTTTAAGTGCTGTTCCCGTGGTAGAGTCAACAGGTCTTGGTGGAGGGCCAGAGGAGTCCGTGTGGGCCCCCTGTGTTCTGTCCTGGGTGTGTGATGGGGCTGTTCACTGGAAGCCACGAAGGTTTTGAATTGGGGATGGGCTGGGAGATGATGGGTTTATTCTGGGGTGGGTGCGCCTCACTGGCCCTGCCTGCAGACGGCTGGATGTGCAGGGCTGGAGCTCAGGTGAGGAAGGGGGACTGGACATAGGGCTTTAGAAGTGGCCATCAGCCTGCAGGTGGTAACCGGGGCCAAGGGAGAGGGTGCAGTCACTGGGAGGTGGTCAGGGACAGCCCTAGGACTGCTGACATTTAAAGTGACAGCAGACTCTACAGGAGGGCCACTCTCAGAGGAAGGCGTGTCAGCAGCCTCCAAGACTCTAGATCCAGCAGGAGAAGGGTGGAATGTGTCTCTGAGGTCCTTGAGGTGAGCACCTGAGGTGGCTCCTGGGAGTAGAAGCCTGGTTGGGGGTAAGGGCTGGGGCGGCAGGGAGCTGGGAATGACCGCTGTGGACGACTCAGATTTTGTTGTGAAGATGGCAGAGGAACAAAAGATAACTTTTTAAAATAAAAGATGCGAGAGGGTTGAGCAGTGTAAATTCTGAGGGAGGGCAGTAGCGATGGAGATGCTCAGGCCAAGAGGAGAGAGAGGTGCTCTGTGGAACTGTCCCCTTGGGAGAGGGGAGGGGTGAGCCTGAGATCTGAGCAGCAGATCTGCCTCCAGCTCCCGGAGAGGAGGGAGGAAACTGGGCTTGGGAGAGGGGTCTGGATAGCAAGGGATTCCAGACCAGTGGCCCAGAGGGTTTAAGGTGCCCTGAAAATAGGAAAAACCTGGCATGGAATGATTAAGTGTATCACCACCATTAGTAACGAAGTGATTCCTCTTAAATTGGGTGGTCACCTCTCCCATGTCGAGCAACCTCGAGTCCCAGAACTAGAAGTCAGCAGAGAGAGGGAAGCGGCCACAGAGCCGGGCATCCCCTTCTCTGTGAGTCAAGGAGCGGTCACCCCCCAGGCTGACTGTGTGCCCAGAACATAAAGGGCCCTGGTTCAATGAGCTGGATTGTTCGAATTCTTGTTTTCTTTGGTTTCAGTCTGAGGGAGATGGGGCAGAAGGTGGGTGGGTGGGCTTGCTTGCTGCGGGTGCAGGATGGACCAGGAGGGGGTGGAAGAGCTGCAGGCGAGAGAGTCTGGTGGACCGCCCGAGAACCTTGCCATCGGAGGGGCTTCCTGGGCATCATTGCATCAGAGCTCTGGGGACCTTGGTCGGAGCCCTGGGCGACCAGACGGTCTGATGACTGGATTTATGCTGCATTCAGGGCCCCTTCAACCCAGGAGGGCCTGACTGGAGACGCTTAGTTCCAAGTCTTAAGATGGTTTGTCAGTTTATTTACTCACCCAACATCTGTTAAGCACCTACTGTGTGCTTCCGGGGGTGAGAGCACTGGAGAAGCCGTGGTCCCTGTGCTGGTGTGTGCGGCCTGGGAGACTCTGCCCCCGGTCCCACTCTGGAAGGACTGACTCCTGCCTTTCTCCTTCCTCAGAACTCCCTCCCCTTGCAGATGGCACTGCCCCCCCTCTCCCACTGGATCTTGGAGCCAAAGGTGGTCTCTGTGCAGGGCTGACCAGGGCCTTTTAATAGCAGGTGGTGTTCGTCTGAGGGATGGGATCTCCCTGGGCGGGAACTGTTCCTGGTGTGGGGCGAGTGGCCTCCCGGGGAGGCTGCAGGCTTTGCCTCCTTTTTCTTTAAGACGCTTTGTAACCTGGTTTGAGCTGGGGGTGGGGGGATCGCGGAGAAGAGAACCCACGTGGGTTTGCACTTTGATTCTGGCTTCACTTGGGTCCCTGCTGGTGAGTGCCATTCCCCAGAGACTTGGGCCTGGCTTCTCCCTGTCCCTGAGGCTGAGCTCAGCGGTGCAGGCTGAGGACCCCAGCACGTGGGCAGAGCTGGCCGTGGCGGGAGTGTGGCCCCTACTGAGCTCCTAGACAATGCCAACTGCAAAGCACCTGGAGGTCGTCAGGTCCCACCCCTGTTCTGGTGGGAAAGCTGAGGTGCAAGGAGGTAGGTCGAGGTCTTCCTGCAAGCAAGCTGGTGGTGGGGCCAGGGCCCCGACTCCTTATCCAGGCCCCTTCCCGCTGCCCTGGGGGAGAGCTGTGGCCTTGGGCCTGTCTTCCCTTCTGCCATCACTGCCTCTATAACCATCAGTATTTACGCAGTGAGGCTGTCACCGTTGGCTGCACGGGGAACTTGAGACCAGGCTTCTTGCCGTCTGCAAAGGTGACACTGACGTTCAGGGTCTCCCTGGGCCTGCAGACGGGAAGAGCAAAAACCTCTCCCACGAGTCATCTCCCAGGTCATGGCCCCGGAATCTGACATCCTATGTTTGTCTTCAGCCTGGCGGCTGGGCAGGTCTCAGATCTCCCCCTAGTGAATTCCGCTGCCAGGGCAGGCGACAGGAGTTGACTTAAATAAGATGGGCCCCTCCCAACCAGTCGTGGAAGAGGCTCTTTTCCCCAGAGACCCACCTCCTGCCCCAGTCAATCATGCTAGCCCGTCCGTGCCCAGGCTCAGGGCCATGCCAGATGCAGGAGAGACGGACAGAGACAGGCTCTGCTCTGGGGTGCAGTCCAGCCGGCCGGAGACTGACATATGAGAAGTTAAGCAGCAATGGTGCTTGTGTAAGAGCAATTTGGTTTTAAAATAACACTTTTTATTTCGGGGGACAGTATTTTTAATGTTTAATGGACTCTGGAGCCAATTGCTTGGATTTGAAATCTGGCTCGGTCCACTTACCAGCTGTGTGACTTCAGGCAAGTGACTTAATGTCTCTGTGCCCCAGTTCCTTATCAGTAAAATACGGAGAATAATAGTGCCTACCCTCTAGAGAAATTAAGAGGATTACATAGTTAGTACATCTAAAGCACTTTCGTAGTGCTGGCGCGGAAGGAGCACGATCTAACATCGTTTTTATTCCAGAATGGATTCCTAAGCTCTAGTGTTATTTGCCCCTAACAGATAACCTGGCTAGTCACCCCACCCCGGGGAGTTTCTCCAGGGCTGGTGGGTGGAGTGGAGGATGCTGAGATCATACAGGCCCGGGATGGCTCTGCAGGTCCTGGGGGGAGGTGGGATTGGAGACAGGCCTGAAAGAAAGAATAACCTTTGGATTAGGTGAGTCGTCAGGGACCAGTGGGCACCCCCTGTGCGGGGTGTGGCCGGGCATAAGGATGCTCCTGTGAGGTGAAGTGAAGAGCGGGGGCCACTTCTCCAGGGGGAGTGCTCCTCCTCCGTGTCCTCTGGGGGCCGGACCCTTTTCTGGGGGTCCGTACTCTCTTCCGGGTCTCTGCCTGGTTCTAGCAGACAGACGCCTGGTCTGCGGACCAGTGGATGGCTGGCTGAGCCTTGAGGGCTAGCGTCTGGGTGACCTCAGGAGCCTGGCTGAATGAGTCCCTTGCAGGCAGGTTCCAAGGCCCTTCTTCCCGAGGCCGGCACCTTCCTGCCGGTGGCCCCCATGGGTGCTGCCCCACAGTATGTTCCTCTTTACGCAGGGGTTACCTGCCTGTGGCCCTGGGCCCTGGGTGGACAGGAAATCAATGTGTGAGGCTGTGGGTCATCACCTGTCTCCCCCGTCCCTTTCACACACACACATTCTGAGTGATTATCCATCGATTTCTCCTCACCATCCAGTCTCGAGAGGATATTTCGTTTCCTGCCGAGGCGCTGGCAGAGGGGGCAGGAGCCCCGATGAGGTGTGGTGGGTCTCCAGGGCAGCCTGGTGCCATTTATCTCCTGTCACTCGCTTGCTTTTCTGTTCCCTGAGCCTCCGCTGCCCTCCAGAGCCTCCGGTGCACCCCAGGGCCCCCAGGAGAGGGCTGAGAAGCAGCAGGTGGTGGGAAAGACAGGTAGGGAGTGCAGGAGCCGGGAACCAGTCAGACAGGAGCAGAGGGTCTGGCCTCCACTCAGCAGACCTTTAACCTGGATTCTTTTGGTGACATGATGAGGAACAAAAAGGAAATCCTGTCCCCTTAGCTTGGGCAGGGCCAGCCTGGTGTGATGGGAAGGAGTGCTGGTGTGGGGGCCGGGAAACCAGAGTCTAGCTCAAGCTCTGACATGAGTTGCTGTGCGACCTCAGGCAGGTTGCTTCACCTCTCTGGGCCATCTCCTGTGAAATGAGGATGTTGTACAGAAGGTTTATGGAGGCCCTTTGGCTTCAAATCCTGGGATTTGTATCTGGCCTTCCATGGGCTATCTCCCTTGTGCCTTCTTTCCAGAAGCATTCAGAAGTCCTCAGAGGGCCGGATGTGCAGGGAGGTCATGAGAGAGACATACAGGCTGTTCTGACCTGCTCTGGTCAGAGAGGAGTGTTCGGCACTCCATTCCTGACCTGCCCCGTGCCGCGCTTTCCCTCCGAGAAGCCTGTGAGCCTGCGTCTCACGTGCTTCTCTCTTCCAGGTGAGGAGTTTTACGAGGCCTCCCCCTACGAGCCGGTGACCGCCCGCCTCTCAGACATCTTCAGGCTTGCTTCCATCTTCTCAGGTGAGTGGGCTCACTGGGGCCTCGCCAGATCTGCTCTGGTCCCCCGGGGCGGCAGATGGAGCCTGGGGCTTGGCTCAGGCATCCTGCTTGCCAGCCGGCCCCTGAACACCTCTGAGCCTGGGGTCCTCATCTGTAGGAAGGAAGCCAGGTTGGGCGCGGCCTGAACCATTTATGGGAATTGCCTATAATTAGCCTGCCATGGGGTAGGTCTTGAATCCAGAATCTGGGATCGCTCGTCTATTTTGTCACCCATCCTGCCTGGCTGGGTCCTTCTTTCCAGCTCTTCTGCTTTGGGCAAGGGGCTGGACCTCTCTGTGCCTCAGTTTCCTCAGTTGTGCGACGGGGAGGGTACCTAACTCGAGGGATGGTCCTGAGGTCTGAGGGTGGGCTCAGTGTGCTACCGGGCACGTGGGAGTGGTTAGCCATGGTTGCCGGTGCCTCATATCACATCCATTCTGCTCCGGGGTTCCCTCTCTTCCCCGAGGGCTCCGCTGCTCACATCCCACTAGGTGGGGGCCTCCGATTCCCAGCCTGTCCTCCCTGGGCTTGCCGGGGAGCGAGAAGACCCATCTGAGCTCCAGCATTGCTCTCTGCAGTCTGTGCATAAGATCCCAGGGAGTTTTTTGGTTCTTTCTTCTTGGCCTGGTTCCCTCTGGCCTTTGGGTGACCAGTGGGCCCAGGGCAACCTGCCCCTGCTCGGGCCCTGGGGTAGGGGAGATGCTTTCCAGTCTTGGGAGCTCTGTCGGGGCTGGGATGAGCTCTTCCTGGAGTCACCACTGGTGCTCAAAGGGGGTCAGGGTAAAGTTGCTCATGGGACCCCTGAGTACAGGGCCCCAGGCCTCAGGCTTCCCGGCACTTTGTGGCGGGATGTGAAGCCTTCCAGAGTTTCCTTTGCTCTAAACCAGGGTTTCTCAGCAGCAGCACCATTGCCATTTGGCCGGGGTAATGCTCTCTGTGGCAGGAGCCGTCCTGTACACTGCAGTGTGTTGGGCAGTGTCCCTGGCCTCTCCCCACTGGATGCAGGCAGCAGCACCCCTCCACTTGTGACAGCCCAGTGTGTCCCCTGGGGGCATGGTCACTGCCAGTGGAGAAGCACCACTCTAAACTGGGAAAGGAGAGACTCTCCAGTGAGACCCCAGCCCTTTCAAATGAAGGATTCTCTAGGACAGTGTTTCTCAAGATTTTTCTTTCATTATTGCCCCTCTAAGGAGAAAAAAATTCCCTCTAACTAGAGAAATGCCGTCTGCTTGGGCTGCTGTAACAAGTACCGTGGACTGGTTAGACTTAAACAACGGAAATGTATGCCCTCCCAGTTCTGGAGGCTGGGGTCCGAGATCAGGGTCTGGCAGGATTCAGTTTCTGATGAGGGCTCTCTTCCTGGTTTGCTGACGGCAGCCTTCTCACTGTGTCCTCACAGGGCAGGGGTGGGAAGGAAGTGGGCGATTGGAAGGGGAAGATAGAGAAGAGAGAGGAGAGAGAAAAAAGGGAGAGAGATTGAGGGAAGGGAGAGAGGAAGAAAGACTAAGAAAATGAATTTCTTCCTCTTCTTATAAGGACACTAATCCTGTTGCGTTAGGGCCCCACCCTTATGACCTCACTTAACCTTAATCACCTCCTAAAAGCCATATCTTCAAATACAGTCATGTTGGGGTTTAGGGCTTCGGCATTTGGGAGTGGGGAGGGGACACAGTTCAGTCCATGGCAGCAAATGACAAGTGATACAGTTTTGTCAGGTAGGGTTGAGTCCTGGAGGCCTGCAAACCATTGTAATGTCTACATTTTCTGGCCGACCCAGGAACCCATTTTTGCTCCCTTGCGGGTGACACCTTCCTCTCTGGTTGAGAATGTGTGCTCCAGGGGATTGAGATGGGCTGATACACATGTACCTGGTGGAGACATCCTGGGCCCCATGAAAAGGGAGGCACTGGCCAAAGGCTGACCATCTGGATACAACCTCGGGCCCTGGCGGTGGGCGGGAGTGGTGGTGGGTGGAACAGAGATTTCGAAGATGGTCTGTGCATGGAGTGCCCTGCCAGGGGCTCTCACCATCATCTCGGCAGTGGGGTGAGAGCTGAGCTTCCCTCCTGGCCCTGCCTGTGGGCTCTGTGCTGACTCCCTGAGGAGCCCTTGCGCATCCCTCAGGGCTGGAGTGGGTGATGGGCTGACTGAGGCCCCTCCTTGTGCACTTTCTGATTCTCACAGTTGCTGGTTAGTTTTGGATGGGAATCCACCTTGGGTCACTCCTTCTGAGACAGAGCCTGGGGGCCCCAGCAGATGGAGGAGATGGGTGGCACCCGTTTCCTGCCCTGCCAGGAGCTCAGATGCTACTGCCTGGGTGGGGGCCATTGGGTTTACCTCCATTGTTTTGTTTGCCTCCAGGCTTCGTGTTGCTCCCTGTAGGTTGAAGGGCAGAGGCCCTCACCTCAGCCAAGGGCCCTGCTGCTTCCCGGACTGACACAAGTGTCTTCCGAGCAGAAAATCTTTCTGTAACGGACTTGACACTCCGGGACAAGGGTGTTGACAGGACAAATGAGGAAATGACTGGATCTGCAGCTCATTGAATTGGCTTCCTTTACCTGCTGCTCAGACATAACTGGGCCTCAGCTGACCCTGGATCCCTGGGCTCTGGGGACCGCTCCCCACTTGTGGACAAGGCCCTCCTTGCTCCTGTGAACCCTGCTCCACCCACAGCAGCCCTGGGGTTGGTGTGTGGGTGGCTCTTTCTGGGGAAATGTGGCCACATAGCTGGTGGTCCGGCCACCAAGAAACCAAGTGAGCGGGCCATGGTTGGGGGGGAGCATATAGCAGAGAGAATGCCGGATGGGGAGCTGGGAGCCCCATTCCAGCGCATTCTCTGCATGGATCAGTTGATGGGCTTGGGCGGGCCATTTCCCTGCTCCAGAACTTACTTTTTTTCCCTGAAGAAGGAAGGTGTGAGCTTGGAGCAGCCTTTTCTCCCTCCAGGCTCATGGATGGTGGCCGTGTTGTTGGCACCAGGGGGACTAGGGCAGCTTGAACCTTAAGGTGGTCCCAGGCCTCTGCCTGGCTGCCCGGTGGCCTGAGAGGTGCACCTGTCACCCCACTGTGGCTCAGTGGCTCGGAAGGCCCAGCCTCGATGACCCAAGGTCCTGCACTGATTCTTAAGGATGGGCAGGCCGCCGCCTGGCAGGAGTATATGGAGCCCCTCCCCACGTGCACACACTTACATTTGGCTGTGTGCTGCTCTGTCCCCAGCACTGTCTCTGTGCGGAAGCTCCCTTAGGCCGCACGGCCCCAGTGGGGCCCAGGGACTCAGAGAAGGGTGCTCTTGTGTCTTGGGGGCTCGGTTGTTACTGTCCTGGAACGTGTGTGTGTTCTTCACCTCTGCCCGCTCTCTCTGTGGGGGTTCTTAGGAAAGTCTAGCTGGGATTCTGTTAGCCAAGAGGGCTGCTGGGACCCCTCAACACTCTCTGACGCCGAGGCCCTGGGGGAAGGGCGTGTCCTCCCCTGCCCTCTGCCCGCGTCAGAGACGGGCACTGGGCTTGGTGACTGGGTCTGGGGGTCCTGGTGTCCAGTTAGTCCTGAGTCCAAGGCCAGGAGGGGAGCAGTCTCTCTGCCCTGAACCATGGGGACAATGTTGCTGGAGGCATCCGGGTGCCCTGCCTGGGGCCTTCTAGATGGGAAGGGAGATTTCACGGAGAAGAAGTGAGGTTTGTCCTGTTTCTATGGATTCAAACTTCCCCGGGAACCATGAAATGAGTGTTTCTGGAGGCAGCTACGTGCCCAGGAAGAGTGCGGGCTTGGAGCCAGACAGTGCTGGGTTTTGAATCCTGGCTCAACCGCTTAGGGCAGTGTGATCGTGGGCCTTGCTGGGCTTTTTTGAGCTGTAGTGTCCGTGTTTGTAAAATGAGAATGTGATGCCTGGTAATAGGGGCGGTCCAGAGGACTCCGTGAAGGTGGGCACAGGCAGTGACAGCCGTCCTCTCTGCTGAGGGTGCTCAGTAGAGGTGGGAGGCCTCCTGGGGGCTTGCCGTGGTGGAGGAGCTGAAGTTGAGAGTTCCTCCGCCCTCACGCACCTGTGACCCCATGAGTCCTGAATCCCAGCTGGTCCCAGCTGGGGAGGCAGGAGAGGATGGAACAAGGTGGAGAGAAGAGAGAAGGCTTCTCGGAGAGAGAAGAGATGGTTCTGGCAGAAAGAGGTTGCAGAGGGGTGAGGCGGATAGTGAACGAAGGGAAGTGCCCCATCCACCTGGGGTGAGGCCATCAAAGTGAGGATGAAGGGCAGTGGTTTCCCTTGGAAGCCGCTGGGCTCTACCTCAGGGAGAGAAGCAGCAGGCAGATGGCCTCTGCTGGGCTGTCAAGTGAGTGCGTCCTCTGTGTTCCTGGGGAGGCCAGGGGCCCCCGAGACCTCCAGCATCTGATATCAGCCTTGCCGGATGCCTGGGCACGGAGCCTCGTTATGCAAACACGTCTTGTCTTCTATAGCTAGAAGGGAACTCAGAGATCATCTAAGCCCACTTCTCACCTGACAGCAGTGGAACTGAAGCCCCAAGAGAAGGGACAGACTAGACTGGCATGCAGTCCTGCTTCTTCCGCTGCCCAGTGTGTCCCTCAGGCAGGTGCCTCACCTCTAAGTCCCAGTTTCCTCTTGCACAAACACGGGGCTGATAGCAACACCTACCTGCTCGAGTGTTTGTGAGGACTAAATGAGGATCTGCAGGGAGATGCTGGTCCAGTGTCTGGCGTATCGCACTAAAATATGTAGCTACTTAGAACTGACTGTGGAGTGGCTTCTCCAAGGGCTGCTGGCCGGCTGGGGCCGGGCTGGCCTGGAGCTTGTGTCTGGGAGATGGGTGCATGGCTTTTGGTGATGTCAGGCTGCTTCCTGCCCCCGATAGTGTTGGGCGGGGCCTGGAGTGGGAGGTGACTGAGTGATTTTCAGGGTCAGTGTGTCCCTCCTGCTGAGCTGCTGTGGCCTTAGCTGCAGCTAAGGGGACACAGGGAGGCTGGCAGGAGGCCTGGGCTTGGGACCTTTGTGGGTTGGGGGAAGAAACGATGAGTGGTGAGATCCTCAGTTGGCTGGCGAGCAAGCCTTGGGGGTGGGTCATCTTGCTTGGATGGAGCCAGGAGAGGCCTGGGGAAAGTTCTGGTTGGAGCTCCAGTGGGGGCTTAGGAGAGGAGGGAACCTACCCATGCCAAGAAGCCTTACTGATGGCGCCTGAGAGATACCACCCTTCTGCTTCATGTCCTCGCACTTGGTTCTTATTACAGAGCTCACACTCGTGTGCTGGGCACGCACGTGTGATTGTGGGTGTGTGTCTGTGTCCCTGCACCCACGCCGCTCCGTGTTCCCCGGGTGCCCAGCTCTGTACTGCGCCCCTGATGCGTGCCCACAGAGGGTCCTGGAATAGAGGGCGGAGGTGGGCTTGGAGGCCTGCTAGTCCTAGTTGGAATCTTGGCCTGGCCCTACCTGGCTGGTGGTCCACAGGGTGGGTCACTGGACCCCTCTGAACTTCATTTTCTCATCTGTAAAATGGAGCCTGCAAGGATGGGCAATGACGCTTGCCCGGCTCCCCCACTGGGCACCGGAGCCCAGAAGCTCCCTAGATGGTGGCCACGGGTGACGCGGTCAGGGGCTGGCAGGAGCCAGTGGTTTAGTGTGAGCTCTGAGACCTGCACCAGGAAGGATCCAGTGGTCCAGGCAAGCCTGAGGTGCCCCGCATGGGCTGCGTGCCAGCTGTGCTGGAGGTTTTGAGAAGGGCGGGGTGCCCGTGATGGCTTCATGGAAGAGGTGGGGCTGGGGCTGGATCTCAGAGGAAACCTGGAGTCTTCAGTGTGTTCCAGACACTCCCTAAGACACTGCTTTGAAAGGAATCAGACCACGTCCTCACTAGCCAGCGGGGCAGGCAGACGCCACTTAGGCACCCAGTAGGTGGTTTACTGATGGCGGTAGTGTCACCCCGAGAGCTGGAGGGAGGCTGCAGTTGGCGGTGCTGGGGGGAAATCAGGAGGGTCTTGGAAGAGGAGACAGCAGGATCTGGGAATGACACTCCTGGCAGTACCGTGCCCGGAGGCCAGGCTCAGAAGGAACCACACACCTTCTGGGTCTCGTGGGCTTGGAGGACAGTGACTGGAGGCCCTTGGGGACTCCTGCCCAGCGATTCTCTGGAACAGAGCTCGCTCGGCGTGACTGCCTGGCAAGGGGGCCCGGGTCCCCGGGAAGGGGCTGAGCTGCCCTGGGGTAGGGGAGAGCCTTAGCCCGGGGCTCCCGAGTCAGTCCCTGGTGAAGGTCGCCTCGGTGGCTGTTGTAGGGGCGGGAGGAGGGCTGGTCTTGGCTTAACTCCGCTGGCGGCCCAGGGAGGCCCCCTCCTTGCCCTGGCACCACTGAGGGGGCGCCGAGCCTTTGCGCACCAGCCCCTCCTCCCCGGGATCGCTGAGCAGAAGGTGGGCTGGTGCCTGTGGGAGGTCCCGTGCTGAGGCAGCCCCATGAGGAGGTGGTGGGGGTTTGAGCAGGGAGGGCAGGGAAGGAGCGCGAGGAACAGGCAGCCTGCCTCCCTGCCCCCCTGCCCCCCCCCCCCACATGGTGGCTCAGGCGATAAACTGCTTATCCTCAGGTTGTCTCCCTGAGCCGAATGCAGAAGCGTGTTATTTAAATTTCAAAATCACATTCTTCTTCTAACAGCTGTCAGAGAGTCTGAGTGTCAACGAAAATTGGGCCTTAGCGGCAGCCCTGTCACCTTTTACACCTCCCCCTTCAGGAAGAATTTGTCTGAGGGCCTAGGAGGGGGGTGGGGGGGAGGGAGTGTGAGGTGGGTGCGCCAGGGGACCACGGGAGGAGGCCACCTTCCCCACGGGGGGAGCTCCGCACTGCAGTCCCCTCTCCTCTCCGTCAGTGCGGTGACCCCAGGCTCCTGCCCGTGG